>NC_088226.1:3191068-3791068 GCF_036934945.1 Oncorhynchus masou masou
AGAAGCTGGAACTGTGGTTGAATGTGACACAGCAAAAGACGATGGACTTCTCCTGTGACTCGCCAAGTTAAAGGCAGTATAACATCTCACCCTGTTGGCAAATGACCGTTGCTGTACTTTTACCAGTATATACAGAATGATATTGTTGGTCATCATCTCTGCTAGAGGACAGACAGGCTTACAGATGAATGAGAGGACCGCTTGACAATTAGACAGACAGACTTACAGATGAATGAGAGGACCGCTTGACAATTAGACAGACAGACTTACAGATGAATGAGAGGACCGCTTGACAATTAGACAGACAGGCTTACAGATGAATGAGAGGACCGCTTGACAATTAGACAGACAGGCTTACAGATGAATGAGAGGACCACTTGACAATTAGACAGACAGACTTACAGATGAATGAGAGGACCGCTTGACAATTAGACAGACAGGCTTACAGATGAATGAGAGGACCGCCTGACAATTAGACAGACAGACTTACAGATGAATGAGAGGACCGCCTGACAATTAGACAGACAGACTTACAGATGAATGAGAGGACCGCTTGACAATTAGACAGACAGACTTACAGATGAATGAGAGGACCGCTTGACAATTAGACAGACAGACTTACAGATGAATGAGAGGACCGCTTGACAATTAGACAGACAGGCTTACAGATGAATGAGAGGACCGCTTACAGAGACAGACAGAATCCCACATGAATCAGACAGACAGACTTACAGATGAATGAGAGGACCGTCCCTGACCAATTAGACAGACAGACTTACCCTCAGTCCCTCACCCAGATGATCACTGAGGACTCCCTGACAATTAGACAGACAGACTTACAGATGAATCCCTCTACCCCGTCCCTCACCCATCTGATCACTCTGCTCTGTGTCTATCCTCCATCCCTCTACCCCGTCCCTCACCCATCTGATCACTGCTCTGTGTCTATCCTCCATCCCTCTACCCCATCCCTCACCCATCTGATCACTGCTCTGTGTCTATCCTCCATCCCTCTACCCGTCCCTCACCCCGTCCCTTGATCACTCAATTAGACACCCAGATCACTCTGCTCTGTGATCCTCCATCCCTCTACCCAGTCCCTCACCCATCTGATCATCTGCTCTGTGTCTATTCCATGTTACCCAGTCCCTCAGTATCTGATTGCTCTGTGTCTATCCTCCATCCCTCTACCCCGTCCCTCACCCATCTGATCACTCTGCTCTGTGTCTATCCTCCATCCCTCTACCCCGTCCCTCACCCATCTGATCACTCTGCTCTGTGTCTATCCATCCATCTGCTCTGTCTATCCCCAGTCCCTCACCCATCTGATCACTCTGCTCTGTGTCTATCCTCCATCCCTCTACCCCGTCCCTCACCCATCTGATCACTCTGCTCTGTGTCTATCCTCCATCCCTCTACCCCAGTCCCTCACCCATCTGATCACTCTGCTCTGTGTCTATCCTCCATCCCTCTACCCCAGTCCCTCACCCATCTGATCACTCTGCTCTGTGTCTATCCTCCATCCCTCTACCCCAGTCCCTCACCCATCTGATCACTCTGCTCTGTGTCTATCCTCCATCCCTCTACCCCGTCCCTCACCCATCTGATCACTCTGCTCTGTGTCTATCCTCCATCCCATACCCCGTCCCTCACCCATCTGATCACTCTGCTCTGTGTCTATCCTCCATCCCTCTACCCCGTCCCTCACCCATCTGATCACTCTGCTCTGTGTCTATCCTCCATCCCTCTACCCCGTCCCTCACCCATCTGATCACTCTGCTCTGTGTCTATCCTCCATCCCTCTACCCCGTCCCTCACCCATCTGATCACTCTGCTCTGTGTCTATCCTCCATCCCTCTACCCCGTCCCTCACCCATCTGATCACTCTGCTCTGTGTCTATCCTCCATCCCTCACCCATCTGATCACTCTGCTCTGTGTCTATCCTCCATCCCTCTACCCCGTCCCTCACCCATCTGATCACTCTGCTCTGTGTCTATCCTCCATCCCTCTACCCCGTCCCTCACCCATCTGATCACTCTGCTCTGTGTCTATCCTCCATCCCTCTACCCCATCCCTCACCCATCTGATCACTCTGCTCTGTGTCTATCCTCCATCCCTCTACCCCAGTCCCTCACCCATCTGATCACTCTGCTCTGTGTCTATCCTCCATCCCTCTACCCCATCCCTCACCCATCTGATCACTCTGCTCTGTGTCTATCCTCCATCCCTCTACCCCATCCCTCACCCATCTGATCACTCTGCTCTGTGTCTATCCTCCATCCCTCTACCCCATCCCTCACCCATCTGATCACTCTGCTCTGTGTCTATCCTCCATCCCTCTACCCCGTCCCTCACCCATCTCATCACTCTGCTCTGTGTCTATCCTCCATCCCTCTACCCCCGTCCCTCACCCATCTGATCACTCTGCTCTGTGTCTATCCTCCATCCCTCTACCCCGTCCCTCACCCATCTGATCACTCTGCTCTGTGTCTATCCTCCATCCCTCTACCCCGTCCCTCACCCATCTGATCACTCTGCTCTGTGTCTATCCTCCATCCCTCCATCCCTCACCCATCTGATCACTCTGCTCTGTGTCTATCCTCCATCTACCCCATCCCTCACCCATCTGATCACTCTGCTCTGTGTCTATCCTCCATCCCTCTACCCCGTCCCTCACCCATCTGATCACTCTGCTCTGTGTCTATCCTCCATCCCTCTACCCCGTCCCTCACCCATCTGATCACTCTGCTCTGTGTCTATCCTCCATCCCTCTACCCCGTCCCTCACCCATCTGATCACTCTGCTCTGTGTCTATCCTCCATCCCTCTACCCCGTCCCTCACCCATCTGATCACTCTGCTCTGTGTCTATCCTCCATCCCTCTACCCCGTCCCTCACCCATCTGATCACTCTGCTCTGTGTCTATCCTCCATCCCTCTACCCCATCCCTCACCCATCTGATCACTCTGCTCTGTGTCTATCCTCCATCCCTCTACCCCGTCCCTCACCCATCTGATCACTCTGCTCTGTGTCTATCCTCCATCCCTCTACCCCGTCCCTCACCCATCTGATCACTCTGCTCTGTGTCTATCCTCCATCCCTCTACCCCGTCCCTCACCCATCTGATCACTCTGCTCTGTGTCTATCCTCCATCCCTCTACCCCGTCCCTCACCCATCTGATCACTCTGCTCTGTGTCTATCCTCCATCCCTCTACCCCGTCCCTCACCCATCTGATCACTCTGCTCTGTGTCTATCCTCCATCCCTCTACCCCATCCCTCAACCATCTGATCACTCTGCTCTGTGTCTATCCTCCATCCCTCTACCCCGTCCCTCACCCATCTGATCACTCTGCTCTGTGTCTATCCTCCATCCCTCTACCCCCATCTCTCACCCATCTGATCATTCTGCTCTGTGTCTATCCTCCATCCCTCTACCCCGTCCCTCACCCATCTGATCACTCTGCTCTGTGTCTATCCTCCATCCCTCTACCCCGTCCCTCACCCATCTGATCACTCTGCTCTGTGTCTATCCTCCATCCCTCTACCCCGTCCCTCACCCATCTGATCACTCTGCTCTGTGTCTATCCTCCATCCCTCTACCCCGTCCCTCACCCATCTGATCACTCTGCTCTGTGTCTATCCTCCATCCCTCTACCCCATCCCTCACCCATCTGATCACTCTGCTCTGTGTCTATCCTCCATCCCTCTACCCCGTCCCTCACCCATCTGATCACTCTGCTCTGTGTCTATCCTCCATCCCTCTACCCCAGTCTCTCTCATCAGTCCTTTTCATCCCTCTCTTGTATCTCTGTCTGTGGTGAACTGCAGGGGTGACTGAAGAGGAGAAGTCCCATCTCAATCCTCCGGCCATGAAGTTTGCCCGAAGTCTCTCGGTTCCCGGCCCGGAAGACATCCCCCCGCCCCCCACCACCGCCCCGCCAGACCCCCCCTTCTCCTCCGCCCCACCGCTGGGCTGGAGAGGGGGCAAGTCTTCCCAGCAGCCCTCTGTGGCCGTGTCCCAGTCCACCTCCACAGCAGCCCACTACCAGCTCTACTCTCAGTCTGTGCACTTCACCCATGGGGGCCGCGAAAGGGCAGGGGGGCCCAGTGCCGGCACTGGAGGAGGAGGGGTGGACCACACGCACCAGTACTCTAATGCCCCTGCCCACGCCACTCAGAGCAGGACTGCCTCTAGGAAAGGGGGCTACCCAGGGGAGCCTGTTGGATCAGGAGGGGGAGGAGGAGTGGGGGGGCAAGGCTGCAGGTCTAAGGAGGGGCTACAGTAACGCCGCCCCACCTTCAGGCAGTGCCACAGTGATGCCCCAGCAGCAGCAGACCACCCAGAGCCAGCCGCAGAGGGCAGACCACAGTGCGGCTGGGGGGGCTGGAGAGGGAGTACCTAAAGGAGGGGGGGCGCGGAGAGGAAAGGGCCCTCTGGTAAAGCAGTCCAAGGTGGAGGACCTACGGGCTGTACAGGGCACGCTGGGGGGCAAGGCCCCAGTGGAGAAGAGCTCCATCCCCATCCCCACCATCATAGTCAAGGCCCCCTCCATCAGCAGTGGCAGTGGCCGCAGCAGCCAGGACAGCAGTGTGGAGGCTGAGCCCACCCCCCCAGGGGAGACCGACAGAACCCAACCCCCCCAGGGACCCCCTTCCACCCCAGCCCCAACACCCCCTGCTCCTCCCTCCATCCCGGCCCCTCCACCACCCTCCTTCCGAGGCCAGGATAGTGACTTCACCAGCCAGTTTGGGGCGGCCATCGTGGGCGCAGCCCGCCGGGACAGGGAACGCTTCCATGAGGCCCGCAGGAAGAGCGCCTCCATCT
The DNA here is from genome assembly GCF_036934945.1 of Oncorhynchus masou masou. Classification (NCBI taxonomy): domain Eukaryota; kingdom Metazoa; phylum Chordata; class Actinopteri; order Salmoniformes; family Salmonidae; genus Oncorhynchus; species Oncorhynchus masou. Next base: position 3,195,896 of record NC_088226.1, read on the forward strand.
TCATGTCTGCCGAGGAGGAGGTGGGGCCAGGGGGAGGAGGAGGAGGGGCAGGCAGGACACAGACCTCTCAGCAGCAGCAGTTCAGCCCCCAGTCCGGTGCCCTCCCCCCACGCCTCCGGCCCTCCAAGTCCATCGACGAGGGCATGTTCTCTGGGGACACCTTCATCCACCACACCCGCAGCATGCCCCCTGCCTTCGGCCTGCCAGAGTACTCCTCCCCGGCTCCAGACTACCAGCCCAAGTCTGTTCCGGCTGACTTCTACGGGGCGTCAAGCCGGCAGCAGGTCCCCTCTGGCACCACCTTCATCCACCCCCTGACAGGAAAGGTCCTGGACCCCTCGTCCCCCCTGGGTCTGGCCCTGGCTGCCAGGGAGCGGGCCCTGAAGGACGACGGCAGGATGAGGAGGGAGAGAGGGACCGAGCACCAGTTTGTACGACAGATGTCCAGTGTGGTGACATTCCCCTCCCAGGCCACCTCCCCCACACCGGCTTCCTCAGCCACCCATTCTTCCAGCTCCTCCTATCTGGTCACCTCCTCATCCCTAGCCGCCACCACCTCCTCCACCAGCCAACCCCCCTCCCCCAGGATCCTCAGGGGTGCAGGCTGGGGCGAGGAGGGGGGAGGAGGGGAGCGGGAGAGGGAGGGTGGCGGGACCAGAGAGGGGCTGAGGGTGCGCTTCTCTGAGGACAAAACAGTCCACACACATCGCTACCAGTCCCAGCACTACCAACCCTCCTACAGGGAGGAAAGACAGAGGGAGAGGTCGAGAGAGAGATCGAGAGAAAGAGAGCGGGACAGAGAGGGGTACATGAGGCAGCAGACAGCACCTACCCAGCAGCCCCATCAGCTGTCGACCCAGCAGCCTCGCCAGGCCTCGTTTCTGAGGATGGAGAGTGAGGCAGGCTACATCCTATCTCTCACCCCTCCATCTCCCCCCGCTACCGCCGCCCCGTCTCACCCTCAGGGGGGAGGGGGTTCCGGGGGCAGTGGCCTCATGGTTCTGCCGCCCCCTGCCCCCTCTGTGGATGTGGATGATGAGTTTGTGTTTGCGGACCCACTGCCCCCTCCGCTGGAGTTTGCCAACAGCTTTGACCGGGGTGGAATGTCAGGTTACACACACCGTGCCATTATCAACAACCTGGCCTCCCGCCAGCAGCAGCCCCCACCACCTCCCCCTCCTCCCCCACCACCCCCTCCAAAAGACATGTTTATCAGTGGGTTCCCGGCCCACACCCCCCTACCCTCCCCACAGGCGGGGGACTCTACCACCTCCAGCCTTACCTCCTATGACAGTGAGGTGGCCAACCTGACCCAGTCAGGAAACTCCCCCACTCAGACATCACCCAACCCCCTTCCTCCACCCTCACCTTCCAGCCGCCAGCCCACAGGACCCCCGCCTCCCCCCTCTGTCTCCCCCCCACCCCCACCCAGCTCCTTTCACAGACCCTCCCTTGCCATGACCCACTCTCACCACCTCTACAACAGCACGCACACCGGGCGCTCCTCTCCTTCCCATGGGCGTTCCTCCCCCACTCCTCCTCCCAAAGGTCGCTTCTCCCCCACCCAGGGTCGCTTCCCCCCCACCCAGGGTCGCTCCTCCCCCACCCAGGGTCGCTCCTCCCCCACCCAGGGTCGCTCCTCCCCCACCCAGGGTCGCTCCTCCCCCACCCAGGGTCGCTCCTCCCCCACCCAGGGTCGCTCCTCCCCACCCAGGGTCGCTCCTCCCCCACCCAGGGTCGCTCCTCCACCATCCATAGGAGCTCATCCCCCACCCCTCCTCCCCACTCCATTGCAGGTTCCCCATCCTACCGTGGTCCCCCTCCCATCTCCTCCACCGCAGCCTCCTCTGGCCCCTTCCGGGGCTCTGCAGCCCTGGCCTCCACCGCTCCCTGTGCCACCACCACCACCACCGCTGCCACCACCACGAGGACCTCAGTCCAGCCCCACCAGGACAGGACACACCCAGCCCCCTCTGGTTCTACAGCGGCCGGCCGCAGGATAGGGGAGCACCACCCTCACCCCACAGCCAAGGCAGGAGAGTCCCAGGAGACGGTGGTGGACTCTGGGATAGAGGAGCTGGACAGCCGCAGCAGCAGTGACCACCACCTGGACAACATCCTGGCCATGAGCGGAGGAGCCAGAGAGAGGCTGGAAGAGAGGCTGGAGAGAGGGAGGGAGGGAGGAGGAGGAGGAGGGGAGGGAGACAGGGCGGGAGGAGCAGACCTCCTGGAGTCGTACATGAGCTACCTGGACGGACAGACGTTTGACATGCACAACGCCACAGCCGTCGGCTCCACCTACCCCAAATCAGGCAGGTTCAGAGAGGGGGGGCGTGCGGCCGAACTACGCAGAGAGACCGGTACCGCCCCGCCCTCCTTCCAGTCACACAGACGGAGGGAGGATGAGGAAGAGGAGGAGGAGGGCGAGGAAGGAGAGGAGGAGGACGATGGAGGACGGGAGGGTTATGGGATGACACAGAATTTGGGGCGTCCCACGTCACCCTACTTTGACCGGCCCCGGACCCCTGAGATGAAGCCTCTGTGGGGGTCAGAGGGTCAGTTAGTAGGGGACCAGGGGACCTACCTGGAGGGCCGGAGGCTGTACCCCCCCATATCCAGCATGAAGGCCAGCATCATCAATGAGCTCAGCAACAAACTGCAGCAGAGAGGGAGCCAGAGATCACTAAGTAGACACAGGTACTCACTATGATATGTTAGAGGATATTTGGTGAGGTTGTGTGTGTTGATACAGTTAAAATGACTACAGTTATATTATCTTCAGTAGACCATAGATTTCAGTACAAAGGCCTGCATGTTTTACTTGTACATCAGTGGAGGCTGCTGAGGGGAGGATGGCTCATAATAATGTCTGAAATGGAGTCAAACCATGTGTTTGATGTGTTTGATACCATCTCACTGATTCCGCTCCAGCCGTTACCACGAGCACTTCCTCCCCAATTAAGGTCCCACCAACCTCCTGTGTTGTAAACATCAATCACACAGCGATCTCTTGTCCTGGCGCTACTTGTGTATTTTGTGAGAGTGGGTGGGTGGGTGGGTGGGTGGGTGAGTGAGTGAGTGAGTGAGTGAGTGAGTGAGTGAGTGAGTGAGTGAGTTTTACTATGTCAATTCTTCCACATTATGTCCCATGCTTTTGTCTCCGTCTGCTTTATGTCTCTCCTCCACCAGAAACAGGTAATTACTCTCCTCCTTTCTCACACACTGTCTGTTTGACTGGACATAAAACATTTCCCCTTTCTTCAATTTACTGCCTGTGTTTCAACAGCCAGAGAAAAGAAAAGCAAGTTCCTGTCTACTCAGCACAACTTTAATAGCAATTAACTGCTGTTAACATCCTGAGCCTCATATTGATAGCCAATCTAACAATGTCCGTCTTCAGGTGTAGGCTACTAGTGAATAGTGGTGGTGAGGTTGGGTAACGGGTTATGAATAGTGGTGGTGAGGTTGGGTAATGTGTTATGAATAGTGGTGGTGAGGTTGGGTAATGTGTTATGAATAGTGGTGGTGAGGTTGGGTAATGTGTTATGAATAGTGTTGGTGAGGTTGGGTAATGTGTTATGAATAGTGGTGGTGAGGTTGTGTAATGTGTTATGAATAGTGGTGGTTGGGTAATGTGTTATGAATAGTGGTGGTGAGGTTGGGTAATGTGTTATGAATAGTGGTGGTGAGGTTGGGTAATGTGTTATGAATAGTGGTGGTGAGGTTGGGTAATGTGTTATGAATAGTAATGTGTTATGAATAGTGGTGGTGAGGTTGGGTAATGTGTTATGAATAGTGGTGGTGAGGTTGGGTAATGTGTTATGAATAGTGGTGGTGAGGTTGGGTAATGTGTTATGAATAGTGTTGGTGAGGTTGGGTAGTGTGTTATGAATAGTGGTGGTGAGGTTGGGTAATGTGTTATGAATAGTGGTGGTGAGGTTGGGTAATGTGTTATGAATAGTGGTGGTGAGGTTGGGTAATGTGTTATGAATAGTGGTGGTGAGGTTGGGTAATGTGTTATGAATAGTGGTGGTGAGGTTGGGTAATGTGTTATGAATAGTGGTGGTGAGGTTGGGTAATGTGTTATGAATAGTGGTGGTGAGGTTGGGTAATGTGTTATGAATAGTGGTGGTGAGGTTGGGTAATGTGTTATGAATAGTGGTGGTGAGGTTGGGTAATGTGTTATGAATAGTGGTGGTGAGGTTGGGTAATGTGTTATGAATAGTGGTGGTGAGGTTGGGTAATGTGTTATGAATAGTGGTGGTGAGGTTGGGTAATGTGTTATGAATAGTGGTGGTGAGGTTGGGTAATGTGTTATGAAGAGCCCCTCTATGTACCGTAGGTACCGTATGTGTCATTGTCATTCCTTCTTTTCTGTCCCTAGGTTTTCAGAAGACTCCGCCTCGGCCCTGAGCCCCCCTTCAGTTCGTTCCCTGTCCCCCTCCCCTATCCACCACTCCCAGCCCGCCCTGTCCCTGTCACCCACCCCTTCCTCCCAGTACCCCAATTGGAACCGTCCCCCGTCCCCGCAGCCCCCTGTGGCTGCCGTACAGCCCCCTCCACGCTCCCACTCCCCCCTGTCCTCCCCCACCTACTCCCCTTATCCCACCTCCCCTAAACACCGGCCTGTGTATCGCACCAAAGCCCTGGAGTTCCAGTTCATTCCAAGTAGAGAGTCCAGGAAGGCAGAGTCCCACCACTTGCAGCGTAGGAGAGCCCCCAGTCCCCTCATCTCCCCCTCAGAGAGGCCCAAACTGGGTCCCCCCCGCCCCTCCTCCCTCCCCCTCCTCCCCACCACACCCCTCTACAGCAGCCTCTACGAGCTCCGCGGCTCTATGACCCCGCCCTCACCCGCTAACCACATGGGGGACCCCTACTTCTCCCCCTCCCCTCCTCTCTTCGCCCCCTCTGGTGCCCCTCCTCCCCCAAACGCCTCCCTGTTGGTGTCTCGCTCCCTCTCCCCCACACACTTTTTATCTGGTAGCTCATCCCCTCCCCTGCACCCTCTCCCCGCTCCCCCCTGCCTGAGCTACCCCCACCTCCCTCCCCCATCCCCCTCCAAGCCCTTTGCCTCCAAGCCACTGCCTTATTGGACCAAATACGACGTGGCTGATTGGCTGGGATACCTGAACCTGGGCGAGCACAGAGAGCATTTCCTGGACAACGAGATCGACGGCACTCACCTGCCCTCCCTCACCAAGGAGGACTATCTGGACCTGGGGGTGACGCGTGTCGGACACCGCATGAACATCGACCGTGCTCTGAAGAGAGTGACTGACAGGTAAGGGGAAGAGCGATGGATGGGTGAGAGGATAAGAGTACAGAAATAGGCCAGTAAAATAAACAAAGATAAAACAAATCTTATGCCAGGTTGTAAACCTCTGCCTATCCTCCTCTCATATCTCTGTCCTCTATCTCCTTTGTCCTCTCTCTCCCCCCTGTCTCCCCCCTTTCTCTCCCCTGTCTCTCTCCTGTCTCTCTCCTGTCTCTTGAATTGAAATCAGGCTCAAAATTCATGAATGTGTTATTCAGATAGTATGGCACTGGGGCAGCTCTTACTCTTTTTAAAGCGTCCATTACTGGCTCAAACAAACAAAAAAACATGACTTTAATCTCTCTATTCGTTCCCAAGGCTCTCCAGCTCTCCTTTTCCCATTTCTGCTCTGTCACCACGAGGAAGAAGGGATGATGGGAGTCGGAGCTGAGAAGACAAACAGAAAGAGAAAGGAGGGGAGATGGAGTCAGTGATGGAACAGGAGAGAGAGAGGCCACAACTGCTGCTATCCATGATGGATTCACACAACAAAAGCAGAGGACCTGATTTTACCCAGAAGGAGGACTGATCAGGAGAAGAGAGGGGAAATGAGGGATGGAACAAGGGCTGACCAATGCCTGGTACTCAGGGCCTGGTAGCTGACTCACACAGATACACTTGCATGCACACAAATACAGTAACACACACAAGCACTGACTCTAATGTCAACACACACACACAAACACTACGAGGATGGAATGACTGAATGTCGATTGAGGCAACAAATAACAATATGAGTAAAATAGTGACAAAACCTTGCCCAAAATATTGAGAGAAACAATCAAATTGTTTAGCTTTTTCATCTGAGCAGTTCTTAGTGTTGTTGGGGAAAGAGAGAACAAGGATTGTCCTCATTATTAACACTAGTTAGAGCTTTCTCCACCTGTCTTCTCTGAGTAACTGAAGTTCCTCCTCTCTACCCTAGGGTTAGGTAGGTCCTCCCCTCTACCCAAGGGTTAGGGTTAGGTAGCTCCTCCTCTCTACCCTAGGGTTAGGTAGGTCCTCCTCTCTACCCTAGGGTTAGGTAGGTCCTCCTCTCTACCCTAGGGTTAGGTAGGTCCTCCTCTCTACCCTAGGGTTAGGTAGCTCCTCCTCTCTACCCTAGGGTTAGGTAGGTCCTCCTCTCTACCCTAGGGTTAGGTAGGTCCTCCTCTCTACCCTAGGGTTAGGTAGGTCCTCCTCTCTACCCTAGGGTTAGGTAGCTCCTCCTCTCTACCCTAGGGTTAGGTAGCTCCTCCTCTCTACCCTAGGGTTAGGTAGCTCCTCCTCTCTACCCTAGGGTTAGGTAGCTCTTCCTCTCTACCCTAGGGCTAGGTAGCTCCTCCTCTCTACCCTAGGGTTAGGTAGCTCCTCCTCTCTACCCAAGGGTTAGGTAGCTCCTCCTCTCTACCCTAGGGTTAGGTAGCTCCTCCTCTCTACCCAAGGGTTAGGTAGCTCCTCCTCTCTACCCAAGGGTTAGGTAGCTCCTCCTCTCTACCCTAGGGTTAGGTAGCTCCTCTCTACCCTAGGGTTAGGTAGTTCCTCCTCTCTACCCTAGGGTTAGGTAGCTCCTCCTCTCTACCCAAGGGTTAGGTAGCTCCTCCTCTCTACCCAAGGGTTAGGTAGCTCCTCCTCTCTACCCAAGGGTTAGGTAGCTCCTCCTCTCTACCCTAGGGTTAGGTAGCTCCTCCTCTCTACCCAAGGGTTAGGTAGCTCCTCCTCTCTACCCTAGGGTTAGGTAGCTCCTCCTCTCTACCCTAGGGTTAGGTAGCTCCTCCTCTCTACCCTAGGGTTAGGTAGCTCTTCCTCTCTACCCTAGGGCTAGGTAGCTCCTCCTCTCTACCCTAGGGTTAGGTAGCTCCTCCTCTCTACCCAAGGGTTAGGTAGCTCCTCCTCTCTACCCTAGGGTTAGGTAGCTCCTCCTCTCTACCCAAGGGTTAGGTAGCTCCTCCTCTCTACCCAAGGGTTAGGTAGCTCCTCCTCTCTACCCTAGGGTTAGGTAGCTCCTCTCTACCCTAGGGTTAGGTAGTTCCTCCTCTCTACCCTAGGGTTAGGTAGCTCCTCCTCTCTACCCAAGGGTTAGGTAGCTCCTCCTCTCTACCCAAGGGTTAGGTAGCTCCTCCTCTCTACCCAAGGGTTAGGTAGCTCCTCCTCTCTACCCTAGGGTTAGGTAGCTCCTCCTCTCTACCCGAGGGTTAGGTAGCTCCTCCTCTCTACCCGAGGGTTAGGTAGCTCCTCCTCTCTACCCTAGGGCTAGGTAGCTCCTCCTCTCTACCCTAGGGCTAGGTAGCTCCTCCTCTCTACCCTAGGGTTAGGTAGCTCCTCCTCTCTACCCAAGGGTTAGGTAGCTCCTCCTCTCTACCCTAGGGTTAGGTAGCTCCTCTCTACCCTAGGGTTAGGTAGTTCCTCCTCTCTACCCTAGGGTTAGGTAGCTCCTCCTCTCTACCCAAGGGTTAGGTAGCTCCTCCTCTCTACCCAAGGGTTAGGTAGCTCTTCCTCTCTACCCTAGGGCTAGGTAGCTCCTCCTCTCTACCCTAGGGTTAGGTAGCTCCTCCTCTCTACCCAAGGGTTAGGTAGCTCCTCCTCTCTACCCTAGGGTTAGGTAGCTCCTCTCTACCCTAGGGTTAGGTAGTTCCTCCTCTCTACCCTAGGGTTAGGTAGCTCCTCCTCTCTACCCAAGGTTTAGGTAGCTCCTCCTCTCTACCCAAGGGTTAGGTAGCTCCTCCTCTCTACCCTAGGGTTAGGTAGCTCCTCCTCTCTACCCAAGGGTTAGGTAGCTCCTCCTCTCTACCCGAGGGTTAGGTAGCTCCTCCTCTCTACCCTAGGGCTAGGTAGCTCCTCCTCTCTACCCTAGGGCTAAGTAGCTCCTCCTCTCTACCCTAGGGTTAGGTAGCTCCTCCTCTCTACCCAAGGGTTAGGTAGCTCCTCCTCTCTACCCAAGGGTTAGGTAGCTCCTCCTCTCTACCCAAGGGTTAGGTAGCTCCTCCTCTCTACCCAAGGGTTAGGTAGCTCCTCCTCTCTACCCTAGGGTTAGGTAGCTCCTCCTCTCTACCCTAGGGTTAGGTAGCTCCTCTCTACCCTAGGGTTAGGTAGCTCCTCCTCTCTACCCAAGGGTTAGGTAGCTCCTCCTCTCTACCCAAGGGTTAGGTAGCTCCTCCTCTCTACCCTAGGGTTAGGTAGCTCCTCCTCTCTACCCAAGGGTTAGGTAGCTCCTCCTCTCTACCCAAGGGTTAGGGTTAGGGTAGCTCCTCCTCTCTACCCAAGGGTTAGGTAGCTCCTCCTCTCTACCCTAGGGTTAGGTAGCTCCTCCTCTCTACCCTAGGGTTAGGTAGCTCCTCCTCTCTACCCAAGGGTTAGGTAGCTCCTCCTCTCTACCCAAGGGTTAGGTAGCTCCTCCTCTCTACCCAAGGGTTAGGTAGCTCCTCCTCTCTACCCTAGGGTTAGGTAGCTCCTCCTCTCTACCCAAGGGTTAGGTAGCTCCTCCTCTCTACCCAAGGATTAGGGTTAGGTAGCTCCTCTCTACCCTAGGAAAAGGGTTAGGTAGCTCCTCTCTACCCAAGGGTAAGAGTTAGGTAGCCCCTCCTCTCCTCCCAAGGGTTAGGGTTAGGTAGCTCTTCCTCTCTACCCAAGGGTAAGGGTTAGGTAGCTCCTCCTCTCTACCCTGGGATAAGGTAGCTCCTCCTCTCTACCCTAGGGTAAAGATTAGGTACAGTAGCTGTCTAGCTTGACTGTTGTTGGCTCCATAGCTGGCTGTTTGTTCAGATGTGTTCATTTTCAGTAGAGACTCCCCTTACAGTTAGTGGAGTACAGTCAATGAAACCCTGTGTGAGTGAATAGAAATGTTAAGAGCTCTTTGTCTGAGTGAATGTCATTGCTGGAGCGAGTTATTGGATGAGACAAGGTGGCAGCCTACATGCATGTCTTGGGTAATGTCGTAGGTGGAGTACCTCTAGTAGGGGTCAGTGTGTCATCAGCGGAGCCCCTACCTGTTGGACTGAATGATATGACTTGTCCCCTGTTGGAAAGAGCTTGATGGGTAAATCCTCACTTGACTGTAGTGGCTGTGACTGGAGGAAACCTGTCAGTTTGACTGTGTGTGATTGGTTGTCTGTTTTTACCTCACTAATGGGACGGCTCCATGCTCACTGAAGGCCCTTCGATAAGGATCTGTAAACACATTATATTTCTCTATAGCTTCTTTATCATCTTAAGTCTTATAATGGCATATTATATACAGACTGGTCACTGTATTACAAATCTGTAGCAAAAATAAGTGCCCAGACCAACAGCATAGAAATAAACACACAGACATGTACACCCTCTCAATCAATACACAGATCACTATACTGGCACATACAGAAATACACACTTACAAATGCTCATGTACACACATATACACATTCTCTCTCTCTCTGTGTTTGTGTTAGAATTAATGGGACAACTTAAATATATTTGTTTGGATCCAAGATGTGTCTGATACTAAAAGGGACTGTGATTTCGGAGATGGAGGGAATACGTGACATAAACAGTATCTCATTGAAGATTGTCTCCATTTATACGAAAGACTTTCGAAGCATCGAAGCAACTGCTATTCAACCGTTCTAAAGTTCTCTGTGCAAGGGAGAGACTGAAAAGGAGAGGGGAGGGAAAGAGAAACAAACTGCCAAATCTTCCTCTTTCCCACCCAATCCCCCCACTCCTTCCAAAAACTCTTTCTACAGAAGCATGAGAACATAAACTGAGGCCCAAATGAGTGGGAGGAGAGATATGTTCTTTTTTAATACAACAATTGTTCTTACAACAATTTTTTTAACTTAAGATGGGTCTGGAATACTGCTATTGATATGAAGAGAATTATTGTTACTATTATCATTACTATCATCGTCCTTACTGTTATAAGGTGCAGTTCCCCGTTCTGCCTTTCATGGCTGAGGTGGCGCTCTTTTGCATTTTAGGCAATGTATTTTCATAATTTTGCCAGAAGTGTTAGTCGATATAATCCTATAAATTTATTATCATGAGATTCATGACTGTAGGTCAAAGTATGACACCATGGTGTCTAACAATTTAAAATGTATATAAATGTAAAATTATATTGTTACTTCCAAAAATACAGAAAAAATATCTATTTAGTTTGATGTACAAAATGCTTTACATATCAAGGCTTTTGTCTAGTCATAAAACCACCACCTTTGCCCTCTAGTTTTGGTATAATATTTGGAAATGAAGGTTTGACTCAGATTGACATTGAGGCCTAGATTCAATCTGGAGGGTGGAAGACCCACGTTATAGCACGATTGGCATTTAAAGACAATGTTCCCGCATTCCCAGAGACTGCATTCACAGTAAACACTGCATTTGTCGGCTCAATTGGAAATGACCTCTCAATGTCAATTGCGCTATAACGAGGATATTCCGCGTTCTGGGTTGAATCTAGCCCTAAATATATTTTTATGCAAGAATTCCTCTGCCATCCAAGCTTCCTCTCACTTTAAGGCAGTGTCTGTGTATAAAGCTGTGAATATACGTATCACTTTAAACCTCACTGTGTGGAAGCCAAAGTTAGATTCACTACCTTATTCACATTATTTTATGCAGATCAAGATGTAGCTATTGTGCCCTGGAAATGGCCACGAGACAAATGGTATTGTGAAAAATATGCATACAATTATTCACATCAAATTTGTTTATTTTGTACATTTCAAGTTATTATGGATTATTAAAGTAGTATTTTATTTGACATTTCATTGTTTATCTACTCATTTAAACATGAATTTATGTCAGGGCTATTCAACAGGGGGGTCGACAAAACCCCCAAAGCAAAACGTGGTTTTTATATCGCTATCAATAACAGAATAAACATTTTGAATTACATACCTACAGTGGAGAATATATTCTTTGTAATTATGTCAACTTTATTAATCAAGTCTTAATATAGAGCCAATTACACTCATTGAAGCCAATTTTACACCAGTGTCTGACATAGGCTTTGAAACAGCACACGTGTATAAGTTTCCAGTGTGGAGAGTGTTGCTGGAAAGCTTTCTGGACTTGGACATACATTTTTGGCAACACATGGCAAACCTTTGTTTAACCAGCTAAACAGTTCTTAGTGAAAGTGTTTAAATTACCTTTCTAGGTAATAGGCTGTGTTAGAGTTTACACTTCCTCTTCCAATTATGTGGGGAGTTCAAAATAATGACAAATTATCTACCATATCTATTTTTAAATGTTGATTACTTCACCTTTCCACTGTCAATCACCTGATGAGAAGACGTAAAAAAATAAAAAAAAGTCTCATGTAGAATGGGGTCCCTGGGTCGCCCGCTTGCCCGGGAGGGGGTCCCTGAGCAAGGAAAGGTTAAACGCCCTCGGTCATTTTCACGGGAATTATACTATTGACCTATTTTCACCTTGCATTTACAGTTGGATTGGGTGCTTTCAGCTTAATCTGTGATCAGTTGGACATCTCTTTTCTCCATCACTAAAATTAAACAAGGGCTCTTCCATTATCTCTATTTACTACTAAACACCACATTTGAGTCCTAAAACACATCCCCCAGCAGTGGGTGGGTATTGGCAGGTTACATGCATGAGTGCTTTCCATCTCACTCCAATCTGGAGGAATGTGAGGCCTTCAGATCCTTGTCCTTATGCCCACACGCTACACACTTAAGCTGTTTACACAGGGAGAACAATTCAGTAACTCAGTTGTTCTTTGACAGATCTGAAAAAGAACCTGTGATTTGTCAAATGACCAATTAGTGGAAAAAAATATCAGAATTGGGCTGCCTGTGTGTAGACATGAGCAGAGTTCAGGATGGGGAATGACATTTGTGACTGATCAAGGTTATACGAACGCAGGTGATATAGCAATAAGGACGATGAAAATAATGCTCAACCAAATTATGGTTTAAGATGTAAAAAATCTAACCCTAAAGAATCCGTCTTCCAAATAATGTTTCAAATGAAGGTACAATGTTAACTGAAGTGCTTTCTATACCACTCGCTCCATTCCCTATGGAAGACCTCTGTTCTGCATGTCCTCCAGGCATCAACTCCCTGCAGAAAGCCCCCTACACAGCTGCTGCACTGTGAGAGACTATGTACTGTTCAGCTGGTTTACAGTCACTGCATTATGCAATTGGTTCATTATCACATTACTCTTAGAATATCAACAAGGTATGAATGCCTGTTCCTGCTGCTATGACAACCTTACCATTTACTAGTGTTGGGTAAATGTGGCAGTGACAAACTTGTTTTGCAGTGTTTTTCACCACCATCTCATAGCAGGATTCAAGAGGTGTATAATTATGCGGTCAGGATCTGGCTGTATAGAAAGCACCATCTTGTTTAAGATAATATTTTAAACTGATGAGAGGTATGAGCCGATGAACAGTAACTTACAGAATGTGATATACATATGCACATTCATATAAACATAAATATATGAATGTCAAATGTTAAGAGATGAATAAATTAGAATTATAAGATGCAGAAATAAAATTGAGTGGTCATTTATTCCATGTACAAATAAATTGACCATGGGCAGGAAACACCTGCAGGGGGGAGGTCACCAGTAAAGTTAGAAAGGACATGACCCAGAGTATCTGATTAAAATATTTTAATGTTTCAGCCTTACATAATCAGGAACATAAATAAAAAATCTCACTTAAGTCAGCACATTTCCATTGCTGAGTCAGCCCTGGTATTAACAATTCTTCCCAAATCTACAGAATTATTAGCAAAAGGGATATTGTTTCACAATCTTGGTCATGTTGGGGAAATAATCCTTACTGCTTTGATAAATTGGTGAGCTGGTTGATAAAAAATATTTTTTTAAAGGGACTGAAGTGACACCAGCTGGATAATTCTGGAAATACAGGTAAAAGTGCCTCGTGCAAAACACAGGACCCTAAATAATCCATTAATGATCTCACCCCATGTTTAACTTCTTAGTAGCTTGGATAATAAGGTGCCCAGAGTGAACTGCCTGCTACTCCGGCTCAAAAACTAGATTATGCATATAATTTGTAGATTTGAATAGAAAACACTCCGATGTTTCTAAAACTGTTTGAATGACGTCTGTGAGTATAACAGAACTCGTAGGGCAGGCAAAAAAGAGGGGAAAATCCAACCAGGAAGTGGGAAATCTGAAGTTTGTAGTGTTTCAAGTCATTGCCTATCGAATATACAGTGTCTATGGGGTCCTATTGCACTTCCTAAAGCTTCCACTAGATGTCAACAGTCTTTAGAAACTTGTTTGAGGCTTCTACTGCGAAGGGGGAGATAATGAGAGCTGTTTGAGCCAGGTGGTCCAGCAGAGTGCCATGAGCTCAGTCTCGCTCATGCCCGAGAGAGTTAGCTGCATTCTATTGCATTTCTAAAGACAAAGGAATTGTCCGGTTGAAACACTATTGAATATTTATGATAAAATCACCGTAAAGATTGATTCTATACATCGTTTGGCATATTTCTACGACCTGTTATAGATTTTTTTCTGAACTTTCGCCTGGACCATCCTGCGCCTCGTGAGTTTGGATTTGTGAACTAAACGCACAAACAAAGAGGTATTTGGACGTAAATGGACTTTATCGAACAAAACAAACATGTTGAACTGGGATTCCTGGGAGTGCATTCTGGTGAAGATCAAAGGTAAGTGAATATTCATAATACTATTTCTGACTTGTGACGCCTCCTTTGGAAAATGGCTGTATGTTTTTCTGTGGCTAGGTGCTAACCTAAAATAATCGGTGGGCTTTTGCCGTAAAGCCTTTTTGAATTCTGACAGTTGCATTGAGAAGTTTCTATATTTCCATGCATAACACTTGTATATTTTTTATCAATGTTTATTTTTTACTATTTCTGTAATTTGATGTGGCTCTCTGCACTTTCACCAGATGTTTGTTTGAGACAATGCATTTCTGAACATAAAAGACCAATTTCAAATGAGGTTTTTGGACAGAAAGATGAAATTTATCAAACAAACATTTGTGTAACATGGGAGTCCTGGGAGTGCCACCTGATGAAGATCAAAGGTTTATTTAATTGCTATTTCTGACTGAGGGCTCTCCATGGCTGGAAAATGGCTTCATGGTTTTCTGTGGCTAGGTGCTGACCTAACATAATCGTTTGGTGTGCTTTTGCCGTAAAGCCCATATGAAATCGGACACTGTGGCTAGATTTACAAGGAAGTTTATCTTTAAAATTGTATAAAATACTTGTATGTTTGAGGAATATTATGGGATTTCAGTTTTGAATGGCACCCTGCAATTTCACTGGCTGTTGGCGAGGTGGGATGCTACCGTCCCTATTATCCCAGAGAGGTTAACAGACTGCAGTCGCCACATCTTCTGTGGAGGGCCAAGATCTGCATGAAAAAAGTGATAGAAAACAGTCTGAAAATAATTACATCACAACCTACAAGGCTCCTATGTGATTAATTAGTCTCCTCAGACTCAAGCCTGTCAGAGCCAGAGAGCACCTTATCGCCACAGACATTCAGAGCCCAGTGCAAAACATCACAGGAGAATAAATGATTTAAACAAGGACTCAATTTGCTAGTAATTAGTACTTAAAGCTCACCTTGTAGTTTGGTATCGACTTAGCCTTGTCACCTTTGGGGAAAATAAGTTCCATTAGGACAATAATCAATGAACAAAAAAAAAATCTACAAGACTCAGACTAACATTATCCTCAGACTCGGGCCTGTCAGAGCCAGAGAGCACTTTTTCGCCACAGAAATTCAGAGCCCAGTGCAAAACATCATAGGAAAACAAAGTACATATGAAAGAAAACCAGACTCACCTTGTGGGTTCTCTGACAGCCTCGTAACCTTTGGACAATAGAAAAAGACTGCCATAAGAACAATATCTGCAACGGACAATCAAGCAGACAAGACTAACTACAGTAGACGCGAGCATCCTCAGACTCGGGCCTGTCAGAGCCAGAGAGCACTTTTTCGCCACAGAATTTCAGAGCCCAGTGCAAAACATCATAGGAGACGTTTCAGACAACGTGCCAGACACCGCAATGCCCCACGTAACTTGCTAGCTAAGCAGTGTCTAGAAATGTTCACCCTCTTGGGTATAGGCTAAATCAAAACGATATATATTTGCCTCAAGTCGAAATTATTAATTGAAAGTTTTATACAAACGTTTAAGTAGCTATATCTAACTACTTAGCCAACATGAGCTTCCTGCATAGTTTCAACAATTGGCCTACTTTGCTAGCAAGCTGCTAACGTTAGCGAGCCACATCGAGGGAATTTGTTTACCGTCGAACTAAATAAAACATGAATGCTGAGGAAAGGAACTATCTAGCTACATCGTTTAATTCAAATAAGACGAAAATGTCCAGCTTCACACTCACCAGGCCACGTGCAGACCCTCCAGTCTAAGTGAGGAAAAGACTGACACACCAAAATGGCCGGTTTTATATGTCATTTCTGGGAGGAACAAAGAATAGGACCCCATTTTTTTTGGCTGCCTATCGTCGGCGCCGTAAGTAAAAACAATCACATTGTTTCGAAATAACTACTTGAAGTCGAACTATGAAATATAATGTATTTAAATTGTATTATATGCATATGTAATTTGTTAACTACTTGCAATATTTTGTCTTGGATAAGATAACCATTGGAGAGGCCATACAGGTCAATGCATACATGATTAATTGGTTAAAAAAATAACATGTGATCAGGAAACTTTATTGCCAGAGTTACCATTATACACTTCAGTATAATACACAGTATAATACACATCAGTATAATACACAGTATAATACACAGTATAATACACCTCAGTATAATACACAGTATAATACACAGTATAATACACTTCAGTATAATACACAGTATAATACACATCAGTATAATACACAGTATAATACACAGTATAATACGCAGTATAATACACCTCAGTATAATACACCTCAGTATAATACGTAGTATAATACACCTCAGTATAATACACAGTATAATACACAGTATAATACACTTCAGTATAATGGTAACTTTGTGTGAGTGGTTCTACTTTTGGAACCATAATTTGTGGATTGATAATACTGTATTTCCCCTCAATGACAGCCCAATGTTTTAGGTTCAGAATCATTTGAGATGAGCAACAAGTATTAAATATAGTAATCAAAATGGTTTAAATTCAAATTTAGTCAAAGTACTGAACCATGACAATAACATGAGCTTGAATGCCACGCCTGCATTGCAGTGTCACTGTGTCAGCAGCTCAACTGTCTAATTTTTTTAACGACAAGTCCTGGCAAGGCAGAACAGAGAAGTGTAACATAGCACTAGGCAAGACATCAGAAGGTATGTGAGTGACTGCTGTTGGTAATATGGCCCCCTATTCATCTTCAGGGATCCCCAGCTCTAAAGTAAAACACACTCTCTCTCTCTCTCTCTCTCTCTCTCTCTCTCTCTCTCTCTCTCTCTCTCTCTCTCTCTCTCACACACACACACAGACGCACACACACTCACACACTGGATGTCCTCACCAGCTGTGGCAGACCCCCAAACACCCTTGGGGAATGTATAGAGGAGTGGCAAGGGGGACGTAGAGGGGGTGGAATTTTGTTCTTCATATCTTTGACTATATAATATGTGATTCTGTGGTATTTAACAACATACAGTTATATGACAAATCCTTAGGCTCTATATAGCACACATACACAGTGCTCTGTAACAGTCCTAGTCAAAGGTTGCTACCCCAGACCACAGGCACACATACACACTGCAAAAGCCAAAAACACTGCACACTTCATTAACACTCCATGGAGAGAGAGAGAGAGAGAGAGAGAGAGAGAGAGAGAGAGAGAAAGAGAAAGAGGGAAAGAGAGCATAAGTGGGAGGGGTTCTGTCCAGTGGTGTGGTACAGAGAGCCAGAGAATTAGTTTTCTGCAGCTGTTTTGAAGAGAACGGAGAAAGCGGGTGAGGGAGGAGAGAGGGGAAAAAGACAGCCAACTCATCTGACACTGACAGTGGGCCAAAGAAAGGGAAGAAGAGGGAGCAAAATCACGGTAAAAGAAGTGGAAGAGAGAGGAGAGAACTAGGGAAAAAACTGAGCAAGCTAAGGGGAGAGAGAAGGGGAGAGAGAGAGGAGGGTGGTGAGAAACTTAACCCAGAAAAGAAGAGCAAGTGAAAACAGTGAGGCCACCAGCAGCAGTGAACGAGTGAGAGGTAAGACACTTTTCCATGTATTTCACTGTAACCTCAGATTTCTCTGGCTGAATTCAAACTTCATTAAGACCTGATACACTGATAGTTTACTGTACAACTCTATTTTTGTAGTATGCATTCATATGTTGCTATATATTTCCTCTCAACGTGGGTGTATGTACTGAGTTATGTGTGACAGCCAAAACGGGGGGCAGGGGGAGGAGAGAGACTATACCAGAGGGGGTGATGGGTACTGTGGTGGGGGAAGAGAGGGTAGTCAGGGGGTGAGAGAGTTGGCAGTGGGAGTATGTGCCAGGCTTGAGCATTTCAATACGTTTCAGAAGATGTACCCTTTCTGCTTTCTCTTGGGGTAGGCTATTGCTATTGCAAGTGTTGGACTCCTCCAGAGATTTCTAATAGTTTGACTTGGACAGCACACAGGCATTTCAGATTTTTTTGCATGGTCTGTGTTCAAGTCAAATCTATGCCAGTAGATGGTAAGTGAGATATTATTCAAATAATACCTTGATTTGGTATGCTCTTATCACTATCTGTACTGATCGGAGTCCTTCGCTAGAAAAACTATTAATTGGTTTAGCAGTCGCAGAGGATATTTGAATTTAGCAGTCCATCTCAAAGGAATGAAGGGATACCTCTCATTCTCAGAGATTATCAACAAAGAAAGCAACCATTGATATTTCTTCATCGTGGTCTTCCTCGTGCTAAAATAAAGGTTGAATAAAATAAAGGTTAAATATTAAAACATTCCCGGCATGCTTTAGCCCTGCCCAGAGGGAGAGGATCCAGTGAGGGGACAGGAAGAGGGGTCCAAGGTTAAGAAGGAAATTATTCATTATATATCTGGCCTCATGCAGTGAGAGAGAACTAAAGACCCTGTGGGTTGTGTCATCTTCCTACAGACAGACAGACAGACAGACAGACAGACAGACAGGCAGACAGACAGACAGACAGACAGACAGACAGACAGACAGACAGACAGACAGACAGACAGACAGACAGACAGACAGACAGACAGACAGACAGACAGACAGACAGACAGACAGACAGACAGACAGACAGAGCAAGAGAAGGAGAGAGAGAGAGAGAGACAGACAGAAAGGATCCATACTTTCATCACAGGCCCTCACTGAAGATGGAGAATCATGTGATAACCCATGAATAGAGGCAGATACAGAAGAATCACTGGATCTGATAGTGGGTCTGACTGAGGGAGGGAGAGATAAAGATATCTGGAAAACAGACAGAGAAAGATTAGTCTTGTGACAGAGTGGGGTTTGTTACATTCTCTGTAAAATGCCTTGAGAGAGGTTTTATTGTAAGCTGTTTGGGATCATGTGGGTTTGTCGCTAGTTTATATTTTGTGTCACTGAGCATGTGAGTCTGTCTGCTGATTTTTTTGCAGTTTTAAAGCTAATTTCCTGCAATTCTACACATTTTGTAATGACATATGCCATGTTAATATGATATCTTAATGAGAATGACTGACAAAATAAATGGGGCCCCCTGGAGTTCAGGGTCCCTGGACACGTGCCTTGCGTGTTTAGATAGCTGGCTAGACTAACTACCTATTCAACAAATTGTTAACTGACATGGCTAATTGAGTGACTATCAGTGACTGACATAACAAGAGAACAGTGGAGGCTGGTGGGAGAAGCTATAGGAGGACGGTCTCATTGTAGGAGGACGTCCTTCTATAGCTCCTCCCACAAGCCTCCTCTGCAGCAGAAAAACTACTGATGTACAACCGCATTTTGAGATTGTAACTGGTGTATTCTTACTCTCAATAGTAAGTTTAGACAATCATATTTTCTGGGGTCGTGCCCGCTCGCGGCGAGGGCCCTAAGATACCTCTTATGTCGCTGGAACTGGCACTGTCTGTCTGAGTGTGTGTCTGTAGATTTAGGAGCATGTGAGTTTGTGTGTGTGTTGTGTGCGTATTGCATGTGTGTCTATGTTTTTATGTTTTCTCTAGGGCGAGAGGGGAAGACAAGCCCATCAGGAGAGACACAGAGAGGGAGAGAGTAAGGAGACGGGCAAGGTGGGATGATTTTGCCCCCTGTTTATTTTGGGATGGCTCAAGTTTCAAAGCTGGGAATTGTGGGAGAGGGCATTCCATCCTTGCTTGTAGACTCAGGGCCTTAAATGTAAGGCCTCTGAGTATCTGTTTTACTGTATTATACTGATACGGTACCACGCCAGAATAACTCCCTCTCACCTACTGGTAGGTATCAATCTACCCTGTACATTGTAGAAATTATACTTTGCTTTTGCAACACATTTGTCCAATTCTACACTGTAACGAAAACTAATTTATACGGTAATTTGGGGTGTTATCAACAACAACAAATTTGTGGGCGGGGAAATAATTGCTGTATTTCTAATGGTATTGTAAATCCAAACCACAGAGTACAGTACAGATACCGTATCTTTGGAGCACCAAAAACCTTTTGACCACTAGTGGGTGCACATTATTGTTGTTTCTGGCTCATTACCATATTTTGAGGCGTGCCTTGTAAGATGCTATTTTTGTTGCAGCAGTGAGTGAGAATGCTGGACCAATTTAACTTCTCTGTGGTTACAGTGCCTCATCAATTTAAAATGTATCAGGGACAGATTGGAGTGTCAGCAAGTTGTAGCCCTCTGCTGCAGTCAATGACCAAAGTGCTCTCTCTGGTCTTATAGCTGGAATGTTATCAATATTTTTCATAATATGCAAATGTATCAATATATTTGTTTAAAGCAATGAAAATACAGTGTTTCTATGTCAAACCGTTTTGTTATATTTCAGTTTTCTGTGATTTACATTTTAAACACTTCAACTCTATATCTGGCATGGTACAGGTTTCTTCTTGTTTTTAGGCCCATAGCCATGTGTGTGAGGTATATACTTTTGTTTCAAGTAGATTTGTTTAAGACTAAAAGGTTCAACCTTCAATTTGTTGAGCATTTTGCCATGTCCTTGGTCTGTTTTGCTCTGTGGTTGCGGCCAGTTTGGAAGCCTTTGTTAAAGCCTCCAGAAGTACACGTGATATAAAACACCAAATATGAGTAAACACTTTGCATACTGCAGCAGCCAACCTGCTTGCACCAATCCCTTGTAATTACAGAAAAATACTGTGGAATATAAACCCCACCCCTCAGTGAATTTCATTCATTCACAGTTGAAGAGTTCTTGCTTTGATGCCGTATTTATATTACAGTAGGTATACTACAATATGAAACACAGAATTGTACTTATGACTGAGCTGCTGTCAAGTTACTGTCAAATTCACAGCAAGGCCTTTACAGTGTATCCTCTTATCTGTCCAGTTTTATTAATACATGTAACAATCTCTTGAATCAACTTTACTGTGGAGGAAAATAATTCTCTCAGACTTTCTGAACCAAACTGGTCTTCCTGGATTTCTATCGTTGTATTCAACTGACCACCTGGATGGTGTGAAGGTATGTTGAGAGGTGCACAGAATGTTGAAGGACATAAATGATTTCACTACATATTCTTCTGTTTCAGTGGACAGGATGTCGACTCTCCCTCCTGAGGTTGCCACTGAAGATGCCACCAAACAGAGCTTCTGGATGGTGAGTGTGTGTGTGTGCGTGTGTGTGCGCGTGTGCGTGTGTGTGTGCACGTGTGCGTGCGTGTGCGTGCGTGTGTGTGCGTGCACGCGTGTGTGCGTGCGTGTGTGTGTGTGCGTGCGTGCGCGTGCGTGTGTGTGTGTGTGTGTGTGTGTGCACAGAGAAATGGAATGAGAGAGATGGAGAAAGAAGTGGAGAGGGGGAAGAAACAGACAGGAAAACACAGCACCATTTAGCCTCAGGATGTCTTGATAACCTTGTACAAGAGATTCCCGTGACAGACAAAACAGTATTGCTGCTCATAGGTCAGTGTGTACAAGGCCTCTCTATCACACTAGGCTGGCCATATGTTGTTTAGCTTCAGATAAAGGAAGTTCTGCTTCCCTTTTAGCTGGGGCATCATCCCGTCATTCACCCACCTCTTTACAGCCGTATCCTAATCATTACAACGTTATTACCTGTTAATAAACAACTCTGAAATGGATTATAACAACTTAATAATACACCATATGTGCCATATAGCAGACAATTTTATCCAAACCAACTTACAGTCATGCGTCCATACATTTTACGTATGGGTTGTTGGATGCGTAAGATGTTTATTTAGTTGCAGTGTACAGTGAAATACCAACAGTGCAGGTGTGAATGAAACAAAACATCAAAACAATAGTAATACTGATAAATACTGATAAATATAAATGTCCATTGGTGTCCATCGAGGGAGCAGATAGCCAATATGTTTCTCAAATGAAAAATATATTTGTTTTTAACCATCCTCCATAATGCTCATATCATGATAGGCTGATAAATGTGCTATGGCTATAGGATGGTTTGGCTTCAATGCTCCACCAATAGCTCCATCTGACTGACCCGTGTCTGCTTCTTCTCTTCCTGTTTGCTGGCCTCCTGGTCATTGCCCCACTTTCATCTCCTCTCTCTCTCTGTGTAATTTGGGCTCCCTCCTGTTGTGTTGGATGTGTTTCCAACCCAGTTCCTCTTAATGCTGCTCTCTGGCCCTCCTCTTCTGGCTGCTGCCTGTCATTGTGAAGTGTTGTGTTGAATATGTGCTCTGACTCTTATTATGGAGTATACTGGTTGTGTTGTCATAGTTGTTACTAGTTCAGTTCTGTAGAGTGTGTAGAATAGCCATCACTGGAGTGACAGTCCACTGTACTGTCTGATTGATTTGAGTTTATAGGTTCACTATGTTGCTTCCCCAGCATTTCACATTGTTCTAGTTCTGCCTGTTATGTACGCAACTATACAGCCATTTTGATTGCTCTACTGTGTTGGTATGTACTTGAAATGTGATTTGTTACAGAGAACCATGTCAGATCTCTGATGACTTGATTTCTGTGATATACTGTAGTGCAGGCTCAGTTGTAGTGGCTGTCTCGGCCTTTGTGATTGGTTGGCTGCGGCTAGTTCTGGAGCAGTGCTGTTGGCTTTGGGCAAGATTCCTCAGCTGTTTTCACTTAATTCTCAGAGTCAGTAGAAACCACAACATACACAAAGAGAGAGGGAGAGGGAGGGAACGGGAAGAAGATGACCTAAAGGAGAGACAATTACATAGATATTGTTTGGAAACGTGCCAAGGTGTGTGTATGTACGAGAGAAAGAGAGTGAAAGAGCGAGAGGGAGAGAGAGAGAGAAACTAATCTAATTTATCAAACTGAGGCAGAGGGGTGAAAATAGAGCCAGGAAAAAATGGAGCGTTTTCCAAACTCCACATCCACAAACACAACTCTGGTAATGTCATTACCCTCAGTGAATTGCCCTCTGTTACTCCATCACTCCCTTTTCATCTGTCCTTTTACTGGCCTGTCTACACCAGCCACACCCCATGGTGCCTTCATTAGGCTTTTACAGAAACCTCAAAACATTAAAATGACTTGTCTAAAGGAAAACAGATCGACGTTAGGATGAGAACAGGTTACAGGTCATGGTGTTGAGAGTGTAAAAGAAAGTAAAAGAAAAGTAAAATTGTTATTTAACTGAAATTAATTTCACTATCCGTGTTAATATCCATTGCTACATTACTACTTACTGTATGTTCAATCTCAAACTTTTCCCTCCGCCTCCTCGTCCTTGTTCACCCTCCCTCCCTCCCTCCCTCCCTCCCTCCCTCCCTCCCTCCCTCCCTCCCTCCCTCCCTCCCTCCCTCCCTCCCTCCCTCCCTCCCTCCCTCCCTCCCTCCCTCCCTCCCTCCCTCCCTCCCTCCCCCTAGCCTGGGAACTACCAGCGCACGGTGAAGCGCACAGAGGATGCCTTCCAGGCGTGTAATGACATCGTGGTGTGCTTCCAGGAGAGAGCCCGTGTGGAGAGGCAGTACGCTCAGCAGCTCAGCGAATGGAGCAACAAGTGGAAGCCCCTGGTGGACTCCAGTGAGTACTGCAGCTGAAGAGATTCACTGTTTGCTCACTATGTTCCCTGTTGATACTGTATCCACTCTCTCTCTCTCTCCATCCCTCTCTCTGCTCTCCTCCCTCTACAGGCCCGCTATATGGATCCCTCCTGCAGGCGTGGCAGTGTTTCCTCTCCTCCGCCGACCGTCTCGCCGCCCTGCACTCGTCCGTGTGTCGCTCCCTGGTTTCGGAGGACGGGGACCGGGTCAGGACCTGGCAGAAAGAGACCTTCCATAAGAAGCTCTTTGGAGGCTTCAAGGAGTCCCAGGACTTTGGGACTAGCTTCGCACGTGCTCAGAAGCCCTGGGCCAAACGGCTGAAGAAGGTTAAAATACTGTAGATGAAAGAGAGGTCTCTCTAAGACACTATGAATCACCACGTTGAATGGACAATCTCTACTGAGAAATTCCCAGACTCAAAGATCATACTTTTATATAGGGTAGGGCAGAGGTAAATGACTAGTAAGTGTTTGTATGGGAGTCTTCATTGAGTCACTAATATGTCAGTGTTACCTTATGCCCCCCCCAGCTGGACAAAGCCAGGAGTGCGTTCCATAAAGTGCAGCGTAAGGAGCAGACTGCCAGGGACCGGGAGGTCCACGCCAAGGGCAACCCTGACGTGACCATCGAGAAACAGAGGAAGATTCAGGAGGAAAGAGAGCTGGCTCAGCAGGAGACGGAGAAAGTAAGTGATAGACAGTAAGAGAATGAAGGAGAGAAGTGAATGTGTGAGTCTGTGTGTGTAATAATGTGTAACTCTCCCCCAGGTGCGAGCCCGCTATGAGAAGGTTCTGGAGGAGGTGACCCGCTATGCCCCTCGCTACATGGAGGAGATGGAGTGTATTTTTGACCAATCACAGGAGGAGGAGAGGAAGAGGATCAACTTCCTCAAACAGGCCTTCCTGTCCGTCCACAGACACCTGGACGTCACCAACAACGAGAGGTAGGCTACACCTGCAGCCAGACTGTGACGAGGATGGTATGTTTGTTGGGGGGGTGTTTGTTGTAGTTGCGTTGTGTAAATGTCTTTATCTCATCTCTCATGCCCCATTCTCTTATCCCCCCTCTCTCCCTCCCTCCCTCTCCCTCACTCCCGCCTCTCTCCTTCCCTCACTCTCCTTCTCCCCCCTCTCTCCTTCTCCCTCCCACTCTCTCCTTTTCCCTCCCCCTCTCTCCTTCTCTCCCTCCCCCTCCCCCTCCCTCCCCCCTCTCTCCCTCCCTCACTCTCCTTCTCCCCCCACTCTCCCTCCCTCACTCTCTTTCTCCCCCTTCTCTCTCCCTCCCCCCCCCCCTCCCCCCTCCCTCCCTCCCTCCCTCCCTCCCTCCCTCACTCTCCTTCTCCCCCCTCTCTCCTTCTCCCTCCCACTCTCTCCTTTTCCCTCCCCCTCTCTCCTTCTCTCCCTCCCCCTCCTCCTCTCCCTCCCTCCTCCCTCTCTCCCTCCCCCTCCCTCCTCCCTCCCTCACTCTCCTTCTCCCCCTCTCTCCTTCTCCCTCCCACTCTCTCCTTTTCCCTCCCTCACTCTCCTTCTCCCCCCTCTCTCCTTCTCCCTCCCACTCTCTCCTTTTCCCTCCCCCTCTCTCCTTCTCTCCCTCCCCCCTCCTCCTCTCCCTCCCTCCCCCCTCTCTCTCCTCCTCTCTCTCAGTGTGAAGGCTGTGTATAATGAGCTTCACAACACTCTCATGGCCATCAGTGAGCAGGACGACCTGCGCTGGTGGAAGAACACCCACGGACCGGGCATGCCCACCGACTGGCCTCAGTTCCAGGTGCAACACTCACACATGCACACACTCACACACACAGACACAGCGGGCTAATGGAAGTTAATGGGGCCTAATATAATGTACTGTAATATGGATTGATGTAGACTTCTGCCCTGTGTTATTGTCAGAGTTAGTCTAATGTAGTGAACAGTGTTACAAGCGAATGCAGCAGACTGTATAACAGTAGAGCATAGTCCAACATACTGAGTATAACAACAATGTGACCAGTATTACAGTCTCTGGAGGCTAATATACTGGACCGGTCTGCCTTGTTGTCCAATGGGGTCTAATGAAACGTCTCTTTCAGGAGTGGACGCCAGAGAAGAAAAGCAAAAAAGGGAAGAAAGAGAAAGAGGTAGAGTCCCAGCAAGGCACCATAGAGAGGAGGTAAACATGTCTCCATCTGTCTGTCTTTATGGATTCCTCCTACAGTACATCTCTATCTCAGTGATGTTAAGTAGTTACAGTCTTAGTATGATACAGGAGACGTGTAGTTCTCACTTCCCATCTCATTATGATGACTCATATAGTTCAGTACTGACTGTTGTGTTAATTGCCTGTAGTTACGGTTAGTGTATGGTTGATTTACACTCTCTCTCTCTCTCTCTCTCTCTCTCTCAGTGTAATGATCGGAGGAGTTAAGGTCAGGGCTCTCTATGACTATAACGGACAGGAGACAGATGAGCTCTCCTTTAAAGCAGGTAGGCCTTCACGCTGTACTTGTCTGTGAGTGTGTTAGAGAGAGAGAGAGAGAGAGAGAGAGAGAGAGAGAGAGAGAGAGAGAGAGAGAGAGTGGTACTCTGTTACTGAATGATATATGATGACCATGCTCCACCTCTCCCCTCCAGGTGAGGAGTTTCTGAAGACTGAGGATGAGGATGACCAGGGCTGGTGTAGAGGGATGAAGGATGGAGGGAGAGAGGGACTCTACCCAGCCAACTATGTAGAGACGGTGTAGTTACACCACTATGTTTGGAAAAAGAAATAGATAGAATGAAAATGAAAGTGACTCATTTTGATAAGAAACATTGTGTCTGAAATGATCCTCAGCCGATGTGTACTGTGTATTGTTACTTAATGAATCCAGGCTGCATCACATCCGGCCGTGATTGGGAGTCCCACAGGGCGGCGCACAATTGGCCCAGCGTCGTCCGGGTTAGGGTTTGGTCGGGGTAGGCCGTTATTGTAAATAAGAATTTGTTCTTAACTGACTTGCCTAGTTAAATAAAGGTAAAACATTTTTTATGAATAAATAAATAATAACAAATGAAAAAAGTGCCCATACTATCTGCAGGAAAGCTTTCATCCAAAGAGAATACACTATGGGGATATGATAGCTCTAATGAACTTTTGGCATACCTACACGGCATCAAATATCCATTTTTGTTTTCTTTAAAATATGTTGGAAAATGTTTAATATATTTACCTGAGACACCTATATGAAAGCTATATGATGTATGATGTCTTTTTTGTACAATTTGAGAGATGTGATGCTGATTCTATAGGTAATGTCACCACTTGATGCTGAAGCCATACTGTATGTTTGCTGTTCTTATAGAGCTAAACTCTCCTGTTCGCTTTAGTGAAACATATATTTACGTAGAAAAAAGTGCTTAGACAGGCTTTAATCAGTGATTATTATTATGAACGGAGTGAAACTTTGACAATGAGCACAATTCATCAATACCTGTAGCCTGATCAGTAATAGTATGAGCAGTAATGTCTCCTGTACCCTGTGTGTGTTATTAGAGTAGGATGTGACAGGACTGGGATCTCCTTTCAGAGGGACTGTAATAGATCTCCTCTCATCGCCTTCTTGATGGCAACTCCCCTTCATAGAACCTTTGCCAAAGTGAAGTGCCATTTCTGGGCCAAGTTCTGGTTTTTCTTTTCCATTTCTAAATGCGTGTACAGTACCTTGCGAAAGTATTCGGCCCCCTTGAACTTTGCGACCTTTTGCCACATTTCAGGCTTCAAACATAAAGATATAAAACTGTATTTTTTTGTGAAGAATCAACAACAAGTGGGACACAATCATGAAGTGGAACGACATTTATTGGATATTTCAAACTTTTTTAACAAATCAAAAACTGAAAAATTGGGCGTGCAAAATTATTCAGCCCCCTTAAGTTAATACTTTGTAGCGCCACCTTTTGCTGCGATTACAGCTGTAAGCCCCCGCTTTTAACGGACCTCTGAGACTATCACAGTACAGGTGCATTTATACGGAGACTTGATTACACACAGGTGGATTGTATTTATCATCATTAGTCATTTAGGTCAACATTGGATCATTCAGAGATCCTCACTGAACTTCTGGAGAGAGTTTTCTGCACAAAAATAAACATATCCAGGTGTTAGAATGGCCAAGTCAAAGTCCAGACCTGAATCCAATCGAGAATCTGTGGAAAGAACTGAAAACTGCTGTTCACAAATGCTCTCCATCCAACCTCACTGAGCTCGAGCTGTTTTGCAAGGAGGAATGGGAAACAAATTCAGTCTCTCGATGTGCAAAACTGATAGAGACATACCCCAAGCGACTTACAGCTGTAATCGCAGCAAAAGGTGGCGCTACAAAGTATTAACTTAAGGGGCTGAATAATTTTGCACGCCCAATTTTTCAGTTTTTGATTTGTTAAAAAAAGTTTGAAATATCCAATAAATGTCGTTCCACTTCATGATTGTGTCCCACTTGTTGTTGATTCTTCACAAAAAAATACAGTTTTATATCTTTATGTTTGAAGCCTGAAATGTGGCAAAAGGTCGCAAAGTTTAAGGGGGCCGAATACTTTCGCAAGGCACTGTATATGTGAGTGTGTACTATACATGCATGTGTGTATATGTGAGTGTGTACTATACATGCATGTGTGTGTATATGTGAGTGTGTACTATACATGCACGTGTGTGAATGGTAAGCCTCGGCCCTCATTGTCTCTTGTAGTAGTATATTTAAGTCTTTCATACTGTAAGTGCCTTTCTAAAGAATAAAATGAAACGAAACGAATGTTGATAACTTTTGTTGCCGTGTTCTTGGGACAGGAGATGACGAGTGAGAACACATTTAATGACTGTGTTTGTGTTGTTCTACAGTACATACAGTATCTACAGCGTTTATTTACACATACTCTGAAGAGAACGGCCAAATGTACAGTATATGTGTGTGATATATGTGTGTGTGTTTGAGTGTATGCGCGTGCGTATACAAGTGCTTGCATCCGTGTGTGTGTGTGTGTGTGTGTATGTGTGTGTGTGTGTGTGAATACCATCGGCCTGAGTGTTGGAACAGGGCTCTGGAGCATGCTTATGGTGCCACATCAGTGGAGTTGTCAGTCTGAGTGACAGTCAGACACAGACATCTCTGGCTCCCAAGTGTGTATCACAGACTGTGTCAGAGAGTAGAGCAGAGTAGAGTAGAGCAAAGTGCAGTAGAGCAGGGCATCCTGGACCTAGTTCAGGTCATCTGCCTGTGATGTCACCTCTCTCAGCCAGATGGGAAGTGACATCACCATATGGCCAGAATTCAAACACACCGCCCATGGCTCTGGATGTTGATGATTCTCTATTCAAAGGACTGCACATAGTGGCACAGCAGGGAAACAAACAGATGGTATCATTGTAATGTGATATGGAATTCAACAGAAATAAAGGTTATGTATTATAGGTTAAACATAAATGGAATGTCTACTGTATATCTAGAACCATGCCATGATTTGTATGCCACATAATTCAACATCTGTTGATTGGTCAAAATGATACCCCGTCTGTATGGGGTCATGTGAGTAGGAAGAATGGGTCAAAATGGCCGGGTGGTGTGAGGAAACTATTAATTAAATGTTTGTGTAGAACTTTGAAAGTAAAATAGTTGAGTAATTGTGCTGTAAAAACCTGTTCCTTTGAATTATATTCCTGGGAAAATGTAATCACTGGACTACTCTCATCCCCAAGGTCTTTCTTTCATCCCCAAGGACTTCCTTTCATTACCAAGGACTTCCTTTCATCCCCAAGGACTTCCTTTCATCCCCAAGGACTTCCTTTCATCCCCAAGGACTTCCTTTCATTACCAAGGACTTCCTTTCATCCCCAAGGATTTCCTTTCATTACCAAGGACTTCCTGATTGTGTTGATTGACTCTCCTGCATTTTCTGT
Organism: Oncorhynchus masou masou; assembly: GCF_036934945.1. Taxonomy (NCBI): domain Eukaryota; kingdom Metazoa; phylum Chordata; class Actinopteri; order Salmoniformes; family Salmonidae; genus Oncorhynchus; species Oncorhynchus masou. The sequence continues at coordinate 3,225,269 of NC_088226.1, forward strand.
TGGATTTTAATTTATATTTTTGTGAAATTACTCTCATTTTGGTTTGTGACCTTTGAACTCTGGACTACTGAATTGACAGGTGGCTCGATATAGTAGATAGATAGTTGGCCCTCTCCACACTCCCTCACTGTTTCATTGTGAAGGCAAGCCAACATACATTATTAGCTTGTGTGTCGTGATGGTTTAGACTTGCACAAATACAGTGTGATAGAAACACAACCTAATTCGTCATCCAAATGACGAATTCACCTCATCTTACCTCATCTTAAGGGTGCATAGTCGTCCATGGAACCGTAGAGTCAGCTACCCCAAGGTTACCTTCACCTTGTAGGGATTCAGTTTCTAAGTTCCTGGTAGTCCGACACCCTTGCTGATAATAAGCGTACCTCTGAGTCTTCATTTGGCCAATCAGAGCACAGCTTATTATCAGCTTGGGTGCACCTCCCTCCTATTCCACAGAGATAGAATTCAGCAATTTATATTCATTAAGAGGGCTCATTTTATACAGTAAGTGCAATGCCAACACATAACAATTAACACTCACTTGTTTGTCACGGCAATTATGATTGGAAACAGCTAATTTACATGCTAATGGTCTCCTGACATCCATTGAAATTGACACCAGTGAGCTCTCAAAGACAAACCGGTCAATAGTGTCACCCATTTATCTTAGTCAGGTCAACATGTGGCCAACCACTCTTAGTACATAGTCTCTGCCCTCTGTATTTACTATGAAACAGTCATACATCACATCCCCTGCCACTCACAGCAGTCACCACGAAGACAGTCAATGGAGAGAGTCAGTTTACAGTGGCTTTACCTCCGGTGTCATTTGATGATATAATTTTGCATAGAAGAGTGATTTGATCCGATCCCTAATGATCTCTTCTGTTTGTGTGGATCCTCCTTCTCTCCGTCTCTCCGTTTCTCTCTCTCTGTCTGGTTCAAATGAAATTCAACTACACTTAATATCCTGTACACACCAAGGTAGAAAGATGCACATGCACCCATGCAGACTCATCTGCAGTTCACCAGGCAGCCAACAGAGGGGGCTAAAGGATCAGATTGACAGCTTACAGCAGGCCTGTCTCAAAGAGAAATATGTTCACTGGTGTAGCAGCATATTGGGAAAATGTCTTTATTCCCTCATGTTTCATGTTGTGACAAGCAGAACTTTGGGTTGCCATGGAGAGAGCTGCTGGAAAAAAAACATAATTAAAAGCCCTGGAACTGGTGTTAGTCTGACTCAGTGCATGTCTGTCTGCAGATGAATGAGAATGCAAGATGTTTCCTTGAAGGCAAATCGAACACATGTTTTTATATTGTGTGTATTTCATATATTGTGTATGCATAATGTTTATATAATGCTGAGTGTATGTTAAAGGGAGAGGGGAGTATGTCAATTATGCTGTGTTACTCATGTCTTCTTTGATACAATTCAGTCTAGCAGGGTAAGGTACATAGAACGTGTGTGTGTGTGTGTGTGTGTGTGTGTGTGTGTGTGTGTGTGTGTGTGTGTGTGTGTGTGTGTGTGTGTGTGTGTGTGTGTGTGTGTGTGTGTGTGTGTGTGTGTGTGTGTGTGTGTGTGTGTGTGTGTGTGTGTGTGTGTGTGTGTGTGAGTGGCTGTTATGTGTCTGTGGGTATCTCTATGTAAACACAGACCGGTGTGTGTAGAAATGACTCACCGTCCCTGTTAGAAAGACACAGGGTAGAGGAGCAGATGAGCGTTCTCCCAGCTTGTCAGTCACACAGCACTCCCAGATGGGCTCTCACATCCTCCCCTGGTCTCTCTCAGATACACAAACACCCCCAGGGGAGAACCTAAATCCCCCTTACGGTCCACAGGGAGATGAAACCCCCAATCCCCCCTACGGCCCACAGGGAGATGAAACCCCCAATCCCCCCTACGGCCCACAGGAAGATGAAACCCCCAATCCCCCCTATGGCCCACAGGGAGATGAAACCCCCAATCCACCCTATGGCCCACAGGGAGATGAAACCCCCAATCCACCCTATGGCCCACAGGGAGATGAAACCCCCAATCCACCCTATGGCCCACAGGGAGATGAAACCCCCAATCCACCCTATGGCCCACAGGGAGATGAAACCCCCAATCCACCCTATGGCCCACAGGGAGATGAAACCCCCAATCCACCCTATGGCCCACAGGGAGATGAAACCCCCAATCCACCCTATGGCCCACAGGGAGATGAAACCCCCAATCCACCCTATGGCCCACAGGGAGATGAAACCCCCAATCCACCCTATGGCCCACAGGGAGATGAAAAATCCCTCCACAGCTAACAGCCCTATGGCCCACAGGGAGATGAAACCCCCAATCCACCCTATGGCCCACAGGGAGATGAAACCCCCAATCCCTCCTACAGCTAACAGGGAGATGAAACCCCCAATCCCCCCTACGGCCCACAGGGAGATGAAACCCCCAATCCACCCTATGGCCCACAGGGAGATGAAACCCCCAATCCCTCCTACAGCTAACAGGGAGATTAAACCCCCAATCCCTCCTACGGCCCACAGGGAGATGTAACCCCCAATCCCTCCCTATGGCCCACAGGGAGATGTAACCCCCAATCCCTCCTATGGCCCACAGGGAGATGAAACCCCAATCCCTCCTACGGCCCACAGGGAGATGAAACCCCCAATCCCTCCTACGGCCCACAGGGAGATGAAACCCCCAATCCCCCCTACGGCCCACAGGGAGATGAAACCCCCAATCCCTCCTACGGCCCACAGGGAGATGAAACCCCCAATCCCTCCTGCGGCCCACAGGGAGATGAAACCCCCAATCCCTCCTGCGGCCCACAGGGAGATGGGGAGAACCACAACTCCATGTTATAGGCCAAGGGAGGATTAACACCAGGGTTGAACATACAGGGCTTGCTGGTAGCTACAGGAAAGGGCAGGGCTAAGTCAGCCAGCCTCAGGTGGGAAGACCAGGGGGCGGGCGAGAGGACCAGAAGGTGGGGAAGAGGGCCTGCTCACACAAGAGGGTCAGCTCAGGAGAAAGGGGGGAGGGATCTCTGGCTCGCTTGGCCTCCGTGTGCATCCATTTTTCATTTTAAATTGCCCAAAAATAATGAGCAATCAAGATGATGGTTATTCTAGCATTTCAATTAGCCTAATTAAAGAGAGGGCAGCAGGCCACTGTATAGAATGGCTAACAGTACTGTGTGTGTGTGTGTGTGTGTGTGTGTGTGTGTGTGTGTGTGTGTGTGTGTGTGTGTGTGTGTGTGTGTGTGTGTGTGCAGTACATCTGTGTGTGTGTGTGTGTGTGTGTGCAGTACGTCTGTGTGTGTGTGTGCGTGTGTGTGTGTGTGTGTGTGTGTGTGTGTGTGTGTGTGTGTGTGTGTGTGTATGTGTGTGTGTGTGGACGTGTTTAATTCTAAAAGAAAAGTAAAATAACAACAATTGGACCAACTGGGGACATTTAGTTAGTCCCCACAAAGCCAACTGATCGTTTAGAATTAGTGTTAGGGATAGAATTAGGTTTAGGAGCTGGAGATAGGATTAGGGTTAGGGTTAACGTTAGGGTATGGGTTAGGTAACATTTTGAATTGGACTGAATTGTGTTTCCCCACAAGGTCAGTTAAACAAGACTGTATGTGGGTGTAGGTGTACATATGTGTGTATGTGTACATATGTGTGTGTGTGTGTCTACGTGTGCGTCAGTGTGTTTGAAATACACTCTGAGGGATTGAATTCCTGCATCACCAGTCAGATTGAGGAATTAACCCCTTTCTCCCCAAATATCTCCCTCCATTCATAGCCCAGAACGTAAGTTATAACCTCAATACCAACACCAGATTCCAGAACAGATCCTGCCTTCACTCCAGTTTAACAAACACCATTTAACTCAATCTGTTGCTGATACTAGAACAGTTAGTTGATAACATCCTGTTTCTCTCGACACCAGACTGAGCCCCAGTAAGGCCCAGGCAGCCATGCAGAAGGGGCTGGCAGTGAGAGAGTGAACTGTAACTTCTGCATCTCATCTGCTCTGACAGTGAGAGAGTGAACTGTAACTTCTGCATTTCATCTGCTCTGACAGTGAGAGAGTGAACTGTAACTTTTGCATCTCATCTGCTCTGACAGTGAGAGAGTGAACTGTAACTTCTGCATCTCATCTGCTCTGACAGTGAGAGAGTGAACTGTAACTTCTGCATCTCATCTGCTCTGACAGTGAGAGAGTGAACTGTAACTTCTGCATCTCATCTGCTCTGACAGTGAGAGAGTGAACTGTAACTTCTGCATTTCATCTGCTCTGACAGTGAGAGAGTGAACTGTAACTTCTGCATCTCATCTGCTCTGACAGTGAGAGAGTGAACTGTAACTTCTGCATCTCATCTGCTCTGACAGTGAGAGATTGAACTGTAACTTCTGCATCTCATCTGCTCTGACAGTGAGAGATTGAACTGTAACTTCTGCATCTCATCTGCTCTGACAGTGAGAGAGTGAACTGTAACTTCTGCATCTCATCTGCTCTGACAGTGAGAGAGTGAACTGTAACTTCTGCATCTCATCTGCTCTGACAGTGAGAGAGTGAACTGTAACTTCTGCATTTCATCTGCTCTGACAGTGAGAGAGTGAACTGTAACTTCTGCATCTCATCTGCTCTGACAGTGAGAGAGTGAACTGTAACTTCTGCATTTCATCTGCTCTGACAGTGAGAGAGTGAACTGTAACTTCTGCATCTCATCTGCTCTGACAGTGAGAGAGTGAACTGTAACTTCTGCATTTCATCTGCTCTGACAGTGAGAGACGTAGTGGATGCAGTGAACCCACTGGATTCTCCAATAACATTGAATGAGTTACAGGACAAAATAAAAACCCTCCAACCCAAAAAGGCCTGTGGTGTTGATGGTATCCTTAATGAAATGATCAAATATACAGACAACAAATTCCAATTGGCTATACTAAAACTCTTTAACATCATCCTTAGCTCTGGCATCTTCCCCAATATTTGGAACCAAGGACTGATCACCCCAATCCACAAAAATGGAGACAAATTTGACCCCAATAACTACCGTGGAATATGCGTCAACAGTAACCTTGGGAAAATCCTCTGCATTATCATTAACAGCAGACTCGTACACTTCCTCAATGAAAACAATGTACTGAGCAAATGTCAAATTGGCTTTTTACCAAATTACCGTACAACAGACCATGTATTCACCCTGCACACCCTAATTGACAACCAAACAAACCAAAACAAAGGCAGTCTTCTCATGCTTTGTTGATTTCAAAAAAGCCTTCGACTCAATTTGGCATGAGGGTCTGCTATACAAACTGATGGAAAGTGGTGTTGGGGGTAAAACATACGACATCATAAAATCCATGTACACAAACAACAAGTGTGCGGTTAAAATTGGCAAAAAACACACAAATTTCTTCACACAGGGTCGTGGGGTTAGACAGGGATGCAGCTTAAGCCCCACCCTCTTCAACATATATATCAACGAACTGGCGAGGGCACTAGAAAAGTCTGCAGCACCCGGCCTCACCCTACTAGAATCTGAAGTCAAATGTCTGCTGTTTGCTGATGATCTGGTGCTTCTGTCACCAACCAAGGAGGGCCTACAGCAGCACCTAGATCTTATGCACAGATTCTGTCAGACCTGGGCCCTGACAGTAAATCTCAGTAAGACCAAAATAATGGTGTTCCAAAAAGGTCCAGTCACCAGGACCACAAATACAAATTCCATCTAGACACTGTTGCCCTAGAGCACACAAAAAACTATACATACCTTGGCCTAAACATCAGCGCCACAGGTAACTTCCACAAAGCTGTGAACGATCTGAGAGACAAGGCAAGAAGGGCATTCTATGCCATCAAAAGGAACATACATTTCAACATACCAATTAGGATTTGGCTAAAAATACTTGAATCAGTCATAGAGCCCATTGCCATTTATGGTTGTGAGGTCTGGGGTCCGCTCACCAACCAAGACTTCACAAAATGGGACAAACACCAAATTGAGACTCTGCACGCAGAATTCTGCAAAAATATCCTCAGTGTACAACGTAGAACACCAAATAATGCATGCAGAGCAGAATTAGGCCGATACCCACTAATTATCAAAATCCAGAAAAGAGCTGTTAAATTCTATAACCACCTAAAAGGAAGCGATTCCCAAACCTTCCACAACAAAGCCATCACCTACAGAGAGATAAACCTGGAGAAGAGTCCCCTAAGCAAGCTGGTCCTGGGGCTCTGTTCACAAACACACCCTACAGAGCCCCATGACAGCAGCACAATTAGACCCAACCATATCATGAGAAAACAAAAAGATAATTACTTGACACATTGGAAAGAATTAACAAAAAAACAGAGCAAACTAGAATGCTATTTGGCCCTACACAGAGAGTACACAGCGGCAGAATACCTGACCACTGTGACTGACCCAAAATTAAGGAAAGCTTTGACTATGTACAGACTCAGCGAGCATAGCCTTGCTATTGAGAAAGGCCGCCGTAGGCAGACATGGCTCTCAAGAGAAGACAGGCTATGTGCTCACTGCCCACAAAATGAGGTGGAAACTGAGCTGCACTTCCTAACCTCCTGCCCAATGTATGACCATATTAGAGAGACATATTTCCCTCAGATTACACAGATCCACAAAGAATTCGAAAACAAATCCAATTTTGAAAAACTCCCATATCTACTGGGTTAAATTCCACAGTGTGCCATCAGAGCAGCAAGATTTGTGACCTGTTGCCACGAGAAAAGGGCAACCAGTGAAGAACACACACCATTGTAAATACAACCCATATCTATGCTTATTTATTTTATCTTGTGTCTTTTACCATTTGCACATTGTAAAAACACTGTATATATATATATATATATATATATATATATATACGACATTTATAATGTCTTTATTGTTTTAAATCTATATATATATATCTATAGTATAATTGTTACGACATTTGTAATGTCTTTATTGTTTTGAAACTTCTGTATGTGTGATGTCTACAGTTAATTGTTATTGTTTATTTCACTTTATATATTATATACCTTACTTGCTTTGGCAATGTTAACACGTTTCCCATGCCAATAAAGCCCCTTGAATTGAATTGAATTGAATTGAGTGAACTGTAACTTCTGCATCTCATCTGCTCTGACAGTGAGAGAGTGAACTATAACTTCTGCATTTCATCTGCTCTGACAGTGAGAGAGTGAACTGTAACTTCTGCATCTCATCTGCTCTGACAGTGAGAGAGTGAACTGTAACTTCTGCATCTCGTCTGCTCTGACAGTGAGAGCTCTGACAGTGAGAGAGTGAACTGTAACTTCTGCATCTCGTCTGCTCTGACAGTGAGAGAGTGAACTGTAACTTCTGCATCTCGTCTGCTCTGACAGTGAGAGAGTGAACTGTAACTTCTGCATCTCATCTGCTCTGACAGTGAGAGAGTGAACTGTAACTTCTGCATCTCGTCTGCTCTGACAGTGAGAGAGTGAACTGTAACTTCTGCATCTCATCTGCTCTGACAGTGAGAGAGTGAACTGTAACTTCTGCATCTCATCTGCTCTGACAGTGAGAGAGTGAACTGTAACTTCTGCATCTCATCTGCTCTGACAGTGAGAGAGTGAAATGTAACTTCTGCATCTCATCTGCTCTGACAGTGAGAGATTGAACTGTAACTTCTGCATCTCGTCTGCTCTGACAGTGAGAGATTGAACTGTAACTTCTGCATCTCATCTGCTCTGACAGTGAGAGATTGAACTGTAACTTCTGCATCTCATCTGCTCTGACAGTGAGAGATTGAACTGTAACTTCTGAACCCTGTAACTACCACTTCTGCATCTCGTCTGCTCTGACAGTGAGAGAGTGAACTGTAACTTCAACACCTCGTCTGCTCTGACAGTGAGAGATTGAACTGTAACTTCTGCATCTCGTCTGCTCTGACAGTGAGAGAGTGAACTGTAACTTCTGCATCTCATCTGCTCTGACAGTGAGAGAGTGAACTGTAACTTCTGCATCTCATCTGCTCTGACAGTGAGAGATTGAACTGTAACTTCTGCATCTCGTCTGCTCTGACAGTGAGAGAGTGAACTGTAACTTCAGCACCTCGTCTGCTCTGACAGTGAGAGATTGAACTGTAACTTCAGCATCTCGTCTGCTCTGACAGTGAGAGATTGAACTGTAACTTCTGCATCTCGTCTGCTCTGACAGTGAGAGAGTGAACTGTAACTTCAGCACCTCGTCTGCTCTGACAGTGAGAGAGTGAACTGTAACTTCAGCATCTCGTCTGCTCTGACAGTGAGAGAGTGAACTGTAACTTCTGCATCTCATCTGCTCTGACAGTGAGAGAGTGAACTGTAACTTCAACACCTCGTCTGCTCTGACAGTGAGAGAGAGAACTGTAACTTCAGCATCTCGACTGCTCTGACAGTGAGAGAGTGAACTGTAACTTCAGCATCTCGTCTGCTCTGACAGTGAGAGAGGGAACTGTAACTTCAACACCTCGTCTGCTCTGACAGTGAGAGAGTGAACTGTAACTTCAGCATCTTGTCTGCTCTGACAGTGAGAGAGAGAGAGAACTGTAACTTCAACACCTCGTCTGCTCTGACAGTGAGAGAGAGAACTGTAACTTCAACACCTCGTTTGCTCTGACAGTGAGAGAGTGAACTGTAACTCCAACACCTCGTCTGCTCTAACAGTGAGAGAGTGAACTGTAACTTCTGCATCTCGTCTGCTCTGACAGTGAGAGAGTGAACTGTAACTTCTGCATCTCATCTGCTCTGACAGTGAGAGAGTGAACTGTAACTTCAACACCTCGTCTGCTCTGACAGTGAGAGAGAGAACTGTAACTTCAGCATCTCGTCTGCTCTGACAGTGAGAGAGGGAACTGTAACTTCAACACCTCGTTTGCTCTGACAGTGAGAGAGTGAACTGTAACTCCAACACCTCGTCTGCTCTGACAGTGAGAGAGTGAACTGTAACTTCTGCATCTCGTCTGCTCTGACAGTGAGAGAGTGAACTGTAACTTCTGCATCTCATCTGCTCTGACAGTGAGAGAGTGAACTGTAACTTCTGACAGTGAGAGAGTGAATCTCATCTGCTCTGACAGTGAGAGAGTGAACTGTAACTTCTGCATCTCATCTGCTCTGACAGTGAGAGAGTGAACTGTAACTTCTGCATCTCATCTGCTCTGACAGTGAGAGATTGAACTGTAACTTCTGCATCTCGTCTGCTCTGACAGTGAGAGAGTGAACTGTAACTTCGTCTGCTCTGACACCTCGTCTGCTCTGACAGTGAGAGATTGAACTGTAACTTCTGCATCTCGTCTGCTCTGACAGTGAGAGAGTGAACTGTAACTTCAGCACTCTCGTCTGCTCTGACAGTGAGAGAGTGAACTGTAACTTCAGCATCTCGTCTGCTCTGACAGTGAGAGAGTGAACTGTAACTTCTGCATCTCATCTGCTCTGACAGTGAGAGAGTGAACTGTAACTTCAACACCTCGTCTGCTCTGACAGTGAGAGAGAGAACTGTAACTTCAGCATCTCGTCTGCTCTGACAGTGAGAGAGTGAACTGTAACTTCAGCATCTCGTCTGCTCTGACAGTGAGAGAGTGAACTGTAACTTCAACACCTCGTCTGCTCTGACAGTGAGAGAGTGAACTGTAACTTCAGCATCTCGTCTGCTCTGACAGTGAGAGAGAGAGAGAACTGTAACTTCAACACCTCGTCTGCTCTGACAGTGAGAGAGAGAACTGTAACTTCAACACCTCGTTTGCTCTGACAGTGAGAGAGTGAACTGTAACTCCAACACCTCGTCTGCTCTAACAGTGAGAGAGTGAACTGTAACTTCAGCACCTCGTCTGCTCTGACAGTGAGAGAGTGAACTGTAACTTCTGCATCTCATCTGCTCTGACAGTGAGAGAGTGAACTGTAACTTCTGCATCTCATCTGCTCTGACAGTGAGAGAGTGAACTGTAACTTCAACACCTCGTCTGCTCTGACAGTGAGAGAGAGAACTGTAACTTCAGCATCTCGTCTGCTCTGACAGTGAGAGAGTGAACTGTAACTTCAGCATCTCGTCTGCTCTGACAGTGAGAGAGGGAACTGTAACTTCAACACCTCGTCTGCTCTGACAGTGAGAGAGTGAACTGTAACTTCAGCATCTCGTCTGCTCTGACAGTGAGAGAGTGAACTGAGAACTGTAACTTCAACACCTCGTCTGCTCTGACAGTGTCTGCTCTGACAGTGAGAGAGAGAACTGTAACTTCAACACCTCGTTTGCTCTGACAGTGAGAGAGTGAACTGTAACTCCAACACCTCGTCTGCTCTAACAGTGAGAGAGTGAACTGTAACTTCTGCATCTCGTCTGCTCTGACAGTGAGAGAGTGAACTGTAACTTCTGCATCTCATCTGCTCTGACAGTGAGAGAGTGAACTGTAACTTCTGCATCTCATCTGCTCTGACAGTGAGAGAGTGAACTGTAACTTCTGCATCTCATCTGCTCTGACAGTGAGAGAGTGAACTGTAACTTCTGCATCTCATCTGCTCAGACAGTGAGAGATTGAACTGTAACTTCTGCATCTCGTCTGCTCTGACAGTGAGAGAGTGAACTGTAACTTCAACACCTCGTCTGCTCTGACAGTGAGAGATTGAACTGTAACTTCTGCATCTCATCTGCTCTGACAGTGAGATATTGAACTGTAACTTCTGCATCTCGTCTGCTCTGACAGTGAGAGAGTGAACTGTAACTTCAACACCTCGTCTGCTCTGACAGTGAGAGATTGAACTGTAACTTCTGCATCTCGTCTGCTCTGACAGTGAGAGAGTGAACTGTAACTTCTGCATCTCGTCTGCTCTGACAGTGAGAGAGTGAACTGTAACTTCAGCACCTCGTCTGCTCTGACAGTGAGAGAGTGAACTGTAACTTCAGCATCTCGTCTGCTCTGACAGTGAGAGAGTGAACTATAACTTCTGCATCTCATCTGCTCTGACAGTGAGAGAGTGAACTGTAACTTCAACACCTCGTCTGCTCTGACAGTGAGAGAGTGAACTGTAACTTCAGCATCTCGTCTGCTCTGACAGTGAGAGAGAGAACTGTAACTTCAACACCTCGTCTGCTCTGACAGTGAGAGAGTGAACTGTAACTTCAGCACCTCGTCTGCTCTGACAGTGAGAGCCAGAACTGTAATTCAGCACACTCGTCTGCTCTGACAGTGAGAGCCAGATGGTCATGTAGAACACTCACAGTGACATGAGCGAACACAGCTCCCTCTGCTGGAGCTCCCTCACACACACACACACACACATGAACGCAAAGACTCACACACGCGTGCGAGAAGCACACACACACGCACACATGCACACACTAATTAACATAAATGCAAATGGTACACGCACTAACACATTTCCTACAGCTTTCTTTCCACGGTTCCCTGGTCGTTTCTTCTTTCATTAGTCACCCCTTTCATCCTCTCTTTTTTCTCTTCCTCTCTCTCTCCCTCTCTCTCTCTCTCTCCCTCTCTCTCTCTCTCTCTCTCTCTCTCTTCCTATCTCTCTCTCATTCTCTATCTCCCTCTCTCTTTCTCTCTCTCTCTCTCTCTCTCTCTCTCTCTCTCTCTCTCTCTCCCTCTCTCTCTCTCTTCCTCTCTCCCTCTCTCTCTCCCTCTCAATTCAATTCAATTCATTTCAAGGGGCTTTATTGGCATGGGTAACATGTGTTAACATTGCCAAAGCAAGTAAGGTAGATAATATATAAAGTGAAATAAACAATAAAAATTAACAGTAGACATCACACACACAGAAGTTTCAAAACAATAAAGACATTACAAATGTCATATTATATATATATACAGTGTTTTTACAATGTGCAAATGGTAAAAGACACAAGATAAAATAAATAAGCATAGATATGGGTTGTATTTACAATGGTGCGTGTTCTTCAATGGTTGCCCTTTTCTCGTGGCAACAGGTCACAAATCTTGCTGCTCTGATGGCACACTGTGGAATTTCACCCAGTAGATATGGGAGTTTTTCAAAATTGGATTTGTTTTCAAATTCTTTGTGGATCTGTGTAATCTGAGGGAAATGTCTCTCTCTCTCTCTCTCTCTCTCTCTCTCTCTTCATGTCCCTGTGCTCCTCGTTTCAGTCTGCTGGTCAGAGTTAATTGGCCGCTGTCTAATTGCTGCTCATTAGCTTGAGTAACCAAACATTTAAAACAGCAACAAATCCTCCTCTTTCTCTCTCTCTCTCTCCCTCTCTCTCTCTCTCTCTCTCTCTCACTCTCTCTCTCTCTCTCTCTCTCTCTCTCTCTTCATGTCCCTGTGCTCCTCGTTTCAGTCTGCTGGTCAGAGTTAATTGGCTGCTGTCTAATTGCTGCTCATTAGCTTGAGTAACCAAACATTTAAAACAGCAACAAATCCTCCTCTTTCTCTCTCTCTCTCTCTCTTTTCTCTCTCTCTCTTTCGCTCTCTCTGAGTGTTTTATTCCCAGTCCGCCAATTCCCTGTCTTTCATTCTGTCTGTCTTCCTCCACATAGCCACACATAGCCACACCACACCTCTCATAGACAAAAACACACACGCACGCCGTACGCGCACACGCACCCATATTCCCTGTCTTCCGTTCCCTCCCCCTACCCTGTTGGCATTTTGTCAGAGTCTGTTTGTTTCGGTTGCCCTCAGTCTCCCCCACCACCGTATACCCTCTTTAATCTGTCTTAGAAAAACCTCTGGAGGTTAATTCCTTTCTCAGAGCAGAGTGCTTTACTGGCATGGCAGCCAAATCCATACAGAAAGAGTGCATCAAGCTTTAAAACGGACATCTCAACAGCGGAGCAGTTTAGCCAAAGTGACGTGATATATAGAGCATACTGTATCACCGTGGAGGAAAAACGCCTCTATCAACAGAAAGACTGCTGCTGCCACTGCTACTGTGGGTGTCTCCAGGGGATGAGACGTGCGTGTAGAGAAATATGATTTTGATTACACAATCTCACAGACACACACACGCGTCTCACCACACGCACATGTGCCCAGGCACACACTCACTCACACATGCAAACATCCAGGAATCTGAACCTACAATAATGAGTGTGATAATGAAGTTTGGGCATTGGTTTGGAATGCGCTAAATTACAAGTTAGGAGTCTGTTCTCTCCTAAGGACTGGTCATAGAGCTTCACTGGCCAATCTCTTGCCAGTCTTCAAACACGTCTGTCAGGGACACGTCTGTCAGGGACACGACTGTCAGGGACACGACTGTCAGGGACACGTCTGTCAGGGACACGTCTGTCAGGGACAGGTCTGTCAGGGACACGTCTGTCAGGGACACGTCACAGACCCACACATGATGAGTCATTACCATTTCCTTCCATTTAACACCTTCATTTGAAAATGTACATCTATATTTGTAATGTGACTTTAATGATGACACATGGCTTCTAATGACATGAAGGAATGAGAAAGTAAAGACCAGGGACAGAGATGGATAGAATGTAAGGATGAAGGAAGAAAGAGGCAGAGAAAGAAGATAAACAGGGAGAGAGAGAGTAAAGGGGGTTGACGACTAAAGAGAGAGAACAGAATAGAGGGAAAGGGAGTAGGAGGCAGAGGGGGGAGTCACATCAAGGAAATGAAAAGCAAGGGAAGGAGAAAGAGAGGTGTGGGCGACTCGCCCTGAGAGACGGTAGTCATGGTAACATATGAAAATGAAGGGATGAAAGATGAATAGAGACTTTTGGTAAGAGAGGGCAAATACATAAAAACAAGCTGCTAATTAAATGTCACACTAAAAGTAAATGCAGAGCAGTTACTACATGAACACAGACTCAAAGGATGGTGAGGACTCTCTCCTATCTCACTCTCTCCTATCTCCCTCTCTCCTATCTCTTTATATGGTGGCATGTCTGACCTGTAGTCAGCTGGGGTCACACAGCATCTAGGGTCAAGGGGACAGGGTCAGGGATCAACATGACAGATCCCTCCCAAATCTTGAATATGTCAATAAACAGATCTTGAGAAAAGGAATTAACAGGATAGATCCTGTGTATGTGTGGGTGTGCGATCAATAAGGCCAGTATTTCATGGTAAGTGTTTGTTTGTGTGCGTGTGCTCTTAAAGGGGAAGATAAGTGTCATGTCAGTGCTTGTTCTAAAAGCGACACAGTCTCAGTTTGGACAGTGGCTGCTGCTGTAGGCCAGGCTTTTAGTTTCTCTCTTCTCAATCCCATTTGCCTCTCTTCTACTCTACTTGTCCTCTTCCTATCTCACTTTTATATCCACTCTGTCTGTTTCTGACCTGTCCTTTCACATTCTGTCTCTCTCCTCCCTCTCTTGCACTGTATCATCCCTGTCCTCTTTCATCCTCTCTCAGCCTCTCTCTCGCTCTGTGCTCTGCAGTGACAGTTAACAGAGGCAGCTGTTTACCGTCATTTATACATCAGTCATCCCTCGCTCTGGGGGTTCTCCACTCGGACACTCTCTCTCTCCGTCCACCATCACCCTCTTTTCCTCTCTGTGATCAGATGATCAGGAGAGAAGTAATTATGACTTATTATGACTGTCTGAGATCAGATGATCAGGAGAGAAGTAATTATGACTTATTATGACTGTCTGGGATCAGATGATCAGTAGAGAAGTAATTATGACTTATTATGACTGTCTGGGACCAGATGATCAGTAGAGAAGTAATTATGACTTATTATGACTGTCTGGGATCAGATGATCAGGAGGGAAGTAATTATGACTTATTATGACTGTCTGGGATCAGATGATCAGGAGGGAAGTAATTATGACTTATTATGACTGTCTGGGATCAGATGATCAGGAGGGAAGTTATGATGACTTATTATGACTGTCTGGGATCAGATGATCAGGAGGGAAGTTATGATGACTTATTATGACTGTCTGGGATCAGATGATCAGGAGGGAAGTTATGATGACTTATTATGACTGACTGGGATCAGATGATCAGGAGGGAAGTTATGATGACTTATTATGACTGTCTGGGATCAGATGATCAGGAGGGAAGTTATGATGACTTATTATGACTGTCTGGGATCAGATGATCAGGAGGGAAGTTATGATGACTTATTATGACTGTTTGTGATCACTTGGGAGTATTAATTCCACACATATAATTATGGTAGAAATTTGAAAATTGCCCTGTTAATACTAGAATATTTACTGTACATAACATAGATATCAGTATTGCTAGTAAGATGCTATTACTCAGCTATTTTCAGCTATACTGATCAAAGAGGGTTATCATTATCAGTCGTAGTCAAGCCAAAGTCTCTTGTCCCAAAAACAACCATTCTCATTGAGGTGTATCTACATAAAGTCATACAGCATCATATATCATGTCAGCCCAAGAAGTTGGCATGTACCTTCAGTCCACCATGGCTCCTGGCTGAGTATTCTGATTATTTGACCTAAAAAATATTATGTCCCTTGATAGCTTGAAATGCTGAGAAGTGCTTACAATCCCTATTTGGACTGTGGGCTGGGCCATCCTAGAGGAAAGCAGACCTTATATAGCCTGGCCTACACTATATTTCAACTACCTATAAATAATGTGTAGATACATTTATTTGAGACTGCAGGCATTGCCATCTAGGCAGCTTCTACGGCCTACTCCAGCCAAAGGACAAGGCAGTTGTAATTTTCTACAGTAAACACATTTGCAACTGTAAATGAAATCAAGAGGAAAGGGTAATCATAAATACAATGCAGCCTACAATTAACACGGTAGGTAGTAACCTCATAATAAGCCTACCATGAATAACTTGCAGATGAGAGAGATGACTTGACTTACTACAGAACTTGAAATGCCCGGTAGCCTACGTCATGAGGCGCAGTCACTTACAGCCTCAAATTATGCGATGTCCAAACTCATTCTAGTAAAATCTCATGGGCTGGCTCGGGTTGACAAAAGATTAGCAACGCCACATATAGGCTACAGTGGAATGCTTCCCACTACAATTGCCAACATTGCTGCAGTTTTCAATTATTTTGGTGTTGGTGTTTTGTCACATCGTTAGATAGGCCTACAGTACACACACGAAGGGAAATTATATTATCACGAAATCTGATCCTAACGAGGTGCTGCGCGCTATCACTCGTCCGGACACCATGGCACATACGCCGTGTCCCTTTGGCGGTGGGCCGAGCCACAGTGGTCTGTCCCTAACGCACCACGCGTCTCCTCGCCTCCAGCAACACCCCCTCTCCTCCTCACACACTGCCTCTACCGTCCCCTCCCATCCCCGGGCTCTGCTCGGCTCTCTCCCCTCTCTACCACACATATACATCAGTATGTCTTTAGCACGGGTAGCGCTATACAGTCAGCGAGCAGAGAAGCCCGTTTAGTATTCCGAGCACAGGGGAAGAGAGGGAGGGAGGGAGGGAAGAGTGAAATACAAAGAAAAAAACAGGGTGAGAAGACAGAAAACACATTCCAAGACAAGAAAATAGGAAAGGATGAGAGGGGAGCGGAGAGATACCATATTGTTCATTTCTCCCTCTCAGTCTACCCCTCCGCCTTATTCTTCATTCCCAGGTGCAGTATTTGAACCCATTTTCCTGTCTTGGGGGTAGAGGGCGGAATGTTGATTTTTAACGCGTCGCATCTGAAAAATAGGCTGGGTTTTAGATGAAAAGGGCAGGTAGGAGAGGGAGCAGTTTCGGATACAACATAGTGATATTGATGATATTTAATTGTTGTCATATTAATACACGCCTATGTGTCGTTATATATGTTCGGCTACTCACCATAATATCCTGTGTGATCTTGTGTCACCGTAAGTGTTACAGTCTATCCATACTGTAGCTATGTGCCACCTAACTGACTGTATGTCTGTCCGGTTCAAATATAAATTGAATGCATATTTTGTGCAGTGATGTGCGAATGTAATCTATTCTAATTTAATGTATGGCCCATTGGTTCGAGCGTTATGGCATGCTTATAGTAGCCTATGTAGCCTACACTGTAGGTTATCTCTCGCGCAAGTGTGCAGTGTGCATAGCATGTATGTGGGTTTATATGCCTGTCGGGATGTAAGCCACTGCTCTCAGATAAATCCAACTTTTGAATGCATGTATAGGTGTATAGGGCGAAACACGCACACACACACACACACACACACACACACACACACACACACACACACACACACACACACACACACACACACACACACACACACACACACACACACACACACACACACACACACACACACACACACACACACACACAGCATGAGTAAGACAGGGGAAACATGTAGGAGCTGAAACAAGTGTTATTCCCCTCCACCCACCCCACCCCTCTCTCCTCTCCCTTCTCCCCTCTCCCCTCTCCCCCCATCAAAGGCACAGTGGCTCTGGCTTTATGAGATAGACTTCCATAATTATGCAAATATGAATATGCTCATATGTAACCAAAGTCACAAGGATAGTCTCGATGGCTCACTGACTTTGACGTAAATGTAAGTGAAGTATGAAGCGAGGGCTATCCATGTGCACTGTGTGGGTGGTGAGAATGTTGCCATCTTAGTATTGGACCAGTGAGCTGCTCTGCATATATGGATGTGCAGCTTCTTCCACCGGCTCTAGTCTGCACAGGAAGAGAGCGGAACCAGTATCCCAGGGTTCCTCACTGGCCTCTTGCTCAGCTTGGTGCTCGCTCTGTGTTTCCTGTGTGACGATATAGATAATTTAGACACTCGCGGGAGCAGGCCTGGAGCAGCAGAGAGCCCCGCATGCAGCACAGCAGACTTCAGTGTGTGTGTGTGTGTGTGTGTGTGTGTGTGTGTGTGTGTGTGTGTGTGTGTGTGTGTGTGTGTGTGTGTGTGTGTGTGTGTGTGTGTGTGTGTGTGTGTGTGTGTGTGTGTGTTTATGTGATGATGTATGGACATAAACAGACGTCGGATAGTTGTACTAAAAGCTTGCCTATGGGCTGTTACAGGCCAGCCTGGAGTAACCTAAAGGCTGAGTCGCAGGCAGCAAAGCTATTACCTTTAGTCAATAGACATTAATACAAGGTCTTCAATCTTGGCCTTGTATTTCTAGTGTCATCTCACAGCCAAATACAGGAAGCAGTCCTCTTTTGTAGCGGTAAAGGTATTTGGTAGTATCTATTTACCCTAGTGCATCAGTTTGACACAGTTGGATGAGCAGAGAGCACAGATGATATTGGCACAGACAGACATGACGCTGTGATGCACTGGCCTCGATAGGTAGGAAGTGATGCAAAGGTCCATGCCAGTGCTATTGAGCAAAGGTCATGACCTCTGTGTGAGTCACGGAGGGCCCTGCATTCAGTGACTTCATGTCTTAAAGGATGAGTCTTGAGGTCAGAAGTGATAGTGCGCTTATAACACAAGTCCATGGAATACAGTAGAACAGACAGCACAGAACTGAGGAGAGGATGGTAGAGTAGAGGAGAGGATGGTAGAATAGAGGATGGTAGAGTAGAGTAGAGGATGGTAGAGTGGAGTAGAGGATGGTAGAGTAGAGGATGGTTGAGTAGAGTAGAGGATGGTAGAGTAGAGTAGAGGATGTGTGAGTAGAGTAGAGGATGGTAGAGTAGAGGAGAGGATGGTAGAGTAGAGTAGAGGAGAGGATGGTAGAGTAGAGGAGAGGATGGTAGAGGAGAGTAGAGGATGGTAGAGTAGAGTAGAGGATGGTAGAGTAGAGGAGAGGATGGTAGAGTAGAGGATGGTAGAGTAGAGTAGAGGATGGTAGAGTAGAGGAGAGGATGGTAGAGTAGAGTAGAGGATGGTTGAGTAGAGTAGAGGATGGTAGAGTAGAGTAGAGGATGGTAGAGTAGGGGATGGTAGAGTAGAGGAGAGGATGGTAGAGTAGAGTAGAGGATGGTTGAGTAGAGTAGAGAATGGTAGAGTAGAGAAGAGGATGTAAAGGAGAGGAGAGGATGGTAGAGTAGAGAAGAGGATGGTAGAGTAGAGGAGAGGATGGTAGAGTAGAGGAGAGGATGGTAGAGGAGAGGAGAGGATGGTAGAGTATAGGAGAGGATGGTAGAGTAGAGTAGAGGATGGTAGAGTAGAGGATGGTAGTGTAGAGGAGAGGATGGTAGAGTAGAGTAGAGGATGGTAGAGTAGAGGATAGGATGGTATATGAGAGGAGAGGATGGTAGATGAGAGGAGAGGATGGTAGAGGAGAGGAGAGGATGGTAGAGTAGAGGAGAGGATGGTAGAGTAGAGAAGAGGATGGTAGAGTAGAGTAGAGGAGAGGATGGTAGAGGAGAGGAGAGGATGGTAGAGTAGAGAAGAGGATGGTAGAGTAGAGGAGAGGATGGTAGAGTAGAGGAGAGGATGGTAGAGTAGAGTAGAGTAGAGGAGAGGAGAGGAGAGGATGGTAGGAGAGGAGAGGAGAGGATGGTAGAGGAGAGGAGAGGATGGTAAAGGAGAGGAGAGGGTGGTAGAGGAGAGGATGGTAGAGTAGAGGAGAGGATGGTAGAGTAGAGAAGAGGATGGTAAAGGAGAGGAGAGGATGGTAGAGGAGAGGAGAGGAGAGGATGGTAGAGGAGAGGAGAGGATGGTAAAGGAGAGGAGAGGGTGGTAGAGGAGAGGATGGTAGAGGAGAGGAGAGGAGAGGATGGTAGAGGAGAGGAGAGGATGGTAAAGGAGAGGAGAGGGTGGTAGAGGAGAGGATGGTAGAGTAGAGGAGAGGATGGTAGAGTAGAGAAGAGGATGGTAAAGGAGAGGAGAGGATGGTAGAGGAGAGAGAGGATGGTAGAGTAGAGTAGAGGAGAGGATGGTAGAGTAGGGTAGAAGATGGTAAAGTAGAGGAGAGGATGGTAGAGGAGAGGAGAGGATGGTAGAGTAGAGGAGAGGATGGTAGAGTAGAGAAGAGGATGGTAGAGTAGAGTAGAGGAGAGGATGGTAAAGTAGAGTAGAGGATGGTAGAGTAGAGGAGAGGATGGTAGAGTAGAGAAGAGGATGGTAGAGTAGAGTAGAGGAGAGGATGTTAGAGGAGAGGAGAGGATGGTAGAGTAGAGGAGAGGATGGTAGAGGAGAGGAGAGGATGGTAGAGTAGAGAAGAGGATGGTAGAGTAGAGTAGATGAGAGGATGGTAAAGTAGAGTAGAGTAGAGGAGAGGAGAGAGAGGAGAGGATGGTAGAGGAGAGGAGAGGATGGTAGAGGAGAGGATGGTAGAGTAGAGGAGAGGATGGTAGAGTAGAGAAGAGGATGGTAAAGGAGAGTAGAGGATGGTAGAGTAGAGGAGAGGATGGTAGAGTAGAGGATGGTAGAGTAGAGTAGAGGATGGTAGAGTAGAAGAGAGGATGGTAGAGTAGAGGATGGTAAAGTAGAGGAGAGGATGGTAGAGTAGAGTAGAGGATGGTTGAGTAGTGTAGAGGATGGTAGAGTAGAGTAGAGGATGGTAGAGTAGAGTAGAGGATGGTAGAGGAGAGGATGGTAGAGTAGAGGAGAGGATGGTAAGTAGAGGAGAGGATGGTAGAGTAGAGAAGAGGATGGTAGAAGAGATGAGAGGATGGTAGAGGAGAGGAGAGGATGGTAGGGGAGAGGAGAGGATGGTAGAGTAGAGGAGAGGATGGTAGGGTAGAGAAGAGGATGGTAAAGAGAGGAGAGGATGGTAGGTAGAGGAGAGGATGGTAGAGTAGAGAAGAGGATGGTAAAGGAGAGGAGAGGATGGTAGAGTAGAGTAGATGATGGTAGAGTAGAGGATGGTAGAGGAGAGAAGAGGATGGTAGAGTAGAGAAGAGGATGGTAGAGGAGAGGAGAGGATGGTAGAGGAGAGGAGAGGATGGTAGAGTAGAGAAGAGGATGGTAGAGAAGAGGAGAGGATGGTAGAGTAGAGGAGAGGATGGTAGAGTAGAGAAGAGGATGGTAGAGTAGAGTAGAGTAGAGGAGAGGAGAGGAGAGGAGAGGATGGTAGAGGAGAGGAGAGGATGGTAAAGGAGAGGAGAGGGTGGTAGAGGAGAGGATGGTAGAGTAGAGAAGAGGATGGTAAAGGAGAGGAGAGGATGGTAGAGTAGAGGAGAGGATGGTAGAGTAGAGGAGAGGATGGTAGAGTAGAGTAGAGGAGAGGATGGTAGAGTAGAGTAGAGGATGGTAGAGTAGAGGAGAGGATGGTAGAGTAGAGGAGAGGATGGTAGAGTAGAGGAGAGGATGGTAGAGTAGAGAGAGGATGGTAGAGTAGAGTAGAGGATGGTAGAGTAGAGGAGTGAGAGGATGGTAGAGTAGAGTAGAGGATGGTAGAGGATGGAGAGGGATGGTAGAGGAGAGGATGGTAGAGTAGAGGAGAGGATGGTAGAGTAGAGAAGAGGATGGTAAAGGAGAGTAGAGGATGGTAGAGTAGAGGAGAGGATGGTAGAGTAGAGGATGGTAGAGTAGAGTAGAGGATGGTAGAGTAGAAGAGAGGATGGTAGAGTAGAGGATGGTAAAGTAGAGGAGAGGATGGTAGAGTAGAGTAGAGGATGGTTGAGTAGTGTAGAGGATGGTAGAGTAGAGTACAGGATGGTAAAGGAGAGGAGGGGGTGGTAGAGGAGAGGATGGTAGAGTAGAGGAGAGGATGGTAAAGGAGAGGAGAGGATGGTAGAGTAGAGAAGAGGATGGTAGAAGAGATGAGAGGATGGTAGAGGAGAGGAGAGGATGGTAGGGGAGAGGATGGTAGAGTAGAGGAGAGGATGGTAGGGTAGAGAAGAGGATGGTAAAGGAGAGGAGAGGATGGTAGAGTAGAGGAGAGGATGTTAGAGTAGAGAAGAGGATGGTAAAGGAGAGGAGAGGATGGTAGAGTAGAGTAGATGATGGTAGAGTAGAGGATGGTAGAGGAGAGAAGAGGATGGTAGAGTAGAGAAGAGGATGGTAAAGGAGAGGAGAGGATGGTAGAGGAGAGAAGAGGATGGTAGAGTAGAGAAGAGGATGGTAAAGGAGAGGAGAGGATGGTAGAGTAGAGGAGAGGATGGTAGAGTAGAGGAGAGGAAGGTAGAGTAGAGGAGAGGAGAGGATGGTAGAGTAGAGGAGAGGATGGTAGAGGAGAGGGATGGTAGAGTAGGATGGTAGAGAGAGAGGATGGTATGAGTAGAGTAGAGGAGAGGATGGTAGAGGAGAGGAGAGGATGGTAGAGGAGAGTAGAGTAGAGGAGAGGATGGTAGAGTAGAGAGAGGATGGTAAGAGAGGAGAGGATGGTAGAGAGGAGAGAAGAGGATGGTAGAGGAGAGGAGAGGATGGTAGAGTAGAGTAGAGGATGGTAGAGTAGAGAGGATGGTAGAGGAGAGAAGAGGATGGTAGAGTAGAGAAGAGGATGGTAAAGGAGAGGAGAGGATGGTAGAGGAGAGGATGGTAGAGTAGAGGAGAGGATGGTAGGAGAGGATGGTAGAGGAGAGGAGAGGATGGTAGAGTAGAGAAGAGGATGGTAAAGGAGAGGAGAGGATGGTAGAGGAGAGGATGGTAGAGTAGAGAGAGGATGGTAGAGTAGAGAAGAGGATGGTAAAGGAGAGGAGAGGATGGTAGAGTAGAGTAGAGGAGAGGATGGTAGAGTAGAGGAGAGGATGGTAGAGGAGAGGAGAGGATGGTAGAGTAGAGGAGAGGATGGTAGAGTAGAGAGAGGATGGTAGAGTAGAGGATGGTAGAGTAGAGAGAGGATGGTAGAGTAGAGGAGAGGATGGTAGAGTAGAGGAGAGGATGGTAGAGGAGAGGAGAGGATGGTAGAGAGAGGAGAGGATGGTAGAGGGTAGAGAGGAGAGGATGGTAGAGTAGAGGAGAGGATGGTAGAGTAGAGTAGAGGATGGTAGAGTAGAGTAGAGGAGAGGATGGTAGAGGAGAGGAGAGGATGGTAGAGTAGAGGAGAGGATGGTAGAGTAGAGGAGAGGATGGTAGAGGAGAGGATGGAGGATGGTAGAGTAGTAGAGGATGGAGTAGAGAGATGGTAGGAGATGGAGAGGATGGAGAGGATGGTAGAGAGAGGAGAGGATGGTAGAGTAGAGGAGAGGATGGTAAAGGATGGGAGAGGGATGGTAGAGGAGAGGATGGTAGAGTAGAGGAGAGGATGGTAGAGTAGAGAAGAGGATGGTAAAGGAGAGGGAGGATGGTAGATGGTAGAGTAGAGGAGAGGATGGTAGAGAGAGGAGAGGATGGTAAAGGAGAGTAGAGAGTAGATGGAGAGGATGGTAGAGGAGAGGATGAGGTAGGATGGTAGAGTAGAGGAGAGGATGGTAGAGTAGAGGAGAGGATGGTAGAGGAGAGGATGGTAGAGAGGTAGGATGGTAGAGTAGAGAGAGGATGGTAGAGGAGAGGAGAGGATGGTAGATGGTAGAGAGAGAGGATGGTAGAGTAGAGTAGAGAGGATGGTAGAGAGAGGAGAGGATGGTAGAGTAGAGGAGAGGATGGTAGAGTAGAGGAGAGGATGGTAGAGTAGAGGAGAGGATGGTAGAGTAGAGTAGAGGATGGTAGAGTAGAGGATGGTAGAGTAGAGGAGAGGATGGTAGAGTAGAGTAGAGGATGGTAGAGTAGAGGAGAGGATGGTAGATGAGAGGAGAGGATGGTAGAGGAGAGGAGAGGATGGTAAGGAGAGGAGAGGATGGTAGAGTAGAGTAGATGATGGTAGAGTAGAGGATGGTAGAGTAGAGAAGAGGATGGTAGAGTAGAAGAGGATGGTAGAGAGGAGAGGATGGTAGAGTAGAGGAGAGGATGGTAGAGTAGAGGAGAGGATGGTAGTAGAGGAGAGGATGGTAGAGTAGAGGAGAGGATGGTAGAGTAGAGAAGAGGATGGTAAGGAGAGGAGAGGATGGTAGGTAGAGTAGAGGATGGTAGAGGAGAGAAGAGGATGGTAGAGTAGAGAAGAGGATGGTAAAGGAGAGGAGAGGATGGTAGAGTAGAGTAGAGGAGAGGATGGTAGAGGAGAGGAGAGGATGGTAGAGTAGAGAGAGGATGGTAGAGTAGAGGAGAGGATGGTAGAGTAGAGTAGAGGAGAGTAGAGGATGGTAGAGTAGAGGAGAGGATGGTAGAGTAGAGAGAGGATGGTAGAGTAGAGGAGAGGATGGTAGAGGAGAGGAGAGGATGGTAGAGTGAGAGGAGAGGATGGTAGAGGAGAGGAGAGGATGGTAGAGTAGAGGAGAGGATGGTAGAGTAGAGGAGAGGATGGTAGAGTAGAGTAGAGGAGAGGATGGTAGAGGAGAGGAGAGGATGGTAGAGTAGAGAGAGAGGATGGTAGAGGTAGAGTAGAGAGAGGATGGTAGAGTAGAGGAGAGGATGGTAGAGTAGAGTAGAGATGGTAGAGAGAGGAGAGGAGGTAGAGAGGAGAGGATGGTAGAGGAGAGGAGAGGATGGTAGAGGAGAGGAGAGGAGTAGAGGAGAGGATGGTAGAGTAGAGGAGAGGATGGTAGAGTAGAGAGAGAGGATGGTAGAGTAGAGGAGAGGATGGTAGAGAGAGGAGAGGAGAGGATGGTAGAGTAGAGGAGAGGATGGTAGAGGAGAGGATGGTGAGTAGAGGAGAGGATGGTAGAGGAGAGGAGAGGATGGATGGTAGAGTAGAGGAGAGGATGGTAGAGGAGAGAGAGGGTGGTAGAGGAGAGGATGGTAGAGTAGAGGAGAGGATGGTAGAGTAGAGAAGAGGATGGTAGAGGAGAGGAGAGGATGGTAGAGGAGAGAGAGGATGGTAGAGAGTAGAGTAGAGAGGATGGTAGAGTAGAGGAGAGGAGAGGATGGTAGAGTAGAGGAGAGGATGGTAGAGTAGAGTAGAGGATGGTAGAGTAGAGGAGAGGATGGTAGAGTAGAGGAGAGGATGGTAGAGTAGAGGAGAGGATGGTAGAGTAGAGGAGAGGATGGTATATGAGAGGAGAGGATGGTAGATGAGAGGAGAGGATGGTAGAGTAGAGGAGAGGATGGTAGAGTAGGGTAGAAGATGGTAAAGTAGAGGAGAGGATGGTAGAGGAGAGGAGAGGATGGTAGAGTAGAGGAGAGGATGGTAGAGTAGAGAAGAGGATGGTAGAGTAGTGGAGAGGATGGTAAAGTAGAGTAGAGGATGGTAGAGTAGAGGAGAGGATGGTAGAGTAGAGGAGAGGATGGTAGAGTAGAGTAGAGGAGAGGATGGTAGAGGAGAGGAGAGGATGGTAGAGTAGAGGAGAGGATGGTAGAGGAGAGGAGAGGATGGTAGAGTAGAGAAGAGGATGGTAGAGTAGAGAGGAGAGGATGGTAGAGTAGAGTAGAGTAGAGGAGAGGATGGTAGAGGAGAGGAGAGGATGGTAGAGGAGAGGAGAGGATGGTAGAGGAGAGGATGGTAGAGTAGAGGAGAGGATGGTAGAGTAGAGAAGAGGATGGTAAAGGAGAGGAGAGGATGGTAGAGTAGAGGAGAGGATGGTAGAGTAGAGGATGGTAGAGTAGAGTAGAGGATGGTAGAGTAGAGAAGAGGATGGTAATGGTAGAGTAGAGGATGGTAAAGTAGAGGAGAGGATGGTAGAGTAGAGTAGAGGATGGTAGAGTAGTGTAGAGAGGATGGTAGGATGGTAGAGTACAGGATGGTAAGGAGAGAGAGGATGGTAGAGAGAGGAGAGGATGGTAGAGTAGAGAAGAGGATGGTAAAGGAGAGGAGAGGATGGTAGAGTAGAGAAGAGGATGGTAGAGGAGATGAGAGGATGGTAGAGGAGAGGAGAGGATGGTAGAGGAGAGGATGGTAGAGTAGAGGAGAGGATGGTAGAGTAGAGAAGAGGATGGTAAAGGAGAGGAGAGGATGGTAGAGTAGAGAGAGAGGATGGTAGAGTAGAGAAGAGGATGGTAAAGGAGAGGAGAGGATGGTAGAGTAGAGTAGATGATGGTAGAGTAGAGGATGGTAGAGGAGAGAAGAGGATGGTAGAGTAGAGAAGAGGATGGTAAAGGAGAGGAGAGGATGGTAGAGGGAGAGGATGGTAGAGTAGAGGAGAGGATGGTAGAGGAGAGGAGAGGATGGTAGAGTAGAGGAGAGGATGGTAGAGTAGAGAAGAGGATGGTAAAGGAGAGTAGAGGATGGTAGAGTAGAGGAGAGGATGGTAGAGTAGAGGATGGTAGAGTAGAGTAGAGGATGGTAGAGTAGAAGAGAGGATGGTAGAGGAGAGGAGAGGATGGTAGATTAGAGAAGAGGATGGTAGAGTAGAGGGAGAGGATGGTAGAGGATGGTAGAGTAGAGAGGATGGTAGAGTAGAGAGAGGATGGTGATGGTAAGGATGGAGAGTAGAGGATGGTAGAGTAGAGGAGAGGATGGTAGAGTAGAGGATGGTAGAATAGAGTAGAGTAGAGGATGGTAGAGTAGAAGAGAGGATGGTAGAGTAGAGGATGGTAAAGTAGAGGAGAGGATGGTAGAGTAGAGTAGAGGATGGTTGAGTAGTGTAGAGGAGAGGATGGTAGAGTAGAGTAGAGGATGGTAGAGTAGAAGAGAGGATGGTAGAGTAGAGGATGGTAAAGTAGAGGAGAGGATGGTAGAGTAGAGGAGAGGATGGTAGAGTAGAGAAGAGGATGGTAGAGTAGAGTAGAGGTGAGGATGGTATAGGAGAGGAGAGGATGGTAGAGTAGAGCAGAGGATGGTAGAGTAGAGAAGAGGATGGTAGAGTAGAGTAGAGGAGAGGATGGTAGAGGAGAGGAGAGGATGGTAGAGTAGAGAAGAGGATGGTAGAGTAGAGGAGAGGATGGTAGAGTAGAGTAGAGTAGAGTAGAGGAGAGGAGAGGATGGTAGAGGAGAGGAGAGGATGGTAGAGGAGAGGAGAGGATGGTAGAGGAGAGGAGAGGATGGTGGTAGAGGAGAGATTGGTAGAGTACAGGAGAGGATGGTAGAGTAGAGAAGAGGATGGTAGAGTAGAGAAGAGGATGGTAGAGGAGAGAAGAGGATGGTAGAGTAGAGTAGAGGAGAGGATGGTAGAGGAGAGGATGGTAGGTAGAGGAGAGGATGGTAGATGGATGGTAGAGTAGAGAAGAGGATGGTAGAGTAGAGGAGAGGATGGTAAAGTAGAGTAGATGGTAGAGGAGGATGAGGATGGAGGAGAGGAGAGGATGGTAGAGGAGAGGAGAGGATGGTAGAGGAGAGGATGGTAGAGTAGAGGAGAGGATGGATGAGTAGAGAAGAGGATGGTAAGAGAGAGTAGAGGATGGTAGAGTAGAGGAGAGGATGGTAGAGTAGAGGATGGTAGAGTAGAGTAGAGGATGGTAGAGTAGAGAGAGAGGATGGTAGAGTAGAGGATGGTAGAGTAGAGGAGAGGATGGTAGAGTAGAGTAGAGGATGGGATGGTAGAGGATGGTAGAGTAGAGAGGATGGTAAAGGAGAGGAGGGGTGGTAGAGGAGAGGATGGTAGAGTAGAGGAGAGGATGGTAAAGGAGAGGAGAGGATGGTAGAGTAGAGAAGAGGATGGTAGAAGAGATGAGAGGATGGTAGAGGAGAGGAGAGGATGGTAGGGGAGAGGATGGTAGAGTAGAGGAGAGGATGGTAGGGTAGAGAAGAGGATGGTAAAGGAGAGGAGAGGATGGTAGAGTAGAGGAGAGGATGTTAGAGTAGAGAAGAGGATGGTAAAGGAGAGGAGAGGATGGTAGAGTAGAGTAGATGATGGTAGAGTAGAGGATGGTAGAGGAGAGAAGAGGATGGTAGAGTAGAGAAGAGGATGGTAAAGGAGAGGAGAGGATGGTAGAGGAGAGAAGAGGATGGTAGAGTAGAGAGAGGATGGTAGAGGAGAGGAGAGGATGGTAGAGTAGAGGAGAGGATGGTAGAGTAGAGAAGAGGATGGTAAAGGAGAGTAGAGGATGGTAGAGTAGAGGAGAGGATGGTAGAGTAGAGGATGGTAGAGTAGAGTAGAGGATGGTAGAGTAGAAGAGAGGATGGTAAAGTAGAGTAGAGTAGAGGAGAGGAGAGGAGAGGATGGTAGAGGAGAGGAGAGGATGGTAGAGGAGAGGATGGTAGAGTAGAGGAGAGGATGGTAGAGTAGAGAGAGTTGATGGTAAAGGAGAGTAGAGGATGGTAGAGTAGAGGAGAGGATGGTAGAGTAGAGGATGGTAGAATAGAGTAGAGTAGAGGATGGTAGAGTAGAAGAGAGGATGGTAGAGAGAGAGAGTAAAGTAGAGAGGATGGTAAAGTAGAGGAGAGGATGGTAGAGTAGAGTAGAGGATGGTTGAGTAGTGTAGAGGATGGTAGAGTAGAGTAGAGGATGGTAGAGTAGAGTAGAGGATGGTAGAGTAGAAGAGAGGATGGTAGAGTAGAGGATGGTAAAGTAGAGGAGAGGATGGTAGAGTAGAGGAGAGGATTGTAGAGTAGAGAAGAGGATGGTAGAGTAGAGTAGAGGTGAGGATGGTATAGGAGAGGAGAGGATGGTAGAGTAGAGCAGAGGATGGTAGAGTAGAGAAGAGGATGGTAGAGTAGAGTAGAGGAGAGGATGGTAGAGGAGAGCAGAGGATGGTAGAGTAGAGAAGAGGATGGTAGAGTAGAGGAGAGGATGGTAGAGTAGAGTAGAGTAGAGTAGAGGAGAGAGGATGGAGAGGAGAGGAGAGGATGGTAGAGGAGAGGAGAGGATGGTAAAGGAGAGGAGAGGGTGGTAGAGGAGAGGATGGTAGAGTAGAGGAGAGGATGGTAGAGTAGAGGAGAGGATGGTAGAGTAGAGAGAGAGGATGGTAAAGAGAGGAGAGGATGGTAGAGGAGAGGAGAGGATGGTAGAGTAGAGGAGAGGATGGTAGAGGAGAGAGAGGATGGTAGAAGTAGAGGAGAGGATGGTAGAGTAGAGAGAGGATGAGGATGGTAAGAGAGGAGAGGATGGTAGAGGAGAGAGAGGATGGGGTGAGTAGAGGATGGTAGAGAAGAGGATGGTAGAGGAGAGGAGAGGATGGTAGAGTAGAGAAGAGGATGGTAAAGGAGAGAGGATGGTAGAGTAGAGGATGGGAGGTAGAGTAGAGGATGGTAGAGTAGAGTAGAGGATGGTAGAGTAGAAGAGAGATGGTAGAGTAGAGGATGGTAGAGTAGAGGAGAGGATGGTAGAGTAGAGTAGAGGATGGTAGAGTAGAGGAGAGGAGAGGATGGTAGAGGAGAGGAGAGGATGGTAGAGTAGAGGAGAGGATGGTAGAGTAGGATGGTAGAAGAGAGGATGGTAGGATGGTAGAGTAGGAGAGGATGGTAGAAGAGTGAGAGGATGGTAGAGTAGAGGAGAGGATGGTAGAGGAGAGGATGGTAGAGTAGAGAGAGGATGGTAGAGTAGAGAAGAGGATGGTAAAGGAGAGGAGAGGATGGTAGAGTAGAGGAGAGGATGGTAGAGTAGAGAAGAGGATGGTAAAGGAGAGGAGAGGATGGTAGAGTAGAGTAGAGGATGGTAGAGTAGAGGATGGTAGAGGAGAGGAGAGGATGGTAGAGTAGAGAAGAGGATGGTAAAGGAGAGAGAGGATGGTAGATGGTAGAGAGAAGAGGATGGTAGAGTAGAGAGAGGATGGTAAAGGAGAGGAGAGGATGGTAGAGTAGAGGAGAGGATGGTAGAGTAGAGAAGAGGATGGTAAAGGAGAGGAGAGGATGGTAGAGTAGAGTAGAGGATGGTAGAGTAGAGGATGGTAGAGTAGAGAAGAGGATGGTAGAGTAGAGAGGATGGAGGATGGTAGATGGAGAGGAGAGGAGAGGATGGTAGAGGAGAGGAGAGGATGGTAGAGGAGAGAGGATGGTAGAGTAGAGGAGAGGATGGTAGAGTAGAGAAGATGGAGAGGTAGAGGATGGTAGAGTAGAGGAGAGGATAGAGTAGAGGAGAGGATGGTAGAGAGTAGAGGATGGTAGAGTAGAAGAGAGGATGGTAGAGGAGAGGATGGTAGTAGAGGAGAGGATGGTAGAGTAGAGGAGAGGATGGTAGAGAGAGGAGAGGATGGTAGAGTAGAGGAGAGGATGGTAGAGTAGAGTAGAGGATGGTAGAGTAGAAGGAGAGGATGGTAGAGAGTAGGATGGATAGAGTAGAGGATGGGTAGAGTAGAGGAGAGGATGGTAGAGTAGAGGAGAGGATGTAGAGTAGAGAAGAGGATGGTAGAGTAGAGTAGAGGATGGTAGAGAGGAGAGGCTGGTAGAGGAGAGGAGAGGATGGTAGAGTGGAGAAGAGGATGGTAGAGTAGAGGAGAGGATGGTAGAGTAGAGGAGAGGATGGTAGAGTAGAGGAGAGGAGAGAATGGTAGAGAGGAGAGGATGGTAGAGTAGAGAGAGTAGATGGTAGAGGAGAGGAGAGGATGGTAGAGGAGAGAGAGGATGGTAGAGGAGAGGAGAGGATGGTAGAGTAGAGGATGGTAGAGGAGAGGAGAGGATGGTAGAGTAGAGGAGAGGATGGTAGAGTAGAGGAGAGGATGGTAGAGGAGAGGATGGTAGAGTAGAGTAGAGGAGAGGATGGTAGAGGAGAGGAGAGGATGGTAGAGTAGAGAAGAGGATGGTAGAGTAGAGGAGAGGATGGTAGAGTAGAGGAGAGGCTGGTAGAGGAGAGAAGAGGATGGTAGATGGTAGAGTAGATGGAGAGGATGGTAGAGTAGAGAGAGAGGATGGTAGAGTAGAGGAGAGGATGGTAGAGTAGAGGAGAGGATGGTGAGTAGAGGATGGTAGAGTAGAGGAGAGGATGGTAGAGTAGAGAAGAGGATGGTAGAGAGGAGAGGAGTAGAGGAGAGAGGATGGTAGAGGATGGTAGAGTAGAGAGAGGATGGTAGAGTAGAGAAGAGGATGGTGAGTAGAGTAGAGGAGAGGATGGTAGAGGAGAGAAGAGGATGGTAGAGTAGAGGAGAGGATGGTAGAGAGAGAGGTAGAGGATGGTAGAGGATGAGGATGGTAGAGGAGAGGAGAGAGGATGGTAGAGTAGAGGAGAGGATGGTAGGAGAGAGAGAGGATGGTAGAGTAGAGGAGATGGATGGTAAAGGAGAGGAGAGGATGGTAGAGAGAGAGGATGGTAGAAGAGAGGAGAGGATGGTAGAGGAGAGAGAGGATGGTAGAGGAGAGGAGAGGATGGTAGAGGAGAGGAGAGGATGGTAGAGTAGAGGAGAGGATGGTAGAGGAGAGGAGAGGATGGTAAGAGAGAGAGAGGATGGTAGAGTAGAGGAGAGGATGGTAGAGTAGAAGAGGATGGTAGAGGAGAGTAGAGGATGGTAGAGTAGGATGGTAGAGGAGAGGATGGTAGAGAGTAGAGAAGAGGATGGTGGTAGAGGAGTAGAGGAGAGGATGGTAGAGTAGAGGAGAGGATGGTAGAGAGAGAGGATGGTAGAGTAGAGAGGAGAGGATGGTAGAGTAGAGTAGAGGATGGTAAAGGAGAGGATGGTGGTAGAGGAGAGGATGGTAGAGTAGAGGAGAGGATGGTAGAGGAGAGGAGAGGATGGTAGAGTAGAGAGAGGATGGTAGAGTAGAGAGGATGGTAGAGGAGAGGATGGAGGAGAGGAGAGGATGGTAGGGAGAGGATGGTAGAGTAGAGGAGAGGATGGTAGAGGATGGTAGAGGAGAGGAGAGGATGGTAGAGTAGAGGAGAGGATGGTAGAGTAGAGAAGAGGATGGAGGAGAGGAGAGGATGGTAGAGTAGAGTAGAGGATGGTAGAGTAGAGGATGGTAGAGGAGAGGAGAGGATGGTAGAGTAGAGAAGAGGATGGTAGAGGAGAGGAGAGGATGGTAGAGTAGAGAAGAGGATGGTAGAGTAGAGGAGAGGATGGTAAAGGAGAGGAGAGGATGGTAGAGTAGAGGAGAGGATGGTAGAGTAGAGATGGAAGAGGATGGTAAGAGGAGAGGAGAGGATGGGAGAGGATGGTAGAGGAGAGGATGGAGAGAGAGTAGAGGATGGTAGAGTAGAGAGAGAGGATGGTAGAGAGAGAGGATGGTAGGAGAGGAGAGGATGGTAGAGGAGAGGAGAGGATGGAGTAGAGAGAGGATGGTAGAGTAGAGGAGAGGATGGTAGAGTAGAGAAGAGGATGGTAAAGAGAGTAGAGGATGGTAGAGTAGAGGAGAGGATGGTAGAGGATGGTAGAATAGAGAGTAGAGGATGGTAGAGTAGAAGAGGAGAGGATGGTAGAGTAGAGGAGAGGATGGATAGAGGAGAGGATGGTAGAGGATGGTAGAGGATGGTAGAGTAGAGTAGAGGATGGTGGTAGAGAGAGGATGGAGAGGATGGTAGAGTAGAGGAGAGTAGGATGGTAGAGGATGGTAGGATGGTAGAGGAGAGGATGGTAGAGTAGAGGAGAGGATGGTAGAGTAGAGGAGGATGGTAGATGGTAGAGGAGAGGATGGTAGAGTAGAGAGAGGATGGTAGAGGAGAGGAGAGGATGGTAGAGTAGAGAGAGGATGGTAGAGTAGAGGAGAGGATGGTAGAGGAGAGGATGGTAGAGGATGGAGAGAGAGGAGAGGATGGTAGAGTAGAGAGAGGATGGTAGAGTAGAGGAGAGGATGGTAAGGAGTAGAGTAGAGTAGAGAGGAGGAGAGGAGAGTAGAGGAGAGGAGAGGATGGTAGAGGAGAGGAGAGGATGGTAGAGTGGTAGAGAGGAGAGGATGGTAGAGAGAGGAGAGGATGGTAGAGTAGAGTAGAGGATGGTAGAGTAGAGAGGATAGAGGATGGTAGAAGAGAGGAGTAGAGATGGTAGAGGAGAGGATGGTAGAGTAGAGGAGAGGATGGTAGAGGAGAGGAGAGGATGGTAGAGTAGAGGAGAGGATGGTAGAGAGAGAGGATGGTAGAGTAGAGTAGAGAGAGGATGGTAGAGTAGAGAAGAGGATGGTAGATGGAGGGAGATGGTAGAGGAGAGGATGGTAGAGAGAGGATGGAAGAGTAGAGAGAGGATGGTAAGAGTAGAGGAGAGGATGGTAGAGTAGAGAAGAGGATGGTAAAGGAGAGGAGAGGATGGTAGAGTAGAGAAGAGGATGGTAAAGGAGAGGAGAGGATGGTAGAGTAGAGGAGAGGATGGTAGAGTAGAGGATGGTAAAGTAGAGGAGAGGAGTAGAGAGAGGATGGTAGAGAGAGGAGAGGATGGTAGAGTAGAGGAGAGGATGGTAGAGGAGAGGAGAGGATGGTAGAGGAGAGGATGGTAGAGTAGAGGATGGTAGAGAGGAGAGGATGGTAGAGTAGAGAAGAGGATGGTAGAAGAGAGGAGAGGATGGAGAGGAGAGGAGAGGATGGAGAGGAGAGGATGGTAGAGTAGAGGAGAGGATGGTAGAGTAGAGGAGAGGATGGTAAAGGAGAGGAGAGGATGGTAGAGTAGAGAGAGGATGGTAGAGTAGAGAGAGGATGGTAGAGTAGAGAAGAGGATGGTAAAGGAGAGGAGAGGATGGTAGAGGATGATGGTAGAGTAGAGGATGGTAGAGGAGAGAAGAGGATGGTAGAGTAGAGAAGAGGATGGTAAAGGAGAGGGATGGTAGATGAGAGAGGGAGAAGAGGATGGTAGAGGGAGAGGATGGTAGAGGAGAGGAGAGGATGGTAGAGTAGAGTAGGATGGTAGAGTAGAGGAGAGGATGGTAGAGTAGAGGAGAGGATGGTAGAGGAGAGGAGAGGATGGTAGAGGAGAGGAGAGGATGGTAGAGTAGAGTAGAGGATGGTAGAGTAGAGGAGAGGATGGTAGAGGAGAGGAGAGGAGAGGAGAGGATGGTAGAGTAGAGAGAGGATGGTAGATGAGAAGATGGATGGTAAAGAGAGGAGAGGATGGTAGAGTAGAGGAGAGGATGGTAGAGAGGATGGTAGAGTAGAGAGAGGATGAGTAGAGAGGATGGTAGAGAGAGAGAGGATGGTAAAGTAGAGGAGAGGATGGTAGAGTAGAGTAGAGGATGGTAGAGGATGGTAGAGTAGAGAAGAGGATGGTAGAGGAGAGTAGAGGATGGTAGAGTAGAGGAGAGGATGGTAGAGAGAGGAGAGATGGTAGAGTAGAGGAGAGGATGGTAGAGTAGAGGAGAGGATGGTAGAGTAGAGAGAGGATGGTAGAGTAGAGTAGAGAGGATGGTAGGAGAGGAGAGGATGGTAGAGTAGAGAGAGGATGGTAGAGTAGAGAAGAGGATGGTAGAGTAGAGAGTAGAGGAGAGGATGGTAGAGGAGAGGAGAGGATGGTAGAGTAGAGAAGAGGATGGTAGAGTAGAGGAGAGGATGGTAGAGTAGAGAGGAGAGGGTAGAGGAGAGGAGAGGATGGTAGAGGAGAGGAGAGGATGGTAGAGGAGAGAGGAGAGGATGGTAGAGGAGAGAGAGGAGAGGATGGTAGAGGAGAGGATGGAGGAGAGGAGAGGATGGTAGAGAGAGGAGAGGATGGTAGAGTAGAGGAGAGGATGGTAGAGTAGAGGAGAGGATGGTAGAGTAGAGAGGAGAGGATGGTAGAGTAGAGGAGAGGATGGGATGGTAGAGTAGAGGAGAGGATGGTAGAGGAGGTAGAGGATGGTAGTAGAGTAGAGGATGGTAGAGTAGAGGAGAGGATGGTAGAGAGGAGAGGATGGTAGAGGAGAGGATGGTAGAGGAGAGGAGAGGATGGTAGAGTAGAGAAGAGGATGGTAGAGTAGAGGAGAGGATGGTGAGTAGAGAGGATGGTAGAGTAGAGGAGAGGATGGTAGGAGAGGATGGTAGAGAGGAGAGGATGGTAGAGGAGAGGATGGAGGAGAGTAGAGGATGGTAGAGTAGAGTAGAGGATGGTAGAGTAGAGAGAGGATGGTAGAGTAGAGAAGAGGATGGTAGAGAGAGGAGAGGATGGTAGAGAGGAGAGGATGGTAGAGTAGAGGAGAGGATGGTAGAGTAGAGGATGGTAGAGTAGAGAGGATGAGTAGAGGAGAGGATGGTAGAGGAGAGGAGAGGATGGTAGAGTAGGGAGAGGATGGTAGAGGATGGTAGAGTAGAGGAGAGGATGGTAGAGGAGAGGATGGTAGAGTAGAGGAGAGGATGGTAGAGTAGAGGAGAGGATGGTAGAGAGAGGAGAGGATGGTAGAGGAGAGGAGAGGATGGTAGAGGAGAGAGAGGATGGTAGAGTAGAGGAGAGGATGGTAGAGTAGAGGAGAGGATGGTAGAGGAGAGGAGAGGAGTAGAGAGAGGGATGGATGGTAGAGAGGAGAGGAGAGGATGGTAGAGTAGAGAAGAGGATGGTAGAGGAGAGGAGAGGATGGTAGGTAGATGGTAGAGGAGAGAGTAGAGGAGAGGATGGTAGAGGAGAGAAGAGGATGGTAGAGTAGAGAAGAGGATGGTAGAGTAGAGAGAGGATGGTAGAGTAGAGAGAGGAGAGAGAGGAGAGGATGGTAGAGAGGAGATGGTAGGATGGTAGAGGAGAGGATGGTAGAGTAGAGGAGAGGATGGTAGAGTAGAGAGAGGATGGTAGAGTAGAGAGGAGAGGAGAGGATGGTAGAGTAGAGGAGAGGATGGGTAGAGGAGGATGGTAGAAGAGGGGAGAGGATGGTAGAGGAGAGAGAGGATGGTGGTAGAGGAGAGGAGAGGAGAGGATGGTAGAGTAGAGGAGAGGATGGTAGAGTAGAGGAGAGGATGGTAAAGGAGAGGAGAGGATGGTAGAGAAGAGGATGGTAGAGTAGAGAAGAGGATGGTAGAGGAGAGGAGAGTAGAGTAGGGGAGAAGAGGATGGTAGAGAGAGGAGAGGATGGTAGAGTAGAGGAGAGGATGGTAGAGTAGAGGATGGAGAGGATGGTAGAGGTAGGATGGTAGAGGATGGTAGAGGTAGAGGAGAGGATGGTAGAGTAGAGAGAGGATGGTAGAGGAGAGGAGAGGATGGTAGAGTAGAGAAGAGGATGGTAGAGTAGAGAGAGAGGATGGTAGAGGAGAGGATGGTAGAGAGAGAGAGATGATGTAGAGTAGAGGAGAGGATGGTAGAGTAGAGGAGAGGATGGTAGAGTAGAGGAGAGGATGGTAGAGTAGAGAGGATGGTAGAGTAGAGGAGAGGATGGTAGAGTAGAGGAGAGGATGGTAGAGGAGAGGAGAGGATGGTAGAGTAGAGGAGAGGATGGTAGAGTAGAGGAGAGGATGGTAGAGTAGAGTAGAGGATGGTAAAGGAGAGAGAGGATGGAGAGTAGAGATGGTAGAGGAGATGGTAGAGTAGAGGATGGAGGTAGAGGAGAGGATGGTAGAGGAGAGGAGAGGATGGTAGAGGAGAGGAGAGGATGGTAGAGTAGAGGAGAGGATGGTAGAGTAGAGAAGAGGATGGTAAAGGAGAGGAGAGGATGGTAGAGAGGATGGTAGATGATGGAGAGGAGAGGATGGTAGAGAGAGTAGAGGATGGTAGAGTAGAGATGGTAGAGGAGAGAAGAGGAGGATGGTAGAGGAGGAGAGGAGAGGATGGTAGAGGAGAGGAGAGGTAGAGTAGAGGAGAGGATGGTAGAGTAGAAGAGGATGGTAGAGGAGAGGATGGTGGAGAGAGGATGGTAGAGTAGAGAAGAGGATGGTAAAGGAGAGGAGAGGATGGTAGAGGAGAGGATGGTAGAGTAGAGGAGAGGATGGTAGAGTAGAGAAGAGGATGGTAAAGGAGAGGAGAGGATGGTAGAGGAGAGTAGAGGATGGTAGAGTAGAGAGGATGGTAGAGGAGAGGAGAGGATGGTAGAGTAGAGAAGAGGATGGTAGAGGAGAGAAGAGGATGGTAGAGTAGTGGAGAGGATGGTAGAGTAGAGGAGAGGATGGTAGAAGAGATGATGGTATATGAGAGGAGAGGATGGTAGATGAGAGGAGAGGATGGTAGAGGAGAGGAGAGGATGGTAGAGGATGGTAGAGTATAGGATGGTAAAGTAGAGAGGATGGTAGAGGAGAGGAGAGGATGGTAGAGTAGAGGAGAGGATGGTAGAGTAGAGAGATGGATGGTAGTAGTAGAGGAGAGGATGGTAGAGTAGAGGAGAGGATGGTAGAGTAGAGGAGAGGATGGTAGAGTAGAGAAGAGGATGGTAGAGTAGAGGAGAGGATGGTAGAGTAGAGTAGAGATGGATGGTAGAGAGGAGAGTAGAGGATGGTAGAGAGAGGAGAGGATGGTAGAGTAGAGAGAGGATGGTAGAGTAGAGGAGAGGATGGTAGAGGAGAGGATGGTAGAGTAGAGGAGAGGATGGTAGAGGAGAGAGGAGAGGATGGTAGAGTAGAGAGAGGATGGTAGAGGAGATGGGAGAGGATGGAGAGGAGAGGAGAGGATGGTAGAGGAGAGGAGAGGATGGTAGAGTAGAGAAGAGGATGGTAGAGTAGAGAGGAGAGGATGGTAGAGGAGAGGAGAGGATGGTAGAGTAGAGAGGAGGATGGTAGAGGAGAGGATGGTAGAGTAGAGGAGAGGATGGTAGAGTAGAGGAGAGGATGGTAGAGAGAGAGGAGAGGAGAGGAGGATGGTAGAGTAGAGGAGAGGATGGTAGAGTAGAGAGGAGAGGATGGTAGAGTAGAGGAGAGGATGGTAGAGTAGAGGAGAGGATGGTAGAGTAGAGAGAGGATGGTAGGATGGTAGAGTGGTAGAGAGAGAGGATGGGAGAGGAGAGAGAGGAGAGGATGGTAGAGTAGAGAGAGATGGAGTAGAGGATGGTAGAGAGGAGAGGATGGTAGATGGTAGAGGATGGAGATGGATGGTAGAGGAGAGGATGGTGGTAGAGGAGAGGGATGGTAGATGGTAGAGAGAGGAGAGGATGGTAGAGTAGAGGAGAGGATGGTAGAGTAGAGGATGAGAGGTAGGATGGTAGAGTAGAGGAGAGGATGGTATGGAGGAGAGGAGAGGATGGTGGTAGAGAGGATGGTAGAGAGAGGAGAGGAGAGGATGGTAGAGTAGAGTAGAGGATGGTAAAGAGAGGAGAGGATGGTAGAGGAGAGGAGAGGATGGTAGAGTAGAGAAGAGGATGGTAAATGAGAGGAGAGGATGGTAGAGGAGAGGATGGTAGAGTAGAGGAGAGGATGGTAGAGTAGAGAAGAGGATGGTAAAGGAGAGGAGAGGATGGTAGAGTAGAGAAGAGGATGGTAGAGGAGATGAGAGGATGGTAGAGGAGAGGAGAGGATGGTAGAGGAGAGGATGGTAGAGTAGAGGAGAGGATGGTAGAGTAGAGAAGAGGATGGTAGAGAGAGGAGAGGATGGTAGAGGAGAGGAGAGGATGGTAGAGGAGAGGATGGTAGAGTAGAGGAGAGGATGGTAGAGTAGAGAAGAGGATGGTAAAGGAGAGGAGAGGATGGTAGAGTAGAGTAGATGATGGTAGAGTAGAGGATGGTAGAGGAGAGAAGAGGATGGTAGAGTAGAGAAGAGGATGGTAGAGGAGAGGAGAGGATGGTAGAGGAGAGGAGAGGATGGTAGAGTAGAGAAGAGGATGGTAAAGGAGAGGAGAGGATGGTAGAGGAGAGGATGGTAGAGTAGAGAAGAGGATGGTAAAGTAGAGGAGAGGATGGTAGAGTAGAGAAGAGGATGGTAGAGAGAGAGGAGAGGATGGTAGAGGAGAGGAGAGGATGGTAGAGGAGAGAGGATGGTAGGTAGAGGAGAGGATGGAGTAGAGGAGAGGATGGTAGAGGAGAGGAGAGGATGGTAGAGGAGAGGATGGTAGAGTAGAGAAGAGGATGGTAGAGTAGAGAAGAGGATGGTAAAGGAGAGGAGAGGATGGTAGAGTAGAGTAGAGGATGGTAAAGGAGAGGAGAGGATGGTAGAGTAGAGAAGAGGATGGTAGAGGATGGAGAAGAGGATGGTAGAGTAGAGGAGAGGATGGTAGAGGAGAGGAGAGGATGGTAGAGTAGAGAAGAGGATGGTAGAGGAGAGGAGAGGATGGTAGAGTAGAGGAGAGAGGATGGTAGAGTAGAGAGGAGAGGATGGTAGAGTAGAGGAGAGGATGGTAGAGGAGAGGAGAGGATGGTAGAGTAGAGGAGAGGATGGTAGAGTAGAGTAGAGGATGGTAGAGTAGAGAGAGGATGGTAGAGTAGAGGAGAGGATGGTAGAGTAGAGAGAGGATGGTAGAGGAGAGGAGAGGATGGTAGAGGAGAGGAGAGGATGGTAGAGTAGAGGAGAGGATGGTAGAGGTAGAGGAGAGGATGGTAGAGGAGAGGAGAGGATGGTAGAGTAGAGAAGAGGATGGTAGAGGAGAGGAGAGGATGGTAGAGTAGAGTAGAGGATGGTAGAGTAGAGGAGAGGATGGTAGAGGAGAGGAGAGGATGGTAGAGGGAGAGGAAGAGGATGGTAGAGAGGAGAGGATGGTAGAGGAGAGGAGGATGGTAGAGTAGGAAGGAGAGGATGGTAGAGTAGAGGATGGTAGAGTAGGAGAGGATGGTAGAGGAGAGAGAGGAGAGGATGGTAGAGGAGAGGAGAGGATGGTAGAGTAGAGGAGAGGATGGTGAGTAGAGGAGAGGATGGTAGAGAGAGGAGAGGATGGTAGAGTAGAGGAGAGGATGGTAGAGGAGAGATGGAGAGGATGGATAGAGAGGAGAGGATGGTAGAGTAGAGAAGAGGATGGTAGAGTAGAGGAGAGGATGGTAGAGGAGAGTAGGATGGTAGAGGAGAGGATAGAGAGAGGAGAGGATGGTAGAGTAGAGAAGAGGATGGTAAAGTAGAGGAGAGGATGGTAGAGTAGAGAGATGGATGGTAGAGGAGAGAGAGGAGAGGATGGTAGAGTAGAGAGAGGATGGTAAAGGAGAGGAGAGGATGGATAGAGGAGAGGATGGTAGAGTAGAGAGAGGATGGTAGAGTAGAGAAGAGGATGGTAGAGTAGAGGAGAGGATGGTAGAGGAGAGTAGAGGGATGGTAGGTAGAGGATGGTAGAGTAGAGAAGAGGATGGTAGAGTAGAGAAGAGGATGGTAAAGGAGAGGAGAGGATGGTAGAGGAGGAGAGGATGGTGAGGAGAGGATGGTAGAGTAGAGGAGAGGATGGTAGAGTAGAGAAGAGGATGGTAGAGGATGGAGGAGAGGATGGTAGAGAGAGAGGATGGTAGAGAGGAGAGGATGGTAGGTAGTAGAGGAGAGGATGGTAGAGTAGAGGAGAGGATGGTAGAGTAGAGAAGAGGATGGTAGAGGAGAGGAGAGGATGGTAGAGTAGAGGATGATGGTAGAGGAGAGGATGGTAGAGTAGAGAAGAGGATGGTAGAGTAGAGAGGATGGTAGAGAGGAGAGGATGGTAGAGGAGAGGAGAGGATGAGTAGAGGAGAGGATGGAGAGTAGAGTAGAGGATGGTAGGATGGTAGAGTAGAGAGAGGATGGTAGAGGAGAGGAGGATGGTGAGTAGAGGAGAGGATGGTAGAGGAGAGAGAGGATGGTAGAGGAGAGAAGAGGATGGTAGGAGGAGAGGAGAGGATGGTAGAGGAGAGGAGAGGATGGTAGAGAGATGGAAGAGAGGATGGTAAAGGAGAGGAGAGGATGGTAGAGGAGAGGAGAGGATGGTAGAGTAGAGGAGAGAGGATGGTAAAGGAGAGGAGAGGATGGTAGAGGAGAGGATGGTAGATGGTAGAGGAGAGGATGGTAGAGTAGAGGAGAGGATGGTAAAGAGAGGAGAGGATGGTAGGTAGGAGTAGATGATGGAGAGTAGAGGATGGTGGAGGAGAGAAGAGGATGGTAGAGTAGAGAAGAGGATGGTAGAGGAGAGGAGAGGATGGTAGAGGAGAGATGGGAGAGGATGGTAGAGTAGAGAAGAGGATGGTAGAGGAGAGGAGAGGATGGTGGAGAGAGAGGATGGGAGGAGAGGATGGTAGAGTAGAGAAGAGGATGGTAAAGGAGAGGAGAGGATGGTAGAGTAGAGGAGAGGATGATGGTAGAGGAGAGGATGGTAGAGTAGAGAAGAGGATGGTAGAGTAGAGAAGAGGATGGTAAAGAGAGAGGAGAGGATGAGGAGAGGAGAGGATGGTAGAGTAGAGAGAGGATG
The DNA here is from genome assembly GCF_036934945.1 of Oncorhynchus masou masou. NCBI lineage: Eukaryota > Metazoa > Chordata > Actinopteri > Salmoniformes > Salmonidae > Oncorhynchus > Oncorhynchus masou. The sequence continues at coordinate 3,265,955 of NC_088226.1, forward strand.
GTAGAGAGAGGAGATGGGATGGTAGAGGAGAGGATGGTAGAGTAGAGGAGAGGATGGTAGAGGAGAGGATGGTAGAGTAGAGGAGAGGATGGTAGGTAGAGAAGAGGATGGTAAAGGAGAGGAGAGGATGGTAGAGAGAGATGGTAGAGTAGAGGATGGTAGAGAGAGAAGAGGATGGTAGAGTAGAGAGAGGATGGTAGATGAGAGGAGAGGATGGTAGAGGAGAGGAGAGGATGGTAGAGGAGAGAAGAGGATGGTAGAGGAGAGGAGAGGATGGTAGAGGAGAGGAGAGGATGGTAGAGTAGAGAGGATGGTAGAGAGAGAAGAGGATGGTAGAGGAGAGGAGAGGATGGTAGAGTAGAGTAGAGGATGGTAGAGAGTAGAGGATGGTAGAGGATGGTAGAGGAGAGGATGGTAGAGTAGAGAAGAGGATGGTAGGAGAGGAGAGGATGGTAGAGGAGAGGATGGTAGAGAGAGGAGAGGATGGTAGAGGAGAGGATGGAGAGGAGGTGGTAGAGTAGAGAAGAGGATGGTAGAGGAGAGGAGAGGATGGTAGAGTAGAGTAGATGATGGTAGAGTAGAGGATGGTAGAGGAGAGAAGAGGATGGTAGAGTAGAGGAGAGGATGGTAGAGTAGAGAAGAGGATGGTAGAGGAGAGGAGAGGATGGTAGAGGAGAGAAGAGGATGGTAGAGGAGAGGATGGTAGAGTAGAGGAGAGGATGGTAGAGTAGAGAGAGGATGGTAGAGTAGAGAAGAGGATGGTAGAGTAGAGGAGAGGATGGTAGAGGAGAGGAGAGGATGGTAGAGTAGAGGAGAGGATGGTAGAGTAGAGAAGAGGATGGTAGAGGAGAGGAGAGGATGGTAGAGTAGAGTAGAGGATGGTAGAGGAGAGGAGAGGATGGTAGAGTAGAGAAGAGGATGGTAGAGGAGAGGAGAGGATGGTAGAGGAGAGGATGGTAGAGGAGAGGAGAGGATGGTAGAGTAGAGAAGAGGATGGTAAAGGAGAGGAGAGGATGGTACAGTAGAGGATGGTAGAGTTGAGGATGGTAGAGGAGAGAAGAGGATGGTCGAGTAGAGAAGACAATGGTAAAGGAGAGGAGAGGATGGTAGAGTAGAGGATGGTAGAGGAGAGAAGAGGATGGTAGAGTAGAGAAGAGGATGGTAAAGGAGAGGAGAGGATGGTAGAGTAGAGGATGGTAGAGGAGAGAAGAGGATGGTAGAGTAGAGAAGAGGATGGCAAAGGAGAGGAGAGGATGGTAGAGGAGAGTAGAGGATGGTTAAAGTAGAGTAGAGGATGGTAGAGTAGAGAAGAGCATGGTAAAGGAGAGGATGGTAGAGTAGAGGAGAGTATGGTAGAGTAGAGTAGAGGATGGTAGAGGAGAGGAGAAGATGGTAGATTAGAGGAGAGGATGGTAGAGTAGATGAGAGGATGGTAGAGGAGAGGAGAGGATGGTAGAGGAGAGTAGAGTAGAGGATGGTAGAGGAGAGTAGAGGATGGTAGAGGAGAGTACAGGATGGTAGAGGAGAGGAGAAGATGGTAGAGTAGAGGAGAGGATGGGAGAGGAGAGTAGTGGATGGTAGAGGAGAGTAGAGGATGGTAGAGGAGAGTAGAGGATGGTAGAGGAGAGGAGAAGATGGTAGAGTAGAGGAGAGGATCGTAGAGTAGAGTAGAGAAGGGCAGTATCCTAAAGTACTCTAGAGAAGAGGACAGAGCTGTGCTTGTTAAAGTGAGGTATTGAAATCGAAAACTATATAATCATATTGTTATGAAAATGCATTATGTGAAATTAATCAAACACTCTGCATACGGTGGAATATCCTGTTGCTTTTTAAGCTACTAGATGTGTAACATCATAATAGGTCATCTTTCCTCAGGAGAAAACAAAACGTTCCTGAAAGTAATGAGAGGTAGATTTGAGATGACTGCAGGTAAAAGATAACAAAAAGAAGAGGGAGCTAATAGAAAATAATCCCATCAGCTTCATTGAGATGCAGCTGAAACATCCCATTAGCTGTACCTCATGGATTACCTCTCTGTCTCTTCTTGCATCGTGCAAATTTTCACACAACCTGTCTTTGCTCATTTACATTTTCTCTCACTCAAACACATAGGTTGTCGTTTTTCAGACAGAGCGTTACTTCGAATAGCAAAGGAATTCTGTTAAAAGGTAACAGTTGCTGAGCCTGTAGAGTGAAAGTCAGCCGTGCATATGAGAAGGAGACGATGAAATCTTCTAAACCCATACAAATGTTTGATTGAACTCTGAAAGTAATCCAAACTGCTTGGTCCTTTGGTCGAATTCACCACTTCTGTTGCGGTGAAAGGAAAAGGGAAGTCCCTCAAGAAAGACTGACGTCTGATGTGAAATAATGTGTAATATTTCAAAGGACCTGCTGACATTACCATAATCTCTGCATAATAGTCGCTACACAGCAGGTAATGTGATATTATACTAATTTTGACATAATGCAAAGCTGTGATATTGAACGTATTCTGTATGAGAGACATACTGTGTCAGGCTCACGTGTGATGCCTTCCTTTGAAGAGGAAACCCAGTGAATGAGCTGAGATTTACGCTCCTCTCCTATGATCCCCTGTGTGTGAAATGCGTGCTTTTTGGGTTTCAATGTGTCACAGTTCACACATTCACTCCTCTCCTCCTCTTCTGCCTTTTTGGCTTTCCTTAACAAATTAACAAACTGGCACAACCTCAGAGATTCATCACACTCTAGAGAGAGAGAAGGTCCCGAGAGCATGCCAGTACATAGCATACCTGTACATAGCATGCCTGTACATAGCATACCTGTACATAGCCCACCTATATTTTTGCCCAAACAACTACCTCTTTTCCTACTGTATTTCATTTATTTATTTATTTTGCTCCTTTGCACCCCATTATTTTTATTTCTACTTTGCACATTCTTCCATTGCAAATCTACCATTCCAGTGTTTTACTTGCTGTATTGTATTTACTTTGCCACCATGGCCTTTTTTGCCTTTACCTCCCTTATCTCACCTCATTTGCTCACATCGTATATAGACTTGTTTATACTGTATTATTGACTGTATGTTTGTTTTACTCCATGTGTAACTCTGTGTCGTTGTATGTGTCGAACTGCTTTGCTATATCTTGGCTAGGTCGCAATTGTAAATGAGAACTTGTTCTCAACTTGCCTACCTGGTTAAATAAAGGTGAAATAAATAAATAAAATGCCCAGAATCAGTTGTCCCAAAGCAAATACAAGCCTCACCCATTATAGGCCCAAAGAAACATCTGGCCTAAAACTGAAAAACAGTGCTGAGGAGCACTTTCAGTCAACATTCATCACATGTTAAATGTGTTTAGCTGGAGGGGGTCTCTGATTGGACAGTGACTTTACTAACCATCTGTTTTTGCCATAAGATTAGACAGTAGCCTTGGTTATCCGTCTCTGACCTTAGTGGGCGCCTGGCTGCTCTCTGCGACATGATTGGACAGTGACCTTACTGGTGCCAGATTAATGTTTTGTGATTGGAACGTGACCTTCCTGGTTCCCGAGTCCATGTTGGGTGTTTGAGCAGTGAATTTTCCACCATTTTGTGATTGGACAGTGACCTCACACCACTTACCTATTCTCTGTTGTTTGATTGGACAGTGACCTTCCTGGTTGCCTAGTCTGTCTATTGTGATTGGACAGAGCACGTCCTTGGTTTTCCAGTCTCTGTAGTGTGATTAGACAAATACCTTCCCTGCTGACCCGTCGCTGTAGTGTGATTGGACAGTGACCTTCCTGGTTGACCGGTCTCTGTTGGTGTATTGGTTGCCTAAGGTTATTGATTTAAAACAGGGCAGCAGTCAATGGAATGTCTGTGGGAGGTTTGTGTTCCTTTGTGGCTGTGAGCGTCTCAGTATAGAATGTTGTATGGAGGAAGAGATGAGTCTGTACGTGTCTGATATTTATCAGTAAATAAAATATTTTGCTTCTAGTAAATTGCACAGCCAGACCTTGATTACTATTGTTGCTATGTCACCAACACTGCCTCCTGCTCCATTCCATTCATTCATTTCTACTTCCCTTTCATCTCCTCCTCTCCCTCCTTTCATCTAATGTCCATATCACTCCTTTCTCTCCCCTCTTTCTCATACCATCTCATTCTCTTTCACAGACACATCCATACACATTCTCTTTCTCATACCATCTCATTCTCTCTCACAGACACATCCATACACATTCTCTTTCTCATACCATCTCGTTCTCTCTCACAGACACATCCATACACATTCTCTTTCTCATACCATCTCGTTCTCTCTCACAGACACATCCGTACACATTCTCTTTCTCATACCATCTCATTCTCTCTCACAGACACATCCATACACATTCTCTTTCTCTCCCCTCTCTTTTCCTGCCTCCCCCTGATGTTCTTGCTGCCATTTGAGAGGACCAGTTTGGTGCCAGACAGCCATTCCTCAGATTGAGATATACTGGGTTTTAAAGTCACACTCAGAAAGATTTACTATCTCAGTCTGGATGGAGGGGAGTGGAGCGGGGATACAGACTGGGGTGTTGGGTTGGGGGTAGCATTTTAATACGCTAATCTCAGGCAATTTTTTTTACAATGGAGTGAGCTGAGATGGACAGATAAATGGACCTTGTTGAGTCTGAGTTTCCTTTCTGAACCTGTTCCAGACGAATTGACGGACCTAATATGCCTATCAGAAGTTTTCAGATAGAGAGAAAGAGTGTGTTTGAAAGAGAGGGAGAGAGAGATGAGGAAGGAGAAATGGCACCAACATGTCCTGTCCTGAGTCTTGTCCTGATTGAAATGTGTCTCTTCTTAATGCTGTGATGGATTGATGGATTGTTGCCCAGGGAGATAGATGGACAAAAAGGCAGCACTTTGCTAGGGAGGTTGTCAGTCACTGCACAAAAACTGATGCTGACATTTCACAGAACCAGAATCATCAAATGCTAAATAGATATTCCTTTGGCCGAACATGGTTCTCATTGGACAAGTGGGCCTACCTCTCACTGATACGACGTCTCATTGGACATTCTGGCAGCAGACACCTCACTGATGAGAAATCTTATTACAGTATGCCAGCTATTACCGTGAATGTAGACATTCATTAATTTATGTATTTTTAGACATATTTCTACCATATATCCCTGCAGACACACAGACCGTGAGAAAGGGAGAGAGCTATAGAGAAAGAGAAAGTTGGGGCGTTGACCTGCTTTTTGGAGACAGAATGAGTTCAAAACAAAGGGAGAATGTTAAGGAGCTCTGGAAATAGAGTTCTCTGAGAAAAGGACAAAGAGGACACAACGTCTGTCTGTATGTGCACTGAAACACTAAATGTCCTGGGATTTTACATTCTGTGTACTACTGAGAGCATCCAAACAACAAGAGACAAATTCAATGTAATACCCTTGTGTAACCATTGTAATACAATCTCTATCACAATCTCTGTGGATTTTGTTCTTGACCTCATTCAGTAATGTGTTGTCATTGTCTTTCAGGTGATGTTGGAGCCATTTTTAAGACATTCTATGAATCTAGGTTGGAGGAAAACCAGGAAAACCACTGCATTCCATTGAATCTGCTTGGAACTACATTACCCAGAGCTGAACCGTGCTCTAAATGCTGTTAGAGCTATCCCTATCTCTGTGACATTAGAAAAAGAAGAACACAAACTAGTATAAGGTTATGAATTTGTTGGAAGCATAACCAAGTGTTGTTCAGCTGTATCTTGGTGGAGAAGACATTTCAAACATGACAGGGACTCCTAGGCTTTACAAACAACTCTAATACAGGTATGTTGACATAAAACAGAAATAAAAATGTACCATAAACCAGGTTTCCATCCAACCATTAAATGCAGATGAATTACCTGACCTAAAAAAAAGTCAAGGCTGATGGAAACAGGAAATGTCCGACAGACAATTTGTTCATTCGACATGTTGGGATCTTTTTGTGTCTGTAAAACTAGTTATCTGAGAAATGGTAACGGGAATGCCTTCATGCGCAAATATTAATATAATAACCATCATATCGAAAATAAACTTGGAGTCACACGATGACCTCCCACCACGACATGGAAGAGCAGGAAAGGTTTACAGGCAGATCATGAACTTCACATGGTGGTTAAGTGCACGTTGATCCTGCAAATTTCCAAGAAGATAAATATCGAGGGTAGGCTATTATTTGAATTCTGGGGATATGATGATCGGTGCTTGGCTGCCAATTATCATATCAGTGAACTTGTCTAGAGAGCATGCGCCAAAACCTGATTGGTCAAGTATGCTATTTATCGTGTGACAAAACCATCTGTACCCCATTTCATTTACATGTTTTATCCGGTACATGGGAACTGAACCACAAAAGTGATTTATACCACACACAGACTTTTATCCACAATGGGTTAGTTTGATGGAAACTCAACTCTGGTGGGAAAATGCACATAGTGTTTTATGCAGATTTGAGAATATTTGCATGAAAATCTGTCACCAATTGGTACAATGATAACAGTACCTATTTATACATCGTCTTTCATCTTCTTTTTCCTAATCTTTTCCGTTCATTCCTCTCAGGAAAAGACAAAGGGGTGGTTTTGGCTCACACATTTATGGGCGTGTCAGACATGGAGGGTCTCTGCTAGACTCCGCCTAAGTAAACATCGCCTCCCCTTATACCTGGGTTGGTCCAATCTCCACCGGCCCCACCCATTTCTCCAGACCATCCAAGGAACGTGGGCGGATCGAACCTCTTCTCACCCAGGTGCCGTCCGTTTGGTGAGGGCGGCAAGGGCTGTGCTGTGATTGGTTGACTGCGGGTGGGAATGCAATGCGAATTGGAGGATGTCGGGGGACTGGGATGAAGACCACCTGTGTAAGAAGGCTCTCACTCTGGTGGAGGAGTTGTGCTTACACTCCTCAGCGAAGGACAGCCATGAAGCCAGCTGCCGAGACTTCGTCTACATGATGAGGGGACAGCAGCACGAAACAGGTAACAACATAGTAACATACAGTAACATACAGGAATCATTCACATACACTAACATACACAAACATACAGGAATCATTCACATACACTAACATACACTAACATACAGTAACATACAGGAATTATTCACATACACTAACATACAGTAACATACAGGAATCATTCACATACACTAACATACAGTAACATACAGGAATCATTCACATACACTAACATACAGTAACATACAGGAATCATTAACAACACACTAATGTACATTAACATACAGGAATCATTAACAACACACTAACATACAGTAACATACAGGAATCATTAACAACACACTAACATACAGTAACATACAGGAATCATTAGCAACACAGTAACATACAGGAATCATTAGCAACACACTAACATACTGTAACATACAGGAATCATTAACACACACTAACATACCGGAACATACAGGAATCATTACCAACACAGTAACATACAGTAACATACAGGAATAATTAGCAACACACTAACATACAGTAATATATAGTAATCATTAACAACACAGTAACACACAGTAACACACAGGAATCATTAACAACACAGTAACGCCTCCTGGGTGGCGCAGTGGTTAAGGGCGCTGTAGTACAGCGCCAGCTGTGCCACCAGAGACTCTGGGTTCGCGCCCAGGCTCTGTCGTAACCGGCCGCGACGGGGAGGTCTGTGGGGCGACGCACAATTGGCATAGCGTCGTCCAGGGTAGGGAGGGTTTGGCCGGTAGGGATATCCTTGTCTCATCGTGCACCAGCGACTCCTGTGGCGGGCCGGGCACAGTGCACGCTGACACATTGGTGCGGCTGGCTTCCGGGATGGATGCGCGCTGTGTTAAGAAGCAGTGCGGCTGGGTTGGGTTGTGTATCGGAGGACGCATGACTTTCAACCTTCGTCTCTCCCGAGCCTGTACGGGAGTTGTAGCGATGAGACAAGATAGTAGAGACGAGACAATTGGATACCACACAATTGGGGAGAAAAGGGGGTCAAATTCAACATTATTTTTTTTAAACAAACAACACAGGAATCATTAACAACACACTAACATACAGTAACATACAGGAATCATTAACAGAGTAACATACTGGAATCATTAAAAACACAATAATATACAGTAACATACGGGAATCATTAACAACACAGTAACATACAGTAACACATAGTAACATACGGGAATCATTAACAACACAGTAACATACAGTAACATACAGGAATCATTAACAGAGTAACATACTGGAATCATTAACAACACAGTAACATACAGTAACATACAGGAATCATTATAAACACAGTAGCATACAGGAATCATTAACAACACACTAGCATACAGTAACGTACATGAATCATTATAAACACTCCAACATACAGTAACATGCAGGAATCATTAACACACAGTAACATACAAAAACATACAGGAATCATTAACACACTAACATACAGTAACATACAGTAACATACAGGAATCATTAACAACACACTAACATACAGGAATCATTAGCAACACACAAACACACAGTAACATACAGTAACATACAGGAATCATTAACAACACAGTAACATACAGGAATCATTAACAACACACTAACATACAGTAACATACAGTAATCATTAACAGAGTAACATATAGGGATCATTAAAAACACAATAACATACAGTAACATACAGGAATCATTAACACACACTAACATACATGAATCAACAACACAGTAGCATGCAGAAACATACAGGAATCATTAACAACACAGTAACAAACAGTAACATACAGGAATCATTATAAACATAGTACCACACAGTAACATACAGTAACATACTTGAATCATTAACAACACACAGTGACATACAGAACCATATAGGGATCATTACCAACACAGTAACATACAGGAATCATTAGCCATGTGTAGGACATGGAGGTTTTTCTGTCCAAGTGACATTAGCAAGAAAAAATCCCAGGAAAACTCCTGGCCGTAGTAATGTGTATTGTGGGATAGAGCAGAATATCCCGAAGAAGAGTTATTATCTGGGTTCTGATGCCAGGGTTGCCCTGAGGGGCTGGCTAGCACTCCCACAACAAATCAGGGCACCTCCGGAACACTTTGAAATATTCATGAGACATTTCCAAATTGATAACGAAGGTCCAGCCCTCTGTTTATAGGGCAAACCAAAGAGTCCAAGTGCAATCCCAACCTGGCTAATTGTAAATATGGAGCATCGTCCCAGATCCCTTTGAATGAATTCTACACAGCAGAGTGGATGAGTGGTGGCGCTAGCTAGCTGCAGTCCCAGCGGCATTCTGGCCCTGTGTGGATTCTCATGGAGAGGTTTTGGAGCGGTAGAAGTGGTAGAAATGTGCAGTAGTGGAGATTAGAGGGGATGCGTGTGGATCAGTGTGCTGTAGTGTAGATTAGGCTGGATCTGCTGCATGGAGCACCTAGAGATTTGTGTGACACAGTGCAGGACGTCATCATGCAGTGGGTTTGGTGGGAGGCGTTAGCGGCTAGCCTCTGGGTAATGACGTGATAAACCAAAGCAAGGGCCTCTGGGCAGTACAGGATCCGCCATCCGTCGCCTGTCTGTCAATCAATGGCTTGTGTAAGCAGGGTGGATGTGAGCTGTGTGATGTTCTGCCTGAAAAACTCCCAGTCGGATACATCACTTACTGATTGACAGCCGGTGTCAATCTGCCCCATGCTGGGTTTCTGTCTCAGAAGAACCACCCCCGCCTGCCTCCGCCAAGCTACCCCCCTCACACACACACACACACACACACACACACACACACACACACACACACACACACACACACACACACACACACACACACACACACACACACACACACACACACACGTTAACGGTTAGGCTGTGTGGTTTAGGACTGACCTATGAGCACCTCCTGAAAGACTAATGAATAAACAACGTTTTCCTGCTGACAGTCTCCCCCCACACACAGCCCTGTCTTATCTATGCTCCCTGAGCTGCCACACACACACAAACATGCACAAACACACGCATGTAGAGACACACACACACTGTTATTCTCTCTCTCGCTCTAAATCCTCAATGACTTGTTTGTCCTCCATCTCTCTCCATCATTCATTCTCTCGTTCTTTCTCTCTCCATCATTATCTCTTTTTGTTTTCTTCTGTGGCGTGGCATGTTGGTAGATGTTGACTATATTAACCTGGCTGTATCCTTCTGAATGTGACCAGTCAGCCAATATGTCTGCTTCAACATGGTTACCAATCTGTCTCTATCTGGCCCGCCCCTACAGCGTCTCTCCTCTCCTCTCCCCCCTCTCTTCTCTCAGTATCTCCCTCTCTCTCTTATCATGCACTACACCTACTCCCTCTGTCCTTATCTCTTCTTCCCTTTCCTTTCTCGCTCCCCTGCTCATTTTCTTTCCCACCACCTCTTTCGTTCCACCTCTCTTCTCTCCCTTAGGGCTCCCCTCCCCTTTCTCTCTCTCTCGCTCTCTCTCTCTCTCACTCTCCCTCTTTCTCTCTGATCATATCTTTTGAACAAGTGCTGATTAATGTCATACATAGACTGATGAATACTACACAACAGTGAGCGAGAGGAGAGAGAGAGAGAGAGAGAGAGAGAGAGAGAGAGAGAGAGAGAGGAGAGGAGGGGAAGAATGATGGAGAAAGGGTGGGAGAAGGAGAGAAAAAAAGGGAGAGAGAGAGAAGGAGAATAGGGGGAGAGATGGACGAGAGAGGGGCTAAATAAGACAGCACGGAAAAAGGAGAGCAATGGAGGATGTGAGAGAAGACTAAAGAAAGGGGGAAGAGATGGAGAGAGAGACAGAAGGAAGGCGTAGAGAATTCCAGGAGATGCACCCTAGGGGTAGAGGAGTGTCTCGCACTGGCTGCTGTTGTCTCATTTACTCATATACTCTCAGTCTCGTTGTCAGTGAGTTATAGATATAGTTTCAATATCTTTTGAATGATTGAACAATGTTTGTGTCTTTGTCATGCCCACAAAGCTACTTCGGATTGAATCGAGGAAAGACAGAGCCAGGGAAAGGAAGGGAGAGGGTGAAGGAAAGATAGATAAACAGATGCACAAAAAGAGCGACGGAGATAGGAAGAGAGGGAGAGAGAGAGGGGGAAGGAAAGATGGGGAGACCGAGAGACAGAAAGATTAAGAGGGATAGGAGGAGATAGGGAGGGTGATAGAAAGAGAGGGATGGAGAAGGAAAAATAGAGAGATGGACAGACAAAAAGAGAGATAGCGATAGAAAGACAGATAAAGAGAGACATACTCCAGGTCCAATACTGATCGCTCTACACCCAGACAACGGCCTCAGGTGATTGGCAGGCCTCCAGTCTGTGTATTGGATAGGGCTGGAGGAGCTGTCCACCAGACTGGTGCTGAAACCACGCTTTTTTACTTATTTTTTTTTCCACCAGGATGACTCATCACCCCCCCCCCCCCCCCGTTTCCCCTAGACAAAATCTTTTAACCGTCAGTGATTAAAAGCTCATAACCACGAGCACAGGCCTAATCACATCACAGGAAATATCATTGTGGGTGTTAGTATTTTTATTGTGGTGTTATCAGTCCACCAACGTTTGTTCATGTTTAAGCTGCCATATTCAAAATGGGCATATTAGCATTTGAAGCGGCATATCACATTACACTCACAGTGTGTTGTCCCTCTGCTCTGATGATGTGGGATTTAGTGGATTTTGGGCTGATAGGGGCTATTTGTGATGATGAGTGGAAAAAGGAGGCTTAATTGAGAGAATAAACTATGTGAAGGATACTGAATAATGTGACATGAGGCTTTTTGGTATTTTAGATGATGAGGTTGAAGTATTGAGTCTTCATCCATCATTGCCAAACAAACTCACCGTCTGTCTCTGTCTCTCTGTCTCTCTTCTCTCCATCCTTCCCTCTCTCCTCTCGTCCTCCAGAGATCTCTGTCAGCCTGTTGTCGGTGATTGTGACATTCTGCGGGATCGTCCTTCTCTCAGTCTCTCTCTTTGTCTCCTGGAAGCTCTGTTGGTTGCCATGGCGAGACAAGGAGGGTGGGGGCCTGAGCTTGACATCGGGGCTGATGCCCGGGGGTGTGGGTGGGATGGGCGGCAGTGGAGGGGCCTCCCTCCTACCTCCTGTCATGCAGAGGAAGGTGTCCCACTCCTCACTCTACCCCTCCCTGGCCCAGTCCCAGCAGCATCACCCCCACTTCTCTGACCTGGTGGGGGTGGAAAGTGGCCAGGGGGTGGGGGGTGTGGTGGGAGGCCCGGAGCAGACACAGGAACACTCCTACCTGGACATGGACTCCTACCCCAACAACGCTGGTGAGAAGGAACGCCTGATCTCACCCCACTGATACTGGAGTGGCTTTATTATAGAATGTGTACAGAGTTTGCGTCATATAATGCCTTGGTCGATGTTTTAAGTCTTGTACTATAGCAACAGATCATATTTATATCTACAAAATGTTCTGTACTATATTACATTTGAACTCCACTGACGGTATGTCGAGCCAGAGTATTATTAACACATCTGGAAATGGTGCGGCACATTGCTAAATGCACTACAACCCCCCCATAGGCTGAAGAAATAAGACACAACAATCTCTTTACAGTAGAACCAGCTTCACTTTCTATACAAACACCTCTTTTCTTCTCTCTATCCCCCTTCTATTCTCTGCACTACATTTTCTGTATTGTCCCCCCCTCTCTCTCTCTCTCTCTCTCTCTCTCTCTCTCTCTCTCTCTCTCTCTCTCTTTCTCTCTCTGTCTCTGTCTCTCTCTCTGTCTCTCTCTGTCTCTCTCTCTCTCTCTCTCCCTCTCTGTCTCTCTCTCTGTCTAACTCTCTCCCTCTCTGTCTCTCTCTCTGTATCTCTCTGTCTCTGTCTCTCTCTCTGTCTCTCTGTCTCTCTCTCTCTGTCTCTGTCTCTCTCTGTCTCTCTCTGTCTCTGTCTCTGTCTCTCTCTCTGTCTCTGTCTCTGTCTCTCTCTGTCTAGGGAATCTTAAATTGAGCCAGACGTCTCCAGAGTTGCCCCCCACCACTGAGGGGGGAGCCGCCCCACCCCACAAAGACATGCCCAATGCCCACTCCCAGCAGCAGGTCACTGCACGGTCAGTACTGTAATGTGTGTGTGTTCTTGTTTGCTTGTGTGTGTTCTCTGTGTTGGTGATTACAAAGAGGTTATGGTATATGTGGTGAATTTGTGTGTGATTGATCAACATATACAGGATGTGATATATCTATCTATCTATAAACTCAGCAAAAAACTATTTTCAGCAAACTTAACGTGTAAATATGTGTATGAATATAAGATTCAACAACTGAGACACAAACTGAACAAGTTCCACAGACATGTGACTAACAGAAATGGAATAATGTGTCCCTGGACAAAGGGTGGGGGTCAAAATCAAAAATAACAGTCAGTATCAGGAGAGGCCACCAACTGCATTAAGTACTGCAGTGCATCTCCTCCTCATGGACTGTACCAGATTTGCCAGTTCTTGCTGTGAGATGTTACCCCACTCTTCCACCTTGGCACCTGCAAGTTCCCAGACATTTCTGGGGGGAATGGCCCTAGCACTCACCCTCTGATCCAACAGGTCCCAGACGTGCTCAATGGGATTGAGATCCGGGCTCTTCGCTGGCCATGGCAGAACACTAACATTCCTATCTTGCAGGAAATCACGCACAGAACGAGCAGAATGGCTGGTGGCATTGTCATGCTGGAGGGTCATGTCAGGATGAGCCTGAAGGAAGATGGGGAGACCGAGAGACAGATGAGGGAGGAGGATGTCTTTCCTGTAACGCACAGCATTGCCTGCAATGACAACAAGCTCAGTCCGATGATGCTGTGACTCACCGCCCCAGACCATGACGGACCCTCAAATTGATCCTGCTCCAGAGTACAGGCCTCGATGTAACGCTCATTCCTTCGACGATAAACGCGAATCCGACCATCACCCCTTGTGAGACAAACCACGACTCGTCAGTGAAGAGCACTTTTTGCCAGTCCTGTCTGGTCCAGCGATGGTGGATTTGTGCCCATAGTTGTTGCTGGTGATGTCTGGTGAGGACCTGCAAAACGACAGCCCCTGCCTACAAGCCCTCAGTCCAGCCTCTCTCAGCCTATTGCAGACAGTCTGAGCACTGATGGAGGGATTGTGCGTTCCTGGTGTAACTTGGGCAGTTGCTGTTGCCATCCTGTACCTGTCCCGCAGGTGTGATGTTCGGATGTACCGATCCTGTGCAGGTGTTGTTACACGTGGTCTGCCACTGTGAGGACGATCAGCTGTCCGTCCTGTCTCCCTGTAGCGCTGTCTTAGGCATCTCACAGTACGGATGTTGCAATTTATTGTCCTGGCCACATCTTCAGTCCTCATGCCTTCTTGCAGCATGCCTAAGGCACATTCACGCAGATGAGCAGGGACCCTGGGCATCTTTCTTTTGGTGCTTTTCAGAGTCAGTATAAAGACATCTTTAGTGTCCTAAGTTTTCAGAACTGTGACCTTAATTGCCTACCGTCTGTAAGCTGTTAGTGTCTTAATGACCCTTCCACAGGTGCATGCTCATGAATTGTTTATGGTTCATTGAACAAGCATGGAAAACAGTGTTTAAACCCTTTACAATGAAGATCTGTGAAGTCATTTGGATGTTTACGAATTATCTTTGAAAGACAGGGTACTGAAAAAGGGACATTTCTTTTTTTTCTGAGTTTATATCTATCTCTATGGAAAGTATTCAGACCCCTTGACTTTTTCCACATTTTGTTATGTTACATCCTTATTCTAAAATGTATTAAATAATTTTTTTGCCCTCATAAATCCTAACACAATACCCCATAATGACAAAGCGAAAACAGGTTTTTAGAAATGTTTGCAAATGTATTCAAAATAATAAACAGAAATACCTTATTTACATAAGTATTCAGACCTTTTGCTATGAGACTCAAAATTGAGATCAGATGCATCCTGATTCCATTGATCATCCTTAAGATGTTTCTACAACTTGATTAGAGTCCACCTGTGGTAAATTCAATTGACTGGACATGATTTGGAAAGGCACACACCTGTCTATATAAGGTCCCACAGTTGACAGTGCATGTCAGAGCAGAAAACCAAACCATGAGGTGGAAGGAATCTGTAGAGCTCCGAGAGCTCCGTGTCCAGGCACAGATCTGAGGAATGGTACAAAATCATTTCTGCAGCTTTGAAGGTCCTCAAGAACACAGTTTCCACCATTTTTAAATGGAAGAAGTTTGGAACCACCAAGAATCTTCCTAGAGCCGGTCTCCTTGCCAAACTGAGCAATTGGGGAAGAAGGGCCTTGGTCAGGGAGGTGACTAAGCTCTTTGATAGAGCTCTAGAGTTCTCCTTTGGAGATGGGAGAACCTTTCAGAAGGAAAACCATCTCTGCAGCAATCCACCAATCCAAGTGGCCAGACGGAAGCCACTCCTCAGTAAAAGGCACATAACAGCCCGCTTGGCGTTTGCCAAAAGACACCTAAAGACTCACAGACCATGAGAAACAAGACTCTCTGGTCTGATGAAACCAAGATTGAACTCTTTGGCCTGAATGCCAAGTGTCACGTCTGGAGGAAACCTGGAACCATGTGAAGCATGGTGGTGGCAGCATCATGCTGTGGGAATGTTTTTCAGCAGCAGGGACTGGGAGACTAGTCAGGATCGAGGAAAAGATGAACGGAGCAAAGTACAGAAGTACAGAGAGATCCTTGATGAAAACCTGCTCCAGAGCGCTCAGGACCTCAGACTGGGGCGATGGTTCACCTTCCAACCTTAAGCACACAGTCAAGACAATGCACGAGTGGCTTCGGGACAAGTCTTTGAATGTCCTTGAGTGGCCCAGTCAGAGCCCAGGCTTGAACTCGATCGAACATCTCTGGAGAGACCTGAAAATAGCTGTGCAGCGATGCTCCCCATCCAACCTGACAGAGCTTGAGGATCTGCAGAGAAGAATGGGAGAAACTCACCAAATACAGGTGTGCCAAGCTTGTAGCATCATACCTAGGAAGACTTGAGGCTGTAATCTCTGCCAAAGATGCTTCAACAAAGTATTGAGTAAAGGGTCTGAATACTAGTTTTTATATATATATATATATATATATATATATATATATATATATATATATATATATATATATATATATATATATATAAATTTTAAAAAATGTCTAAACCTGTTTTTGCTTTGGAATTATGGGGTATTGTGTGTAGATTGATGAGGGGCAAAAAACTATTTAATCCATTTTTGAATAAGGCTGTAAAGTAACAAAATGTGGGGGAAAAATCAAGGGGTCTAAGTACTTTCCGAATGCACTGTGTATACAGTACCAGTCAAATGTTTGGACACACCTACTCATTCCAGGGTTTCTCTTTATTTTTACTATTTTCTACATTGTAGAATAATAGTGAAGGCATCAGAACTATGAAATAACACATATGGAATCATGTAGTAACCACAAAGTGTTAAACAAATCAAAATATATTTGATATTTGGTATTCGTTAAAGTAGCCACCATTTGGCTTTGCACACTCTTGGCATTCTCTCAACCAGCTTCATGAGGTAGTCATCTGCATTTCAATTAAAAGGTGTGCCTTCTTAAAAGTTAATTTGTGGAATTTCTTTCCTTCTGAATGTGTTTGAGCCAAATACAGAAAATAGCCCTATTTGGTAAAAGACCAACTCCATATTATGGCAAAAACAGCTCAAATGAGCAAAGAGAAATGGCAGTCCATCATTACTTTAAGACATGAAGGTCATTCAATGCGGAAAATTTCAAGGACTTTGAAAGTTTCTTCAAGTGCATTTGCTCTCCTCTCATGAGGACCGTCACAGTAAGAAAGTAAGAGCCAAAGTTACCTCTGCTGCAAAGAATAAGTTCATTGGAGTTACCAGCCTCAGAAATTGCAGCCCAGATAAATGCTTCAGAGTTCAAGTAACAGGCACATCTCAACATCAACTGTTCAGAGGAGACTGTGTGAATCAGGCCTTCATGCTTGAATTGCTGCACAGAAACCACTACTCAAGGACACAAATAAGAAGAAGAGACTTGCTTGGGCCAAGAAACATGAGCAATGGACAATTGGAAATCTGTCCTTTGGCCTGATGAGTCCAAATTTGAGATTTTTGGTTCCAACCGCCGTGTCTTTGTGAGAGTCAAAGTAGGTGAACAGATGATCTCCACATGTGTGGTTCCCAACGTGAAGTATGGAGGAGGGTGTGTGATGGTGTGGCGGTGCTTTGCAGGTGACACTTGTCTGTGATTTATTTAGAATTCAAGGCACACTTAACCACCATGGCTACCACAGCATTCTGCAGTGAAATGCCATCCCATCTGGTTTGGGCTTAGTGGGACTATCATTTATTTTTCATCAGGACAATGACCCAACACACCTCCAGGCTGTGTAAGGGCTATTTGACCAAGAAGGAGTGATGGAGTGCTGCATCAGATAACCTGGCCTCCACAATCACCCGATCTCAACCCACTTGAGATGGTTTGGGATGAGTTGGACCGCAGAGTGAAGGAAAAGCAGCCCACAAGTGCTAGGCATATGTGTGAACTCCTTCAAGACTGTTGGAAAAGCTTTCCTCATGAAGCTGGTTGAGAGAATGCTAAAGGTGTACAAAGCTGTCATCAAGGCAAAGGGTGGCTACTTTGAAGAATTTTAAATCTAAAATATATTTTGATTTGTTAACACTTTTTTGGTTACTCCATGATTCCCTATGTGTTATTTCAAAGTTGTGATGTCTTCAATATTATTCTACAATGTTGAAAATAGTAAAAATAAAGAAAACCCCTTGAATGAGTAGGTGTGTCCAAATGTTCAACTGCTACTGTATATATTTTTAAGTATGTGATAATTATATTATCTAAGGAAGTCGCTCTGGATAAGAGCGTCTGCTAAATGACTTAAATGTAATGTAATGTAAATGTAAGGGTCATCACATTTCTGTGTTTGGTTGTCTAGTGTATTTTCTGAGTGTTATTCTGAGTATTAACCCTGTCTGTCTCTCCAGTGAATGTATGTCTGTAAATTAACCCTATCGATCTTTTTGTGTGTGTTAGTTTTTTTCCAACCCTGTTTCTATTTTTGATGTAAATGCCATGTTATAGAAGGGTCCAGACACCTTTTTTGTGATTTCACTTGTTTTTGGGAAATTTACCCCAAACATGCAAATCACTTCCTCATCCTGGTTGTGCAGTACGGGGGCCCTAAAAAACATGAAAAAAGGCTCCAAAAACACCCAAATACATATTTTATAGAAACGGCAAAGCTCTCAGTATAGTGAAGCAGGTCTTTAGATGTGGTACACATGAAAATGTGTCATTACGAACATTATCCATAACGTTATATTCCCTTTTGTTGCGACTCGAGCGATACTACTTCCATTCTACAGGCAACTGACAAAATAAAGGAAACACTTGAGTAAATGAGGGATACAAAGTATATTGAAAGCATGATTCCATATGTGTTATTTCATAGTTTTGATGTCTTCACTATTATTCTGCAATGTACTTCCACACAGTAGGTTCCAGGCATTTGTAGAATCATTGAAGCTGTTCTGGTGGCTCGTGGAAGTACAGCGCCCTATTAAGACACTTTATTATGGAGTTTCCTTTAAATCAAATCAAATCAAATGTATTTATATAGCCCTTCGTACATCAGCTGATATATCAGTGCTGTACAGAAACCCAGCCTAAAACCCCGAACAGCAAGCAATGCAGGTGTATAAGCACGGTGACTAGGAACAACTACCT
The DNA here is from genome assembly GCF_036934945.1 of Oncorhynchus masou masou. NCBI lineage: Eukaryota > Metazoa > Chordata > Actinopteri > Salmoniformes > Salmonidae > Oncorhynchus > Oncorhynchus masou. Next base: position 3,284,725 of record NC_088226.1, read on the forward strand.
AGAAAGGCCAAAACCTAGGAAGAAACCTAGAGAGGAACCAAGCTATGAGCGGTGGCCAGTTCTCTTCTGGCTGTGCTGAGTGGAGATTATAACAGAACATGGCCAAGATGTTCAAATGTTCATAAATGACCAGCATGGTCAAATAATAATAATCACAGGAGTTGTCGAGGGTGCAACAAGTCAGCACCTCAGGAGTAAATGTCAGTTGGCTTTTCATTGCCGATCATTGAGAGTATCTCTACTGCTCCTGCTGTCTCTAGAGAGTTGAAAACAGCAGGTCTGGGACAGGTAGCACGTCCGGTGAACAGGTCAGCGTTCCATAGCCGCAGGCAGAACAGTGGAAGCTAAAGCAGCAGCACGGCCAGGTGGACTGGGGACAGCAAGGAGTCATCATGCCAGGTAGTCCTAGGGTTCAGGTTCTCTGAGAGAGAGAAAGAAAGAAAGATAGAATTAGAGAGAGCATACTTAAATTCACACAGGACACCAGATAAGACTGGAGAAATACTCCAGATATAACAGACTGACCCTAGCCCCCCAACACATAAATTACTGCAGCATAAATACTGGAGGCTGAGACAGGAGGGGTCAGGAGACACTGTGGCCCCATCCGATGATACCCCTGGACAGGGCCAAACAGGCAGGATATAACCCCACCCACTTTGCCATAATACAGCCCCCACACCACTAGAGGGATATCTTCAACCACCAACTTACCATCCTGAGACAAGGCCGAGTATAGCCCACAAAGATCTCCGCCACAGCACAACCCAAGGAGGGGCGCCAACCCATTTAATTTGGCAGTTACCTATAGCAGCAGTCTAAACAGAGAATGGAACAGGTGGATTGGGGAAATGGCTCGAGTAGCACAAAATGGAATATAACATTGCCGATAAAATTCGTAATGACACAATTTCATATGTACAACATCGAAAGACCTGCATCACTATACTGAGAACGTTTCCGTTTCTAAAAGGACGTATTTGGGTGTTTTTGGAGCATTTGTACTGCACAACGAGGATAATGAAGGGTTTTTCTGTTTGGGGTAAGTTTCTCAAAAACAACTGAAATCACAAAAAAGGTGTCTGGACCCTTCTATAACATGCCATTTACTTTAAAAATGTAGATTTAGTTGTAAAAAAGGGAACTTCTCCTTTAACCCTGTCTGTCTCTTCAGTGAGTGTTAATGTGTCTATTAAGCCCTTCTCTCGCCCCAGGCCCAAGCCCATGACTCACCAGTTGTCCAGCCCTGATTTCCATGGTGAGGAGAAGAGCGAGCAGGTGACCAGCATTGGCCAAATCAAACCGGAACTCTACAGACTGCGTGGGGGCGACCAGGGGGAAGGGAAACCGGGTGACAATTGTGGCAAGATCAGCTTCCTCCTGCGCTACGCCTTCAAGTGAGTGAACCGATTCACTTAATTAATCCTCTTCACACCTCGGTCTGAGTGCACTGTTAAATATACATTACATTAAGGCTTGGACAGAGGATCAACAGCTGCTCTGTCATCACAGCTGAGTTAAGGTACTTGCCCTAGAAACTCTATCATTGCAGTGTCAAGTATCACACAGTGGGCAGTTTTTATCACCAATATATACTTTTACATTATGGACTAAATAGTGTACACAAGATAGATAGATATACATTGTTATTGTAATTGTCTAATTTTCCATACCTTGAGTGCATTAGTCATGCATGCCCCCGTTGTAGGTTTTCTGCAGCACTGGCTCTGTTTATGTAAATGGTGGACGTGCCCCCCTCCGGAGGGTTGAAGATGGGAAGATGGAGGGAGGACAGAGAGGAGGGAGAGAGCGGGGGCAGTGTAGTACAGTCTGCTAGGTCAATCTCGGTCTCAGTCTATCTGTGGCTCTGTGGCTGCCTGGTGGGGTCCTTTCTTTCTGCCGTCACTCAAAGAAACATTTCAATGGAGAAAGAAAGTGCTGATGTTAAAAAAACCAAGGGAGTGAGAAGCAGTTTGGGTCATGAATTATATATGGTGAGCTACTTTAAACAGCAGACCCTGTCAACACATAATAACACCAGACTGTTATAGGACGAATTACAGACACACACACAGAATTAGGAGGGAGGGAGGGAGGGAGGGAGGGAGGGAGGGAGGGAGGGAGGGAGGGAGGGAGGGAGGGAGGGAGGGAGGGAGGGAGGGAGGGAGGGAGGGAGGGGGAGGGAGGGAGGGAGGGAGGGAGGGAGGGAGGGAGGGAGGGAGAATGCTGTTGGTGTATCTCTACCTGTACCTACATGAATTTCTACCTCACGTCACAAGATCATTTGTTCTGCTCTGCTTTCTGACACTGTGAATCTTTGTTAGAAAATCTAGAGAGAGAGGAGACAGACCGAGAGAGAGGGGGAGAGAGATATAATGTGTCACCTTCTCTTCATACTGTTAGCACTGTGTGGGATAATTGTAATGTATTTACCATACATCAATGTTAACGTGCTAGACCCGAGCACATTTGGGGAATAGCAGTCAGGACAACAATGTCAATTTTCCCTCGGCCCTTTGGGAAATGTATTTTCTATTGACACTGTAGTTAAAAGCTGACACTAGTGCTGTGGGAATAGAGCGGTTTCCAGCCATTGAGGAATAGTATAGAGAATTTCCCTCTGACACATCAGTAATAGGTGTATTTTCTGCCGAGTGCTTCTGGGACCGTGTTAGTAGGCCGTCATTGTAAAAAGAATTTGTTCTTAACTGACTTGCCTAGTTAAATAAAGGTTAAAGGTTGTCTTTTGTTCCTGCTCTTTGTTGTCTTGATGTTAAAACGGACATGTGAGAGTAGGAACACTACAGTGTTTGTTGTTGTAATGAGGTAATGTTGTTGAATGTGACATGCCATCAGGGACATCTTTTATACAGGACTCACCTGGCTTTTTCAATTATGCTTTATAAAACTACACTGCTCATAGTCATAAGGACTACAGTTCCCAACACGTACTGACAGTGTGTATCGACTTCTAAGCGGAGATGATACTGGACTTAAAGTAAATAGATAGACTTAAGAAATACTAATTGGACATGTTTCTCTGATTAACATGTTTATCCAATTTAAATATAACTTCCTAATTTACTAATGACGGTATTAATCTTATCCCTGATTTGATGTGATTGTTGGATTGGCATGTTTACCTGATTTCCTTAATTGGACGTGTTTGCATGATAAACATTAAACCTGATTGGATGCAATCGTATCGTCAACAGGCTTATCTCAGTCCTGATTAGGCCAGATGATTAAACAGTGTGTTAGTCTGAGCTGCTATTGGCTATAGCCTGGTGGTGCTCTCTTCCCCAGAGTTCATGCTGTGCTCCTAAAGTCCCGTAATGAAGTGGTGACACGCTCGTTAACGCAGAAAGACAGGGTATAATGAGGTCTGAGTAAAGGCCTGCCAGCCATCTTCACTCTCTTAATTAAATCCCTCATAAGTAGTTCTGCAGACAGACCACTGGACGTAGGCGGTTTAGATGGACGTAGGCGGTTTAGATGGACGTCTTCGCGTGTGTGTGTATGCATGTGTATATGTGCAAGACTGTGTATGTGTGTGTGCGGGCGTGTGTGTGACCCAGACTGACCATAACACAGTGGAATAGCCTACTATGAGGAGTATTAATGGCTTGGCTTCTCTCCCTGGAACTGCTGGAGCCAATCTGTAGCTTTGTAGCAATGGATTATGCCACTTGTAGAAGTTGCTCTCATTCACAGATCTACCTTCCTCACATTCCCCATTAGTAGGGAGTAAACCTTTAAATCAGTGTCACGGGCTGCTTCATCCTAGACCTCAATGGATCCCCATCGACCCACTCCATAGTTACAACATACTCTCCTAACCACTCCACTGTCTCTCTATCTACTCTGTCGCCCTATGTCTGTCCAGCTAAGTTTGACATATAGATCGTGTTGTGTGTGTGTGTGTCCCAGACGGTGAGTCTAACATAGAGTGTATATGTGTGTCCTCGTCTGCAGTACAGAGCAGCTAGTGGTGAAGATTCTGAAGGCTGTAGACCTGGCTGCCAAGGACGCCAACGGCTTCTCAGACCCCTACGTCAAGATCTACCTTCTGCCAGACAGGAAGAAGAAGTTCCAGACCAAGGTAACACATTTATCAAGCCTGATCCCAGATCTGTTTGTGCTGTCTTGCCAATGACCATAAATACCTTGGAAGAGTGCAAACAGATCTGGGATCAGGCTGTCATTTATTACACTTGTCAGTTTTCACACAAATTGAAGGCACAGTAAAATACTAACCCGACAATTGTGTAGTTTCACTCTGATGCCAATTGAGAAATGTGTTCATGCATAACTTGGAGATCTGTGTGAATCCTCCATTGATGTCACTCAAGAGATTTGTGTATGCATTACCACGAGAGATTTGTGTATGCATTACCACGAGAGATTTGTGTATGCATTACCACGAGAGATTTGTGTATGCATTACCACCAGAGATTTGTGTATGCATTACCACGAGAGATTTGTGCGGCGTTTCATTGCCGTTTCTCAAGTTGGGATTTGATTCTAAATTACTATCAGTAATTTATTATAATTTATAAATGCGGAGTCTCCTCCCTTACTCATTGGAATGAGCTGATATTTTGTTCAGCCTAATCTGAATAAATATGTTAGGCTGTCTAGCAGAATCTCTTGCAGACTCTCTTGTTGACTCTTGTCCTCTCTCTCACTCTCTCCCCCTCTCCCTCTCCTTCCCCTTTCTCCCCCTTCACCTCTTTACCTCTATACCGCTCTCCCTCTTCAATTGCCCCCTCTCCTTTCTCCCACAGGTCCACAGAAAGACCCTAAACCCTATCTTCAACGAGACGTTCCAGTTCGGTGTCCCCCTGGCAGAGCTGCACTCCCGGAAGCTACACTTCTCTGTCTACGACTTTGACCGCTTCTCCAGACACGACCTGATTGGCCAGGTGGTTGTGGACAACCTTCTGGACTTCAGCGAGGGCACAGGGGAAAAGCCTGTCTGGAGGGACATAGTGGAGGGCACTGCGGTGAGAGAGAGAGCCCATGCCTGACACCATAATGCCAACGCAATGCCACCACTATGTTACCATGATGACACCACTATAATATCACCACTATGCCACTATAATGCCACAACTATGGCACTATTATGCCACCACTATGCCACTATAATGCCACCACTATGCCACTACAATGCCAACACTATGCCACTATAATGCTACCACAATACCACCACTATGCCACTATTATGCTACCACAATATTACCACTATGCCATTATAATGCTACCACTATACCACCACTATGCCACTATAATGCCACTATAATGTCACCACTATGCCACCAATATACCACTCTAATGCTACCACTATACCACCACTATGCCACTACAATGCCAACACTATGCCACTATAATGCTACCACAATACCACCACTATGCCACTATAATGCTACCACTATACCACCACTATGCCACTATAATGTCACCACTATACCACCACTATGCCACCAATATACCACTATAATGCTACCACTATACCACCAATATGCCACTATAATGCCACCACTATACCACCATTATGCCACCATAATGCCACCACTATGCCGCTATAATGCCACCACTATGCCACTATAATGCTACCACAATACCACCACTATGCCACTATAATGCCACCACTATACCACCACTATACCACCACTAATACCACTATAATGCTACCACTATACCACCAATATGCCACTATAATGTCACCATTATACCACCACTATGCCACTATAATGCTACCACTATACTACCACTATACCACTATAATGCCATCACTATGCCACTATAATGCCACCACTGTACCACCACTATGCCACTATTATGCCACTATAATGTCACCACTATACCACCACTAGGCCACTATAATGCCAATATAATGTCACCACTATACCACCAATATACCACTATAATGCTACCACTATACCACCAATATACCACTATAATGCTACCACTATACCGCCACTATAATGTCACCACTATACCACCACTATGCCACCAATATGCCACTATAATGCCACCACTGTGCCACGATAATGCCACCGCTATGCCACTATAATGTCACTATACCGCCACTATAATGTCACCACTATACCACCACTATGCCACCAATATGCCACTATAATGCCACCACTATACCACCAATATACCACTATAATGCTACCACTATACCACCAATATACCACTATAATACCACCATTATAATGCCACTATAATGTCACCACTATACCACCACTGTGCCACCAATATACCACTATAATGCTACCACTATACCGCCACTATAATGCCACCACTGTACCACCACTATACCACTATAATGCCACCTCTATGCCACTATAATTATACCACCACTATAATGCCACTATAATACCACTACTATAATGCCAATATAATACCACCACTATAATGCCACTATAATGTCACTGCTATGCCACTATAATGCCATTGCTATGCCACTATAATGCCACTGTAATGTCACCAATATACCACCACTATACCACTATAATGCTACCAATATGCCACTATAATGCCACCACTATACCACCACTATGCCATTATAATGCCACCACTATGCCGCTATAATGTAACCACTATTCCACTATAATGCCACCACTATTCCACTATAATTCTACCACAATACCATTACTATGCCACTATAATGCTACCACTATACCACCACTATGCCACTATAATGCCACTATAATGTCACCACTATACCACCACTATGCCACCAATATACCACTATAATCCTACCACTATACCACCAATATGCCACTATAATGCTACCACTATACCACCAATATGCCACTATAATGCCACTATAATGTCACCACTATACCACCACTATGCCACCAATATACCACTATAATGCCACCACTGTACCACCATTATACCACTATAATGCTACCACTATACCACCAATATGCCACTATAATGCCACCACTGTACCACCACTATGCCACTATAATGTCACCACTATACCACCACTATGCCACTATAATGCCACCGCTATGCCACTATAATGTCACAATACCGCCACTATAATGTCACCACTATACCACCACTATGCCACCAATATGCCACTATAATGCCACCACTGTACCACCACTATGCCAGTATAATGCCACATCTATGCCACTATAATTATAATGCCACTATAATACCACCATTATAATGCCACTATAATGTCACCACTATACCACCACTATGCCATCAATATACCACTATAATGCTACCACTATACCGCCACTATAATGTCACCACTATACCACCACTATGCCACCAATATACCACTATAATGCTTCCACTATACCACCACTATAATGTCACCACTATACCACCACTATTCCACCAATATGCCACTATGATGCTGCCACTATACCACCACTATGCCATCAATATACCACTATAATGCCACCACTATGCCACTATAATGCCACTGCTATGCCACTATAATGTCACTAATATGCCACTATAATGCCACCACTATATCACCACTATGCCACTATAATGCTACCACTATACTACCACTATGCCACTATAATGCCACCACTATGCCACTATAATGTCACCACTATGCCACCAATATACCACTATAATGCTACCACTATACCGCCACTATAATGTCACCGCTATGCCACTAAAATTATAATGCCACTATAATGTCACCGCTATGCCACTATAATGTCACTATACCGCCACTATAATACCACCACTATAATTATAATGCCACTATAATACCACCACTATAATGCCACCATAATGCCACTATAATGCCACCGCTATGCCACTATAATGTCACTATACCGCCACTATAATGTCACCACTATACCACCACTATGCCACCAATATGCCACTATAATGCCACCACTGTAGCACCACTATGCCACTATAATGCCACCCCTATGCCACTATAATTATAATGCACTATAATACCACCATTATAATGCCACTATAATGTCACCACTATACCACCACTATGCCATCAATATACCACTATAATGCTACCACTATACCGTCACTATAATGTCACCACTATACCACCACTATGCCACCAATATACCACTATAATGCTTCCACTATACCACCACTATATTGTCACAAATATACCACCACTATGCCATCAATATACCACTATAATGCTACCACTATACCGTCACTATAATGTCACCACTATACCACCACTATGCCACCAATATGCCACTGTAATGCTGCCACTATACCACCACTATGCCATCAATATACCACTATAATGCCACCACTATACCGCCACTATAATGCCACCACTGTACCACCACTATGCCACTATAATGCCACCTCTATGCCACTATAATTATAGTGCCACTGTAATACCACCACTATAATGCTTCCACTATACCACCACTATAATGTCACCACTATACCACCACTATTCCACCAATATGCCACTATAATGCTGCCACTATACCACCACTATGCCATCAATATACCACTATAATGCTACCACTATACCACCAATATGCCACTATAATGCCACCATTGTACCACCACTATGCCACTATAATGCCACCACTATGCCACTATAATGCCACCGCTATGCCACTATAATGTCACTAATATGCCACTATAATGCCACCACTATATCACCACTATGCCACTATAATGCTACCACTATACTACCACTATGCCACTATAATGCCACCACTATGCCACTATAAAGTCACCACTATACCACCACTATGCCACCAATATACCACTATAATGCTACCACTATACCGCCACTATAATGTCACCACTATACCACCACTATGCCACCAATATGCCACTATAATGCCACCACTGTACCACCACTATGCCACTATAATGCCACCTCTATGCCACTATAATTATAATGCCACTATAATACCACCACTATAATGCCACCATAATGCCACTATAATACCACCACTATAATGTCACCACTATACCACCACTATGCCACCAATATACCACTATACCACCACTATAATGTCACCACTGTACCTCCACTATGCCACTATAATGCCACCACTATGCCACTATAATTATAATGCCACTATAATACCACCACTATAATGCCACCATAATGCCACTATAATGTCACCGCTATGCCACTATAATTCCACCATAATGCCGCCGATATGCCACCATAATGTCACCACTATGCCACTATAATTATAATGCCACTATAATACCACCACTATAATGCCACCATAATGCCACTATAATGTCACCGCTATGCCACTATAATGCCATTGCTATGCCACTATAACACCACCTCTATGCCACTATAATGCCATTGCTATGCCACTATAATGCCACCGCTATGCCACTATAATGCCACCTCTATGCCACTATAATGCCACCTCTATGCCACTATAATGCCACCGCTATGCCACTATACTGCCACTGCTATGCCACTATGCCACCACCATGACCACTGGCTGTGCCGAGTTAGGAGGAGAGTGCAGGGGAGCGTGTTTAAATAGCGCAATTTAACTTTTATCTTCTTGGGGACATTGAACGATTGACAGTTCATTAATGTACTGTGATGACAGTGGCCTTCAGTTTGAATATGCTGCCTGTTTAGATTGTGACACCTGTCATGTCTCTGTGGCAATTATCACTGATGCTTGCTTCATGGTTTAGCAAACCAAATGCAAGATGGTGGTCTCTTTTACAGACCCTCTGCTCTCAGCCTGTGGCTCTTTGGGTATTACTGGCTGAGTGTTTACCACACGTTTGCTGGGATCCCTGTTTGAACCCTGATCTCTGACCTCTGTGTGTGTGTTGTACAGGAGAAGGCTGACCTGGGGGAGCTGAACTTCTCTCTGTGTTACCTGCCCACGGCAGGTCGGCTCACCGCGACTGTCATCAAGGCCACCAACCTCAAAGCCATGGACCTCACCGGCTTCTCAGGTGACTTACCTACTGACCACAGCACACTGACCGCAGCACACTGACCGCAGCACACTGACAACAGCACACCGACAACAGCACACTGACAACAGCACACTGTTCACAGCACTGGGGGTTGTCTCTTCTGTTAGAAACAGCCTGACAAGACTCACATCACACATTTTGTATTTAAACTATTATTTGAATGCAATTAGGCCTGCATAAACACATCAATTGACTGAATTCATGAATATTTGAATATTGATATGTTACATTCTGTAAATATTGCCCAAATAAATACTGTTCAACTGTTCCAAACACAATGAAGTGCCAAAAATCTGTTTTGTGGCAATGTTGGAAGCACAAGCGGGTGGCAGGGTAGCCTAGTGGTTAGAGCGTTGGACTAGTAACCGGAAGGTTGCAAGTTCAAACCCCCAAGCTGACAAGGTACAAATCTGTCGTTCTGCCCCTGAACAGGCAGTTAACCCACTGTTCCTAGGCCGTCATTGAAAATAAGAATTTGTTCTTAACTGACTTGCCTAGTTAAATAAAAAAAAATAAACAAGCAAAAATCATAAATGTTGGAGTGCTAAAATACGCAGCCAACAAACAACCAAACGCTTTAAACACAATCATGTCCTGGCCTGATTGATGGTTGATGATGATTTAATTAATGAACGCCTAACTAAAGTAATTGAGTTATTAATCCTGCCTGTGAGGATGTGATGATCCTGCATTACCACGGTAACAGTTACTATACTGACGAAATGACACGCTAAATTATGAGACCACACCGTTATTATTGCTTTTATGATTAGGAGATTATTAGAATGCCTAACGAAGGTATAAAACAATCCACCATAAAATCAAATGGTAACTCTCAGTGTTCTGTAAGTGCTACAATGGACTAGAGCGGCAGTTTGTATTCTGTGGTAATTGACGTAAATCCACCCGTTTTACTTTGGCCTTAATCCGCCTCGTCCAAGGGGCCTTGATTTGGATGTCTTTTATGTGTTAAAGACAGATGCCTGGACGTGGGAGTATAATTTGTTAATAGCCTGCTCAAGGGTTGTCTCTTATCTTTGTCCCTCTCTTTTCTTTCTTCCATTCTCTTCCTCTATTTCTTTCTCTCTCTCTCTCCCTCCCTCTTTCTCCTTCTCTCAGACCCATACGTGAAGGCTTCTCTGATATGTGACGGCCGCAGGCTAAAGAAGAGGAAGACCTCCATTAAGAAGAATACGTTGAACCCCACCTACAACGAGGCTCTAGTCTTTGACATCCCTCATGAGGACATCGACAGGGTGTCCATCATCATCGCTGTCATGGACTATGACTGGTAAGAAGACACCTGGGCTGTTATTACTGGACAATAGGAGTTTTATAAGTTTGTGTGGGATGTGGATATAATTGATACCATTATAATACTGACTATGTATTTGGATGGTTGCTGTTGTTAATTGTTAGATAAGGGTAGGTCTGTTGTTAATTGTTAGATAAGGGTAGGTCTGTTGTTAATTGTTAGATAAGGGTAGGTCTGTTGTTAATTGTTAGATAAGGGTAGGTCTGTTGTTAATTGTTAGATAAGGGTAGGTCTTTTGTTAATTGTTAGATAAGGGTAGGTCTGTTGTTAATTGTTAGATGAGGGTATGTCTGTTAATTGTTAGATAAGGGTAGGTCTTTTGTTAATTGTTAGATAAGGGTAGGTCTGTTGTTAATTGTTAGATAAGGGTAGGTCTGTTGTTAATTGTTAGATAAGGGTAGATCTGTTGTTAATTGTTAGATAAGGGTAGGTCTGTTGTTAATTGTTAGATAAGGGTAGGTCTGTTGTTAATTGTTAGATAAGGGCAGGTCTGTTGTTAATTGTTAGATAAGGGTTGGTCTGTTGTTATTTGTTAGATAAGGGTAGGTCTTTTGTTAATTGTTAGATAAGGGTATGTCTGTTGTTAATTGTTAGATGAGGGTATGTCTGTTAATTGTTAGATAAGGGTGGGTCTTTTGTTAATTGTTAGATAAGGGTAGGTCTGTTGTTAATTGTTAGATAAGGGTAGGTCTGTTAATTGTTAGATAAGGGTAGGTCTGTTGTTAATTGTTAGATAAGGGTAGGTCTGTTGTTAATTGTTAGATAAGGGCAGGTCTGTTGTTAATTGTTAGATAAGGGTTGGTCTGTTGTTATTTGTTAGATAAGGGTAGGTCTTTTGTTAATTGTTAGATAAGGGTATGTCTGTTGTTAATTGTTAGATGAGGGTATGTCTGTTAATTGTTAGATAAGGGTAGGTCTTTTGTTCCATTGTTAGATAAGGGTATGTCTGTTGTTAATTGTTAGATGAGGGTTTCTGTTAATTGTTAGATAAGGGTGGGTCTTTTGTTAATTGTTAGATAAGGGTAGGTCTGTTGTTAATTGTTAGATAAGGGTAGGTCTGTTAATTGTTAGATAAGGGTAGGTCTGTTGTTAGTTGTTAGGTTCGGGTATGTCTGTTGTTAATTGTTAGATAAGGGTATGTCTGTTGTTAATTGTTAGGTACAGGTATGTCTGTTGTTAATTGTTAGGTACAGGTATGTCTGTTGTTAATTGTTAGATAAGGGTAGGTCTGTTAATTGTTAGATAAGGGTATGTCTGTTGTTGGTAGTTGTTATTTTATGGTGTGTAGCAAAGTTATTATAGCAAACTAAAACTAAAACAAAAACTAATTAAGACTAATCATCACTCAAAACCATTTAGTAAATTGATTTAAAATAATTAACAAAAACCCGTTTGAAAAATTAAAACTGTACTGCCTCCAAAACTAAATAGAATAAAAACCATCATGAATTATGTTTTTGGGGGGCAAAAATCGAACAGGGTTTTCAAGCTAAACTAATGATTGGTTGACAGTAGAGCCTCCCAAAATGCAGGTGATGACTGCAGGATGAAGTTGGTGAAGAGCAACTGCAGAAAGTTGCAGTTGACTGCAGTCCAAACTTCATGACCTTTCATCATATGATTTTTGTAAAGTTCATGTAATTGACATGTAGACTCCCGTCTGACAATTTTTATCACCAGAATGCAACACTTTAAAAGGCGGTGACCAACGATGGAGCTTCAACGCTCCTGGTTGTTGTGGAAATTGACCCACCACTACTGTTTACTTTGTGCATCTACGTCATCTCCCTGAGTCTACCTTTAAACCTAACCTAACCTATGACCTGACCCATCACCTTATGCATTACTGCCCCACAGTGGCAAGAAGTGACTTTCCAATAAACACAAAAACTATATGCATGTTGTTATAAAAAGTAAATAAAAAATAAGGTAAAGTAGATCTGAAAACTAACTGAAACAAAACAGAATTTTGAATAAAAATCTTAAAACTAATAGGAATATAAACAATAATAACCTTGTAGTTAGCACTCTGTTACGTTGATAGACATTGTTATTGGGTTGGTGTGTAGTTAGTACTGGATCATGTGTAACGTATGTGTCACGCCCTGGTCGAAGTATATTGTGTTTGTCTGCATTTAGTTGGTTATGCCAGGGTGTGATATGGGTTTATTGTGGTGTGTTTTGTCTTGGGGTTTTTGTTAGGTATTGGGTTTGTGGCTTAGTGGGGGTATCTAGCAAAGTCTATGGCTGTCTGGAGTGGTTCTCAATCAGAGGCATGTGTTTCTCGTTGTCTCTGATTGGGAACCATATTTAGGCAGCCATATTCTTTGAGTGTTTCGTGGGTGATTGTTCCTGTCTCTGTGTTTGCTGTCACCAGATAGGCTGTATAGGTTTTCACGGTCCGTTTGTTGTTTTTGTATAGTTTGTTTTTTCATTCGTCATTAAACATGTCTCAAAAATACCACGCTGCATTTTGGTCCGCTTCTCCTTCACCAGACGAAAGCCGTTACAGAATCAAACACCACAACAGGACCAAGCAGCGTGGTAACAGGCAGGAGCAACAAAGAGAGGAATGGACATGGGAGCAGAATCTGGACTACACTACTTGGGAGGAAATAGACAGGTGGGCGGTCGACCCAGGGAGAGTGCCGGAGCCCGCCTGGGATTCGATGGAGCAGTGTGCGGAAGGTTACGAGAGAATGAGGTTGGCGAAGCAAGCAAGGCGGCGCGGAAGGAAGCCCGAGAGTCAGCCCCAAAATTTATTGGGGGGGGCTCGGGGAGAGTGTGGCAGAGTCAGGAGTCAGACCTGAGCCAACTCTCCCTGTTTATCGTGAGGAGCCAAGGAGGAGACCAGAACCAGAGCCGGTGTTGGAGGTGAGCGAGGCAGAGACTGTGGAGGAGTTAATGGGGAGATTGGAGGAGAGAGAAATGAGGGAGTTGCTGTGTTGGTGCTTTAAGCATGATATTCGCCCGACGGAGCGTGTCGGGGATTTGATGGCACCTGGGTCAGCGCTCCATACTCGTCCTGAGGTGCGTGTTAGTCGGCTGGTGAAGATGGTGCCAGCCTCACGCACCAGGCCTCCTGTGCACCTCCCTAGCCTTGCACGTCCTGTGCCAACACTGCTCTCAAGATCTCCAGTACGCCTTCACGGTCTAGCCCATCCTGTGCCACCTCCACACACCAGCCCTCCGGTGGCAGCTCCCCGCACCAGGCTTCCTGTGCGTGTCCTCGGCCCAGTACCACCAGTGCCAGCACCACGCATCAGGCCTACAGTGTGCCTCGCCTCTCCAGCGCTGCCGGAGCCTTCCTCCTCTCCTGCGCTGCCGGAGTCTCCCGCCAGTCAGCCAGACTCTTCCAGATCCGCCAGTCAGCCAGACTCTTCCAGATCCCGAGCCTTCCTCCTCTCCTGCGCTGCCGGAGTCTCCCGCCTGTTTGGCGCTGCCAGAGCCTTCCTCCTCTACAGCGCTGCTGGAGTCTCCTGCCTGTTCAGCGCAGCCAGAGCTGCCAGCCTGCATGGAGCAGCCAGAGCTGCCAGCCTGCATGGAGCAGCCAGAGCTGCCAGCCTGCATGGAGCAGCCAGAGCTGCCAGCCTGCAATGAGCTGCCAGCCTGCAATGAGCTGCCAGCCTGCAATGAGCTGCCAGCCTGCAATGAGCTGCCAGTCTGCAATGAGCTGCCAGTCTGCAATGAGCTGCCAGTCTGCAAGGAGCTGCCAGTCTGCAAGGAGCTGCCAGTCTGCAAGGAGCTGCCAGTCTGCAAGAAGCCGCCAGAGCTGCCAGTCAGCATGGAGCCGCCAGAGCCGCCAGTCAGCATGGAGCAGCCAGAGCCGCCAGTCAGCATGGAGCAGCCAGAGCCGCCAGTCAGCATGGAGCAGCCAGAGCCGCCAGTCAGCATGGAGCAGCCAGAGCCGCCAGTCAGCATGGAGCAGCCAGAGCCGCCAGTCAGCATGGAGCAGCCAGAGCCGCCAGTCAGCATGGAGCAGCCAGGCCGCCAGTCAGCATGGAGCAGCCAGAGCCGCCAGTCAGCATGGAGCAGCCAGAGCCGCCAGTCAGCATGGAGCAGCCAGAGCCGCCAGTCAGCATGGAGCAGCCAGAGCCGCCAGTCAGCATGGAGCAGCCAGTCAGCCAGACTCTTCCAGATCCGCCAGTCAGCCAGACTCTTCCAGATCCGCCAGACTCTTCCAGATCCGCCAGTCAGCCAGACTCTTCCAGATCCGCCAGTCAGCCAGACTCTTCCAGGTCAGCCAGGATCTGCCGGATCCAACTACCTGCCTGAGCTTCCCCTCAGTGCCGAGCTTCCCCTCAGTGCCGAGCTGCCCCTCAGTGCCGAGCTGCCCCTCAGTGCCGAGCTGCCCCTCAGTCCCGAGCTGCCCCTCAGTCCAGTGGGGTTCTGGGTGAGGACTACTAGGCAATGGTCGGCGGCGAGGGTGGACTATCCTAGGACGCGGGGAAGAGGGACTAAGACATTGATAGAGTGGGGTCCACGTCCCGCGCCGGAGCCGCCACCATGGACAGACGCCCACCCGGACCCTCCCCTATTGTTTTGATGTGCGTCCAGGAGTCCGAACCTTAGGGGGGGGTTCTGTCACACCCTGGTCGAAGTATATTGTGTTTGTCTGCATTTAGTTGGTTAGGCCAGGGTGTGATATGGGTTTATTGTGGTGTGTTTTGTCTTGGGGTTTTTGTTAGGTATTGGGTTTGTGGCTTAGTAGGGGTATCTAGCAAAGTCTATGGCTGTCTGAAGTGGTTCTCAATCAGAGGCAGGTGTTTATCGTTGTCTCTGATTGGGAACCATATTTAGGCAGCCATATTCTGAGTGTTTCGTGGGTGATTGTTCCTGTCTCTGTGTTTGTTGTTTTTGTATAGTTTGTTTTTTCATTCGTCATTAAACATGTCTCAAAAATACCACGCTGCATTTTGGTCCGCTTCTCCTTCACCAGACGAAAGCCGTTACAGTATGTTGATGGTGGTTATTATTTGGTTGGTGTGTAGTTAGCACTGTGTGGGTCTATTACATTGATAGATGTTGGTGTGTAGTAGGATGGGTCATTCTGTTACCTTAAAATAACTGTCCAGTGTTAAATATGACCTATTATTACTTACAATATGAGTGAAATAGTTTTCCTTCCAATTTTTTGAATTTTATGTATGTTAAGAAGCTTTTCTGTGTTGGAATAGTGTGGGCGTACCAAACAGAATGATGTGGGCATATACCGGTTGTTAAAAATATCCTCCTCTAGACCGCTGATTGGCCAGCTCATCCTCCTCAGGAGTATGACACCATACTCTATGAGGAAGTAGCAAGCATTTTGAAACGGTCTTTATGAGATACAAGTTTGAGGTGTTTTTTTCTCAATTCATGCTTTGGCCACTAATACGAGTACAAGATGAATAAACACTTATTTGGGTATGAGTTAGCAGAATATGAACTGGACAGTTACTTTAATAGACATTGCTGTGTACTAGCATGGGTCAGTCTAAAACATTGATAGACGTTATTTGGTTGGTGTGTAGCAGTGGTCTGAACACATAACTGATTGTCCCTGTGAGTCAGACTGCTGGTGGATTCCTCCTGTTTTACATGAGGATGGGCGCCTCATGAATAAACATGGTTTATGCTAATGCTAATGGAAATAGTGTCTGGTGGTGAGACACTGTAACCATGCCAGTGTTTCTCTATCTGGCACTCACACCCTCCATCATCACACCATCGCCTGGCTGGTGTGTTTGTTTTCTTTATCTATTATTAAACCCATGTTGTAGGTTATAGTATCTCTGTAGTTGTGTGTGTTTGTGTGTGCGTTATCTTTTATGCATTTAAAACCCAGGTTATAGCATCTCTATAGTTCGATGCTTGTGTGTGTGCATGCATGCGTGTGTTTATGTATGATATGAATGTGCTCTCCATTGGTATTGAAACCTTTGTAAGGTCTCTGTATATTGTGCGCTCACTACAGAATATCCAACCTCTGTGGCCACATTCATTTTCCCAGCATTCAAGGTTGATAAATGAGGCCTACTTTGCCTGTTCATCAGCCTCTCCCCCCCCCCCCTCTCTCTCTCCCTGTACCTGGCTGTGTGTTGGTCAGTATTGGTCATAATGAGGTCATAGGAATGTGTCGTGTGGGCAGTGACGCTGAGGGTCATGGGAGGGAGCACTGGACTGCCATGCTGGCCAACCCCCGCAAGCCCATAGACCACTGGCACCAGCTCGTCGAGGTAATTATGTGCATGATGTGATGTGTGTGTGTGAGTGAGTGCGTGACTACAGTGCTTTTTTGTGCAGGCCTGTGTTCTCATTCTATTTTCCTACTTCATATATGTAATTGTACTTGGCCTTATTTTCCCCTGTTCAAACTAGTCTTTGTTTTTCTATTCAGTCATTGTAAGTGACCACACAGTAGTCTGGGGGCCGTATGTATCAAGCATCTCAGAGTAGGAGTGATGTTTTTCCTTTTAAATCACATTGAATAAGATGAAACGGACAGCAGGGGGGACCTGATCCTAGATCAGCACTCCTACTCTGAGATGCTTGAAACATACTGTACAACAACTGGTCTGTCTATTCAACCACTCACCATATTTTTTATTAGTAATGAAATATCTATTTTAGCATACATTTACCATTGTTATCTACAGTGTCTGTGTTGATGATACTAACTCTGCTTTAATATATTTTTCCAGGAAAAACTTGTGGCCTCATTTGTGTCAAAGAGTCCCGCAGCCTCTCCCAAGCCTCACATCGTGGTGGACAGTCCTCACTCTGAGTAGAACTGTGAGTAGAACTCTTGGTTCAATGCTCTCACATGTAGTGCCAGGACCAGTGTTGGAGTCCTTTCCATTTAAATTCAGATAAATTAGTTGTATGATTTAGAAAACATCGTCATTACAAAGGACGGGCAATTTCTGCTTCATGAATTAGATTGAATTGATTTCCTGCATTGCCTTTATTGAAGTGGACCCCAACCCTGACACACAATTTTTCAATATTACATAGCTTTCTGTGGAGGGACCTATATAACCACAGCTTTGTGATTATAACCTTGGTGAATATGATCCAGCTGAGACTCAGAGGCTGTTAGATTAACGAGCTGTGAGGCAAGAGTATCTGTACCATCTAGATGTTATGTACCCCACCCCCTGACTTACTGTACTCTAAGGCTCTGTTCTCTGTTTATGTATCTTCTCATCCGCACTGTCTCTCCTGCTTTATCTCTCTCTTTTTCCTCTTCTCCCCAGGTTATTATCATCTTTCCAGTTCCAGACTTTCCTTTATTTCTGCTCATCTGTGAATAATTCTCTCCATCAAACAAAGAGAGATAAGGAGACACATCGACTGCTACTGCTGTTCTACTGCTACTGCTGAATATTCCAACTCCTGTTCTGTCGCAACGAAGCACAGGAATACAGAATCTACACTCTATACAAGCAACACTTGAACACTGACACACGCACACACACACACACACACACACACACACACACACACACACACACACACACACACACACACACACACACACACACACACACACACAGTGCTTCAGGTTAGTGCCAGTAATTCATCCAGGAGGAGTGTGATGATGCACATTTCTCCCTCCAATCAAACCTGGGCCTAAGGTTTCTGCTCTGTATGGACTTCAAAAGACAAACCGTGCCAATGCTTTACTTTAGGCCATTCGTATACAAGTGTAGGAGTTAGGAAACATCCATGTAGTGTTTCCAGCAGGACAAACAGCAGGACTCTAGTGGTTTGGGCCTACCCTCTGTATCTGGGCTTTTCTGGCTTCTTTTAGCTGGAGGAAGGAACCTTTGCCGGTCGTTATTATTGATGTCAGGGGAGGGAGAAATGTGGATGAACCCATCTGCTGAAGCATGTAACCTTGAAATGTGTCCCTTCACCTCATTATTTTGTCACCTTCTTCATGGTGCTCATTAATGTGAATTTGCTTTTATTTTTCTATTTGTTTGGTTTTGGGGGTTTGTGTAATATAATCATCCAGAAAGGAATTTATCCATACCATTTTTTTACGATCCACTAAGGATGTGACTGTGAGTACTTGAAGACCTGAAATATTTGAGCGCCTTGGGATGTTACAGGAATAGTGTTCCCCTGTTTGGACATACTGGCAGACTTTACCCCAGAGGACTCTACAGGGGAACTGGGATGAGGACGGACCTGCTCGGCTTGGAGTGCACTTACTGGAAATGTATCCTACAGGGAAGGATTTCACCATTATATCAAATGTTTCTATCATTCCAAGATTTTGTTTTTCGGAAAGACATTATTTAATTTGAAAAGAGAAGAATTGTCTGCAGTCCATCATGTCTCCGACTGGACGACAACGTTAGAAGGACACACGCATTTGTGTTGCTTTGATTTGTGTGTATTTCTGTGTTTGTGTGTGTGTGTTTTGTATTCGTGTGCGTCTGTGTGTGTATGCCTGGGTGTTTGTGTGTGTCACTGTGACCTTCTGTGTGACACGTTTCTGTGCTCATGACGTCCCTATCTTCTACCTGTCCTCGCGGCCCCACACCATTCCTAGCATCCACAGACTGAAACTCCTGTCTTTGAACAAAATGTGTCTTCTGTCCTGTGTGTCTTAGAGGAACCATTTGTTGTAGGACCCATTGCACTTGGTGGGGAGTGGGATACTTATGATCCCTGAAGAACAGTCGGTCTCTCACAGAGATTAGAGTGTATTGTGTGTGTTGTTTCCCAGATCAGCTGTCAGTCACTCAAAAGTGCCCCCCCCCTGCCTGATCTAAGTAACTGTGTTGGTTGTGTACTTCTTTTAGTAAATGTGTACTGTGTGTCTGAGGGGAAACCAGTTGGCACCGTGATGTTAGATACGTTTTGATTACTTGAGGTAGAATTTTTGGGCTATGTAATGACTCTTTTATGTCCCCTAGCAGTCCCTCCAAACGGGGAGACAGAGAGGGGGTAGCCATGTCCTTTATCTTTAGTGAAATACGATGACCGCCTGTTTACGCTCTGCACTTCCTCTTTAAGCACCATGTGGCTACTGCCATGAGAGAACCATGTCTACCACCACTTCTGCTACTATAACCTCAACTAACAGTTAGCACTACTAATGCTATGGCTGCCATCTCCCCTTAAACGCATTCAGGGGGATCCAGTTACTATTCCAACTTCAGGCCAAGGAAGTGCAGGGATGCTTACTGGTATGCTTGGTATGTACACAGATTAAAGCCGTATACCCCATATCATAGCCAGACGTTTTCCATCTGGAACTGTATGTCTGCTCAGGTTGTTCTGGGAGGTCATTGATCTGCCTGTATAAGTAGATACTATAGTATTGATCCATTGGCCGATCTCCAGGCTCTGTCTCTATCCCTCGCAGTCCACATGATTCTCTGCCCCATAACACTGTGGTGTTAGCACTCACTCAGCACTGGAGGTTGCTAGTGTGCTCTCAGTATTACCATCCACCACTCTCTCTCTCTCTCTCCACCTCTCTCTCTCTCTCTCTCTCTCTCTAAATATACCTTTCTCTTGCCACTATCTCTTTCTCTGCCTCTCCCCCTCTCTCTCTCTCTCCACCTCTCCTTCTCTCTCTCTCTCCACCTCTCCTTCTCTCTCTCTCTCCACCTCTCCTTCTCTGTCTCTCTCTCTCACTCTCTCTCTCTCTCTCTCTAAATATACCTTTCTCTTGCCCCTTTATCTCTTTCTCTGCCTCTCCCCCTCTCTCTCTCTCTCTCCACCTCTCCTTCTCTCTCTCTCTCCACCTCTCCTTCTCTCTCTCTCTCCACCTCTCCTTCTCTGTCTCTCTCTCTCTCTCTCTCTCTCTCTCTCTCTCTCTCTAAATATACCTTTCTCTTGCCCCTTTATCTCTTTCTCTGCCTCTCCTCTCTCTCTCCACCTCTCCCTCTCTCTCTCTCTCTAAATATACCTTTCTCTTGCCACTATCTCTTTCTCTGCCTCTCCCCTCTCTCTCTCTCTCTCTCCACCTCTCCCTCTCTCTCTCTCTCTCTCTCTAAATATACCTTTCTCTTGCCCCTTTATCTCTTTCTATACCTCTCTCATTTTCTCTCCCTCTCTCTCTAAATATACCTTTCTCTTGCCCTTTTATCTCTTTCTAAACCTCTCTCTCTTTCTCTCTCTCTCTCCCTCTCTCTCTCTAAATATACCTATCTCTTGCCCCTTTCTCTCTCTCTCTCTCCCTCTCTCTCTCTAAATATACCTATCTCTTGCCCCTTTATCTCTTTCTCTGCCTCTCCCTCTCTCTCTCCACCTCCTCTCTCCTCTCTCTCTCTCTAAATATACCTTTCTCTTGCCCCTTTATCTCTTTCTAAACATCTCTCTCTCTCTCCCTTTCTCTCTCTCTCTCTCTCTCTCTCTCTCTCTCTCTCTCTCTCTAAATATACCTTTCTCTTTTCCTTTTATCTCGTTCTATACCTGTCTCTCGCTCTCCTTTTATCTCGTTCCTTACCTGTCTCTCGCTCTCCTTTTCTCTTTCTATACCTGTCTCTCGCTCTCCTTTTATCTCGTTCTATACCTGTCTCTCGCTCTCCTTTTATCTCTTTCTATACCTGTCTCTCGCTCTCCTTTTATCTCGTTCTATACCTGTCTCTCGCTCTCTTTGATTGCTTGTTCTCCCACTCTATTTCTGAAAACTCCCTTTTCTCCACTTCCCTCTCTCTCCACACAGCCATTCACCCCCTCTCTCCACCTCCCTCCATCTTGCCCGCTCTCTCTGTGTGTAGGACTCCTCTCTCCTCTGTCTCTCTCAGTGTTAGTGCAGTTCTGAATGGACATGGGGAAACGTGTGCATGCTTATATTAACATGAATGATGTCAACTTGATGCAATGAAAATTAAATAAGTGATGCTTTAAGCAAAACCTGACAATGAACTTGATATTAATACTACTAATGATGAAAATGGAGACCTAGCAATCGTTATCTCTGTAATCAAAACAATGATGATAAATAACATTGTTTATCCTGTATGTCTTCATTAAATAGTTATTCCTGATTTAATTTTGGATTCTTTAAAACAAATATAATTTCTTCAGAAGTTTCCTTTTTTATATGGGTTAAACGGATAAATAGACATTTGAACAGAAGTGAGACATTCAGTCAGGATGCTTGTTTCAGCCGGAGAACTAGGGGGAGGAGGGTGAAGAGGAAGATGATGTAGGTGAATGTGTGGGAGATGGTGTGGCTGAAGCAATGATCATTGAAATAAAGGATATGTATCATCCAGCCTCATTCTGTGTGTGTTTGTTTATTAATCACTGTGTGTGTAGTTGTGTGTGTGTGTGCATGCCTTGTGTATTATGTACATATACAGTAGACTACACACACACTGGACCTATATATATAGTGGGGCAAAAAGTATTTAGTCAGCCACCAATTGTGCAAGTTCTCCCACTTAAAAAGATGAGAGAGGCCTGTAATTTTCATCATAGGTACACTTCAACTATGACAGACAAAATTAGGAAAAAAAATCCAGAAAAACACATTGTAGGATTTTTAATGAATTTATTTGCAAATTATGGTGGAAAATAAGTTATTTATTAAATTATGGTGGAAAATATTTGGTCAATAACAAAAGTTTATCTCAATACTTTGTTATATACCCTTTGTTGGCAATGACAGAGGTCAAACATTTTCAGTAAGTCTTCACAAGGTTTTCACACACTGTTGCTGGTATTTTGGCCCATTCCTCCATGCAGATCTCCTCTAGAGCAGTGATGTTTTGGGGCTGTTGCTGGGCAACACGGACTTTCAACTCCCTCCAAAGATTTTCTATGGGGTTGAGATCTGGAGACTGGCTAGGCCACTCCAGGACCTTGAAATGCTTCTTACGAAGCCACTCCTTCGTTGCCCGGGCGGTGTGTTTGGGATCATTGTCATGCTGAAAGTCCCAGCCACGTTTCATCTTCAATAACATTGCTGATCAGTCGTCCTGGTCCCTTTGCAGAAAAATAGCCCCAAAGCATGATGTTTCCACCCTCATGCTTCACAGTAGGTATGGTGTTCTTTGGATGCAACTCAGCATTCTTTGTCCTCCAAACACGACGAGTTGAGTTTTTACCAAAAAGTTATATTTTGGTTTCATCTGACCATATGACATTTTTCCAATCTTCTTCTGGATCATCCAAATACTCTCTAGCAAACTTCAGATGGGCCTGGACATGTACTGGCTTAAGCAGGGGGACACGTCTGGCACTGCAGGATTTGAGTCCCTGGCGGCGTAGTGTGTTACTGATGGTAGGCTTTGTTACTTTGGTCCCAGCTCTCTGCAGGTCATTCACTAGGTCCCCCCGTGTGGTTCTGGGATTTTTGCTCACCGTTCTTGTGATCATTTTGACCCCACGGGGTGAGATCTTGCGTGGGGCCCCAGATCGAGGGAGATTATCAGTGGTCTTGTATGTCTTCCATTTCCTAATAATTGCTCCCACAGTTGATTTCTTCAAACCAAGCTGCTTACCTATTGCAGATGCAGTCTTCCCAGCCTGGTGCAGGTCTACAATTTTGTTTCTGGTGTCCTTTGACAGCTCTTTGGTCTTGGCCATAGTGGTGTTTGGAGTGTGACTGTTTGAGGTTGTGAACAGGTGTATTTTATACTGATAACAAGTTCAAACAGGTACCATTAATACAGGTAACGAGTGGAGGACAAGAAGCCTCTTAAAGAAGAAGTTACAGGTTTGTGAGAGCCAGAAATGTTTCTTGTTTGTAGGTGACCAAATACATATTTTCCACCATAATTTGCAAATAAATTCATAAAAAAATCCTACAATGTGATTTTCTGGATTTTCCCCCCTCATTTTGTCTGTCATAGTTGAAGTGTACCTATGATGAAAATTACAGGCCTCTCATCTTTTTAAGTGGGAGAACATGCACAATTGGTGGCTGACTAAATACTTTTTTGCCCCACTGTATATATCTGTATCCATACTGTATGGAATCTTCTTTGAACCTATAGGACCTTCCTCTCTCTCTTTCCTACCGTGTATTATCGTTGTGTGTAATTATTTAGTCACTTTGTCATGAATTCTTTATTGTGTCCTCACTTTATCTCAATGCAAAGTGGAGTGCTGCTGCCTGCCTTGAGTGTGTCTTTCTCTGGTCTGCCACCTACTGTTGCTTTGTGAGTCTTTTCTAGTAGTCATATAAACGCCAGGGAAGTCATGCCATGATTATACCATTATGAACTGAGCATTATAGTCATGCCCACTATCAGCACACTGAAACTCTGCTACACCAACCGAGGGGGAAGTGTGTGTGCGCGCTTGCATGCACATGTGTGTGTGAGACAAAGAGAGAATAGTAAGGAAGGATTAAGAGAGTGAGGGGGAATGACACAGAGAAAGGGGAAGGCAGGATTGGATGAGGAGATGAATTAAAAAGACAAGGAATGGAATCGAAAGAGTGTGTGTGTGAGAGTGAGTGTGTTTGTGTGTGAGGGAGAGGCGGAGGAGAACAGGTCTGTATATAGACACACTTGACTAGGGGCGAACGGGGCACCTGCAGCACTTTGACAGTGTGAGCAGCATGAGAACAGTTCAGAACAACACACACACATACACACAGAAGTGCAGAAGCACCAGTTAGCACTGCTACAACACCATGAACTGCTGAGGTGGGTGGGGCTGGAGGTGGGTGAAGGGGCCGGGGGAACTGCTGTCTCCATGGCAACGTTCCCACCGTGCAAAAAAAATAATTTAGTCGGAAAGACATTTCACTCAGTTCAGTGAGCTGAAAGAAGCAGAGAGGGGGGAGAGAGAGACTGGGGGAGGTGTGTGCAATACAATACATCGAACTGTTTCTATCACACTGGAGGGATTTATTAGGAAGCTGTCAGCTACGCATTATTGCTAATATATTACTCATTACTATATATAATGGTAATGTATTCTGTTATCTCATTAAATATGCATGTCATTGCTGTGGGTGAGCCTTTGGTGTTTTTGAATTTAGCAAAAAAAGCAACGACACCATATAGATAAAGGGAATGTAAACCTCATATCGATGTGACAAAAATATAAATATTCACTGTGCGGTGTAAGACTCATCATATGCAATATGGCTACACTTTTCAGTCCACTCCCTATACAATTTCACATTTTCAACTTAATGTTATGCCTCCATAAATGTCACCACAGAATTAGAAATAACCTCTGTGTGTGTGTGTGTGTGTGTGTGTGTGTGTGTGTGTGTGTGTGTGTGTGTGTGTGTGTGTGTGTGTGTGTGTGTGTGTGTGTGTGTGTGTGTGTGTGTGTGTGTGTGTGTGTGTGTGCGTGCGTGTGTGTGTATATGTGTGTGTATGTGTGTGTGTGTGTGTCAAATCAAATCAAATTTTATTTGTCACATACACATGGTTAGCAGATGTTAATGCGAGTGTAGCGAAATGCTTGTGCTTCTAGTTCCGACAATGCAGTAATAACCAACAAGTAATCTAGCTAACAATTTCAAAACTACTACCTTATAGACACAAGTGTAAGGGGATAAAGAATATGTACATAAAGATATATGAATGAGTGATGGTACAGAGCGGCATAGGCAAGATACAGTAGATGGTATTGAGTACAGTTTATACATATGAGATGAGTATGTAAACAAAGCGGCATAGTTAAAGTGGCTAGTGATACATGTATTACATAAAGATGCAGTAGAGGATATAGAGTACAGTATATACGTATACATATGAGATGAATAATGTAGGGTATGTAAACATTATATTAGGTAGCATTGTTTAAAGTGGCTAGTGATATATTTTACATCATTTCCCATCAATTCCCATTATAAAAATGGCTAGAATTGAGTCAGTGTGTTGGCAGCAGCAGTGGTGGCTGTTTAACAGTCTGATGGCCTTGAGATGTTGCTGTTTTTCAGTCTCTCGGTCCCAGCTTTGATGCACCTGTACTGACCTCGCCTTCTGGATGATAGCGGGGTGAACAGGCAGTGGCTCGGGTGGTTGTTGTCCTTGATGATCTTTATGGCCTTCCTGTGACATCGTGTGGTGTAGGTGTCCTGGAGGGCAGGTAGTTTGCCCCCGGTGATGCGTTGTGCAGACCTCACTACCCTCTGGAGAGCCTTACGGTTGTGGGCGGAGCAGTTGCCGTACCAGGCGGTGATACAGCCCGACAGGATGCTCTCGATTGTGCATCTGTAGAAGTTTGTGAGTGCTTTTGGTGACAAGCCGAATTTCTTCAGCCTCCTGAGGTTGAAGAGGTGCTGCTGCGCCTTCTTCACGATGCTGTCTGTGTGGGTGGACCAATTCAGTTTGTCTGTGATGTGTACGCCGAGGAACTTACAACTTACTACCCTCTCCACTACTGTTCCATCGATGTGGATAGGGGGGTGTTCCCTCTGCTGTTTCCTGAAGTCCACAATCATCTCCTTAGTTTGTTGACGTTGAGTGTGAGGTTATTTTCCTGACACCACACTCCGAGGGCCCTTACCTCCTCCCTGTAGGCCGTCTCGTCGTTGTTGGTAATCAAGCCTACCACTGTTGTGTCGTCCGTAAACTTGATGATTGAGTTGGAGGTATGCGTGGCCACACAGTCGTGGGTGAACAGGGAGTACAGGAGAGGGCTCAGAACGCACCCTTGTGGGGCCCCAGTGTTGAGGATCAGCGGGGTGGAGATGTTGTTGCCTACCCTCACCACCTGGGGGCGGCCCGTCAGGAAGTCCAGTACCCAGTTGCACAGGGCAGGGTCGAGACCCAGGGTCTCGAGCTTGATGACGAGCTTGGAGGGCACTATGGAGTTAAATGCCGAGCTGTAGTCGATGAACAGCATTCTCACATAGGTATTCCTCTTGTCCAGATGGGTTAGGGCAGTATGCAGTGTGGTTGAGATTGCGTCGTCTGTGGACCTATTTGGGCGGTAAACAAATTGGAGTGGGTCTAGGGTGTCAGGTAGGGTGGAGGTGATATGGTCCTTGACTAGTCTCTCAAAGCACTTCATGATGACGGAAGTGAGTGCTACGGGGCGGTAGTCGTTTAGCTCAGTTACCTTAGCTTTCTTGGGAACAGGAACAATGGTGGCCCTCTTGAAGCATGTGGGAACAACAGACTGTGATAGGGATTGATTGAATATGTCCGTAAACACACCAGCCAGCTGGTCTGCGCATGCTCTGAGGGCGCGGCTGGGGATGCCGTTTGGGCCTGCAGCCTTGCGAGGGTTGACACGTTTAAATGTTTTACTCACCTCGGCTGCAGTGAAGGAGAGTCCGCATGTTTTGGTAGCGGGCCGTGTCAGTGGAACTGTATTGTCCTCAAAGCGGGCAAAAAAGTTATTTAGTCTGCCTAGGAGCAAGACATCCTGGTCCGTGACGGGGCTGGTTTTCTTTTTGTAATCCGTGATTGACTGTAGACCCTGCCACATACCTCTTGTGTCTGAGCCGTTGAATTGAGATTCTACTTTGTCTCTATACTGACGCTTAGCTTGTTTGATTGCCTTGCGGAGGGAATAGCTGTGTGTGTGTGTCTGTGTGTCTGTGTGTCTGTGTGTGTGTGTGTGTTTATTTATGTTTTGACCTAATACTGTTTTCCAAAATCAGTGTCAGTTATTTAACCCAGTTCTGTCTGTATGTCAGGTGTATCAGTGTGTTGGTGGTGATTACCTGTTGAGAACCAGATGGTCCCCTCTCTCCCAGCTGGAGGAGCCGGTCAAAAGAGGGATCGTCTATACTACACACCCCTGGAACAACCAGACAGGACAATCAAAGCACCTGATAGAGAAAAATGATCAAACCCCACAGAACAGTCCCCTAAAGCAATATGTCATTTCTCATCACCAAGAGGAAGTCAAAATACAACAGTGACTAAATTTGTTTTCCAACCACATCAGGAGTTGTAAGCTTTTCTAATTGCAGGAGAACTGCCGGTTCTGCCAACTGAATTTCAAAAGCAGTGACAAACTGCACTTCCCTCAGAGCTACAAATTACATCAAAGTCCCCTAGAAAGGAATGGACACACGGTCCCTTATACCGGAATTAATTTGGCCACTGTGCTTAAGTCAGAATGAAAGGCTGTGTGGGTTTAATGAGTTTGGGACCCAAGGATAGCCTTGGGCACACTCCTGGCCCCGCACAAACCCTGCTAAGGTCACTGGGAGCCAGCGCCCATGATGTGGCCCTCACTTGCTGTTTGCCCATGGCCTAAATAGAACCGCTGCCTCTTTACCACGCCTTGCACTGCTTTAAATTGGCTTAAATGGATTCAGAACATTGTTTCTGTGGGATTGAGTTTGATGAGCTCTGATGCGGTTTGCTGTTCGCTGGGCTGTGCTGACTGGCTCACAGTGCCACAGGGGAATAGATTATATTGAAGGACGAGAGAAACACAGCGCCCGTTGCGTTCCGTTCACAGGTTTCGCTCGTGTTGATTTGACAACAGGTTAGCTCGCTGAAGGCCGCCCATGTAATTATGTGCTTATTTCAGCACAGAGGATAGGAGGTGATCGAGACATGTCTTGGTTATAAAAAGGTTACATTGGCAAGGAGGTTAGGCAGAACCTGTAGGCCCATTTCACAACCTATGTAAACGTACAGGACGTATAGGTTTATGCTTGATGTACTGGATACATGGACAAGGGGGGCTATAATCACTGATGTATCACTTCATGCAGCTCACTGCCTTCAAGGCCTCGTCATTTTCTAAGACTAGCAGACTGTGCTGACCTCTGGTGTAACAAGGCGGTATGGCATATATGGCAAATAAATAATATCTCATATATATTATATGTCTCTATAATTTCACTGTAAATGTCATCAATTTAGTATATAGGACTGTCACTGACTGTCAGTTACCGCTTAAGTTCCTTATAGCAGCCATAGAGAGGTCAATCAGTTCTTGATCAGTTGCTCGGTTGTTGATTGAGCATCCCTTATGGTCCATTTTCAAGCCCAACCAGGCCTGAGATGTCGATAACAGAACGTTTGACTGGTGGTTTGTTTTCGGCACGGCCTACTTTGTGTGTCAAAATGACAATGGTTTAGTTTTATTAACTGTACAATTTAAGTATTTGGTCTCGTCTAAAACACAATTATTTGGCTGACGGCTAAATACCGCCAGGTGAGTAGCCCTCTAGCTAGCTGAACGCAATTAATGATTTGCTGATGGAAATCCTTTGGCTAGCATTGGCTTGTGGCCACCTCGCTAATGGTATAATGTATACATGTCCACGATTAATGTAATTTTTACTTCGCTTACTAAAGCTTTTATATTAGTCTATTAAAATGTTTGACATGTTAACCACGTTACCGTTAGCTGTATAACTTTATAGGGAATGTAAGAGTTGCTGGTCATTGATGTACAAAAGTTAGCGGGAGCTAAGCTAACGTTGGCTGACTGGGGGTGTGTTCATTACGCCGATTCTACCTTTTACTCCAAACGGAAAACGTTTTGCCACGAACAATAGTTTATATTAGGCGAATTCAGTTAGGACCCTCCCCGTTATTATTTTTTTGCTCCCGTTTGGTTCTTAAACGGTTTCCGTTGCAAGACGAATTGAACACACACGTAACTAGGATGCTTTGACTGAGCATAATCAGTAGCCGTGTTCCATCAGTATACGTTTATTTATAGTTGTCCAGCTAAAAACGGTAAAAGGAGTGTAGCTAATTATGCATTTTACGCCTGTCTAGTTCTAATCTTCTGCCTAAAGCACTATACCTGATTTGGTTATTTTTCAATATGGACAACTGATTCTGGACTGATGGACAACCTTCCATATACTATTCCATGCATTTCGTTTTATCAAGATCGAGTGTTCATGTGAGGTTTTGTTAAATAGTTAACTATCATAACGTAAACCTAGGTAACATATCACAGTATGTTATGCATACCTGTCACAACCGGTAATCACAGGGAGAGCAACTTTTATTATGGCCCAGTAACTGATTCAACTAGTCAACTTTTTTTCCTCCATCTAGATCATGGACCTGCCCATTAAACCTGGCGCCAATCAAGTGGCAGACGTAGTGTTCGTCATCGAAGGAACTGCAAACCTCGGCCCCTATTTTGAATCCCTCAGAAAACATTACATACTACCTGCAATAGAGTAAGTGGACTTCAAATATACTTTTTGCTTCATTTGGGTATGTTCAATATTGCTCTGTGGAGTCCTGACTTGGTCCCTGTCCCATCATCACAGGTACTTCAATGGAGGCCCTCCAGCAGAGACAGACTTTGGAGGAGATGTGAGTCTTAATTCAACTTTGTTTTCTCCTTACGGTTATTACTATTTATTTAGTCTTTTTATTTAAGAAGGTATGAGAACAACAATGCCAATTCTCTTCTCCTCTTCTCTCAGTATGGAGGCACACAGTATGGTCTTGTTGTGTTCAACACAGTGGACTGTGCTCCTGAATCCTATGTCCAGTGTCATGCACCAACCAGCTCAGCCTTTGAGTTTGTCTCGTGGATTGACAGCATCCAGTAAGATTTGTTTTTGTCATGCCATTTAGAGGGACATGTTAAGATTCGTTAGTATTAATCTTCCTTGATCAATGTGTAACTTTGTCTCTGTCAGGTTCATGGGAGGAGGAGCAGAGAGCTGTAGTCTCATCGCAGAGGGTTTGTCTGTGGCCTTGCAGCTCTTTGATGACTTCAAAAAGATGAGGGAGCAAATGTGAGTTCTTTTTTTATTACTAAACTCAGCAAAAAAACAAAAAAAAGTCCTCTCACTGTCAACTGCGTTTATTTTTAGCGAACTTAACATGTTATGTTCATACAAATATTTACACAAGATTCACCCACTGAGACATAAACAGAACAAGTTCCACAGACGTGACTAACAGAAATGGAATAACGTGTCCCTGAACAAAGGGGGGTCAAAATCAAAAGTAACAGTGAGTATCTGGTGTGGCCACCAGCTGCCATAAGTACTGCAGTGCATCTCCTCATGGACTGCACCAATTTTGCTAGTTCTTGCTGTGAGATGTTACCCCACTCTTCCACCAAGGCACCTGCAGGTTCCCTGACATTTCTGGGGGGAATAACCCTAGCCCTCACCCTCTGATCCCAGGTCCTCTCTTCGCTGGCCATGGCAGAACACTGACATTCCTGTCTTGCAGGAAATCACGCACAGAATGAGGTGTGGCTGGTGTCATTTTCATGCTGGAGGGTCATGTCAGGGTGAGCCTGCAGGAAGGGTACCACATGAGGGAGGAGGATGTCTTCCATGTAACGCACAGCGTTGAGATTGCCTGCAATGACAACAAACTCAGTCCGATGATGCTGTGACACACCGCCCCAGACCATGACGGACCCTCTCCCTCCAAATCGATACCGCTCCAGAGTACAGGCCTCGGTGTAACGCTCATTCCTTCGACAACAAGCGTGAATCCGACCATCACCCGTGGTGAGACAAACCGCGACTCATCAGTGAAGAGCACTTTTTGCCAGTCCTGTCTGGTCCAGCGACGGTGGGTTTGTGCCCATAGTTGTTGCCTATTGTGGACAGTCTGAGCACTGATGGAGGGATTGTGCGTTCCTGGTGTAACTCGGGCAGTTATTGCCATCCTGTATCTGTCCCACAGGTGTGGTGATCGGATGTACCGATCCTGTGCATGTGTTGTTTCACGTGGTCTGCCACCGTGACGATCAGCTGTCCGTCCGGTCTCCCTGTAGCGCTCTCTTAGGCATCTCACAGTACGGACATTGCAATTTATTGCCCTGGTCACATCTGCAGTCCTCATGCCTCCTTGCAGCATGCCTAAGGCACATTCACACAGATGAGCAGAGACTCTGGTCATCTTTTTTTTTTTTGTGTTTTTCAGAGTCAGTAGAAAGGCCTCTTTAGTGTCCTAAGTTTTCATAACTGTGACCTTAATTGCCTACCGTCTGTAAGCTGTTAGTGTCTTAACAACCGTTCCACAGGTGCATGTTCATTAATTGTTTATGGTTCATTGAACAAGCATGGGAAACAGTGTTTAAACCCTTTACAATGAAGATCTGTGAAGTTATTTGGATTTTTACGAATTATCTTTGAAAGACAGGGTCCTGAAAAAGGGACGTTTCTTTTTTTGCTGAGTTTAGTAGATACACACACACACACTAGCATATGTCTCTTGTCTCTATTAATCAGAGGTCAGACACACAAAGTCTGTGTGCTGCTGTGTAACTCTCCGCCATACCTGCTCCCTGCCGTGGAGAGTGTCAGCTATACGGGCTGCACTGCAGACAATCTGGTCAAGATCATCAGAGATGTAAGTAACATAGCACCTCTATCAGATAGCCTGTATAGACTACCCGCTGGGGCATTTTGGGGAATGATGTGACTTCTTTACTTATTAATGGCTGCTGAATACCCCATAATAACCTTGTGCCTCTTCCTCAGAGAGGGATTCATTTTTCTGTGGTGTCGCCACGGAAACTGCCAGCGTTACGGGCGCTGTTCGACAGGGCATCACCAGTCGGGGGACAGGTCGACCCCCACCCAGACTACAGCCAAGACCCCTTCCACATGATCCTGGTTAGGGGTATCTCACTTCCTGGTGAGGAGCAGCACTCGAAATACTTGACAGAGAACAGATTGATTAAAGTCAGTATCGGCCCATCAAATTCTAAAATGTTTCTTTCTCCAGTGTCATCAGGGGGAGGATCGGGCCCTCTCAAACCAATTCTACCCCCTCAATCCCTGCCTGTCAGTCAGCCTCCTCTTGGTCCTGCCTCGCAGGCTCCTCCACCAATAAGCACGGCCCATCCATATCAGGTACTGAAGATATGTTTTAACTTGGTAGCTTTTACCAGCCCATCAACATTGGATTGACAGGCTCTTAGCTGACACAGTGTTCTCTCTCCCTCTCTTGCTGCCCTGTCAGCCCCCACCTTCCCTTAACGCGGCCCAGGCAGCTGCACAGATGGCTGTAGAGGCAGCCAACAACCAGAAGAGTCGCTGTGAGTACCAATAGCCTGTATTCTTCTATCCTCTGTCACCAGTATGGTTGATCATCAGCCCAGGTTGATTGTTAGTCTATTACAGGGGTGTTCACCTCTTACCCTACGAGGTCCGGAGCCTGCAGGTTTTCTGTTCTACCTGATCATTAAATTCACCAGGTCAAAATCAGTCCCTGATTAGAGGGTTAGAATGGGGGGGGGGGGAACAGTACAGAACTGGCATCGAAGTCCAGAGTTGAATATGAGGGGTCTTATGTCTGTTACCTTGTCTTTTTTGGCATCTCCCATCCAGTCCCAGGCATGGTCAATCCTGGTCCCCCATTCAGCGGTCAGTCAACTCTTCCATCTGTAGCAGGAGTGAAGTTGGCTCCCTCCAGTCAGCCCAGCCTATCCACAGTCACCATAGTTTCCACACCCATGTTGCCTCAGCAACAAGCCCCTCCCCCACAGCAGCAACAAGTCCAGCCGCCAGGACAACCACAGCCCAATCAGCAGCAGCCGGTGCCCCCTCAGCAGCAGCAGCCCACAGCCAATCAGCAGACGCCCCCATCCTCACAGCCTGGCATGGTGAGTTCTGTCCATATATTGCATCATCTTCCCACAATACTCCACATCAATATTCAACTTCTCTGCCTTCAGTCAAGTTGTCTTTCTCTCCATCTAACACTTTCTCTTTCTCTCATTTTCTTCTGATAGCCTGGTGTGTCTGCAGCCCAGGCAAATCCGATTGGGGGGCAGCAGCAAGGCGTTGCCAATAAGATTGTAGCATGGAGTGGGGTACTGGAGTGGCAAGAGGTGAGGGAAACTAGAACTTGGTGTAAACATGTTGCTGAAGAGGTCTATACTTCTATTTGTGTGTTCAAGTCATCCTCTGACCTTGTAAAGACATGTTATAAGGTCTGCAACAAAGCTATGCTTGGAACTGATTGAATCAACTGTCATTGATTGTGACGTGAATAATCATACTATACCTTTGTGATGGATTTCACCTCAGGTCAAAGTGATGGAGTTACTTGACATGGTTGAACCTGTTGTAGGGGAACATGGATTTTAATTATCTAAAATACTAATCAACCCTGAAGATGTTTGTGTTTCCAAGCCATTTCAAAACCTGACTTGGTCAATAATCACTAAGTATTGACTGATTTGCACTACTTCTTCTGTGATGCCTGTTGACCATGAAACTCTATCACACAACAATGTGCAGTAAGCCTACACACTGTAACCAACACACAGTTAGACCACAACATCCCCAAACACGTAGAAAATAGACATAGTATTGCCACAGGTCACTAAAGTGCATCTGAAGTCACATATCAATAGATGCAGCATTCAGGTTAGATTTGTATATCTTCCTTGTTCAGGTCAGGATATTGCTGGATCATAGCTTAGTCTCTCTAATCCACGAGAGTCCTCCCAAATGCTGTACAGTACACATATAAAGAACCCATACATCTGGTCTTTAATCCCAACATAATGCAGTAGTAATGGTCAACAGGGACTGCAGCAGAGCTGACCAATCTGGGATTGATCCACTATTGAACCCCTGAAGATGAACGCTGCTGCTTATTTTCCCGTAGGATTGGCGCCATCCATCCTCTTCACAATGTTCCACTGGCAGCACTATTTTGCATGTTGGGTAATTTCTAACATGGAGGTTTTTATTCAAACGGTGCCCCTGGGTGTAGGACCGAAGCCCCCTGGTCACTCTGTATGCTAACTTCCAAACCTCTCCTTCCATTTCTCCAAACATTCCTCTCCTCCCTCCCTACCTCCCCCACCCTCTCTCCATCCATCACTTCAGAAGCCCAAAGCCTCGTCTATGGATTCCAATACCAAACTCACTCGCTCCCTGCCCTGCCAGGTGCAAGTCAACCAAGGAGAGAACCTGTGAGTGTTTCACTGAAACTATCTTTGATATCATGCCAGTGTCAGCTGCACTGATTGGTCATTGTGTGTATTGCTATATGTATGGAGAGTTCTGATTGGTTTGTTCCCTGTTCTTCATGACAGAAATGCCGACCAGTGGCCACAGAAGCTCATCATGCAATTGATCCCACAACAGCTACTGGTGAGAGAACCCTCTCTGCGTGTGTGTGTGTGTGTGTGTGTGTGTGTTCAGAAATTACTCGATGACATTGAGAATACAGACATCTAAATAAAGTCTTTCTCCCTCCCCAGACAACACTCGGTCCCCTCTTCAGAAACTCTAGAATGGTTCAGTTTCTCTTCACCAACAAAGATGTGGAGTCACTAAAAGGTCTTTATCGTATCATGGCCACTGGATTTGTAAGTCCAGCTCTTCTGCCTCACATGCTCTATTTTTGCTGCCGTTTTTCCCTATCCTTTTCCGTCTCAATATTCAATACAGTGGAGTCTCAACAATAGACATCAGCAGTTCCCTCCATTGTGCATGAGATGGACTAGGCAGATATAAATAGGCTGCAGTAACACTCTGAGAACACTAGAGGGGGCACCATGTTCATCATTTAGTAAACGTCTACAGAGATTTTCAACGCTGTCGGGCGTCATAGAAAAACTGCATGCAGCCTGTGAGATTTACCCGATTGAATTCAGGTCAGGTTGACTGGTTTTGTGTCACTTGAACCATGACAAGGGCTGAGACAGACTGACAGACAGTTCTGACCTATGTCCCCCCTCTGGCTGCAGGCGGGGTGCGTCCACTTCCCCCACAGCGCCCCCTGTGAGGTGCGGGTGCTCATGCTGCTCTACTCCTCCAAGAAGAGGATTTTCATGGGCCTCATCCCCAACGACCAGAGTGGCTTCGTCAACGGCATTCGACAGGTCATCACCAACCACAAACAGGTCCAGCAGCACCGCTCGGTGAGTCATAC
This sequence comes from Oncorhynchus masou masou, assembly GCF_036934945.1. Classification (NCBI taxonomy): domain Eukaryota; kingdom Metazoa; phylum Chordata; class Actinopteri; order Salmoniformes; family Salmonidae; genus Oncorhynchus; species Oncorhynchus masou. The sequence continues at coordinate 3,320,734 of NC_088226.1, forward strand.
AGACACGGGTCATCAGCAACCACAAACACTGCTAGGTGTGTCAGACAGACAGGTCCAGCAGCACCGCTCGGTGAGTCATACAGACACGGGTCATCAGCAACCACAAACACTGCTAGGTGTGTCAGACAGACAGGTCCAGCAGCACCGCTCGGTGAGTCATACAGACACGGGTCATCAACAACCACAAACACTGCTAGGTGTGTCAGACAGACAGGTCCAGCAGCACCGCTCGGTGAGTCATACAGACACGGGTCATCAACAACCACAAACACTGCTAGGTGTGTCAGACAGACAGGTCCAGCAGCACCGCTCGGTGAGTCATACAGACACGGGTCATCAACAACCACAAACACTGCTAGGTGTGTCAGACAGACAGGTCCAGCAGCACCGCTCGGTGAGTCATACAGACACGGGTCATCAACAACCACAAACACTGCTAGGTGTGTCAGACAGACAGGTCCAGCAGCACCGCTGGTGAGTCATACAGACACGGGTCATCAACAACACGGGTCATCACCAACCACAAACACTGCTAGGTGTGTCAGACAGACAGGTCCAGCAGCACCGCTCGGTGAGTCATACAGACACGGGTCATCAACAACCACAAACACTGCTAGGTGTGTCAGACAGACAGGTCCAGCAGCACCGCTCGGTGAGTCATACAGACACGGGTCATCAACAACCACAAACACTGCTAGGTGTGTCAGACAGACAGGTCCAGCAGCACCGCTCGGTGAGTCATACAGACACGGGTCATCAGCAACCACAAACACTGCTAGGTGTGTCAGACAGACAGGTCCAGCAGCACCGCTCGGTGAGTCATACAGACACGGGTCATCACAACCACAAACACTGCTAGGTGTGTCAGACAGACAGGTCCAGCAGCACCGCTCGGTGAGTCATACAGACACGGGTCATCAACAACCACAAACACTGCTAGGTGTGTCAGACAGACAGGTCCAGCAGCACCGCTCGGTGAGTCATACAGACACGGGTCATCAGCAACCACAAACACTGCTAGGTGTGTCAGACAGACAGGTCCAGCAGCACCGCTCGGTGAGTCATACAGACACGGGTCATCAGCAACCACAAACACTGCTAGGTGTGTCAGACAGACAGGTCCAGCAGCACCGCTCGGTGAGTCATACAGACACGGGTCATCCAACCACAAACACTGCTAGGTGTGTCAGACAGACAGGTCCAGCAGCACCGCTCGGTGAGTCATACAGACACGGGTCATCAACAACCACAAACACTGCTAGGTGTGTCAGACAGACAGGTCCAGCAGCACCGCTCGGTGAGTCATACAGACACGGGTCATCAACAACCACAAACACTGCTAGGTGTGTCAGACAGACAGGTCCAGCAGCACCGCTCGGTGAGTCATACAGACACGGGTCATCAACAACCACAAACACTGCTAGGTGTGTCAGACAGACAGGTCCAGCAGCACCGCTCGGTGAGTTAGGAGGGAATGAAGGGATTCAACCTGGAGAAAAGGGGGTAGTATACGCGCTAGTAACTGGAGCTATACTAGCCAGCACAGTGGAAGGGCTTCCCAAGAGCAGTCTTGGGCCAATGAGGTGGTCAATTTATTTTTGTACCTTTTTAACTAGGCAAGTCAGTTAAGAACAAATTCTTATTTTCAATGATGGCCTAGGAACAGTGGGTTAACTGCCTTGTTCATGGGCAGAACAACAGATTTTCACCTTGTCAGCTTAGGGATTCGATCTTGCAACCTTTTGGTTACTAGTCCAAAGCTCTAACCACTAGGCTACCTGCGGAAAATGTTTTCCAGTTTGAGAGCACAGCCCCTTGTCATTTCTGGTTTGATCTCGATTACAGTCAACACAATTCTAACAACCGTTAGGATACCTTGTTTTCCTTCAGGTTAACATTTAGCGTGCAGATTTTGTGACAGAGAAACGGAATGCCTCAGTTACAAATCCAACCTGCCTGTGGTCTACATGTCTTTATATCCTCACAGCCTTTCTGCTCCCATTATAGTTGATGCCGCCTGTCTACTCATGCTGCAAATTTAAGTGAAAAACATGTTAGACCGTGTGTATTTAGAGAAGACGGAGACCTTGTGTCCCATTACATATTCAAAGCTGCATTGCTAATGGAGAATTGCTTTGGAAATCTCAACACAATTAACATTTCAATTATTTGATCATTGTTTGGGTTATTTTTTTCTAGACGTGGCTCTGGAATAGTGTTACTGGTGATTAGATATGATTTTATAACCGTGAAAGACCCAAATTGAATATTTTCCCTGAACCATATAGATGACTTGATGTTAAAGGTCCAATGCAGCTGTTTTTCTATCAATATCAAATAATTTCTGGGTAACAATTAACAAGTACCTTACTGTGATTGTATTCAATTATAATTATGGATGGGGTTAGAAATAATTTCACTATTCGAATAGTATCATGAATGTTTGTCAGATATCTGGATATTCTAAATGCATGTGGTTTTTAAACTTTAACCTGAGCACTGCTGCCTGAAGGAGAGAGGCTGGTGCACTATGCTGCAGAGGGGGCGGTGTATGTGAGATAGGACCGGAGGGAGGGCGAGAGAGGCGATTATAGTTAACAACAACCTACTTGTTGGTTGCTCGTTGTAGCCTACCTCTTCTCATTTCGCTAACTTTTAATTACATTATTTTATTCCATCTTGCATGTAATAGTAAACTCACTCCACTTTCTACACATTGATACTCTTCGCAGCTTTGATTGGCCAACATAAATAACAAGCTACACAAGAAGGATACCTCTTTTTCTTTTCTGGGGAGCACGTCATAACTACATTGTAAAGTTTGTTTTATTAAAAACTATACAATGTTTTATTAATTATTTGAAATGTCACATTTAATTTGTAAAATGCTTTTTCAGTTTTAAAGTAGGCCTATATTGTTTTTTGTTGATAAAATTAATACTCACAAGTATTTGAATACATGCACATCCCTAGTTAGAATTGTCAAAAAATAGCTTCTTAGCAAAGAGCATTTTCTTAAGCTATGTGGAGAGCGGAAAACTTAACTAGCTGTTATTGGCAGAGAGGTTTGGAACTCTCTTATTGGTCTATTATCTAATTTACCGCCTGGTGATATCACCAGGTAGGCCAAAACGCCAACCCACCAAAACAATATTTCAGATGGTCTTTTAAAACAGCTCTGACACTAATAGAGCATTATCATAATTTTCATAGTACTATTCCAACCTCAGTGTGTAAAACAGTAAAATCACATTTTAACTGCACTGGGCCTTTAATGTGTGCTCTGGGTGTTTTTAGGCAGGCTGCTGAGTTAAATAGGAAGTCCACAGGGAAGAGAGAGGAGAAAATAGAGGAGAGGAGACGGACAGCTTTTATCCTGAGAGACTGCAGATCCTAGATCAGGGGTGTCAAACTAATTTACCCCGCGGGCCACATTCTGTCTTCACTGAGGTCTGGAGGGCCGCACTTCAAATGGGTAATATTTCCTCGCCGTCAAAATGTGCAAAAATATTCCTCCATCACTTTTGGAATTTTCGATGCTCCCTGACTGTCTAGCTTTTGTTGACTATTAGCAAACTGGACAGAGTGAAGGGACTAAATGTAGGTCAATTATAATTTCTACACAGTTTCAATTTGGTTTTAGTCATTGCAATGTCAATTGAGATTGGTTTTCCCCGAAAAATATTATAGATTAAAAAAAACTGCAGGCAGGATTGAATCGTCTTGTGGCCTTGATTTTGACACATGTCGTAGATGGTGGTGTTGTCTCATTCAGTGCCAGGATTAGACAGGTTAGGATAGGCAGGAATACCATTATAAGTATGTGTCACAGTTATAGGGATGTTGGTTACACATGTAAACCTTACATTAGAAAAGTAACCTTGTTGGTTCTCTTCTCCAGTTAGGTTCAGGAGGGCCGATGCCAGGGCCACCTGGCCAGGTTCAACCCAATCAGAACTTCCTCAACCGGCCGCAGGGGCCCATCCCTGTCTCCCATGGCAACGTGCAGCAGCAGGTACTGTGATTAATCCTGTGGTTTCTCAGCTTGTGCACTCCTCATTTCCTCCCTCTCCCCTCACACACTCCTCCTGTCTGCATCTCCTGTTTCTCTTGTCCCGCAATAACTGCATGTCCCGCAATGACTTTCATCTCCTCCCCTTCTGCACCTTCTCTTCCTCCTCTTCTCTCTCTCCTCTGTTCAGTCTGTGGTGGTGGGCATGCCCTCTGTTAGTCAGGTCACTCTGATGGAGGAACAGCAGAGACAGGCCAACCTGGTGAGACTCACACACATATACACAAAAACTCTCACCCAAAATACATGTTAAAAAATGCACTGAACTTTACCAGGCACAAACTCTCCTTGTGCTCGTTTTGGCACCTGCCTGGTTCGTGAGCAGCTCCTCTCCACTCTGCATGTGTTGGCTACTCTCTCACACTGTCTCAATGGGTGCTCACTGCTACCAATATAGCCAGCCCAGCATGTTCTGGGTTCAGCGAGTTACATTGTTACATTCGGCCTGTCTCTTTTTAAAGTGAACCCGGTACACCGTTCCAATGAATCATATGTACTGTGCCTTCAGAAAGTATTCATAGCCTTTGACTTATTTCACATTGTTGTTACAGCCTGAATTCAAAATGGATTAAATGCTTTTTTTCTCACCCATCTACACACAAATACCCCATAATGACAATGTGAAAATGTGTTTAAAAATGTTAGCACATTTATTGAAAATGAACTACAGAAATATCTCTAACCTAAGTATTCACACCCCTGATTAATAGAAGCACCTTTGGCAATGATTACAGCTGAGTCTTTCTGGGTAAGTTTTTGGACTGTACTATATTTGCCCATCATTCTTCTTAAAATTCTTCAAACTCTGTCAAGTTGATTGTTGATCATTGCTACATGGCCATTTTCAAGTCTTGCCATAGATTTTCAAGCCAATTTAAGTCAAAACTGTATCTAGGCCACTCAGGAACATTCATTGTCGTCTTGGTAAGCAACTCCAGTGTAGATGTGGCCTTGTGTTTTAGGTTATTGTCCTGCTGAAAGGTGAATTCCTCGCCCAGTATCTGTTAGAAAGAAGACAACCACGTTTTCCTTTATGATTTTGACTGTGCTTATAGCTGTATTCAATTTATTTTTATCAAAAAAAAAACTCCACAGTCCTTGCCGATGACAGGCATACACATAACATGATGCAGCCACTATCACGCTGTAAAATATGAAGAATGGTACTCAGTTGTGTTGCATTTTCCCCAAACATAACACTTTGTTTTCAGGACTAAATGTTCATTTTCTTTGTCACATTTTAAGTGCCTTGTTGCAAACATGTCCAACAGAATATATTCCAAAACATAAGACTGAAAAAACACCAGCAAATCAGCTCCAAGTGTTTTTAATTTTTGAAATCTCCAAAGTATTCCAATGTATAATAGAGAGATATATGTGATTGTGTATAAATGTAAGCAAGGTTTGAAATTTATAATATTTCAGTCAAATATTATATCTGTTCATGCTTCTTGCGGTCAATTTGAAGTCTACAAATTATTTGTTATTATGTTCTGGCCGCTGAAGAAAAAATCGTTCAGCGGCTGAATGTAGTTTATGATCCCTGCTGTACAGGTTTCCGTTCTCCTATCACAACCATTCCCCTTTTTAACTGTTTCAAAGTCACTGTTGGCTTCATGGTGAAATCCCTGAGCAGTTTCCTTCCTCTCCGGCAACTGAGTTAGGAAGGACGCCTGTATCTTCGTAGTGACGGGGTGTGTTGATACACCTTCCAAAGCCTATTTAATTGGGGCGGCAGGGTAGCCTAGTGGTTAGAGCGTTGGACTAGTAACCGAAAGGTTGCAAGTTCAATCCCCAAGCTGACAAGGTACAAATCTGTCGTTCTGCCCCTGAACAGGCAGTTAACCCACTGTTCCTAGGATGTTGTTGAATTTGTTACATTCTTGCCTAGTTAAATAAAGGTCAAATAAAATTAAAAATAACTTCACCATGGATATTCAGCGTCTGCTTTTTAATATTTATTTTATTATTATATATATTTTTTTTTTACACATCTACTAATCGGTGCCGAGGCATTGAACAACCTCCATGGTCTTTGTGGTTGAATCTGTGCTTGAAATTCACTCCTCGATTGATGGACCTTACAGATGGTTGTACTGTATGTGTGGGGTACAGAGATGGTCTAGTAATTCATAAATCATGTTAAACACTATTTTTGCACACAGTGAGTGCATGCAACTTATTATGTGATTTGTTAAGCCAAGTTTTACTCCTGAACTTATTTAGGCTTGCCATAAAAAAGGGGTTGAATACTTATTAATTCAAGACTTTATTTATTTATTTTCTAAAAAATGTATAGAAACAAAATTCAATTTTGTGTGTAGATCAGTGACACAATCTAAATTCCGGCTGTAACACAACAAAATATGGAAAAGGGGAAGGGGTGTGAATACTTTTTGAAGGCACTGTATTTAAAGTCTCACTCTTCTTAGTCCTTATCTCTCCAACCTTCTTCTAAACCTCTGACTCTGCTTCTCATCCAGATGACAATGAGAGCATCCGGCGCACCTAATCAGCAGCCACCTGTCACCGGTGCTCCGCCCAACCAGGTCGCTCAGGGTGGACAGGCCCCGCCCCAGGGTGCCATGCTCCGCCTTCCAAACCCAGGAGCCAATCCGCAGTTGCGCAGTCTCCTCCTCAGCCAACAGCAGCCAGTAAGAACACAACAGTTAACGCTACCAGCCTTGACCGTATTTCATGAAATACATTTGTTGTTATAGTGCATCATCTTGTAGCCAGGGCTCGATCACCATGTAATACATATGTAATACTTGTCTCTATTAGTTAATGATAAAGGATATAAGAATGAAGGTCCTACCTACTGTATGATTGATGGTAACCTAGGTGTTGTGTTCCTGTCTCTCAGCAGGGTGGTGTTGGTCACATGCAGGGCATGATGCCTCACCAGGGGCTGGGAGGGCAGCTGGTCCACCCTACTCCAGGAGCGGGCCCCCAAATGCAGGCCCAGTGGAGACAGCCCCTGGCAGGTTAGCTACAGCCATGGACCCTTTCACTCACATCACACACTGTAAAGACAGTTTGGAGCTAGACATCAGTGCAAGGATTGGCTTTAGAATGCAATCTGTCATTAGGAAGCAATTGCTTCCTAATGATTTGAGCTTTTGTGTGTAAACTGCTAAATTCAAAAGGGAGGGTGATTGAACATATCTCTCCCATCCGTGCCTGTGGTTATCAGACTGAGACTGGGCTATATGGCGTTGACCCCAGCAGCAGGATGAATTGAGGATGTCACAGATTAGAGTGATGCTGTCTCAGAGTATGTGCATGGTGCCTTTCACTTTACTGCAACCTGATAGCTGAACAGTTTAAACTCGCACTTCACATTCTTGGTTTTTGCTCAAGTCTGCTCGATAATGCTGTTTACTTCGTGCGTCGCTGACTCTACCTGTAACTCAACAGTAGTTAGTCTGTAGTTTATTACCACTGTGTTTATGATGATGTAATCAATGCACATGTTGCTGTCCCAGGTTAACTCTCTCCTCTCTCTCTCTCAGGTCAGATGATGATGGCTACTGGTCAGAGGGGCCCTGGAGCCCAGCCCCCCGGGATGCCCCAGGTGTCTTCCGTCATGGAGGACGAGATTCTCATGGACCTTATTTGAGTTTGGACCCAAAAAGACTACATCCCCCAGCAACCAGCATTTTCAGTTTCATCATGGGGGCAGACTGGGAGATGTAGTTTTCCTAGTTTCTACTCTGGCTTTTTTTTTTGTATATCAAAAGTTTGTACTGTAGAGTTATTGGAGGTGATGAGGGGAGGACATGCAAGCACCCACTCTCATGCATATGCACACACAAACACAAACCCTATCACACACCTAATGAAGCCAACCCAATGGGAGGACAGTGTTCATTACACTGTTGTGTGCTTGTATGGAAACCTGTTTTGCATTAATTTAATTGTTTATATGAAATGTCTTTTTTATTGAGATTTAACTTTTTCTGAAGTTGTGTTTTTGAGCTATATTACGTTGTTTTATTGAGATGAAATACATACATTTTGACAAGGAGCCAACCGATGTGTAGAGTCCTTTTTAAAAGTGAGTATACACATAGACCAGGGCTCTCCAACCCTGTTCCTGGAGAGCTACCGTTCTGTAGGTTTTCACTACAGTCCTGTTCCTGGAGAGCTACTGTCCTGTAGGTTTTCACTACAGTCCTGTTCCTGGAGAGCTACTGTCCTGTAGGTTTTCACTACAGTCCTGTTCCTGGAGAGCTACTGTCCTGTAGGTTTTCAGCTACAGTCCTGTTCCTGGAGAGCTACTGTCCTGTAGGTTTTCACTACAGTCCTGTTCCTGGAGAGCTACTGTCCTGTAGGTTTTCACTACAGTCCTGTTCCTGAGAGAGTCCTGTAGGTTTTCACTACACTGTCCTACTGTAGGTTTTCACTACAGTCCTGTTCCTGGAGAGCTACTGTCCTGTAGGTTTTCACTACAGTCCTGTTCCTGGAGAGCTACTGTCCTGAGGTTTTCTAAGTCCTGTTCCTGGAAGCTACTGTCCTGGAGGTTTTCACTACAGTCCTGTTCCTGGAGAAAGGTTTTCACTACAGTCCTGTTCCTGGAGAGCTACTGTCCTGTAGGTTTTCACTACAAGACTGTAGGTTTTCACTACAGTCCTGTTCCTGGAGAGCTACCTCTCCAGGAACAGGGTTTGAGAGCCCTGACATAGATTGATCTGTGCCTGAATGCCTGTTATCCAACTCTTTCTGACAGTAGTCTGTCTGAATGTGTGTATTAACACGACAGCAGTGTGTGAGAATGACTAAAATAGACACACCGATATATAGTTTAAAGTGTGTTTCTGCCAAATGGTGTCAGTGTTAATTCTAACTACTCCAATATGTTGTGGAACCATACCGAGGCCTCCTGTGCCAAGTAGTTATACCAGATGGCGATATATAGTTTAAAGTGTGTTTCGCTTGGCCATGTTTTCCCTGGCATAATGCACAATCAGGCTGACCGCATGCGCACATGGCAGTGTCCACATATGTGCCCAAAATGAGCTTCACACGGCTAAAAACAGACTAAACACACACACATTGCAGACACTCGCATAACTCAACTCGTCCATTAAATATTGTTGCCAATAAATCCTGTAGCGTGTATTATACACAGACACCGGTACTAACTGCACACAGTCCAGTGAGCTGTATACACATGCAAACGAAACATTATGTACACTTGAACCTTATTACCCCACAGACCAACACATTGTTAGCCCTGTGCAGATGCACAGACGGGAAGTGATGTCAGTCCCTGTCACCAGGGAGACGGAGATGGTTGCTTAGATACCATGACACTGGGTTCTTGTTTCTAAGCTTTTTTCTCCACCTCTCCCTCACGTACTCACACAGACGGAAAGACAGAGACACTGACTAGTCCCCCAGTGGCTGGCGTTCCATCTCTCATCTGCCTCCCTCCTTCCATCACTGGTCGACCCTGTGAGCTGACATTCTCTCTCTTTCTCCTTTTCTCTTCTGTCTTTCTAATGGGCTGAGTTAATCTCTCCGTATTTCGACATCACTGCGTGTCCTTTAATGCCAGCTACACGTCTCTGAAATGTTGCTTCTACCATATGAGCAGGGAGTAGCGGAATAGTACGCATGAGACTAAAAGTAAAGTATGATGATTTTGTTGTGATATATTGAGTTGATAGAGCAGATGTGACAGGCTCTTTTTTCTATGTTATTGAATGGGATTGTTGATGCTGTTTTTCTAGCTGTGGTCTGTCTGTCCTGGTTGTCAAGGGGACAGTGGGCCATTGTGTGAGCCTGGGTGTTTATAGGGCCTGGAGATGGAGTTTATTGGCCTGGTGGCAGAAGTAGTGTTGGGCCTGATGGGGTTTATGGGCCTGGGGGCAGAGTTTGTTTTATGGCATGCTGGAGGAGAGGAGTGTTATCAGGTCTAGCGGTGAGTGGATGTGTTTTTACTGCCTTCTGGTACAGCTACATTTAGCCTGGAGAGGGGATCATATCATGCCTTAAATTGGATTGGTCTTTACTTTTTAGGGCCTGGTGGTGGAGGTACACTGGGCCTGGTGGTGGAGGTACACTGGGCCTGGTGGTGGAGCTACACTGGGCCTGGTGGTGGAGCTACACTGGGCCTGCTGGTGAAGCTACACTGAGCCTGGTGGTGGAGCTACACTGGGCCTGGTGGTGGAGCTACACTGGGCCTGGTGGTCAAGGTACACTGGAACTGGTGGTCAAGGTACACTGGGCCTGGTGGTGGAGGTCAATGCTGCCTAATGGATGTGGGGTGCCAGATGGTGTTTGTGATGGAGGAGGTCTATCGACACAGAGGTGAAGATGCAGGCTTGGTTAACTCTGTGTCAGAGTGCAGCTCCTCTTTCAGAGTGTAAAGCTAAGCTTCAGAGCATGGATGGATCCTAGCCTGGCTACTCACAAGAGATGAATGTTGAATTTGGTATGTATCACAGGTTGTTGTCTACTGCTGGGGTCCATGCTGTTAACCCACCAGATAAAGACCAAAGGTCTCCCAAGGCCCCCAGATGATGCAGAGAGTTCAGCTCTGAGCTACTGAGGAGAGAAACGGGGTGCCTCCCGCTCGGCCGGCGTGTCTGGCTCACTTCATACCCTACAGTCCCTGGTGTCCACTCAATCAGTCATTTATAGGCTGCCCTGACGGCCAGGACAGAACCCAGCGCCGGAGAGAGGGGGTCACTCCTGATCATACAGCCTGAGCAGACACTGCGGTACAGGGACACAAACGGCGAGGGAGAAAGAGAGAGTTGGATGGAGGAGTGGACGTGTGTGTGGCTCTTTTAAATGATGAGGGTGGAGAGATGAAGAGATTGGAGGTGAAAAGAGAGCGGTCTATATCAAGGGTGAGAGAGATTGAGAGGTTCAAAGTGGAGAAAGAACAGTCAATATCAAGAGGCAGTGATAGAGATCCAGGCAGACAGACAACAGCTCTGTGTGAGAGAGAGAAGAAGAGAGGGAGAGGAGGAGGGAGGGATGTGGTGTGTGTGAGTTAGAGAGAGGGAGGGATATCCACTGCACTGTTGTGTGACTGGAAATTTAATAGAGAAAGGGATGGAGGGAGGCATGCAGGGGAGGGGAGAAGGAGGAGGGGAGAGCGATGCAATGCAAAAGCACTGCACATTGGTATGGAATTCCAGGGGGCATCTATAGGCTGTGAACAATGGCACACCGTTACTGCAGAAAGAGATGGAGGGGGTAGGGGACAGGAAGGAGAGGAGGAGGGAGAAAAAAAAGCTAATCGTATAGATATGTCAGTGGAGTGAGTGCTTATTGTGTACTGCAGCGAGTGGGACTGGTGGGGTAAACGGAAGAGAGACGGTGGGGGGTAAGGGGTTGGGGGGCAGCTTAGGCCATGTACATAATGGGGGCATTGAGTGGGCACCATTCCAAACACAGACCTTAGAGGGAGCCCCAATCACATGTAACATACTGACTTTCATGAAATGGTCTGTTACTCACATGGAATGACAAGGAAGGTATAGGGAGATAGGACATGACGGTGAAGCAGGCTGCGTTCGCACAAACAGAAGTTCTGTTCAGTGTGTGTGTCAGAGAGAGAAAGAGAAGAGGGGCTGTGAAAAAGACTGATTCACCATGTCTGAATATAGAACGTTATCAATTCACCACTAATTGCCCATCTGATTATCCCCTGTCCCCCTTCTCTCCCTCTCTCTCTCTCTATTGCATAGACACAGTCTCTCATCGCATTGACCTCTCCTTCCTCTCTGTCCCCCAATCGCTGTCTCCCACTGACATGCCCCCTCCCATCCATGAGTATCACAATATTGATCTCATATTTGAGAGAAATCATACTAAATGGAGAGAACACAGACCCGTTCTGAAAGATTCATAGCAATAAGTGAATGTGTGTGCTGGGGGTGGGGCTCTAGGTACTGTATGTGCTTGATCGTTGCCAAGGGAACCTGTCAGAGCCAAATAGCAGAGAACGTTCCCTAATAAAAGCACACGTGCATCTCTACCTTCCCCCTCTCACACACACACTCTCTCTATCTGTCTCTCTCTCTCACACACACTCGTTCTCTCTCTCCCTATCTCTCTATCCCACATATCTCACACATACACCCAAACACTATTTTTCTCTCTATCCCCCTCACTTTCTCTCTCTCTCACACACACACACACACGCTCATGCTCTCTCTCTCTCTATATCCCTTTCACTCTATCTCTCTCCCTCTCCCCCCTCCCTCTTCCAACTTCTCTTCCCCTCTCCCTCCCTCTCTCTCTCTCTCCTCTCTCCCTCTCTCTCTCTCCCCCCTCTCTCTCTATCTCTACCTACTCAACTTCAAACCCTGAGTATAACCTGTAGAGTAACAACTAAAAACACACAGATGCACATTTATCTTCATCAGCTTTCTGGCAGGATTATATGTATTTCACTGGAGGATGCTGAGGGGAGGATGGCTCATAATAATGGCTGGAATGGAGTCAATGAAGTGGTATCAACCACATGGAAACCATGCGTTTGATACCATTCCATTGACTCCATTCCAGCCATTACTATAAGTCATCCTCCCCTTAGTAGCCTCCACCGTTCACAACAGCACACGCTTTTCGATCTAAATCAAATCAAAGTAAATTGTATTTGTCACATGCGCACAATACAACAGGTGTAGTAGACCTTACAGTGAAATGCTTACTTACAAGCACTTAACCAACAATTCAGTTTTAAGAAAATACAAAAAGAAAGTAAGAGATAAGAATAACAAATGATTAAAGAGCAGCAGTAAATAACAATAGCGGGGCTATATACAGGGGGTCCCGGTACAGAGTCAATGTGTGGGTTCACTGGTATCAAGGTAATTGAGGTAATATGTTGTACATGTAGGTAGAGTTATTAAAGTGCTATGCATAGATATAACAGACAGTAGCAGCAGCATTCCAGTGGGGAGGGCAATGCAAATAGTCTGGGTAGCCATTTGATTAGCTGTTCAGGAGTCTCATGGCTTGGGGGTAGAAGCTATTTTAGGAGCCTCTTGAACCTAGACTTGGCGCTCCGGTACCGCTTGCGATGCGGTAGCAGAGAGAACAGTCTATGACTAGGGTGGTTGGAGTCTTTGACAATTTTTATGGTCTTCCTCTGACACCGCCTGGTATAGAGGTCCTGGATGGCAGGAAGCTTGGCCCCGGTGATGTACTAGGCCGTACGCACTAACCACTGTAGTGTCTTGCGGTCGGAGGCGAAGCAGTTGCCATACCAGACAGTGATGCATCAGGATGCTCTCGATGGTGCAGGTGTAAAACCTTTTGAGGATTGGAGGACCCATGCCAAATCTTTTCAGTCTCCTGAGGGGGATAGGTTGTATCGTGCCCTCTTCACGGCTGTCTTGGTGTGCTTGGACCATGTTAGTTTGTTGGTGATGTGGACGCCAAGGAACTTGAAGCTCTCAACCTGCTCCACCACAACCCTGTTGATGAGAATGGGGGACTGCTCAGTTCTCCTTTTCCTGCAGTCCACAATCATCTCCTTTGTCTTGATCACGTTGATGGAGAGGTTGTTGTCCTTGCACCACACAGTCAGGTCTCTGACCTCCTCCCTATAGGCTGTCTCATCATTGTCTGTGATTAGGCCTACCACTGTTGTGTCATCAGCAAACTTAATGATGGTGTTGGAGTTGTGCCTGGCCGTGCAGTCATGAGTGAACAGGGAGTACAGGAGGGGACTAAGCACGGACCCCTGAGGGGCCCCCGTGTTGAGGATCAGCGTGGCGGATGTGTTGTTACCTACCCTTACCACCTACGGGTGGCCCGTCAGGAAGTCCAAGATCCAGTTTCAGAGGTGTTTAGTTCCAGGGACCTTAGCTTAGTGAAGAGCTTTGAGGGCACTATGATGTTGAACGCTGAGCTGTAATCAATGAATAGGTGTTCCTTTTGTCCAAAGGGCAGTGTGGAAAACAATAGTGATTGCACAGTCCCCAGGAACAGCTGATGCTATTATGCATGTTTCAGTGTTACTTGCCTGGAAGCAAGCATAGAAGTTATTTAGCTTGTCTGGTAGGCTCTGTCACTGGGCAGCTCTTGGTTGTGGGCAGCTCTTGGTTTGTAGTCTGTAATATTTTGCAGGCCCTGCCACATCAGAACCGGTAGTCCATTAAACACAGTGAAGCAGTGAGAATATGTGTCTGACATGATCTGCTATTTGTGACATGTGACAAATGTGTGTTCACCTTCACACACCTGCACCCTAAAGCCTGGGTAATATGGCCACCTTTTCAAATACTCAATTTGTTGCGTCTTGGAGTGTGTGACATTCATTTGCGCAACAACTTTGGCATTAATTTAATTATAGTGATTGATATTGTTGCCCCAACTTTGAGAAACTAAACTATTTAGTACAATAACAACGTGTTTAGGACGCTGCTGGTGTATGAATCTATATAGCAAAAGGCATTGCGTCCTCGTTGCATCGCAATGAGAGGAGTGGGATGTGCACCACCCAAGCGCAATACCGACAATAGTAAACACCTACGCGTTGGATACCGGGAATGTCAAGGTGCATCTACACAAGAGAGGTGCAGTACTTAATTGTATAAGAAATATATATATATATATATATATATAATAAGAAAGACTAGCCTACATATTTAATAAAGTTATTTAAGTTATTAATCGTCCTGCCTGTCCTGACTCCGAGACCAGGGAAAATAATCCTATTCAACCAGACTGGTCTCAATCAATGGGAGAAGGTTAATTTTCTGTTGTCGTTTGTTGTAAATTCTCATCCCTTCCAGCCGTGCGCGCGTGTTTATTAGTGGCCTACGCATGCCTGGAGAAACGGACATGTTTCTATTAGATGTCTATATTTATCCTCAACAATTCGTATATACACGAAATAGTTTACTAGGCCTATGTTTCGTCATGATTTTTCAATCACCCACTTTCGGTGGTTGTATTTTTCCATCTGGCCATGTAAGATGAACGGGCTCTGCTTTCTTAGGTCGGCTAAACACGGCACTGTGGTACAAGCGCCGAAAAAGGGTGAATCAATTTGAGAGAGAGAGAGAGAGAGAGAGAGAGAGAGAGAGAGGGTGGGTTGGAGAGCGGGTTGGAGAGCGAGAGAAAGGACGAGAGTGAGAGAGGGAGAGGGGAGAGAAGACGTTGACTATAGGCTACGCCTCTGCAGTTTAAGGAATATATTAAAAGGAAAGGTAAGATTCATTAAATGGTATCCGAGTATAAGGGACGTTATTCGTGTATCGCATGTTAAACAAATCCCGTGGTTTGACTTTGGATTCTCAGCTTCCATAAGGCGGCGTTGGGGTATAACCAGCCTATTCTTTATCTGCTGAATAGTTTTCGCTGTTCCAATATATTTCATTTGCGGTTGTCGTTAACGAAATGAATGCGGTGGTGTCTGTATGTGTGGGTTTGTGCGCTCGTTCGTCTGTGCGTGCACGCACAGTAAACTGATAAATGTCAAGGCTATTGCTTTAATAAGGACCGCGTTTCAGAGTTGATAGGACGGAATATAAACCATGTTTCTGGAAAGAAACAAGCGGATAGCCTACATTATCGTCTTGAAATGTGAGGGGTTTCGGCGCCTTTAACCATGAATTGTGGCGAGACGATACATTTAATTTGGTGAGAGTGCGTACGAATGAAACAGGAAAGTCAAGTGATTCGTGTACTTCATACTTAATTCATAAGAAAACATATGCGCGTCTCGTTAAATTGCCTGTTTCTGACATTGGTGTCGTGTCTTTGGCAAATGGCATTGATAACAATTGATAAATGCACAGGACAGTAGCCTAATTAAAATAAAATAAAATTGCCTATAATTAAAATAATTGTATTGTTATGGCTCGTATTTCACAGTTCTGCTGAGTAGCCGAATGTGTGGCTTATTAAATATGTGCTATTCAATAGGCCACTAGTTCTGAGAAAAAGTTATTAGGCTATACCCACTGGGTACAGACGTCTATTCCACGTTGGTTCAACGTAATTTCACTGAAATAACGTGGAAGCAACGTTGAGTCAACCAGTGTGTGCACAGTGGGTACTATTAAGCCACATTATTTGCGGTCATCTGTTTCGTTTGGTTATTCTCTCTTGACAATGATTAGTGTCCCCAAATAGTGTGAATAATGCGGAGGCACCGTGCGCGGCACATGACTGAGGCATGCAGGTTAAGACACTATAACTGGCCCACAGAGGAGACCCTCTGATTGAGAACAAGGAGCAGATAGGTTAGGGTTGATGAATGAAGATCTATCGCCTCTATCTGCAACACAACGATACGGTTTCGAGCGGATTGAAATGCTGATGTGCAGCAGTGTGTTTTGGGTGGGCAGTCTGGCAGAATGAGATTGCTGCCTGGCACAGCAGTCAGTGGGCACAGTTTGATTTCGTGAGTTTATGATAGGGGCTAAGTTATTAATGGGGCGTTAGGGGGCAAAGTGGAGCACTGGGCATGATTAGATTGGGGGTGAAGTGTGTTGTGCGATAGGTGGTTAGGCTAGAATGGGGAGAGGAGAGTGCTTTAAAAGAGGCCCTTCAAGCACTGGTCCTGGGCCAGTTCTGCCTCAGCTGGTGGTGGATGGCTGAAGTTGGATTTCAGCCCCAAGCTAATTTTGGAGCAGTGCTCAGAGGCATTTCTGTTTGACATATGACTGGGGGAAAAGCTGCCATTCTGAGAATGAAAAGTTATTTAATTGTGGAGTTGGATTTAAGGGTTAAATATATGAAATAGAGAGCAATGGACAGAACAAGTTAATAAACCAAGAAATACACAACTTTAGAGAGAATATTTTCCCCAAGAAACCAGAAGTAGTGAGCAAAACGAAAAAAATGTAAAAACATTTTCTACATGTGTCTGACTTTACACTCATCTCTGGTCCACTCAATCGTCCAAACCTCATCCACTGCTGGTCTTAAACATAGACCCAGTCCCATAAACCAGTCTCACTGCTCTTACATCTGTGGAGATAGTGGAAATTGTTTTCATTAAACATTGGCACCATGTCAGATGTGATGCTTGTTAGTACCTAGTGTATCACTGCTTCACTCTTAATTGCTCAGTGAACGACTGTGCTGTATGCCATTATAACTACAAGCCTATGTGCTTATTCTTAACCATTTGGCTTGTAACTACAGATGTAAAAATTTAAGATGACGTTAAGTTTTTAATGTTTCTCTTATAGCAGATTTTTAATGTGCTCAGATCAAACAGGGCCTGTTAGTACATGTGAGGTGGAGCTGTGTGGGTAATCGAAGTGCACATCCCTCTCCTCTCCACTCATAGGACCAGTACAAGTCACAGAGTGGCCCTGGGAGGAGGAGAAGAATGTCACTTTAAATATCACATTAGAGACAAGGCCTTTTAGCCAAGGGCAGGGTTTTAAAAAGATCAAGACATCTCATAGCTGTAAAGACAAGGATAAATCTAGCTCTTCAAACACACACAAGTGGTTATTTCCCTCCCTTCCTCCCTTCATTCATTCCTTCCCTCCCATCCCCCTACCAAAGATATTCCCTAAAAATGTCCTTGAGATGAATTGAAATGGATTAAAACCAGACTGGGTCAAAAGGTGACCAATAGCAAGTGGTGGACAGTCAGAGGTAAACAGGAAGATTATTTATTAAGCATTGTCCTCTATGGATTGAAGGGTTTCGACATAATTTCCCCGGGCTTCACACTCCAAGCCAATCCAGAAGCCTGCTACACTGAATTAGTTTTGGCCTTGGAACTGTTAGGGATCTGTCATGTAGCTGTGGCCCAGGCTGCTCCATAATCCTTTTCAGTCTTGACAGTGCACAGCCATTGGCACCTCTTTACCTAATATGCGTGTTATTAAAATTAAACAATGTCATGATTCACAAGGAAAGGTTAACTCAGATTACTTAATAGCGTGCAAGTGGAATATTTTATTCAAGACATAGTTGACCTGCTGTAGGACATGCCATGAATTTGAACTCTTACCCCTTTCACCCAAACGGAGTTGTTGTTGTTAAGGAGCACTGCTCATAATTGACATAATTTTGTTTGTCCCAGTCAGCTAGCTTTTAATATAGATCTCACTAGATTTTAATATACAGTGCCTTGCGAAAGTATTCGGCCCCCTTGAACTTTGCGACCTTTTGCCACATTTCAGGCTTCAAACATAAAGATATAAAACTGTATTTTTTTGTGAAGAATCAACAACAAGTGGGACACAATCATGAAGTGGAATGACATTTATTGGATATTTCAAACTTTTTTAACAAATCAAAAACTGAAAAATTGGGCGTGCAAAATTATTCAGCCCCTTTACTTTTAGTGTAGCAAACTCTCTCCAGAAGTTCAGTGAGGATCTCTGAATGATCCAATGTTGACCTAAATGACTAATGATGATAAATACAATCCACCTGTGTGTAATCAAGTCTCCATATAAATGCACCTGCACTGTGATAGTCTCAGAGCTCCGTTAAAAGCGCAGAGAGCATCATGAAGAACAAGGAACACACCAGGCAGGTCCGAGATACTGTTGTGAAGAAGTTTAAAGCCGGATTTGGATACAAAAAGATTTCCCAAGCTTTAAACATCCCAAGGAGCACTGTGCAAGCGAAAATATTGAAATGGAAGGAGTATCAGACCACTGCAAATCTACCAAGACCTGGCCGTCCCTCTAAACTTTCAGCTCATACAAGGAGAAGACTGATCAGAGATGCAGCCAAGAGGCCCATGATCACTCTGGATGAACTGCAGAGATCTACAGCTGAGGTGGGAGACTCTGTCCATAGGACAACAATCAGTTGTATATTGCACAAATCTGGCCTTTATGGAAGAGTGGCAAGAAGAAAGCCATTTCTTAAAGATATCCATAAAAAGTGTCATTTAAAGTTTGCCACAAGCCACCTGGGAGACACACCAAACATGTGGAAGAAGGTGCTCTGGTCAGATGAAACCAAAATGTAACTTTTTGGCAACAATGCAAAACGTTATGTTTGGCGTAAAAGCAACACAGCTCATCACCCTGAACACACCATCCCCACTGTCAAACATGGTGGTGGCAGCATCATGGTTTGGGCCTGCTTTTCTTCAGCAGGGACAGGGAAGATGGTTAAAATTGATGGAAGATGGATGGAGCCAAATACAGGACCATTCTGGAAGAAAACCTGATGGAGTCTGCAAAAGACCTGAGACTGGGACGGAGATTTGTCTTCCAACAAGACAATGATCCAAAACATAAAGCAAAATCTACAATGGAATGGTTCAAAAATAAACATATCCAGGTGTTAGAATGGCCAAGTCAAAGTCCAGACCTGAATCCAATCGAGAATCTGTGGAAAGAACTGAAAACTGCTGTTCACAAATGCTCTCCATCCAACCTCACTGAGCTCGAGCTGTTTTGCAAGAAGGAATGGGGAAAAATTTCAGTCTCTCGATGTGCAAAACTGATAGAGACATACCCCAAGCGACTTACAGCTGTAATCGCAGCAAAAGGTGGTGCTACAAAGTATTAACTTAAGGGGGCTGAATAATTTTGCACGCCCAATTTTTCAGTTTTTGATTTGTTAAAAAAGTTTGAAATATCCAATAAATGTCGTTCCACTTCATGATTGTGTCCCACTTGTTGTTGATTCTTCACACAAAAAATACAGTTTTATATCTTTATGTTTGAAGCCTAGATTTTAAAATAAGAGCTAGATTTTATTATAGGGCTCAAATGAAATGTGGCAAAAGGTCGCAAAGTTCAAGGGGGATTTTAATATACATCTCCTAGATTTTAATATAATACTTTCGCTCACTAGGATCACTGTACATCTCACTAGATTTTAATATACATCTCACTAGATTTTAATATACATCTCACTAGATTTTAATATAGAGCTCACTAGACTTTAATTTAGAGCTCACTAGATTTTAATATAGATCTAACTAGATTTTAATATAGAGATTGCTAGATTTTAATATAGATCTCTCTAGATTTTAATATAGAGCTCACTAGATTTTAATATAGACCTCGCTAGATTTTAATGTCGCTAGATTTTAATGTAGAACTCGCTAGATTTTAATGTAGAGCTCGCTAGATTTTAATATAGATCTCACTAGATTTTAGTAAGATCTCACTAGATTTTAATATAGAGCTCACTAGATTTTAATATAGAGCTCACTAGATTTTAATATAGAGCTCACTAGATTTTAATAGTAGAGCTCACCAGATTTTAATGTAGAGCTTGCCAGATTTGAATATGGAGCTTGCTAGATTTTAATATAGGGCTCAGCTAGATTTTAATATGTACATTTGAATATAGAGCTTGCTAGATTTTAATACAGAGTTCACAAGATTTTGATATAGAGCTCACTAGATTCCAATATAGAGCTCAATAGATTTTAATATAGAACTCACTCGACTTTAATATAGAGCTCACTAGATTTTGATATAGAGCTCGCAAGATTTTAATATATAGCTCACTAGATTTTAATATAAATCTCACTAGATTTTAATATAGAGCTCACTAGATTTTAATGTAGAGCCCTAGATTTTTATATAGAGCTTGCTAGATTTTAAAATAGAGGATTCAATATAGAGTTCTAGATTTTATTATAGGGCTCAAATAGATTTTACAGTAGAGGTCACTAGATTTTAATATAAAGATTGCTAGATTTTAATATAGGGCTCAGCTAGATTTGAATATAGATTTGAATATATAGATTCCAATTTGCTAGATTTTTTAATACAGACTAGATTTTCAGAAGATTTCTAGATTTTAATATAGCTCAGCTCACTAGAGATTTTGATGTAGAGCTCACTAGACTTCAATATAGAGCTCACTAGACATTAATATAGAGCTCACTAGACTTTAATATAGAGCTCACAAAATTTGAATATAGAGCTCACTAGATTTTAATATAGAGCTCACTAGATTTTAATATAGAGCTCACTAGATTTTAATGTAGAGCTCGCTAGATTTTAATGTAGAGCTCGCCAGATTTGAATATGGAGCTTGCTAGATTTTGATATAGAGCTTGCTAGATTTTAATATAGGGCTCAGCTAGATTTTAATATATAAATTTGAATATAGAGCTTGCTAGATTTTAATACAGAGTTCACAAGATTTTGATATAGAGCTCACTAGATTCCAATATAGAGTTCAATAGATTTTAATATAGAACTCACTAGACTTTAATATAGAGCTCACTAGATTTTGATATATAGCTCACAAGCTTTTAATATAAATCTCACAAGCTTTTAATATAGAGCTCACTAGATTTCAATGTAGAGCCCTAGATTTTAATATAGAGCTTGCTAGATTTTAAAATAGAGGTCGCTAGATTTTATTATAGGGCTCAAATAGATTTTACAGTAGAGGTCACTAGATTTTAATATAAAGATTGCTAGATTTTAATTTAGGGCTCAGCTAGATTTGAATATAGATTTGAATATATAGTTTGCTAGATTTTAATACAGACTTCAGAAGATTTCATTATAGAGCTCACTAGATTTTGATGTAGAGCTCACTAGACTTCAATATAGAGCTCACTAGACATTAATACAGAGCTCACTAGACTTTAATATAGAGCTCACAAAATTTGAATATAGAGCTCACTAGATTTTAATATTGAACTTGATATATTTTGATATCGAGCTCACTAGATTTTAATATAGAGCTCACAAGATTTTAATATAGATCTCAGTAGATTTTAATATAGAGCTCACTAAATTTGAATATAGAGCTCACTAGATTTTAATATACAGATTGCTAGATTTTAATATGACACTCATCTAGATTTTAATGTAGAGCTCACTAGATTTTAATGTAGAGCTCACTAGACTTTAATATAGAGCTCACTAGATTTTGATATAGAGCTCACAAGATTTTAATATAGAGCTCACAAGCTTTTAATAAAAATCTCACAAGCTTTTAATATAGAGCTCACTAGATTTCAATGTAGAGCCCTATATTTTAAAATAGAGATCGCTAGATTTTAATATAGAGGTTGCTAGATTTTATTATAGGGCTCAAATAGATTTTACAGTAGAGTTCACTAGATTTTAATATAAATATTGCTAGATTTTAATACAGAGCTCACTAGATTTTAATATTGAACTTGATATATTTTGATATCGAGCTCACTAGATTTTAATATAGAGCTCACAAGATTTTAACATAGATCTCAGTAGATTTTAATATAGAGCTCACTAAATTTTAATATAGAGATTGCTAGATTTTAATATGACACTCATCTAGATTTGAATATACATTTAAATATAGAGCTTGCTAGATTTGAATACAGAGCTCACTAGATTTTATTATAGAGCTCACTAGATTTTAATAATAAACTCACTAGACTTTAATTTAGAGCTCACAAGATTTTAATATAGATCTCAGTAGGTTTGAATATAGAGCTCACTCGATTTAAATATGGAGCTCGCTAGATTTGAATATGGAGCTCGCTAGATTTTAATATGGAGCTCGGTAGATTTTTATATAGAGCTCGCTAGATTTTAATATAGAGCTTGCTAGATTTTAATATAGAGCTCGCTAGATTTGAATATAGAGCTTACTAGATTTTAATTAAAATCTCACTCGATTTTGATACATAGCTCACTAGATTTTAATATAGATCTCACTAGATTTTAGTATAGAGATCGCTAGATTTTAATATAGAGCTCAGCTAGATTTTACTGCAGAGCTCACTAGATTTTATTATACAGATTGCTAGATTTTAATATAGGGCTCAGCTAGATTTTAACATAGATTTGAATATAGAGCTTGCTAGATTTTAATAAAGTTCACAAGATTTTATTATAGAGCTCACTAGATTTTAGTATAGATCTCACAAAATGTTAATATACATCTCACTGTAACGGCGTTCTTTTGTTGTTGAAGGAGAGTCGGACCGAAATGCAGCGTGTAAGTTACTCATGTTTATTGAATGAAGACAAAACGAACGAACTAACACGAATAACTAAATAAATACAAAAAAAACAACAAACAGAACGAAACCTAATACAGCCTGACTGGTGCAACCTACACAGAGACAGGGACAATCACCCACGAAATGCAAAGCGAAAAACAGGCTACCTAAATACGGTTCCCAATCAGCGACAACGAGAAGCACCTGACTCTGATTGAGAACCGCCTCAGGCAGCCAACCTAATTAACACCACACACACCCCTAATCAACTAGAATCCCAAACACTACAAACCCCAAAACGAAAATACAATACATAATAACCCCATGTCACACCCTGGTCTGACTAACTAATAATCTAAAACACACAATACTAAGACCAAGGCGTGACACTCACTAGATTTTAATATAGAGATCGCTAGATTTTAATATAGAGTTCGCTACATTTTAATATAGAGCTCACTAGATTTTGATATAGAGATCGCTAGATTTTAAAATAGAGATCGCTAGATTTTAATATAGGGCTCGGCTAGATTTTAATATAGATTTGAATATAGAGCTCGCAATATTTTAATATAGAGTTTACTAGATTTTTATATAGGGCTCAGCTAGATTTTAATATTAAGATCACTAGATTTTAATATAGATCTCACTAGATTTTAATATAGAGATCGCTAGATTTTAAAATAGAGATCGCTAGATTTTAATATAGGGCTCAGCTAGATTTTACTATAGAGCTCACTAGATTTTAATATACAGATTGCTATATTTAATATAGGGCTCACTAGATGTTGCAATAGAGCTCAATAGATCTTAATATAGAACTCACTAGATTTGAATATAGAGCTTGCTAAATTTTAATATAGAGCTCACTAGATTTGAATATTGAACTTGATAGATTTTAATATGGAGCTCTCTAGAATTTTATATAGAGCATGCTAGATTTTAATATAGAGCTTACTAGATTTTTATATAGGGCTCAGCTAGATATTTATAGAAAACTCACTAGATTTTAATATAGATCTCACTAGATTTTAATATAGAGATTGCTAGATTTTAAAATAGAGATCGCTAGATTTTAATATAGGGCTCAGCTAGATTTTACGATGGAGCTCACTAGATTTTAATATACAGATTGCTATATTTAAAATAGGGCTCAGCTAGATTTGAATATAGATTTGAATATAGAGCTTGCTAGATTTTAATACAGAGTTCACAAGATTTGATTATAGAGCTCACTAGATTTTGATATAGAGCTCAATAGATTTTAATATAGAACTTGCTAGATTTGAATACAGACTTTACAAGATTGTATTATAGCGATCACAAGATTTGATTATAGCGCTCACTAGATTTTGATATAGAGCTCAGCAAGATTTTAATATTGAACTCGCTAGACTTGAATATTGAACTCGATATATTTTGATATAGAGCTCACTAGATTTGATATAGAGCTCACTAGATTTTAATATAGAGCTCACTCGATTGTAATATAGATCTCAGTAGATTTTAATATAGTGCTCACTAAATTTGAATATAGAACTCACTAGATTGTAATATAGATCTCAGTAGATTTTAATATAGTGCTCACTAAATTTGAATGTAGCGCTCACTAGATTTTAATATAGAGCTCACTAGATTTTAATATACAGATTGCTAGATTTTAATATAGATTTGAATATAGAGCTTGCTAGATTTTAATAGAGTTCACAAGATTTTATTATAGAGCTCACTAGATTTTAATATAGATCACAGTAGATTTTTATATGGAGCTCGCTAGATTTTTATATAGAGCTTGTTTGATTTGAATATAGAGCTCGCTAGATTTGAATATAGTGCTCTCTAGATTTTAATATATAGCTTGGTAGATTTTAATATACAGCTTGGTAGATTTTAATATACAGCTCGCTAGATTTTAATGTAGAGCTCACCTGATTTTAATATAGAGCTCACTAGATTTTAATATATATCTCACTAGATTTTGATATGGAGCAAACTAGATTTTAATATATAGCTCGCTAGATTTTAGTTACACAGTAAAGAATAAAGGAACATCACTGTGTTAGCAAGCCCACAGATTCCACACAAGCCCCTGGTTGGCTGTTTGCCCCAATGAAGAGAAGGGGGGACAGATCAACTATGCCCAGTTGGCAGACTAATTTGAACTGCCGAAACCAAGCTGAGAGTCATAACTTTGTTGTTGTCACAAATTAAGTGTGGGATGGGTGATCTCAGTCATATGAGAAATCAGGCCAGCCTGCACTTTCATTTCAGAGTCACATCACTGCATAACTGATGAGGCAGATGAAAACAAGCAAACGGGAACAGGGGAGATTACACCTGCACACCTTGCCAAGAGCAAAGCTGTCTGGGACTGGGAGATAATGCCTTAACCTCTCAGGGCTCTTGTCACCTGAATCAAGTGCTTTCAGAGTTGAGCATTGTCAATCTGCACAGTTCTGTTCACCATTTTGGAATGTTATGTTAGAGAGACAATACCACAGTAAGATGTGTGTATTTTACTGTATAAATGTGGTTGTGTGTATGTGTGGGTGGATGTGGTTGTGTGTGTGTGAGAGAGAGAAACTTTTGACTTTTTAAAAGAAAATATCCCCCTCTTTTAAAAGAAAATAGGGGGATATAGATGAGACTGGCCCTATTCTCAATAGGGCAAGAAGTTGGCTGATCTCTATGTAGGCTGGGATTGTCATTTATTGATAGCAGCCCAACTTGCTGGTGTCGACAGGATGGAGGTTGAAGTTGACTGCTAGCATGCTGGAGAGACTTGCTGATCAGCTATGATAGGCTGAATTTGTGGGAACAACCTAGGGCTGTCCCTGAATAATGCAATGTGGTGAACCGCATGGCATTACAGCCTCTGTTATCATGTCACACATATCAGCATTTGTCCCCACATGTGCCTATACATTGTCCCCTCATGTGCCTATACATTGTCCTAACCACAGGAGCGAAGAACAACGATCTAGGTTTCCTTTTGCATGATCTGGCATCACTTCAATCTTAATAACCAGAGTCTGGATATTGCATGAGCACTGACTGACCCATTCTCAGCAGAGCTGCTAAGCCGTCTGCCACTGATGACAGAGCAGATATAATTAGCTGTGATTGGTTTGATTGAGTGTCCAGCCTTGGCCTGGGTGTCGGCCCTTCTGGGGCCATGATGACTGGTATTAATAATTGAATAATAGTTGGGGAGAATGACAATGGTTAATGATATCAAATGAATACCATAATCCATTGAGTTGACATCATTAGAAATAGTGGAATTTCCCCTGGGGGGGGTGTGCTCATGTCTATGTCCCTTACAGCAGGGGGGTCTGGGTAGAGACTGGGAGCCATAAATGGGTTACCTTCTTGTGTTAATGAAAGGTACTGTGGGAGTGACAGTGGTCGGCTCTACTAGACCGCTGGGTAGGGAACGCTGGGTAGGGACCACTGGGTAGGGACCGCTGGGTTGGGACCGCAAAGTAGGGACCGCTGGGTAGGGACCGCTGGGTTGGGACCGCTAGGTAGGGACCGCTGGGTAGGGACCGCTAGATTGGGACCGCTGGGTTGGAACCGCTAGGTAGGGACCGCTGGGTAGGGACCGCTGGGTTGGGACCGCTGGGTAGGGACCGCTGGGTTGGGACTGCTAGGTAGGGACTGCTGGGTTGGGACCGCTGGGTAGGGACCGCTGGGTAGGGACCGCTGGGTAAGGACCGCTGGGTAGGGATTGGGGGCCATAGATGGTTTTCCTTCATCTGCTCCATGGGAGTGACAGTGGTCGGCTCTACTAGACCGCTGGGTAGGGACCGCCAGGTAGGGACCGCCGAGTAGGGACCACCGGGTAGGGACAGCTGGGTAGGGACCACTGGGTAGGGAACGCTGAGTAGGGAAAGCTGGGTAGGGAACTTTGGGTAGGGACCGCTGGGTAAGGACCGCTGGGTAAGGACCGCTGGGTAGGGACCTACTAGACCGCTGGGTAGGGACCGCCAGGTAGGGACCGCCGGGTAGGGACAGCTGGGTAGGGACCGCCATAGACAGCTGGTTTTCCTTCATCGCTCCATAGGGTGACAGTGGGCTCTACTAGACCGCTGGGTAGGGACAGGTAGGGACCGCCGAGTAGGGACCGCCGGGTAGGGACAGCTGGGTAGGGACCACTGGGTAGGGAACGCTGAGTAGGGACAGCTGGGTAGGGAACGCTGGGTAGGGACCGCCAGGTAGGGACCGCCGAGTAGGGACCGCCGGGTAGGGACCGCCGGGTAGGGACCACTGGGTAGGGAACGCTGAGTAGGGAACGCTGGGTAAGGACCGTTGGGTAGGGACCGCTGGGTAGGGAACGCTGAGTAGGGACAGCTGGGTAGGGAACGCTGGGAAGGGAACGCTGGGTAAGGACCACTGGGTAGGGAACGCTGAGTAGGGACAGCTGGGTAGGGAACGCTGGGAAGGGAACGCTGGGTAAGGACCGTTGGGTAGGGACCGCTGGGTAGGGACTGCTGGGTAGGGGCCGCTGGGTTGGGAAGGCTGGGTTGGGACCACTGGGTAGGGACGGCTGGGTTGGGACCGCTAGGTAGGGACTGCTGGGTAAGGACCGCTGGGTAGGGACCGCTGGGTAGGGACCGCTGGGTTGGGACCGCTGGGTTGGGACCACTGGGTAGGGACCGCTGGGTAGGGAACGCTGGGTAGGGACCGCTGGGTTGGGACCGCTGGGTAAGGACCGCTGGGTAAGGACCGCTGGGTAAGGAACGCTGGGTGGGGACCGCTGGGTAGGGAACGCTGGGTAGGGTCCGCTGGGTAGGGACCGCTGGGTAAGGAACGCTGGGTAGGGACCGCTGGGTAGGGAACGCTGGGTAAGGACTGCTGGGTAAGGACCACTGGGTAGGGATTGGGGGCCATAGATGGTTTTCCTTCATGTGCTCCATGGGAGTGAGAGTGGTCGGCCATGTGTTATTAAAGCCGGTCGCATAATGGAACGCGATAATGCTGCTGCTCACTCATGTGTCACATAGTCGTATATTATCTAAGCCGGTTAGGTGATGGTAGTGAGGTGGCGGACTTTGGTTAGATCACGTGTTAGTAAATGTGGTGGGTAATGAAAGTGGTCAAGCTTTCAGTGACCATTCTTCTTTGGAGCCATGGCAGCTTGGCTGCATCAAGGCACAATATCTTGAGGGAGTTTTTTTTCGGGTCAGTGGCAACATAAGAGCTCAATACAGCCATGCAAAGTCAGACAAACTGAGGCTAGGGGCTTTTTCTCTGTCTGCTTGACTGGCTGTGTGTGATCAGAGAGCACTACAGTTAGCGCCTGCATGCCTGTGAGGATGATGTTTATTACAGTGTAATGGTGATGATGATAATGGTGGTAATGCAGCAACTACTATTGCAATGATCTTGCCATGATTATGATGACCACAAAGCATCATGGAGTGGCAGGTAGCCTAACGGTTAACAGCATTGGGCCAGTAACCGAAAGGTCGCTGGTTCAAATCCCTGAGCCAACTAGTTGAAAAATCTGTTGATGTGCTCTTGAGCAAGGCACTTAACCCTAATTGCTCTGGATAAGAGAATCTGCTAAATGACTAAAATGTGTGGTATTTTACCAAGTGGTATTTTTGGTTGACCGTTTGTTAAGGTCACGGTTTGGTGAGGTCACTCCAACAACGCTCAACAAGCTGAGTGGGAACATGACTGAGAAGAACACATAGGCAGAGGGCTACACATCCAGGCTGGTGATGTCACAGGGAGAATGTGACAGTGGGGGAGAGCAGCCCCCAGTGTCTCCTAGTAGAGCTCTCTGAAGGCCAGAGAGGAGCAGGCAGGCTGCAGTTAGTGACGTCATACATGATTACTGCGATAAATCACTGATTCTGCCCTATGGTTAGGAAGGATGATTATTCTGAGTGCCATTGTGAACAACACGCATGCCTTTATTATTTTATCTCTTCTCAGAGGTCTGCTGGATAGGGTTATATGGAGACTGTTGACTCAGTTGTACTCATTTATTTATATATTTTGCTACTCTTGCATTTTTTTCTCTCCTAGTTTTTTACTGGGTGCAGCAGCACCAGTGAGTGAGAGCCCCAGCCCCCAGGCCAGGCCCCAGTCCTCAGTGTGGAGTGATGGAGCTGCCCCGTGTTGGGAACTGCAGAGCCAGGCGACGGACACCCCTGCTGCTGATGTGACGGAGACACGCAAGATGGTGAGTGAGCAGGTTACTATGGCAACCCGAGTCTGCGCGAGCGCTTCTATTTCGCACAGCGTGGGAGAGAGGGGTGGAGAGGGGAATGGTGTAGAAACCAGCGGAGGAGAGAGGAGAGGTGTGGAAAGAGCATTCGGACTGAAAGGGGTGAGGAGAGAGAGACACAAGCATTATACGAAGAGAGGATTGAAAGATCAGAGGAAAAGAAGAGGGATGATAGAGGGAGTGGATGGAGTAAAACTAAGTGAGATGTGAATGATGGGGTGAGACCAAGAAGGCAATGATAGAACAGTAAAGCAGAAGGAAGGGAGGACAGGGACGTGTCCTGTGATAAAGAGGTGCCCTGCTGTCAGGTATTACAAGCTTGTTTCTTTCCTGTTTACTCCTCCATATTCTCAGCCAATACCTTTTTCACTCCATATAAAGTACGTTTTCCATGTTTCTCTCTCTCACTGTCCCTCAATTCATCCATCTATCCCTCCATCTGTCTCTAACTCTCGTAATGATTTGGTTGGCACGGCACTCTGCTGTGATAAAGACTGACATGGTGTCAGTCTTGGTGACTGGTCTCCATGGAGACGTCCATCAGTCAGTCTATGTCAGTGTTTCCTAGGCGAATCCTTATCGTGTTTGTCAGTGAGTGTGTTTATCTGTCTGTGTATTAGTCAGTGTGTCAGTCATAGAGCATGCTGGGGCAAGGCCTGGATGGATGGAGGAGTGTTACTTATCACACAAAACATATACACACACACAAATACACACACACACACACTATGCTTATTCGCCAAAAATGCACACAATCTCACACAGCACTGTAGGATCTAAAGCACAGACATATGAAATGTGTTATGACACATACACAAACATTCACATGCCACACACTCCCAAACACACACACTATGCCATCACACATAAGGATATACATTTAAAAATGCACATATAGCACTGTAGACACACAGAATGTTACACACATAGAATGTAGACACACACAGAATGTGACACACACAGAACAAGTGAGGATAAATGCACAAACACTCACACAAACAAATTCTATGCATTCTGTAAAACACATCATATTTTAACCCCACAAAAACAATCCTCCACGCATGCTTGCGTGCTTTTCCCCTGCAGTGGAAAAGGCAACTTGAAAAACAAGGTTTGACGGAAAAAATGCTGAAGCAAGTTCTCACAAAAATAGCTTGGAGCAACAAGCAGTGTTGAGCTATGCTGTGTGCGGAGGGGGCTTTGAACAGAGCCGGTGAAAGGATGCCGTTTACATGGCTCTGTAAATGGCTGAGAGACATTTTGATTTACGGCTGACTCCGGCTTCCCCCTCAGTACACAGGAATTGAGTGTATCAACATGCTTAACACCCTTAAATACGGATTAATTGTTCACAAAATCGGCATCTCGCAACTAAGGCTCCGGAACAGAGCGGACAGTGATCATTTGAAGAGGAACGTTGGTTCACCTACAGTGCCTTCAGAAAGTATTCATACCTCTTGATTTATTCCACATTTTGTTGTGTTACAGCCTGAATTCAAAATGGATTAAATAGATTTATTTCTCATCCATCTACACACAATACCCCATAATGACAAAATGAAAACATGTTTTTAGAAATGTAAGCAAATTTATTGAAAATGAAATACCGAAATATCTAATTTCAAGCATTCACATCCCTTTGCTATGACACTCCGAATTGAGTTCAGGTGCATCCAATGTCCTTTGGTCATCCTTGAGATGTCACGGCAACTTGGAGTCCACCTGTTGCCAATTCAATTGTTTGGACATGATTTATTCAGAAACACACCTCTCTAAGGTCCCACAGTTGACAGTGCATGTCAGAGCAGAATATATACCATAAAGTCCAAGAAACTGTCTGTACATCTCCAAGATTGTGATGAGGCACATATCTGAGGAAGGGTATACCACAATTTGTAGAGTGTTGAAAGTTTCCAAGAGCACAGTGGTCTCCATCATTGGGCGGGTGGGGGGACTTCTTATAGCTGGCCGTCTGACCAAACTGAGCAACCGGACCAGAAGGACCTCTCTGACAAAACTACAGAGTTCCTTGGCTGAGATGGCAGAACCTGCCAGAAGGACAACAGTCTTTACAGCACTTCACCAATCTGGGCTTTATGGGAGAGTGTCCAGACGGAGGCCACTTCTGAGAGAAAGGCACATGACAGCACGCCTGGATTTGCAAAAAGGCACGTGAAACACTGATAGCATAATGCAAAAGATTGTGTGGTCTAATAAGAGAAAAACGTAACTCTTTGGCCTGAATGCAAACTGCTATGTCTGGAGAAAGCCAGGCACTGCTCATATAACACCATTCCTACCTTGAAGCATGGTGGTGGCAGCATCATGCTATGGGAATGCTTTTCATCGCCAGGGAGACTGGTAAGGATAGAGGGGGAAATGAATGGAGCCAAATACAGGCCAATCCTTAACACCATGAAGTCCAAGGAACTGTCCATACTTCTCCAAAATAGAATTGTGATGAGTTATATATCTGGGGAAGGGTATAAAACCATTTCTAGTGTGCTTCAGAGTGCAAACGACCATATCAAATCAAATTTATTTATATAGC
Organism: Oncorhynchus masou masou; assembly: GCF_036934945.1. Classification (NCBI taxonomy): domain Eukaryota; kingdom Metazoa; phylum Chordata; class Actinopteri; order Salmoniformes; family Salmonidae; genus Oncorhynchus; species Oncorhynchus masou. The sequence continues at coordinate 3,352,478 of NC_088226.1, forward strand.
CCTTCGTACATCAGCTGATATCTCAAAGTTCTGTACAGAAACCCAGCCTAAAACCATAGACTGGGGCGAAGATTTATGTTCCATCAGGAGAAGGACCCCAAGCATACAGCCAAAGCAACGCTGGAATGGCTTCAGAACAAGAATCTGAAAGTCCTTGAGTGGCCCAGCCAAAGCCCAGACTTGAATCCCATTGAACATCTGTGGAAAGACATCTGCAAGGAAGAATGGGAGAAAATCCCCAAATCCAGATGACTCAAAGCTGATAAAGACATACCCAAGATGATTCAAAGCTGATACAGACATACCTAAGATGATTCAAAGCTGAGACAGACATACCCAAGATGACTCGAAGCTTTAATTGCTAAAGGTACTTCGACATTGACTCAGGGGTATGAACACTTTTGTAAATTAGATATGTCTGTATTTCATTTTCAATACATTTGCAAAAATTTCTAAAAACATGTTTTCACTTTGTCATTATGGATTAGTGTGTGTAGGTGAATTTTTGAATTCAGGCAGTAACACAACAAACAGATTGTGGAAAAAATAAGGGGTATGAATACTTTTTGAAGGCATCTAGTGAATGTTTGTCACGATCGTCGTATGAGTGAGACCAAGGCGCAGCGTAGTATGCGTACATTCTCTTTTAATGAATGAAACACTTAACAAAAAACAATAAAACCAATGAACGAAACATGAAGCTATACAACTTGGTGCAGACAGGCAACTCAACATACCTAAATATGATCCCCAATCAGAGACAACGTTAAACAGCTGTCTCTGATTGGGAAACATATCAGGCCAACATAGACATACAAAAACCCCTAGACATACAAAAAGGGAGTACCCACCCTAGTCACACCCTGACCGAACCAAAATATATAGAAAAACAGAGATATCTAAGGTCAGGGCGTGACAATGTTAGAGTTAAGATGTTAACATTGAAAGATCTTTCATCCCGGCATGCAATGATGAGTCGTATGAAGCTTGCAGTGAGGGATTTGAACATGTGGGGAATGTAATGTAATGTGTGCTAATGGGAGTGCTTTAGAAGGGTGATGAACACACTGACTTTTAATCTGCTGCTCATGGCCCTCTCTCTGAAGGAGAGGAGGGCTATCTCTCTCTCTCTCTCTCTCTCTCTCTCTCTCTCTCTCTCTCTCTCTCTCTCTCTCTCTCTCTCTCTCTCTCTCTCTCTCTCTCTCTCTCTCTCTCTCTCTCTCTCTTTGTCCTGTATGAGCAATTCTGAATAGATCAGGCCTTCACTTTGCATCCTGAATTCAAATGAAGCCCACAGACTGTGTGTGCATTGAGAGAGACTGCTTGATGTGTCTACGTATAGAGTGAATGTGTGTGTGTGTGTGTGTGTGTAGAGTCCAGTGAATGTGTAGTGCTAAGTCTCAACAAATAAAGTATTGCTTTACAATTTATCCCGGCTATTTTGAAGGTGTTAAGGTTTGTCTCATCATTTATAAATCGAGAACTCTGCAATATTTATTCAATGACTTATGATACATTATGTTGTATCATAATTTGCATAAATATGGATTACCAACCATCCACAACGGATGTTGCCTCTGACATACAAAAATGTTCGTTATAGAAACCTGTGTGTGTAAAAAATGCGGGATGATGGTTGAAATCAATATGCAGCACAATAGTAGTGTTTTCAGCTGAATCTGGTAGCTGACCTCCTGTGCCTTTAGCCCAGGTAGGGTATTGACTGCCAACATTGATTTACTTGTACTAACATCCCCACTCGAACCCTGTGCACAATATTTCAATAAACTGGGGGCTTCCTCCCCTAAGATCCACATAAATCAGGTATTACTGAGCCAACTCAAAGCAGGAAGTTAGCACACTGTTTATAGCACACCCTGCTTATAGCACACCCTGAATTGTGTGTGTGTGTGTGTGTGTGTGTGTGTGTGTGTGTGTGTGTGTGTGTGTGTGTGTGTGTGTGTGTGTGTGTGTGTGTGTGTGTGTGTGTGTGTGTGTGTGTGCGCGCGGGCATGTGATGTCAGCTGTCATTCAACAACAAGGGTGGAGGTGTATCAGGGTAGGGGTGGAGGTGTATCAGGGTAGGGATGGAGGTGTATCATGGTAGGGGTGGAGGTGTATCAGGGTAGGGAGGAGGTGTATCATGGGGTAGGGAGGGATGGAGGTGTATCAGGGTAGGGGTGGAGGTGTATCAGGGTAGGGTTGGAGGTGTATCAGGGTAGGGGTGGAGGTGTATCAGGGTAAGGGTGGAGGTGTATCAGGGTAGGGATGGAGGTGTATCAGGGTAAGGGTGGAGGTGTATCAGGGTAGGGAGGAGGTGTATCAGGGTAGGGAATGGAGGTGTATCAGGGTAGGGATGGAGGTGTATCAGGGTAGGGGTGGAGGTGTATCAGGGTAGGGATGGAGGTGTATCAGGGTAGGGGTGGAGGTGTATCAGGGTAAGGGTGGAGGTGTATCAGGGTAGGGATGGAGGTGTATCAGGGTAAGGGTGGAGGTGTATCAGGGTAGGGATGGAGATGTATCAGGGTAAGGGTGGAGGTGTATCAGGGTAGGGATGGAGGTGTATCAGGCTATGGATGGAGGAGAGTTGGGGTGGAGGTGTATCAGGGTAGGGAGGAGGTGTATCAGGGTAGGGATGGAGGTGTATCAGGGTAGGGATGGAGGTGTATCAGGGTAGGGATGGAGGTGTATCAGGGTAGGGATGGAGGTGTATCAGGGTAGGGTTGGAGGTGTATCAGGGTAGGGATGGAGGTGTATCAGGGTAAGGGTGGAGGTGTATCAGGGTAGGGGTGGAGGTGTATCAGGGTAAGGGTGGAGGTGTATCAGGGTAGGGATGGAGGTGTATCAGGGTAAGGGTGGAGGTGTATCAGGGTAGGGATGGAGGTGTATCAGGGTAAGGGTGGAGGTGTATCAGGGTAGGGATGAAGGTGTATCAGGCTATGGATGGAGGAGAGTTGGGGTGGAGGTGTATCAGGGTAGGGAGGAGGTGTATCAGGGTAGGGATGGAGGTGTATCAGGGTAGGGATGGAGGTGTATCAGGGTAGGGATGGAGGTGTATCAGGGTAGGGTTGGAGGTGTATCAGGGTAGGGATGGAGGTGTATCAGGGTAAGGGTGGAGGTGTATCAGGGTAGGGGTGGAGGTGTATCAGGCTATGGATGGAGGAGAGTTGGGGTGGAGGTGTATCAGGGTAGGGAGGAGGTGTATCAGGGTAGGGATGGAGGTGTATCAGGGTAGGGATGGAGGTGTATCAGGGTAGGGATGGAGGTGTATCAGGGTAGGGTTGGAGGTGTATCAGGGTAGGGATGGAGGTGTATCAGGGTAAGGGTGGAGGTGTATCAGGGTAGGGGTGGAGGTGTATCAGGCTATGGATGGAGGAGAGTTGGGGTGGAGGTGTATCAGGGTAGGGAGGAGGTGTATCAGGGTAGGGATGGAGGTGTATCAGGGTAGGGGTGGAGGTGTATCAGGGTAGGGGTGGAGGTGCATCAGGGTAGGGGAGGAGGTGTATCAGGGTAGGGGTGGAGGTGTATCAGGGTAGGGGTGGAGGTGTATCAGGGTAGGGAGGAGGTGTATCAGGGTAGGGGTGGAGGTGTATCAGTGTAGGGGTGGAGGTGTATCAGGGTAGGGGTGGAGGTGTATCGGGGTAGGGGTGGAGGTGTATTAGGGTAGGGGTGGAGGTGTATCAGGGTAGGGGTGGAGGTGTATCAGGGTAGGGATGGAGGTGTATCAGGGTAGGGGTGGAGGTGTATCAGGGTAGGGGTGAAGCTGGAGGAGGCTTCCTGTAGGCTTCCTCTCAGTGTACCTCGGTCAGCAAGGCAGTGGCATACAAGTGTAGCTTTGTTTTGCCTATTGAAAAGGTGTTCATTCACACAGACTGTGTGTGTGTGTGTGTGTGTGTGTGTGTGTGTGTGTGTGTGTGTGTGTGTGTGTGTGTGTGTGTGTGTGTGTGTGTGTGTGTGTGTGTGTGTGTGTGTGTGTGTGTGTGTGTGTGTGTGCGCGTGCGTGCGTGCGTGTCTGTGTGAATGTATGTTTTTTTCCATGTTTGAAGTTGTATTAGTCAGACAGTATGTTCAGGATACACATGTACACCGTCTAACAAAATGCTGACTTGCAGGTTCCTTCTGGACAATGCAGCAACAATAAGAAATAATAATAGATAGGAATGTGATCATAGAGTAACTGGCTCAGTAGAAAATAACAGACTGTGTGTGTGTGTGTGTGTGTGTGTGTGTGTGTGTGTGTGTGTGTGTTTTCCGTTGGTTTCCCTCCACTAGTCTATGCTTGACTGTGTTCCTCCTGCAGAATCAAACCATTTTTTTGTTTTCCATTAAATCAGGGACTGTGTCATGATGCAGTATTCTCCTTTTCATTTATGTAAAAGCTCCTGGTCTTTGGTCCCAGAGTAAATTTCACTTGGCTGTTATTCAAATGCTTTAAACATTTACAAGTGGCTCTGAATGTGAGAGTAAAATGAAGTAGGATGAGTACATCAGCCCAACATTTTAGGCTAGATTGTGTGTAGTCGTTCTATTGGATTACACAGACGTTTAATATGTAGAATAACGTGAACCAAGCACCTCTATGGCTGAGAACTACTGTAGAGACAAAACATTTGAAATGTTCTCTACATAGTTGTTTCAAATAAATACTGTATAAAGGGATTTAGTTTTTCTTTGGTGGCATGGTTTTATTTTGGGGTTGGCTTCTGAGTATTATCCTGCATGAGCTGCTTTTCCTCTAGAAGGGATAAACAGAGAGGGATTGTGGGCAGAAGGTAAAAAAACAGCCAATGTTAACCAGCAGACACACAGGGTAATCATATTAGTGCTGATTTATCATATCTTACCGTTCTCCGCTGTGAGCTGTTCAGTGTAGATCACATGATAACAGAGAGCGGGCTCACTGTGGAAGTTAGGCGGGAGGGCGGGGAAATGATAGACCTCTGCAGTAACTTTCAACAGTTTCATGACACTCGAGCTCTTGAAAATGAGTTTGTAAACATTGTCAACAGGAGAGGTCAAGAAGAAGAGGTCAAGAATAATATCTGTCACCATCTTGGGTGTTATGTTCTAACCCTGGCCAGGGACTCAATCTGTATCACGGACAGCGTTACAGCGTGATTGAAATGTAAATGCAATGTTCCCGCGTTAACGGAGACTGCATTCATGGTAAACGCTGCATGTGTCGGCTCAATCAAAATGGCCTTAACATTTCTATCGTGCAAATCTGTAACGCTTCAGTGATCCAAATTGAACAGAGCCCTAGGTGTCAGTCTGATCACATATGTCAGGGGTCTCCTCTCTACATACAGATAGTAGAATAGATAGGAGCTCTGTCTGTCTACTGGGTGCCTGGGCTCTGTCTACTGAGCTGACATCGTGGTGTCTGCACACTCATTATTGATGGCTGGCTCCCAGTTCCAAACTGTTAGGATGGCAGAGCACCACTGGAGATGTCTGTCTGTCTGTCTGTCTGTCTGCCTGCCTGCCTGCCTGCCTGCCTGCCTGCCTGCCTGCCTGCCTGCCTGCCTGCCTGCCTGCCTGCCTGCCTGCCGTGATTATGGGTGTGCCTGTGTACACCTTCAAAAAATGTTGCTTTTTAATGAGTGGCAGAGGGGAGGGGCATGTGGAAAGGGTGGGATACAGCTGAAGAGGGAGAAAGGGGCAGAGTGTGGTGAATAGGTAACCATGGCGACTCTCTTGGCTAAGATTTGAATTGAGAGAAAGTGAGAAAACAGGGGAATGATTGAAGCGACAGTGATCTCCTGCGAGGCAGACAGAGAACCAAGATCAAAGGGTTAATATGTGTCAGTGTAGCAGGTTAATCTTTCATCAAACTGAGAGGTCAATGCAGTATTTCCACAGCCACTGGACACAGCAGCAACACATGGGGAGAGAGGAGAGAAAAATAGGATTGGAGAGAGAGAGAGAGAGAGCAGAAAGAGAGTGACCTAGAGAGAGATGGAGATAGGCAGAGGCCACTAAAATGTTGATGGTGACAGCGATTCGACAACAGTGAAGCAGACGCCAACTCCAACTACTTCCAGTTCCTCGATGGACTCGACTCCACTCCCCACTAACCAAACAAACTATCTCAGCCTGCATCTCTCTCTCTCAGCCTCACATCTCATCCCATCTCCCTTGGCTCCCTTTGATTTGGATCAGCTGTCGTCTCCCCAAAATAACTGCCATACTTACACATCAGTCCTAATGGTGGCTAAAATTAAACATAGAGGTGGCTGTCATTTCAAGGGTAATGCCTGCAGTCTGTTGTTATGTTACATATGCTGGGATGCACAAAATAGCCACGATAGAGAAGAGAAACACCGGGGATTTGTTTTTCAGAACATTAAATGCAGATTTAAATTATTTTTCCCCCTGTGAGATTGGCACTGAAAGACAATATTTAAATGAAACTGTCATGGGGATGATGTATATGATGATGTCACAGCATATAATGTGGAGGTATGCTTCTAAGAGATTTGCCTCAAAGTTTCACGCAAACACAGGGAGGTACCAAATCTGAGGTAGCCTGGGTATATCAGTCTGTTTGCGCTAACATCCCACTCCTTGCCATTCCTTGTCTTGCCAAAAATGTTTTTGTCATGACAAGGAGTGTCATTTTATCTGTATTTAACATTGTGAGAAGCTTGTCCAGTGTTATGTAAGTGACTACTGGTCCAGTGTTATGTCCATAGTGACTACTGGTTCTGGTCTAGAGTCTGTGACTGTCCCAGTACCCTACTGGTTCTGGTCTAGAACTAGTGACTGTCCCAGTACCCTACTGGTTCTGGTCTACTGTGACTGTTGACTGTTCTGGTCCAGTACTGTCCCTACTGGTTCTGGTCTAGAACTGTGACTGTCCCAGTACCCTACTGGTTCTGGTCTAGAACTGTGACTGTCCCAGTAATCTACTGGTTCTGGTCTAGAGCTGTGACTGTCCCAGTACCCTACTGGTTCTGGTCTAGAGCTGTGACTGTCCCAGTACCCTACTGGTTCTGGTCTAGAACTGTGACTGTCCCGGTATCCTACTGGTTCGGGTCTAGAGCTGTGACTGTCCCAGTACCCTACTGGTTCTGGTCTAGAACTGTGACTGTCCCAGTACCCTACTGGTTCTGGTCTAGAGCTATGACTGTCCCAGTACCCTACTGGTTCTGGTCTAGAGCTGTGACTGTCCCAGTACCCTACTGGTTCTGGTCTAGAACTGTGACTGTCCCGGTTTCCTACTGGTTCTGGTCTAGAGCTGTGATGGTCCCAGTATCCTACTGGTTCTGGTCTAGAACTGTGACTGTCCCAGTACCCTACTGGTTCTGGTCTAGAGCTGTGACTGTCCCAGTACCCTACTGGTTCTGGTCTAGAGCTGTGACTGTCCCAGTACCCTACTGGTTCTGGTCTAGAGCTGTGACTGTCCCAGTACCCTACTGGTTCTGGTCTAGAGCTGTGACTGTCCCAGTACCCTACTGGTTCTGGTCTAGAACTGTGACTGTGCCAGTACCCTAATGGTTTTGGTCTACCCTAATGGTTTTGGTCTATCCTCTGGTTCTGGAGCTGTGAGTGACTGTCCCAGTACCCTACTGTTTCTGGTCTAGAACTGTGACTGTCCCAGTATCCTACTGGTTCTGGTCTAGAGCTGAGTGACTGTCCCAGTACCCTACTGGTTCTGGTCTAGAGATGTGTGTGATGGTCCCAGTACCCTACTGGTGCTGGTCTAGAGCGGTGACTGTCCCAGTACCCTACTGGTTCTGGTCTAGAGCTGTGATGGTCCCAGTATCCTACTGGTTCTGATCTAGAGTTGTGAGTGTCCCGGTACCTTACTGGTTTTGGTCTAGATCTGTGATGGTCCCAGTATCCTACTGGTTCTGGTCTAGAGCTCTGACTGTCCAAGTACCCTACTGGTTCTGGTCAAGAGCTGTGACTGTCCCATTACCCTACTGGTTCTGGTGTAGAACTGTGAGTGACTGTCCCAGTATCCTACTGGTTCTGGTTTAGAGCTGTGAGTTTCCCAGTATCCTACTGGTTCTGGTCTAGAGCTGTGTGTGACGGTCCCAGTACCCTACTGGTTCTGGTCTAGAGCTGTGAGTGTCCCAGTATCCTCTGGTTCTGGTCTAGAGCTGTGACTGTCCCAGTACCCTACTGGTTCTGATCTAGAGCTGTGACTGTCCCGGTATCCTACTGTTTCTGGTCTAGAACTGTGACTGTCCCAGTATCCTACTGGTTCTGGTCTAGAGCTGTGAGTGACTGTCCCAGTACCCTACTGGTTCTGGTCTAGAGATGTGTGTGATGGTCCCAGTACCCTACTGGTGCTGGTCTAGAGCGGTGACTGTCCCAGTACCCTACTGGTTCTGGTCTAGAGCTGTGATGGTCCCAGTATCCTACTGGTTCTGATCTAGAGTTGTGAGTGTCCCGGTACCTTACTGGTTTTGGTCTAGATCTGTGATGGTCCCAGTATCCTACTGGCTCTGGTCTAGAGCTGTGAGTGACTGTCCCAGTATCCTACTGGTTCTGGTCTAGAGCTGTGACTGTCCCAGTACCCTACTGGTTCTGGTCTAGAGCTGTGACTGTCCCGGTATCCTACTGGTTCTGGTCTAGAACTGTGACTGTCCCGGTATCCTACTGTTTCTGGTCTAGAGCTGTGACTGTCCCAGTACCCTACTGGTTCTGGTCTAGAGCTGTGACTGTCCCAGTATCCTACTGGTTCTGGTCAAGAGCTGTGACTGTCCCAGTACCCTACTGGTTCTGGTCAAGAGCTGTGACTGTCCCAGTACCCTACTGGTTCTGGTGTAGAACTGTGACTGACTGTCCCAGTATCCTCCTGGTTCTGGTCTAGAGCTGTGAGTGTCCCAGTACCCTACTGGTTCTGGTCTAGAGCTGTGACTGTCCCAGTACCCTACTGGTTCTGGTCTAGAGCTGTGACTGTCCCAGTACCCTACTGGTTCTGGTCTAGAGCTGTGTGTGACGGTCCCAGTACCCTACTGGTTCTGGTCTAGAACTGTGACTGTGCCAGTACCCTAATGGTTTTGGTCTAGAGCTGTGAGTGACTGTCCCAGTACCCTACTGGTTCTGGTCTATAGCTGTGTGTGACGGTCCCAGTACCCTACTGGTTCTGGTCTAGAGCTGTGACTGTCCCAGTACCCTACTGGTTCTGGTCTAGATCTGTGATGGTCCCAGTATCCTACTGGCTCTGGTCTAGAGCTGTGAGTGACTGTCCCAGTATCCTACTGGTTCTGGTCTAGAGCTGTGACTGTCCCGGTATCCTACTGGTTCTGGTCTAGAACTGTGACTGTCCCAGTACCCTAATGGTTCTGGTCTAGAGCTCTGACTGTCCAAGTACCCTACTGGTTCTGGTCAAGAGCTGTGACTGTCCCATTACCCTACTGGTTCTGGTGTAGAACTGTGAGTGACTGTCCCAGTATCCTACTGGTTCTGGTTTAGAGCTGTGAGTTTCCCAGTATCCTACTGGTTCTGGTCTAGACTGACGGTCCCAGTACCCTACTGGTTCTGGTCTAGAGCTGTGAGTGTCCCAGTATCCTCTGGTTCTGGTCTAGAGCTGTGACTGTCCCAGTACCCTACTGGTTCTGATCTAGAGCTGTGACTGTCCCGGTATCCTACTGTTTCTGGTCTAGAACTGTGACTGTCCCAGTATCCTACTGGTTCTGGTCTAGAGCTGTGAGTGACTGTCCCAGTACCCTACTGGTTCTGGTCTAGAGATGTGTGTGACGGTCCCAGTACCCTACTGGTGCTGGTCTAGAGCTGTGACTGTCCCAGTACCCTACTGGTTCTGGTCTAGAGCTGTGATGGTCCCAGTATCCTACTGGTTCTGATCTAGAGTTGTGAGTGTCCCGGTACCTTACTGGTTTTGGTCTAGATCTGTGATGGTCCCAGTATCCTACTGGCTCTGGTCTAGAGCTGTGAGTGACTGTCCCAGTATCCTACTGGTTCTGGTCTAGAGCTGTGACTGTCCCAGTACCCTACTGGTTCTGGTCTAGAGCTGTGACTGTCCCGGTATCCTACTGGTTCTGGTCTAGAACTGTGACTGTCCCGGTATCCTACTGTTTCTGGTCTAGAACTGTGACTGTCCCAGTACCCTACTGGTTCTGGTCTAGAGCTGTGACTGTCCCAGTATCCTACTGGTTCTGGTCAAGAGCTGTGACTGTCCCAGTACCCTACTGGTTCTGGTCAAGAGCTGTGACTGTCCCAGTACCCTACTGGTTCTGGTGTAGAACTGTGACTGACTGTCCCAGTATCCTCCTGGTTCTGGTCTAGAGCTGTGAGTGTCCCAGTATCCTACTGGTTCTGCTCTAGAGCTGTGTGTGATGGTCCCAGTACCCTACTGGTTCTGGTCTAGAGCTGTGAGTGTCCCAGTATCCTCTGGTTCTGGTCTAGAGCTGTGACTGTCCCAGTACCCTACTGGTTCTGATCTAGAGCTGTGACTGTCCCGGTATCATACTGGTTCTGGTCTAGAACTGTGACTGTCCCGTTACCCTACTGGTTCTGGTCTAGAACTGTGACTGTCCCAGTACCCTACTGGTTCTGGTATAGAGCTGTGAGTGACTGTCCCAATACCCTACTGGTTCAGGTCTAGAGCTGTGACTGTCCAAGTACCCTACTGGTTCTGGTCTAGAGCTGTGACTGTCCCAGTACCCTACTGGTTCTGGTCTAGAGCTGTGACTGTCCCAGTACCCTACTGGTTCTGGTATAGAGCTGTGAGTGTCTGTCCCAATACCCTACTGGTTCCGGTCTAGAGCTGTGATTGACGGTCCCAGTACCCTACTGGTTCTGGTCTAGAACTGTGACTGTCCAAGTACCCTACTGGTTCTGGTCTAGAGTTGTGTGTGATGGTCCCAGTACCCTACTGGTTCTGTTCTAGAGCTTTGACTGTCCCAGTACCCTACTGGTTCTGGTCTAGAGCTGTGACTGTCCCAGTACCCTACTGGTTCTGTTCTAGAGCTTTGACTGTCCCAGTACCCTACAGGTTCTGGTCTAGAGCTGTGACTGACGGTTCCAGTACACAGTATCTGGTTCTAGAGCTGTGACGGTCCCAGTATCCTACTGGTTCTGGTCTAGAGCTGTGACTGTCCCAGTACCCTACAGGTTCTGGTCTAGAGCTGTGACTGACGGTTCCAGTACACAGTATCTGGTTCTAGAGCTGTGACGGTCACAGCAGCAGCAGGTCAGGACCGGACCTGTGTCCTGTTCACTTCTATCACACAGAGATGGTGCTGGATATGATTTATCACTGTGTCCTTGTTTGTGTTTTAATGTCATTGCACTCTGCTTTCAAATTATTGATCAATCTCACCCCTGTTTTGCTCCCTCTTTCTTTCTCCTTCTCTCTTTCCCTACTCATCTACCGTTCAGTGAGAGAAATCTCTTCTGTGCATCCATATCCATCTTTTTAAATGAATTCTTCTGTATTGTCTTTCCCCTCCATCTCTCCATTACTCTCTCTGTTTTATATGCATCTCTGTGTTGTTGTTCCCCTCCCTCCATCTCTGTCTACTTTATATTCATCTCTCTATTGAGTCTTTCCCCTCCCTCCCTCCCTCCCTCCCTCCCTCCCCCTCCCTCCCTCCCTCCCTCCCTCCCTCCCTCCCTCCCTCCCTCCCTCCCTCCCTCCCTCCCTCCCTCCCTCCCTCCCTCCCTCCCTCCCTCCCTCCCTCCCCCTCCCTCCCTCCCTCCCTATCTATCTATCTATCTATCTATCTATCTATCTATCTATCTATCTATCTATCTATCTATCTAGTCTTCTCCCCCCTCTCTCTGAGGTTATTCATATTAATGCCTCTCTCTCTCTCTATTTTTCCCTCCTACTTTTTAATCTTTTTTTTTTTACTCCATCTTTTCCTCTCTCTATGACCATTCTCTTTTTCATTCCCTCAACTATTTCTCTCTCTCCTCTGCTTCTGTCCCTCTATAGCATCCCTCTCACTCCCTCTACTCCATCCATCTATCTTTATCTCCCTCTCTTTCTCCCTCTATCCCCTCTCTCTTCTCTCTCTCTCTCTCTCTCTCTCTCTCTCTCTCTCTCTCTCTCTCTCTCTCTCTCGCTCTCTCTTGCCTTCTCTCCCTCTCTCCCCAATGTCTTGTTCTTTCTCTACCCCTCTCTCTCATCTCTCTCTCTGTTTCACTATCTCTCTCCCACTTTGCCCAACCTCTTGTTCTTTCTTTCTTTCTTTCTCTCTCTCCCTCTCTCTCTTCTCTCTCTTTCGCTCTTTCACTTCCCCCCCTCCTTCGCTCTCCCATTGCCTCTCTGCAACTGTTCAGTTTTCATCTATTACTGTAGTGTTGATAATTCCCTTCTCTTCTTTCAGCTGTACAGTCATCTATCAGATTAATAATCCCTCTCTCTCTCTTCAGTTGTACAGTCATCTATCAGATTAATAATCCCTCTCTCTCTTCAGCTGTACAGTCATCTATCAGATTAATAATCCCTCTCTCTCCCTTCAGCTGTACAGTCATCTATCAGATTAATAATCCCTCTCTCTCCCTTCAGCTGTACAGTCATCTATCAGATTAATAATCCCTCTCTCTCCCTTCAGCTGTACAGTCATCTATCAGATTAATAATCCCTCTCTCTCCCTTCAGCTGTACAGTCATCTATCAGATTAATAATCCCTCTCTCTCCCTTCAGCTGTACAGTCATCTATCAGATTAATAATCCCTCTCTCTCCCTTCAGCTGTACAGTCATCTATCAGATTAATAATCCCTCTCTCTCCCTTCAGCTGTACAGTCATCTATCAGATTAATAATCCCTCTCTCTCTTCAGCTGTACAGTCATCTATCAGATTAATAATCCCTCTCTCTCCCTTCAGCTGTACAGTCATCTATCAGATTAATAATCCCTCTCTCTCTCTTCAGCTGTACAGTCATCTATCAGATTAATAATTCCTCTCTCTCCCTTTCTCTCTCAATCTCTCCTCTTGTTTTTTTCCCTGAGCCAAGTGTGAATGCCAAGTGTGTGAAATGTATTTGAGTGTCAGAGTCCCATCATTACAGCCATCATCAGTAATAATAGTGGACTGTATGCCCTTATTTAAGGTTATTCAGGTCTAAATGACCTGCAGAGGGAGAGCAATTCTCCTTCGCTGGCTCCAGGAGCCTGGGTAGAGTTAACCATCTATCAGTGTTAAGGAAGACTGCACCCTTCACCACCATTCTGTGGCCCCTAGAGCATGTAATGCAGAGCCAGTATGGAAATAGAATTAGTACTGTCAACCCAATACCCGTGCAATGCTAATAGAGAGAGGATTTGGGTTGAAGTCACAACTCAGTGTTTGGACACTGGGATTTAAAGACATGCTCTGGAACTTTGGCGACTACTAAGTATTTTTTAAATCTCCTGCTTTGGGCTTGATGTGTCAATGTGTAGTTCATATATTTTTTATTTTTTATTTTTTTTAACCTTTATTTTACTAGGCAAGTCAGTTAAGAACAAATTCTTATTTTCAATGACGGCCTAGGAACAGTGGGTTAACTGCCTGTTCAGGGGCAGAACGACAGATTTTGTACCTTGTCAGCTCGGGGATTTGAACTTGCAACCTTTCGGTTACTAGTCCAATGCTCTAACCACTAGGCTACACTGTCTAACCTTAATTAGCGACGAAATCCCTAGTTTGAAGGCTGTACTGCGCCATTTCCCTACATTTTTCCCCTTGTGGGCCAGCCCCCTAGCAATTTGAGTTCTAACCAATGAGCTTCAGCCCCTCGCCATTTGAGTGACAGCTAGCAAGAGGCACACACATAGAGAGAGAGAGAGCGCAATGACATGGTGCACATATCTACTCAAACAGTATGTGACGTAGTGCGCAATTTTCGGGGACCACTTTTGGATCGTGAGCTTTACTTTCAGAACTACTGGCTAAAAAGTATACAAAAGTACCAGAGAATCTCTTTAAACAATATTATTGGTATTGTACTGTCGTCCTGAGAACTGTTGTCTTGAACGCGTGAGTGCATATACTGTAGAACCAATTCATGAATAACATAGTCATGAGTGTTAGGATTACAATATTACTTTTCATTCCAAGGGCAGACAGTAACCTGAAATGCATGATCCAGAGTTGCAATATTGTAAAGATGTCTATTGTTTGATGACACTGCTGTTAACTACAGTGATTTGCTGTAAAACTTGACCTTCACTAATGAGCAATGACACGCACCTTTTAAGGCTTCTCAAGTTATGCACAGGATCCACAGTCCTTTCAGAATAACTTATACCTGGAACAATACTGACTTTTCCATCAGTTCTGCTCAGTGTAAATGTTTCTAAACAATTGGAGGAGCATAATATACTGTACTATTTCTAATGTATGTGTTCTCTCTCTCTCTCTGTCTCTCTCTCTCTCTCTCTCTCTCTCTCTCTCTCACAGTAACTCGTGGATTCTTCTTAAAGGCCCCACTCAAATCCCTAGACGACAGAAAAAAAGGAGTAACATCTGTTTATGCACATATTTCTGTTAAACCCCCCTGGAAAAAACAAGAGATAGACAGAAGATAAAACACCTTTAAAAATGAAACATTAAAAGGAACAAATTGCCACTGGAGAAACTAAGCAAAGTCAACCTGGTTGAGGAATCTATCATCTTGGGATCAACATCTTCGGAGAAAGGGCAGGGTCATGTCCCAGTTGCCATGCGCATCACCACGGTGACCTGCCTTCCCTGCCCCTCTCCCCTCCTCCTCCTATTGGTCCAGCTGCTACTGCGGCTCCTCCTCTCTGGGCCAGAATTTGTAGAGGCCGCCTCCCCCTGCCCCACCCATTGCAGCTGCTCCAATCAGGCCAGTCGAGTCATCTGTACAAGACAGAGTCTGGATGGGGTGCCTGAGAGCATATCAGTCAACACACGATACCTCAACCTGCAGGAGAATTCAATAGAGGTAAATATGGACTGTGCTGAGCATTATCCGCTATGTTAATTTCTTTTGTTTGACTGTGTGTGTGTGTCTGTGTGTTTGTGTGCGTGCATGCCCATGCATGAGTGTGTGCGTGTGCGTGTACTGTATGTTGGTAAGCATTATGTAAATGCCTGTTTTTATATACTTGTTTCAATGTAATTACCTGTCATTCACTCATAATTACCATGGAAAAATGCCTATGTTCTACAAGTGTTCCCCAACCGTTTTGCAATTGAAATGGAGGTTATGTTAATATGTAAATCAAACATTAACACAGCAAACAGCAAAGAAACAGGAACACATGTGTTAGCAGATTGTATGTCAGAACCCCAAGGTGGTTGTTGTGGTTTTACAGCTGCACTGGGACACTCCATTTAACCCCAGCTTCCCAATGTGAACGTCCTCAGCATGTCAGCCGTGCAATAGAAGACATATTCCCGCTGTTTTCACTTTATGTATTTAGGAACTTTGCGCTCAGAAATGTCTAGACAACTTCACAGACATGAGGTTGCTGAATACGCTAAGTCCATTTGTGAATTTGGATACAGAGTGTTTTAGGCTAATGCTCATTTAGTTTTGGCAAAGTTTGTGGCAAATCAGTAAAGTGACTGCAGAGAGAGGAAGTGGACAAACAGCCATTCTATCCCACTCAGAAAGCCAGATGATTGAACTGTATATGATGGCTACAGAAGGAAAAGGGAACATCAACCCTCATGGTTTGGTCTTACGAGTTACAGAGATGCAGCTTGTTAAAATATGAAATAAAGAAATAATAACACTATTCATTATACTTCCCTCTTAGCCAACGGATTCTGATTGGATTTGTTGTATCCCGAAGCCCCACTTGAAATGATTAAAAATCTAAAAATATTGTAACACCTGGAGGCATCCTAGATTCTCTGGTATATTTTTTCTCTTCTCTCCCCCAAGTACCCTGAGAGTAAAGCTTTGACAGCTCCCACTCCCCTCTTAAACACCCCCACCCTTCTTATCACCCTCCCCCCTCCTGCTCCACATAAGGAGGATGCAGTGGCCTGGCTCCAGGAGCTTCTCACTGCCACCCTCACTGAGAGCATCGCCCACAAATATCTCACACAGCCATAGATGACTTGCCTAGTTAAATAAAGGTTAAATAAAATAAAATAAATAGATTTAAAGGGATTTTAGTCCTGCTCACTAGCTGTGTGTCTGATGCCTGGCGAAATGAGCTCCGTTTGGACAGCCCAGATCCAGGGGCCCACCCAGTCCAAATGCACCAGCAAACATCTTCTCTCTGAGAAAAACAACCATGTCTATTGTCTGTTCATTTACCAAAACGGATACACCACAATTAATCATTTCAGCCTCTGTGTTCATAATTTTTTTGAAGTGTTGTGAATTTTAATTTGGCTCATATCAGTGATTTGAAGTTTTTGTTTTCTCTCGCTGTAAGATTTGAGTTGATGTTCATGTTTATAAAACATTATGGTAATGTTCCGATAGTGTCCCTGCATTCACACCTGTGCTATTGCTTTCACACTCTACCCAGCTGTCACAGCCACTGGAGCTGCACCCTGTTTACACAGTCTAGTCACTCTTCATGTTGTGAGATATTAACATTCTCCCTCTCCCTCTCTCCCCACCAGGTTATCAAGTCAGACACCTTCAAGCACTTGAGGCACCTTGAGATCCTGCAGCTGTCTAAGAACAAAATCAGTCAGATTGAGGTGGGAGCATTCAATGGCCTGCCCAACCTCAATACGCTGGAGCTGTTCGACAACCGCCTCACCCTGGTCCCCTCACAGGCCTTTGAGTACCTCAGCAAGCTGCGGGAGCTGTGGTTACGGAACAACCCCATCGAGACGCTGCCGGGCTACGCCTTCCACCGCGTGCCCTCGCTGCGCCGGCTGGACCTGGGAGAGCTCAAGAAGCTGGACTACATCTCAGACGCCGCCTTCGTGGGCCTGGTCAACCTGCGCTACCTGAACCTGGGCATGTGTGGTCTGAAGGACATCCCCAACCTGACGGCCCTGGTGCGTCTGGAGGAGCTGGAGCTGTCTGGGAACCGTCTGGAGATCATCCGGCCTGGCTCTTTCCAGGGCCTGGTGTCTCTCCGTAAGCTGTGGCTCATGCACTCGCAAGTGAAGGTCATCGAGCGCAACGCCTTCGACGACCTGAAGAACCTGGAGGAGCTCAACCTTTCCCACAACTCCCTGCACTCGCTGCCCCATGACCTCTTCACCCCGCTGCACCAGCTGGAGCGGGTGCACCTCAACCACAACCCCTGGGTGTGCAACTGTGACGTGCTGTGGCTCAGCTGGTGGCTGAAGGAGACGGTGCCCAGTAACACTACGTGCTGCGCCCGCTGCCACGCTCCACCCGGCCTGAAGGGCAGGTACATCGGGGAGCTGGACCAGAGCCACTTCACCTGCTACGCTCCCGTCATCGTGGAGCCGCCCACCGACCTCAACGTTACCGAGGGCATGGCTGCAGAGCTGAAGTGTCGCACGGGCACCACCATGACCTCGGTCAACTGGCTCACGCCCAACGGCACCCTGATGACCCACGGCTCCTACCGGGTCCGGATCTCCGTGCTGCACGACGGTACGCTCAACTTTACCAACGTCACGCTGAGGGACACGGGTCAGTACACCTGCATGGTGACCAACTCGGCTGGCAACACCACGGCAACCGCCGTGCTTAATGTCACTGCCGCCGACGTTGGCGTCAGCTACTTCACTACTGTCACCGTGGAAACGGTGGAGCCCAACGAGGGCCCGACAGTCTACGCGGGCGTCATGAACAGCCACAACGAGTCATACGTCATTACCCCGTCTGGCCACCAGTGGAGGGGGGGGCTCCCTACCACCGCCTCCTCCCTGTCAGCCTGGTCCTTGTCCTCATCCCGGGCCACCCGGCCCACCTTTACTGTGCCCATCACTGCCGAGACGGGCTATTCTGGCCTTGATGACGTGATGAAGACCACCAAGATCATCATTGGCTGCTTTGTGGCCATTACCTTCATGGCAGCCGTGATGCTGGTGGTCTTCTACAAGCTGAGGAAGCAGCACCAGCTGCACAAGCACCACGGCCCCGCCCGCGCCATCGAGATCATCAACGTGGAGGACGAGATTGGCGCCGGTGCTGGTGGACGCGGGAGCGGCATCTCAGGGGGCGGCACCGTCTCTCGGGATGGAGGCGGAGGGGGAGGAGTAGGAGGAGGGCAGAGCCTGAGGATGCATCACCCGGAGATGGTCAACCTGCCCAACCTGGCCAGACAGGAGCACCTCAACCACTACTACAAGGCCCATCACTTCAACAACAACATGATGGGCCTGGGCATGGGCCTCAACAACAACAACAACCCCTCCCTCTCCCCCTGTTCCCAGAGCACCCCCAACTCCTGCGCACAGGGGCCCACCTCCACCAGTGGTGGCACCCCCACGGGTGGCTTGCTGCCCTCCCCTGTGCCCCTGCCCCAGCTGGGCATCCACAGCTCTCTGAAGGGGCTCATGGGGAAAGGCCAGAACCCTCAGATCGAGCCTCTGCTCTTCAAGAGTGGCTCCAAGGAGAATGTGCAAGAGACTCAGATCTGAGAGAAAGAGATAGAGAGAGATGGAAAAAGAGAGAGAGATGAAGAGACAGAAAACAGGGAGATGGAGGGAGAGAGAGGAGTCTGATTGTACTATCCCCATGGCCATATTTCGATAGAAAGTGTAGGCAGGCAGAATATGAAATATTACATAGACATTGCTTTATATGGTTAGTGCATAGAGAGAGAGAGAGAGAGGAGAGATTGTTCTCACACCTCTACTGTGTCTGCTCAACACCCGTCCAAGCATTAACATCTTCTGAGACACTCCAAGACAAACACAGACACATACAGCCCGACACAAGGACAGGAACATTCTATCTGCTAACACATACACAGTGCATTATGAGATTGACAACTATGTGCCAAACTTGCGCATGTCTGTGCCAAAGTAAAAGCCCTCGCAATCTATATATCCATCCGCAGCATTCCCAGACTGAATCAGGTGACCAGGTTCAATACCCAGACACAATAAGAATCACCACAGTTATAACTGAATACAGATGACCTCGTATATTATCAGATACTATCCAAGGCACCGTGTATATATAGAGGTAAGATCTGAGTCACTATGTTGAAGTAGGCGGATAAGTGTTTGGGACTGTGTCAGAGCAGTACAGGGCTGCCCAGACGCACTCTGTGGAACAGGACAGAAAGTAAACCATTGAGCAGAACACAGTTTAGTGTCGGACAACAAGCAATGTGTAGGAAGAGGAAACAACATCAACAACGGTTGTGTTTTACTTAGTGGGCTCAATCTCACTTTCTCCCCTCTTTCACACCTGACTGGCTACTCTCTTTAAAGGAGAGGAAGGTATATGAAGTGAATCGTCGTATAAAAAATAAAAAATCTAATAGCAAAAAGGACATACGAAAGATACAAATAAACTGTGAAAGTACATATTATATATAAATATATTTTCATTCGAAGAAATAAATTATGAAGAATCTTTACCAAGTTTCTGACTAAATAGCCACAGCTTCTGAAGAATATATGAACTGCTGTCATAGCGGTCATCACTATGAAAACTTTGTTTGGCTAGAAACAAGATGGCCGACATTCTGTGCTGGAAAGGGACATATTGTAGTGGAGGCTGTGGATGAGCAAGAGCTGAAATTGGAAACTGGCACAGTGTTTGATTGAATTTATTTTGGTTTCAATTTTTGTAGCATCACAAAGCGTTCCCTCTCATGCCACATTTACATAAACAGGGTCATTGGAGAAGGGGGATCTTTACTCTCCATTTAATGAGAACATATGAAATATGATTACAAAACTTCACCCTTTGATACAAACCATATGGATATTGTAATGATGATAATGATGATAATTATAATAATTCAGTAAATACTTATCAACCGTATACTGTAGATAGCTCTTAAAAGCAGATATAGGTTTAGCATTTTCTCTGATTCAAGTGGAAATATCTAAAATTGCAATGTGATCGGTTTCAACTTTATGCATTCAGTATGCAATATATCATGATATTGAGAGCAAATTATTATTATAATTATCATCATTATTACTATTATTATTATTACTATTGATTATTATTGTTATTATTATCATACACTGAGTGTACAAAACATTAGGAACACCTTCCTAATATTATGTTGAAGCCCATTTTGCCCTCAGAACAGCCTCAATTGGTCGGGGAATGGACTGCAAGGTGTTAAAAGCGTTCCACAGGGATGCTGGGCCATGTTGACTCCAATGCATCCCACAGTTGTCAAGTTGGCTGGATGTCCTTTGGGTGGTGGACCATTCTTGATACACACAGGAAACTGTTGAGCTTGAAAAACCCGGCAGTGTTGCAGCTATTGACACACTCCAACCTGTGCGCCTGGCACCTACTACCATACCCCGTTCAAATTCACCCTCTGAATTGTCTCGAGGCTTAAAAATCTGTCTTTAACCTGTCTCCTCCTCTTCATCTACACTGATTGAAGTGGATTTAACAGGTGACATCAATAAGAGATCATAGTCTTCACATGGTCAGTCTATGTCATGGAAAGAGCAGATGTTCCTAATGTTTTGTACAGTCAGTGTATAGGTGGCAGAGCAGTCTAGTACATCCTTATGAAAGTTATGTTTATAATTGATTCAGTGGGGAATGATTTGATTACACATGGAACGATGACGATCCTTTCAACCACCATATTGACTCCAACAACAGGGGATGGACTGTGTTCCACCAAACACCAACCTGCAGAAACAGGAAATACATGGTCCTCAAAATGGCTGCTCCCACATGGCATCCTCACAGCCCATATCTCCTCAGAAACTCCTCTGTTTTGTACCACAACACCAGTCTCAGCCGATCAGGACCCCTCGTTTTATTCTGCTGTGTAAAAGACATGAACCTTTGAGGAAGACTGCTCGTTTGCAGAGGATTATATCAGAACTCAGTGTTCTCATGTGTGAATGGAATTCATGGCAGCAGGGAGCTAAAGGAGGACAGCATTTTGAAGCGTTTGAAAGGTAAGAGAAACCTATTCAATGAAAGAGACAGAAAGCCTAGATGAATCATGTGGTGATGGGTGATTTTTTTTTTTTAAGGAAAAGGACAAATAAATGAAAAATATAGAAACGTATAGATCTCTTAAAAAAAAGCTATTATAAGTGTTTTTTCATTTTGTTTTTTTTATCTAGTTTGATTATTTCCTTTTGATCTTTTTTTAAAATCAAGTGTTATCTCAATTGTAATATTGTTATTGTTATTATAATTTGCTAATTACACTGGTTATAATTCTGAAAGATGTTCTGTCAGCAGAAGTCACGTTGAAAAATTAAAATATCTGGCACACAAAATGGCGGTTGAACTCTGTGAAACTTGGTGGCATTAGTTTTTTTGTGTTTTTTCCCATTTAATATCCCTTTGGCTAATACAGCTGTGCTTGAGTTGAGACACACAGAATGTGAAATGGCCGGCGAGGGGTCTTTTCCTGCACAAGGAGGACGGGATAGATCCTGCTTTGATTTACAAGCTTGCTCACGCTCTCTCTCACTCTGTGATTTTCAGAATGTCATAGCTATCAGTGCTCCGAGTGTGATTTCGCTAAGTCAACACCCTGTTTCCATGACTACCTACCCTCAGAATAATGCGCCAAACAGCGTCACATCTTGCACCTCATATGGTGCCTGATGCCCCCTGTCAATCATGTTCCTTTAAGACAACATATCTCTCTACAAGCCAGCCAGTGTTCTTCCAACAGTCGCAAATCACCTTTCACAGTGTGCCCATATCCTAACACAATGTCCCTACAGGTTCCTACCACCAGGTTTCCCTGGCAACTGTTGCAGCTGCGACAGTCCTCATCATAGCATCTTGATTTGGGTTTCTGATGCAAATAGGAGGGAACAGACAGTATAGAAGGCTATTAACATATCCATGGTCCTCACAATAGATATTTATATTTTTTCACGGCGCTTATGCAAGTGATTTACACATTCATGTTGCTCATGGAAATAATGAACATATTCCATTGGCTTATTCCAGTGACTTACATCCTGTATCTATATCATCTACACACACTTTTGATTTACCAATGCAGTGATTTACATCGTCTATATCTCTTCTACATGTCAGTTGCATATTCCTACACTAGTGCTGAACGTATTAATGTACCTTGCACTTGTGATTAACACTCATATCCCATGCACCAGTTATTAACATATTTATTTTACCAACAGGGATCTTTAATCCCCTCACTAGTTTTTTACATATTCGTGTGTGTGTGTGTGTGTGTGTGTGTGTGTGTGTGTGTGTGTGTGTGTGTGTGTGTGTGTGTGTGTGTGTGTGTGTGTGTGTGTGTGTGTGTGTGTGTGTGTGTGTGTGTTCGTTCAGTGGTTCTGACAACAACTATTCCCACAGTACTCTGGATGTGACTCCCTGACTGTCTTGTCACCTCAGAAAGCATTATGAAGCCTTATGAAGCTCTTATGAAGTGTCACAGAGAAGCTAGAAAGGCTTAGTGGCAGAACAAGTTAGGCCAGTGCCCCACAGTCCCAGTAACATCACTGCAGTGACTGAGTCACACAGCACTGAACACACAGTTAACACTAATGGAAACGCTGTGTTTACTGTGCAGGAAGAGACCCGCTCGCCCAACCATTCAGGGAATAAGTCAAGTATGTATGTGTGTGTGTTCGCGTTCAGTTACGGTACCTACAGTAGTATTTTTGATTACTATGGCAACTTGATATTGTTTCCATTATTTAGAATGCAGCTATATCAGTGTGTGTGTGCATGCGCCTGCTAGGTGAGTGTATGTAATGTGTGGGTTGTATAAGGAGGATGCAGAGTGAGAGAGAGAGAGAGGGAGGGGGCCAGTCAGACCTCCATTTTAAATCCCCAGTTTAAAGCAGTTCTCTGTCTGTTTCCCTCTGCTCCAGGCTGGTTTATGATCCTCTCACTGACACTTTAAGTAAAAAGGGGATTTCTAGTTAAGCAGGGTTTCCCCCCCTCTCCCCTCTGCCTATTGGGATAAGCCCAAGAGATCAAAGATCTGCTCTATCACGGCCAGTCTCTTTAGCATTCCACTGGCCTCTGCCTCTCTCAACTCGTAGTCAATCTGAGGTTACGAGCTTGTGGTCAAGTCGCGTGTCACACCGCCCTAGTTATCCTCACTGTTAAACCAGCCAATCAAGGCTATAGTGTTTCCTAATTGGACAGGGGCCGATGGCCTCGGTTATCCTGACATGTTTGGCTGTTCTAGCTCAGGTCCTGGTCTAATGAGACAATATTAATCAGGCTTTTGATATATTTAGGATGTGATCTTAATTATCTTAATTGGTAGAACCTGCTGTGTTCTGATCAGAGCAGCTTTTTTTATGTCACCTTTATTTAACCAGGTAGGCCAGTTGAGAACAAGTTCTCATTTACAACTGGGATCTTTGTGTTTTTAGATAGTCATGTTTCAGGGGCCTTATTTGAGCTTGAGGTGAGTGTAGCCGATGTGAAATGGCTAGCTAGTTAGCGGTGGTGCGCGCTCGTGGTGTTTCAATCGGTGACGCCACTTACTGTTACATGAGCATAGCCTTGTTTAGGTGAGACAACACCTTTAGGGAACCAGCCAGGTCTACCATTGGAGCTGGTCCCATATGTGGGTGGTGAACAGATGTAAGCCATAGAATTAGTAAGTTGTTGTTATCTTCCCTCGTAGAGTTTCATTTCAATTCTGTCACCCAACCATTTAAAACTAGTTGTGAAACGACAGTGGAGCTGCTACATTATTGATACTCATAGGGTCAATGATGCATACGCTCCAGCGCCAAATGCAAATGCTCCTCCCAGTTGTCTAGGCCAGAAGTGTCAAACCGCTGTAATTTATAAGCATTATTATTGCTATCATATTTTTTAACGGCCATCAGATGGCCTATGAATACAGACCCAGAGAAACCTTGCGGCTTCTATTGTCACACATGATGATGATGATGATGATGAGGATGATGGCGACTGAGACGGCAGGACGTTCAGATGCAGATCTGTGTGTCTGTAGTCTCTAGTCTCCTAGTTTAACTTTACGTCATTGTCAGACTAGTAGTCAGTGATTTTATTACTATGACGGCAGTCGGCCTTTAGATGGGTTTTAAGCGCGTCTACTTCTACGAGGATGGTGTTTAGATGCTCTCTTGGTTATTCTGCTTGTGCGTGTGGTGCTGGCTCAGAGTATTTCCTGTCCATATTCTCCCTGTGAGGTTTTGTGGAGGTTGAGATCATATGCTCATGGACGTCAGTCTGCGCCATCCGTGTGATTTGTACAAGAGCCTGCAGCCACTTATTAAACAGGCCTCCCTGTTGCCTATGCACATACGTAGGAGCACACATACACACGCACAAGCACATATAGGCATGAGCGCACACACATTTGCGGATTGACTGACATTGACTGACTAATTGATTGTGAATGATTGATTGAAAGGGGCTTTCTTAATGATGTGTGTATTTGTGCGGTGGGCTTAACACAAACCTCTCGCCAGCTCCCAGCAGGGCTGCAGTTCAGAGGCTGGGGCTTTGTGTTCTGTGAAGGTGTCCTTAATTTGAGAACAGAGAGACATTAACATATGGCTTATTTCATTGTTTCCTTGGCAACCGTGTCCTCTGTCACAAGATGTCCGTTTTGGTTGACTTGGGCGGCTGACATGAGAGTGTTAGCGTGCCGTGACGCCGGGGAGATTAGCGGTGTCTCATCGTGGATGACTTCATCTTCTGTCGATGACTGTCCTGTGCTAGAGGTCAGGCAACCTCAGGTGGAGAGGTTCATAAGAGGGGAAGTTTTATTTTTACCAACCAAATCTACTATTATTTAGATTTCACTTGTTTTTGAGAAACTTACTCCAACCAGTGATTCACTTCCTCATCCCTGTAAGGGGGCTCTGAAAAAACATGAACAAATTCTCCTAAAACACCCATATACGTTCTTTTAGGAATGGCAAAGCTCTCAGTATATAACATCTAAAGACCTGCATCGCTATTTTGAGAGCTTATCCGTTTCCGCAAACTGGACCCTTCTATAACATGCCATTTACATCAAAAATAGAGATTTGCTTGCAAAAAAGCTAAGTTCTCCTTTAACAGGGAGCAGCCATCACTGTTACCCCAACACTCTAATGGGACATGCTGAAAAGCCTCTAATTGTGGGGTCCAGCATAATGGATCTGGTCATCAGGCTAGGCCTTCCTGAGCACACCGTAGCTGTGGTATTCAGCTGGGACACTGTTCTTCATGTCTTTGAACACCCTGTTCTGAGAAGGAACATTATGGAACACTTCATTCTGAAGGTTCTAGAACATTAAGATCCTTGTTTTTGGAAGTTCTAGATTAGAGAAATTGACTCCTCTAATCCAAAGTGTTCCAGACTTGATAATTGGAACTGCTTATGACAGATGTTCTAGAACACTCTGACGTCCCCTGCTTTGCTCGTGAACCTTCCATGTTTATCAGGGATGTGTTGTGGAGTTGTTGGAATCATATCAGAATGTCCTGAACCATCGGCGACTATTAAAGGATGTGCTGAGCCAGCAGCTGTGCTCCTCTCCTCTCAGAGGACAAGCTCACAGTCAAGTCTCCCAACAGCAACACACATTCACCCCCCTCTGCTACTCTGCTCTCCTCTCCTCCACAGCAACACAGCCTACATATTTACAGTTTATGGGCGCCTTGGCTCGCCATCATATTCACACTCTACTGTGTCTGATGTTTGTTTGAAGCTGGGCGGCGGCCATAGCGCACATTACAAAGCTTTGAAGTGCAAATGGCGGTCTGCTCCGCTGCACCCTATGGAGGGCCAGTGTAGAATAACCACGGTGTGAGAGGAATACACAGCCAGGGGATCATGTGTTGATAGTCGTTTCCTTGTGTGGGGATAGAGCGGCGCCAGCAACCCAGTGTGATGCAGGGTCAAGTTAAATCCAGACGCCAACACTGGTGGTCAGAACCTCCCTAGTCAGCCAGGCAGCAGAGTAGAGCTGGAGGAGGAGTCAGGGCTCTGAGGGCTGACCTGACTAAGTTTCTTAAAAGCGTTTGCTAAATGGCATAGAATTGTTCTATTATATTACCTCCAGAATCAATGCAATGAACCAACTTGAAAGGGAGAAGCAGAGTAGCAGTAAACATTCATCAATATGAAATCAAGTTTAATGGGGCAAACCTCAGTTCTAACAAAGCACCTCCCCGCCATTGTTTCGGTAAAAGGCGGAGGGATTGGGCAATGTAACCACTCTCAAATTCATAGGCAATGTAACCACTCTCAAATTCATAGGCAATGTAACCACTCTCAAATTCATAGGCAATGTAACCACTCTCAAATTCATAGGCAATGTAACCACTCTCAAATTCATAGGCAATGTAACCACTCTCAAATTCATAGGCAATGTAACCACTCTCAAGTTCATAGACAGAGCTATGGATGCAAGTACTGACCATCCATGATATCAACACTCTAGCTCTAACTATGTTTTAAGGCTATACAGTGTTTGTTTACATTTACTTTGTTTACAAACATTGGAGTAAAACAAGCTAATAGTTTGGAGTTGAACTAAGCCCATGAGGCATTTAGATTCTTTAAGAATCAATGCGTATATTGAATGAATACATCTATTGATGCTCATGGACACATCATCAGTGATGCAACCTGAGGTCATTTGGTGTTTGGGGTCTTTCAACATGAATTTATAAGGCCCTTTAACTGGAGATATTGATTTTGTCTTTTAACTTTTACATTTTTTAAAACCTTGTTGTCTCCCCATGTCAGTTTTGGAGGTGTGCTGCTGTCCTCTTTGGTGCTGAAGTATTTATTCAGGCGGGTCTCCTTCAACCTCCGTCTCTGACACCCCCCCCTTTGATACTTTATGTTTACCCCGCTCCACACCATCAGCCACCAGCTGGCAGAGTGTGGCTTCTAATGCGCTCAAACCCTGGTGTTACTTAACACGTTTACCTCGTGTTTACCATACCTTTACCTCACAGGAGGTTGGTGGCATCTTAAATGGGGAGGACTGGCTCATGGTAATGGCTGGAGCGGAATCAGGGAATTGGTATCAAATACATCAAACACGTGGTTTCCATGTGTTTGATGACATTCCATTTACTCCGTTCCAGCCATTATTATGATTCGTCCTCCCCTCAGCAGCCTCCTGTGCTTTACCTCATGTATCCAACATGGTCGCCCACAGTGTATACCTCACTCACCACAGAACAACCCTTTCCCCTCAGGGAGACAACTCCCTCTCACAAAGAGACAGAGAGACAGAGAGACAGAGAAGCAGGAGGAATGAGCGATGAGGTTGACTGTCAGAGGACACTGAGATGTCCTGTCACTCCTTATCCTGTCTGGGTACTGGCCTGGGTATGCTACACTGTATCTGTGTGTATATACACTGTATTTGTGTATATCTGTGTGTGTACGAATGTGTGTGCCTGTCTATATGTGCTTGTGCACAGTTGTGCGTTTATGAGTGTGTGCGGTGTGCTTGGGTATAAGACCATGTGTGTGCAGCGTGTGTAAGAGCATGTAATGTGTGTATCTGTGTGTGTGTGTGAAGAAGAGAAAGGGACATGAGGGGGAACGCTGCGGTGCTTATATGTCAACCAGTGCTGGAGGGGCCGATGACTCCAATCCTCACCCACGGGAAGTGAAGGAGCATGTCTCCCTTTTCTCACTCTGTCCCTCAGAAATGTAGATAAAGCATCAGTCCCTGCCTGTCCCTGCCTCGCTCTGAGTCACACACACACACACACACACACACACACACACACACACACACACACACACACACACACACACACACACACACACACACACACACACACACACATTACTTCAACCCTAACCCTCTCTCAGGAAAAAAGGGAAAATTAACACTACAACAAGCCAACACTTGAGATATTTCCTTCCCTCTGTTTAATTAAACATAGACTCCATCTGCTCTTTTGGTTCGCTTATTCTTTTCTTCTGCAATATTGACTATGGTTGTTCTCGTGATTGTTTCTTATGACTCTGTTCTAGCCTGTTCTAACCATGGGTGTGTGTATTAACACTGGAAACATGTCACGTGTGTGTGGAGGAGGGGTTATTTGTTCTGCTTAAAGGTTCCGTGCCTAATCTTTTTCAGATCATTCAACCTCTGTTCATGTGCCACACAGACATTTATGGAATAAAAATTACGTTGTTTTTTCACATAATCCCCATTGAGATGCTGGTCGTTATTTTGAGTGACAAGTGAAGTTTGAATGTCTCAGAGAGAGTACAATTGAAGTCGGAAGTTCACATACACTTAGGTTGGAGTCATTAAAACTCGTTTTTCAACCACTCCACAAATTTCTTGTTAACAAACTATAGTTTTGGCAAGTCGGTTATGACATCTACTTTGTGCATGACACAAGTAATTTGTCCAACAATTGTTGACCACCACCTTCCGGAGACACCTGAAACCCCACCTCTTTAAGGAATACCTAGGATAGGATAAAGTAATCCTTCTCACCCCCCCCCCCTTAAATGATTTAGATGCACTATTGTAAAGTGGCTGTTCCACTGGATGTCATAAGGTGAATTCACCAATTTGTAAGTCGCTCTGGATAAGAGCGTCTGCCAAATGACTTAAATGTAAATGTAAATGTAAATGTTGACAGAGATTTTTAAACTTAGAATTCACTGTATCACAATTCCAGTGGGTCAAAAGTTTACATACACTAAGTTGACTGTGCCTTTAAACAGCTTGGAAAATTCCAGAAAATGATCTCATGGCTATAGAAGCTTCTGATAGGCTAAATGACATTATTTGAGTCAATTGGAGGTGTACTTGTGGATGTATTTCAAGGCCTACCTTCAAACTCAGTGTCTCTTTGCTTGACATCATGGGAAAACCTAAAATAAATCAGCCAAGACCTCAGAAGAAAATGTAGACCTCTGCAAGTCTGGTTCGTCCTTAGTACGCAAGTATAAACACCATGGGACCACGCAGCCGTCATACCGCTCAGGAAGGAGAAGCGTTCTGTCTCCTAGAGATGAACGTACTTTGCTGCGAAAAGTGCAACTCAATCCCAGAACAACAGCAAAGGACCTTGTGAAGATGCTGGTACAGGTACAAAAGTATCTATATCCACAGTAAAACGAGTTCTATATCGACATAACCTGAAAGGCCGCTCAGCAAGGAAGAAGCCACTGCTCCAAAACCGCCATAAAAAAGCCAGACTACGGTTTGCAACTGCACATGCGGACCAAGATAGTACTTTTTGGAGAAATGTCCTCTGGTCTAATGAAACAAAAATAGAACTGTTTGGCCATAATGACCATCATTGGTGCATCATTGGGACTGGTGCACTTCACAAAATAGATGGCATCATGAGGTAGGACAATTATGTGGATATATTGAAGCAACATCTCAAGACATCAGTCAGGAAGTTAAAGCTTGGCCGCAAATGGGTCTTCCAAATGAAGAATGATCCCAAGCATACTTCCAAAGGACAACCAAGTCAAGGTATTGGAGTGGCCATCACAAAGCCCTGATCTCAGTCCCATAGAAAATTTGTGGGCAGATCTGAAAAAGCGTGCGAGCAAGGAGGTCTACATACAAACATGACAGTTACACCAGCTCTGTCAGGAGGAATGGGCCAAAATTCACCCAACTTATTGTGGGAAGCTTGTGGAAGGCTACCCAAAACGTTTGACCCAAGTTAAACAATTTAAAGGCAATGCTACCAAGTACTAATTGAGTGTATGTAAACTTGACCCACTGGGAATGTGATGAAAGAAATCAAAGCTGAAATACTATTAATATTATTATTATTCTGACATTTCACATTCTTAAAATAAAGTGTTGATCCTAATTGACCTAAGACAGGGAATTTTTACACTGATTAAATGTCAGGAATTGTGAAAAACTGAGTTTAAATGTACTTGGCTAAGGTGTATGTAAACTTCCGACTTCATCTGTATCTGATTGAGTGTGTATAATATCAGTGTATAGAAATTAGAAATGTAAGATTTAATTTTGTGTGGGCTTTTTGTTTGAACTATGTAATTCTCCAATGTATGTGTCAAATATTTGTTTTCCTTTTGAGTGCATCTGTTTTTTAGTGTGTACCATAGTGTGTGCCCTGCACCATAGTTTGTGTGTACCCTTGTGTGTGTACCATAGTGCGTATGTGTGTGTGTGTTTAAAAGGCAAGGCGTTATGTCAGTGTGTTAAAGCTGATTTGACACTACAGTATGGCCGTGGACTGGCTGGCTGCGGGGTGTGTATTTTGACCCTAATGGCTGACCACCGCCTGCGCCCGACTGACATCTGTGTGTGTGTGTGTGTGTGTGTGTGTGTGTGTGTGTGTGTGTGTGTGTGTGTGTGTGTGTGTGTGTGTGTGTGTGTGTGTGTGTGTGTGTGTGTGTGTGTGTGTGTGTGTGTGTGTGTGTGTGTGTGTGTGTGTGTGTGTGTGTGTATATATATATGTGAGTCTCTGTGTGTCACAGTTTTTAGCCTGCGGTATACACTGCTCTCGTGCTGTGTGGACTGGAGGTTAGCCAAAGGGTCAGCTTCTGAATGCTACGGACTCAGGGTTACAATTCTTGGCTAACCCAAGGGTGTGTGTTTGTGTGAGAAGAAACTTCGCTAAAAACCAGTGGCCTGCTTTGCATACCGTATGTGCTGTGCATATCCATATGTGTGTATTTAAACATGTCATTTTAAATTTGTTTGCGGGTTGCTTCTCGTGCATGCGTCTTCAGTATGCCCTTGTGAGTCTGCATGTATTCCTTGTATCTATCTCTGGATCTGTACATGTGCAGTAATCCAGGTAAGTAAAAAGCATCAACAAGCATTTTAATCATGGGAGTCTTGTGTGTGAACATGCCCTTCAAATTGCTGATGCTATACATCACTCCCATAGCATACATCTTACCTACTGTATGGTGCAGTACACAGTCACACTGAATAGATTATGCAAAACAATCCTAACAATGATCATTTTCAGCTCTCTGATGGTGGGATCTGCATG
Source organism: Oncorhynchus masou masou (assembly GCF_036934945.1). Taxonomy (NCBI): domain Eukaryota; kingdom Metazoa; phylum Chordata; class Actinopteri; order Salmoniformes; family Salmonidae; genus Oncorhynchus; species Oncorhynchus masou. The sequence goes on from NC_088226.1 coordinate 3,383,433, forward strand.
ACTCAAGGGTACAGCAGCGACTACTTATTTAAGATGAAAAACAGACTGTGTGAAATCCAGGCTCTTCGTATGTAATGGAACTGAACATTGCAGTATGTGTTTTACTCATTCCAACCATTAGCTCCTTATTCATTCTGCGGTGAGAATCATTTCTGCCGGGTTTGAAGGAGTTTTAACCGAGCAGACCGCAAAGGAAAATAGAAACTGATGGAAGGATGAGGAGAGAGGAGGAAGGGACACAGAGGAGATGGATAGTGATTTGAGAGGGAGTAGGGGACAGAGAGAAGCAAACAAGTTTCCTTTTTTGGGGGCTTTTTAAAAGGTCAATTCTTGCAGTTGGCTGGAATCTAAGCGTTTTCTCTTTCTCGCTCTTATTGAGGTCTGTCGTATATCACCCATTTTTCACCATCCCTCTCCTTCCCATCGTTTCTGTTTGGTTTCTGGTCTGCTGGTCATGGTTAGGGTTAGCCATGTTGAATGTGACACAGGTACCATGGTGTTTTAGTCTGGAGGTCAGGACCAGCGTTAATGTGAAGGTGCCTTCTTTACTTCAGTCCCCTGTGATAGGCTGTCCATCACACCCCCTCCTCCCTCCCTGCTCGCTCTGCGGTGATACAGTTGTAAAGTGTAACCTTGGAGACAGGAGCTAATCATCCATCCCATAACTACCCTTTCAATGTCCCCCTCTTTCTCACCTCTCCTGCTCTCCTCCCTTCCTCCGGGGTGGCACGGACAGTTGTTTAGGTATTTTATCACGTTCACAGTATTTTTGCTAAATTATTCTCTCTCGCTTTCCTCCCTCTCTTTTCACTTTCCTCTGTTTGTCCTGTGGAAGGACGTTTGTTTTCCTGTGGGGGAAGAGGGTAATCGACGTCGAGAGAGGACTTATTGATTAGAAAGCATGGAGCAGGAGAGAGTGTGAGGAGACAGAGAAAGTGAGTGAGAGAGAGAGGGAGAGAGGGGTGACAAGATGACACACCAAGCACATGACACATACAATGTACAAGCACAATATCTGATGACTGGACATAGAGGACAGTATATAAACACACACACACACACCCCTCCTCCCCCCCCACACACACACTCCTAGAAAAAAAAAGCTTATACACCCTTTGAATATTTCTTTTTTTGTTCCAGGTAGTACACTTTTGGGTTCCATGTAGAACCCTTTTCACAAAAAGGGTTCTATGTGGAACGAAAACTAGTTCTCCTATGTTGACAGCCGAATAACCCTTTTGGAACCCTTTTTTCTAAGAGTGTACAAACACATTCATATATTCAGATCTCAACAAGCTTCATGTTTCTACCCACATGCAGCTCCGACAGGTTCATATATTATAAATATCATTGTGACAGAACGTATACCAGTAAATGTAGAAAATAGAACACATGACATGCAATATCTATAGGAGTTTATCAAGGGACCATATTTCACGCACAGCTATGCATGAAGAGACGTCTTTTATGTGAAGGCAGACATATGTTCACAGTTTGCACTCCACGCCACACAGCCAGAGTCAACATCACACAACACTACCAGCCAACGCGTGTGTGACTGTGACTGTGTGGTAAAGAGTCCTTGAAAGTAGGTGGCAGGAAGAATTGTACGGACTGTTGACTTTCATCACAGTATGACAGAACACACGGCTTCAGCACAGACCCCAGTGACACTGACAGCTACTCATCCACACGTCTGTTTCCATGGCTCCCCAAATCCTGAAGCCGTGTGACAGGCAGGGCTCTGACTGAGGAGTGTTGCAGACAGAGGATTTGACACTGTTGTTATCTGTGTGATAGGATAATTATCTCTCATATTCAGCATTCCAGATTAGAACAGAGAACAACTGGTAAACATCCGAACACACCCGGCTATGAACACATTAATATCTACACTAGACAGGCAATCGACTAACGGCTTGTCGCACGCCCTGTAGAATTATGGGTACCGGTGCACACAGATTTCCTATACATTAGTGATGATTGACATGGATGAGACAACTTATTGGCTCGATCAATGTAGATACAGCACAAACAAACACACAAATGGTGAATTGACAGTGAGTGGATTGCTGCACACAGTGTAATTTACTGTGGTGATTGACATGCAGATACAGTATACAGTGTGGCTGGGATGCATTATATACTGTATGTACTGAGGGTAGGCAATCTCTCTATACACAGCAGATCAAACGGTTCAGTGTCAACTGGTTGAAAGAGTGGCACCAGTGAGTGACTTGGGGCTGTGGAGCCATGGTGAGGTGGAGAGCTGAACCTCTAATCAATACCTTCAATCCATCGATTAGCTGCAGAGTAATGACAGGCAGCAGACAACGTGGTCCTGGAAGACTGTGTGTGTGTGTCCATACGTCCGCACGTGTGTGCCTGAGTGTGAGAGAACAGCAGGTAGGCTAACTAACTACAGGACGTAAAGCCACTAGTGGAGCCTGCAGCGGTGGAAACCTGTGTGAAGCATCCTGAGAGACTGGCTCTTATTTACTTCACTCCACTACCTGGTGTATTGAGTCAGCCTCAGCCCTCTTAGACAGGCTCTGCTGCAGCTGGCTGCCTGTATACCTGCCTTCCTGGCTGTGTGCCTGTAAACCTGCCTGGCTGTGTGCATGTAAACCTGTCTGGCTGGCTGCCTGTAAACCTGCCTGCCTGTATACCTGCCTTCCTGGCTGTGTGCCTGTAAACCTGCCTGGCTGTGTGCCTGTAAACCTGCCTGCCTGTATACCTGCCTGCCTGTAAACCTGCCTGTCTGTATACCTGCCTGCCTGCATACATGCCTGCCTGGCTCCCTACCTGTATACCTGCCTGCCTGCTTGACTGGCTGCCTGCCTGTATACCTGCCTGCCTGGCTCCCTACCTGTATACCTGCCTGCCTGTCTGGCTGGTTGCCTGTATACTTGACTGCCTGCCTGTATACCTGCCTGGATGGATGACTGTATACCTGCCTGCCTGGCTGTCTGCTCCCGCAGGCCCAGGGGCCTCTGCTGCTACTGGTGTGTGATATGCTATGCTTGCCCTGCTAGCATTAACGCATTAGCATCACTGTTTACGCCCCCTGAGGTCACACACACACACTCCTGTTTACTCCTGGACTGGTGAGATGGCGTTATGTATAGTGGGATGGGACAGTTTCACCATCAGACTGATAATGGCTCCTAGGGATGTTGATGGATTCTGTCTATATTTGTATTAACCAAGGAACCAATGTCACTTCTCCACGTTGCCCTGGATACAGAAGTCTGCTAAATGACCCAATAATGATAACAATGACAGCACTATTTAAAGATTGGCTTTTAAAACCACAGGGAAAGGGACACAGTCAGATGAAGAGAGTAATGAGGATACAAAGAGGTGGAAAGAAGGAATGAGAGAGAGAGAGAGAGAGAGAGAGAGAGAGAGAGAGAGAGAGAGAGAGAGAAGGGGGGAATACACAATCAATGATCAGTGAAGTAGCATTAGCATTGTTCACACATCCCCAGCCTCGTCTCCCCTCCCCCTTCCTCTTGCGGCCTCTCTTCTTGCTTGCTGCAGCGTTACCATGGTGACCGAGAAATGTGGGAATACCTCTGTCCTACAGAGAGAAGGAGAGGTAGAGAGACAGTGAGAGAGAGAAAGAAGTGGAAGCAGGGAGAGGTAAAGTGAGACAGAGAAAAGAGAGAGAGTGAGGGAGGAAGATGCAAAGAGCATGGGGAACGAAAGCAGACGTGCTGACTGACTGAGTAGACATTAAAGGCCTTGTTCTGTACTTAGAGGAGCCGTTAAAGCATGGAACATCATGATTGTACACCCTCACATCACACACACACCTCTGCTGAGAGGCCACTGTTACTATGACAACTTGTGGCCTAAAATAGTCCACTCTAACCCCCTTTGCTTCCATAGCGTGCCTTGTTTTTGTTTTTCTCTTCTTCCTTGTTACCTGAAACTCCCACCCCACCTCCGCCCTTGCCCCTACGCCCACACCCTCAACCCGGTGAAGTGACTGTTGTATTCATAGGGGCTCAGTCTGTCTGAGGGTCTGATGTACCCCTCTCTCTTTCCCCCTTGTTGCCATCCTCTCCTCTACCCATCTCTCACCTTCCTGTCATCTCCCTGCAAAGATTGAGTTCAAATTCATTTTATTGGCAGCTTGTGTTTCCATGGAAACATCTTGAAACCATGGCAACTATTTGAATTGAGCCAAATGCTCTTTCAAAACTGCTGCATTCATCCCCCTCTCTCTACCTCCTTTTCTCCCATCCTCCCTCCCTCTCTCCCTCCCCCTCTCTCTCGCTCCCTCCATATCGGCACTGTGTTGCTATTTCATCCAGTCAACTAGTGTGTGTGTGTGTTTGTGTAAGAGTGTGCAAGAAATCGGCAAGTGACGGTTGTGTGTTGGTGAGCATGTGCAAATGTCTCCAGGAGTGTTAGAGTGAGCATGTAAGCCGGTTTGCATAAGTGTGAGAATGTATGCCTTCTGCTGCCTATCTGCCATGTGAGCTAAGCATGATTTTGTCCGTGTTCCCAATCCTCCCCTCCTTTCTCCCTGCACCTTGACTCTTCTCAAGTGTTACGCAAGAACATACTGACCTGTCTGTCTGTCTGTCTGTCTGTCTGTCTGTCTGTCTGTCTGTCTGTCTGTCTGTCTGTCTGTCTGTCTGTCTGTCTGTCTGTCTGTCTGTCTAACTCCTCCCCCTGGGCTCCTGCCTCTCACCCTGGCTTATAGCATGCAGTCTCTCTCTCGATCACGTGAACCGTGAACAGTGCTGCTGCTGCACTTCCTATGTGAAGCTGAGCAACGTGGATCCATCCAGACCTGCCTGCCTGAGCAGCCCTCTCCTGGCTACAGGTGGGATTGCCACAGAGCACACAACGGACCAACACCATGGACCAATGACCAGAGACAAAGAGCGAGAGGGAAAGAGAAAAAAGCCAAATCATACCCATAGTCCATGGTAAACCATATGTGTTGGAGACCGGATGGTTTATGTCAGAGCCAAGTGATGCGCACTTACTATATCCAGATAGCACATAAAGTATACAGGCGTTTCAGGCCAAATGGCTCTCACCACAGGGTTCACCCAGTCAAACATATTTAGTACCTCATTTACTGGGCCTAATAGATGGGAGGTGGGATAGTGTAGCACTGGGAATGGATGGCCATGGTTACATATGGCTAATTGCTTCGAGGAGGCTCTTCAACAGTAATACTTTGGAGTTTCTAAAACCATGCAATCCTGAGTAAGTCTCTGCATAGCTTGATCCCATGACTACCGCTGCAGAGTTAGCGTCTAGCAACCATCAAAGAGTTTGTTTTTTCAGTTTGGTTGATGTAAGAGGAGTTTCTTTCATATTAGGGCTTTGATTGTGACGGTGAAACTAGCAATGTAACAAGATGTCTCCTACAGAAGAAGAACACAGATACAGACAATGCTCTCTGTGACTTGACTTCAAAAGCCCCAAAAAAAGACCAGCTGTCAAAAGTGTGAAATCTAATCTGGCCTACTTCAGATTCGTTGGATATAATGGATATCTTACTGCTGCTAAGACGGTTTAGCAGGCTGTGATTTTATCTCCTGGATCTGATTGTAAGACCCTGATTATACACACATGGGGAACCTAATAACACTACTAATGACATCACTCTCTTTACTCAGTCTAAAATGTACAGATAAAAAACATTTAATAATTTGAGAGGAAGAGAAGTGGGGAGAAAGAGAGAAGGGGGAGAGAGAAATAGAGGGGGAATATCCCTGTGCTTCCCCCCAACCTTTTCATTTTCAAACGTTTGTTCTTTTCTCTCCCGCTCTGTCTTAAAATAAAAGCATTTCCATTCCCCCACAGCCAGTAAAGTGTAATTAGCGTAATTGTTTTAATGAAAAGGCCTCCGGGCGTTTTCCTTCTGCCAGTCTGTGATAGCAGATGAGTTCACTCACCTAAAACGCAAGTGTCCCCAAGAAAAAACACCAATCAGAAACAGAATAAAAAGCACATCAGTTTTTACTGTTCATCAAATACCATGAATAGAAATGTAGTGAGAATACGAATCATTAGTAAAGTACCCCAGTAATACTACATATAACATAACACAGTAATAAACATACTGCAGATGAAAGCACTTTATTCACAAGTCAATTCCCCAAAGACCTGCTCAGGATTTATACGGTGAGAGAGAGAAAAAAATAATTACCAAGCCTTGAAATGAATAAAAGGTATATTCAGTTATCTGGGTCTTTGAAGATGGGCAGAGAGTAAGCAAATGGAATTGAGCACACAGTGGTTTTCTAGTGCTGTGGGGCCCATGAGAACAAGCCCTATCTCCCAAAGTGCAGAGATTAGTAGGTGGTTCAACCAGCTCCCTGGACTCTGGGGAGGTGAGTGAGTGTGTTGGGCCGCAGTAATGAGAGAGATGATTGATACAGGCTGAAGCACAACCACGGCCATGAAAAGACTGAGTTTTACATTCAAGGATCTGGAAGTCAGGCAAGGACTTTATGAAGAGGAGCCGTTTTGGGATAGAGAAGAAAGGGGGATGATATCATGAGGAAACTCACGCTCACAGAGACACACACAGATGCACAACAAATACACACAGACAGACAGGGACACACACACGCAGTGGCTTCATGCCCATAGGGGGCTCAAAGGCATGTGCCCCCTCAGATTTGTCCTGTTTTAAACATTTTCAGGTTGAAAGGGCTCTATTCAGTCAGATCCGCTTTAGCCGACAACCACTGTGGATGTTCTGGTGGTGTCAGAGTTGGAACTGCGTTAGAACTGTCAAATCCACAAGCTGCTCCTGGAATTATACCTAAAGCGGACATTGCCAGTGGCCGCACAGAGAAATCCCATGCAGCCCTGTTTACAAGTTTGAACACTGAAATGTGAGATGTAATTTACACCTTGATTATGATAGAAATCTTCATTATTTTGTATAATTTTTTTCAACTTTCTCGTTCAGGACTTCTAATGCTAGTGGGGCGGGTGTGGCTCACTGGCGTAATGCAGTTCCTCTGGACCCCTGCGAGGTCACTGATTTGACGGCTCCAACGTAGTTCCGACACCGCCTCCTCTATGTGGGTGTCTGCTATCACTGGTTAACGCTAAATTAATTACTAAATGTAAGTCCACATTTTATCATCATTTCAAGCATAGTGATGGCTGCATCATGTTATACAGTGGGGCAAAAAAGTATTTAGTCAGCCACCAATTGTGCAAGTTCTCCCACTTAAAAAGATGAGAGAGGCCTGTAATTTTCATCATAGGTACACTTCAACTATGACAGACAAAATGAGAAAAAAAATCCTGAAAATCACATTGTAGGATTTTTAATGAATTTAACGAGGTAACGAGTGGAGGACAGAGGAGCCTCTTAAATAATAAGTTACAGGTCTGTGAGAGACATAAATCTTTCTTGTTTGTAGGTGACCAATAACCTAAAATACATGTGCATTTTGTCATTATGATGTGTACATTGTGGGAGAAAAAAATATATTTAATCAATTTTGAATTCAGGTTGAAACACAACACAATGTGGAATATATCAGGGGGTATGAATGCATTCTTAAGGCACTGTACCAGTGTGGCAACTCGTAAAGCATCATTAATTAAAATGACAATTGAATAGGTAAAGAGGTATGTTTAGATAACCTATGCAGAAAAATATACCTATACCTAAATATACCTATTTTTCTTACATAGAATTAGGCATAATGATTATGGCTCTAGATTGCTGTCAGTTGTTTGAAAAATGCTACATTCTCCAACTTGTCCAATTATAAACACAAAGGTGTCCTTTCCAGTCACACCAGCGTGATGTAGTTATTGTGATCTATCCTTCTCTCTGCTCTCTCTCTTTAATCAATGAATACATTGACACAGGGATTAAGTCACACTGATATGGAATAAGTCACACTGATATTCAGTAGAGCATACTGTAACAACAACAACAAAAAAAGAAACATGAGACTGTGTTGGAGGATGAGTGTGTTTTAAATTCTATTTCAACAACGGGGGGGGCAGGTAGCCTAGTGGTAAGAGCCTTGGCCTAGCAACCGAAAGGTTGCAAGATCAAACCCCTGAGATGACAAGGTGAAAATCTGTCATTCTGCCCCAGAACAAGGCAGTCAACCCACTGTTCCTCAGCCGTCATTGAAAATAAGAATTTGTTCTTAACTGACCTGCCTAGTGAAAAAAAGCTTTGTCTCACTGCAGAATTAGATGGTCATCTACATTCTCCAAATGTCAAAGTTGCACCAAACATCACATTTCAAAGTGTTTTTGTTGCTCCTGCTTGTCTATGTTCCATTTCCCCAAACATCTAATTTTGAAGTTAAGTTTAGGCACTCATTCCGAACTGTTAAGGTAAGGGTTAAGATTTTGGAAAGGTTAAAACGTCAAATAAAAAGCCAGTGTCCACGACTGGGATCGAACACGCAACCTTCTGACCCAAGATTACTTGATGGTAATAGCACTCACTGTTACCGCTAGTGGCCCGGCTTTGACGGCATTTCCCGATGTCCTCAGGACATGGATAGACCTACAACCTGGCTGTTTATTTTTCAGTCTTGCATCTTGTTTTGAGCTATTGGTTATGAATGTATGCTTGTGTGCTCGTGTGAATGCACATGTACTGTACCAGTCAAAAGTTTGGATACACCTACTCATTTAAGGATTTTTCTTTATTTGTACTATTTTCTACATTGTAGAATAATAGTGAAGACATCAACACTATGAAATAATACATATGGAATCATGTATTAACCAAAAAAGTGTTAAATAAATCAAAATAGATTTTATATTTGAGATTCTTCAAAGTTGCCTTGATGACAGCTTTGCACACTCTTGGCATTCTCTCAACCAGCTTCCTGAGGTAGTCACCTGTAATGGATTTCAATTAACAGGTGTGCCTTGTTAAATGTTAATTTGTGGAATTTCTTTCCTTCTTAATGCGTTTGAGACAAATCAGTTGTGTTGTGACAAGGTAAGGGTGGTATACAGAATATAGCCCTATTTGGTAAAAGACCAAGTCCATATTATTGCAAGAACAGCTTAAATAAGCAAAGAGAAATTAAGGTCAGTCAGTCTGGAAAATTTAAAGAACTTTGAAGGTTTCTTCAAATGCAGTCGCACCATCAAACGCTGTGATGAAACTGGCTCTCATGAGGACCGCCACAGGAAAGGAAGACCCAGAGTTACCTCTGCTGCAGAGGATAAGTTAATTAAAGTTCATCACCATCCTCAGAAATTATGGCCCAAATAAATGCTTCACAGAGTTCAAGTAACAGACACATCTCAACATCAACTGTTCAGAGGAGACTGTGTGAATCAGGCCTTCATGGTTGAATTGCTGCAAAGAAACCACTACTAAAGGACACCAATAAGAAGAAGAGACTTGCTTGGGCCAAGAAACACAAGCAATTGACATTAGACTGGTGGAAATCTGTCCTTTCATCTGATGAGTCCAAATTTGAGATTTGTGGCTCCAACCGCCGTGTCTGTGAGATGCAGAGTAGGTGAACAGATGATCTTCGCATGTGTGGTTCCCACCATGAAGCATGGAAGAGGAGGTGTGATAGTGTGGGGGTGCTTTGCTGGTGACACTGTCTGTGATTTATTTAGAATTCAAGGCAAACTTAACCAGCATGGCTACCATAGCATTCTGCAGCGATATGCCATCCCATCTGGTTTGCGCTCAGTGGGACTATCATTTGTTTTTCAACAGGACAATGACCCAACACACCTCCAGGCTACTTGACCAAGAAGGAGAGTGATGGAGTGCTGCATCAGATGACATGGACTCCACAATCACCCGACCTCAACCCAATTGAGATAGTTTGGGATGAGTTGTGGCGCAGAGCAAAGAAAAAGGCGCCAACAAGTGCTCAGCATATGGGGTAACTCCTTGAAGACGGTTGGAAAAGCATTCCAGGTGAAGCTAGTTGAGAGAATGCCAAGAGTGTGTAAAGCTGTCATCAAGGCAAAGGGTGGCTACCTTGAAGAATCTCCGATATAAAATATATTTTGATTTTTTGATCACTTTTGGTTAATAAATGATTCCCTGTGTGTTATTTCATAGTGTTGATGTCTTCACTATTATTCTACAATGTAGAAAATAGTAAAAATAAAGAAAACCCCTTGAATGAGTAGGTGTGTCCAAACTTTTGACTGGTACTGTATGTGCACGTGTGTGTGTTTTAGCAACTGAACATGGATTGTGTTAGAGTATCTATGCTGTAATTGGTAAGAGAGAGTGGACTATGTATAGGTGGATGAGCTGTACTGTATGATGTTCCTGTGTTTCCTCCTCTGTGACTCATTTGGTTCTTATACTGTAATTACACGGTGGAGACTCGCTCCCTCCCCTGCTTCTTCTCCCCCTCCCCTCTCCCTCTCTCTCTCTTTCCCCCTCCAACTCTGTGATTGCATGTATAATTAGTGGCATAATTATAGTTCTCTCCATCTCACTGTTTCAGGAGCTTTGTCTCTTCTGAACACCTCTCTGTTTCATTCACCCCCCTCCCATCTCACTCTCTCTCTCTCTCTCCCTGGGTTAGTCTGTCTGTCACTCTCTCTGTAGATGTCTCTCTGTCTCTAGCTGTGTGAGAAGGAGCTGTGCTAATATTGGGATGATGATAGAGATTCTGGTCTACTCCTGGGCTGCAGTGGCCTGGTTTCATCATTAATTATTCATTATAAATTCAGGAATCTCAAACTTTAAAAGCCTTGAGGTGTGTCACTGTGAGAAGCAAAACAAAATGCATTATTTCTCTTCAAAGCCACTTTTTCCCCCCAAACTCACAAAAAAACACAATGTGTGTGTGTGTGTGTGTGTGTGTGTGTGTGTGTGTGTGTGTGTGTGTGTGTGTGTGTGTGTGTGTGTGTGTGTGTGTGTGTGTGTGTGTGTGTGTGTGTGAGAGAGAGAAAGAGAGAGGGGGTTCCCCATGTATTAAAAATATTTTATTTTTGAAATATTGAAAATATGTGAAAGCTTGCAAATGTTGTCCCAGCAGGTACAATTAGTTTGATTGCTTAGCAACAGAAAGTGACATCAGAGAGTGTGAAATGGTGAGAAAGCTCAGATGAAGCATTGGTTCCATGTTACATCTCCTTGTAGTGTTCACAAGGAGTTGTTTCCCTACACTTTTTAGATCACATTATCATAGCTGCTCTGTGGTTTAAATCACAAACACTTAAAAATGCTGATTTCATAAATAGAAACATTAAAAAAAAAAAGGACAGCTATTTAGAATCACACATGCACTTCGATGGAGCATACAGTGGAGCTAGTTCTAAAGTTAAATGTTTTTTGCTCTACTGTAAGCCAAGCTACTACAAAACAACCATGTCCTACTTAACAAACGCCACAGGGTTTCCCTCTGCCTTTACAAGTTCAACTAATGACATGTGAAAACTTCAATATTTTCACTTTTGACCAACATGAAACCAATGGCAAAACATTTGAGTTCTTTCACTTTCGATATGGACCCTTATGTCGGCCATACCTAAGTACAGCGGTCTATATAAAGTGTAGGCCGTCAATAATGTACTGTATCTTCTTTAGAAAAAATACATTGCTATAAGGAGTCTATGAACGCTTGGCCTGATGCTATGGTTGATAAAGGAGTTAATGACCTGTCAATCTAAGGATCCTGTATGGGCTGGTCAGTGTTAGGGTCCCTCAGTGGTTGAGCCACTATACTCTCACTCCCTCTAGAGGTAACACATGGCTACAGTCAGTCAGTCAGTCCAATGGCCAACTAAGCCCTGAAGTCGCAGCGAAAGCATATTAAACATAAGGAGGCCCAGAGATATAACTCTGGATAGTCCTAGTCCTCACAACTCAGCCCACTTGATAAAACTCTCTCAGCGCTCTCTCCACTTTAATCTTTTGTAAATCTTGTGTTGTCAGACCGATGAATAGCGGGCTCCACCAGGGGCCTGGTTGGTTGGGGCTGCAGCGCACCGTGCAAGGCTTTAATTTAGTGTGCGCACGGCGCGCGCGGCGGTCTTTCCCAGCGGAGACGGTGCTGTGTTTGTTTTGCGGGTGTTTAAATTAGCAGTAATTCGTTTGCTCAGTAATGACGTGGGAGAGCTAATTAGGGCAGTGTTGATGGGTGCTTTAATTAGTCTCAAGTGTGTTATGCTAATGAGACCCTAATTCATGTGTGTATGAGTGAGTATGAGTTTGGTTGTAAGTAAGTAGTAATTCTTAAGATATATGATGCTGGACACGCATGGTTGAGTAGTGATCCCCTTTACGCAGCCTGTGTATCCAGCTAAGTGCTAAGAGGCTTTGGTCTGAGAGCCTCTTCCCTCCACTCCCCATACCTATTACCTACCGCACTCCCCATACCTATTATCTACCCTACCCCACAATTCACATACCTACCCTCCACTCCCCATACCTATTATCTACCCTACCCACCACTCCCCATACCTATTACCTATCCTATCCTACCCTCCACTCCCCATACCTAACCTACCCTCCACTCACAATACCTATTACCAACTCTACCCTCCACTCACCATACCAATTACCTACCCTACTATCCCAATACATATGACCTACCCCCCACTCCCCATTCCTATTACCCACCCACCATTCCTATCCTATCCTACCCTCTCCATACCTATTACCTACTCTATTCTACTCTCCACTCACCATACCGACCCTACCCTCCACTCACCATGCCTATTACCTACTCTACCCTCCACTCACCATACCCATTACCTACTCTACCCTCCACTCACCATACCCATTACCTACTCTACCCTCCACTCACCATACCCATTACCCACTCTACCCTCCACTCACCATACCCATTACCTACTCTACCCTCTACCCTCCACTCACCATACCCATTACCTACTCTACCCTCCACTCACCATACCCATTACCTACTCTACCCTCCACTCACCATACCCATTACCTACTCTACCCTCCACTCACCATGCCCATTACCTACCATACCTATTACCTACCCTCCACTCTCCATACCTATTACCTACCCTCCACTCTCCATACCTATCACTTTCCCTCCACTCCACTCCCCATACCATTTACCTACCCTCCACTCCCCATACTTATTACCTACTCTCCACTCCACATACCCATTTCCTACCCTCCACATACCCTCCACATATCCAATACATACCCTCCACATATCCAATACATACCCTCCACATATCCAATACATACCCTCCACATATCCAATACATACCCTCCACATCAAATCAAATCAAATTTTATTTGTCACATACACATGGTTAGCAGATGTTAATGCGAGTGTAGCGAAATGCTTGTGCTTCTAGTTCCGACAATGCAGTAATAACCAACAAGCAATCTAACTAACAATTCCTAAACTACTGTCTTATACACAGTGTAAGGGGATAAAGAATATGTACATAAGGATATATGAATGAGTGATGGTACAGAGCAGCATAGGCAAGATACAGAAGATGGTATCGAGTACAGTATATACATATGAGATGAGTATGTAAACAAAGTGGCATAGTTAAAGTGGCTAGTGATACATGTATTACATAAGGATGCAGTCGATGATATAGAGTACAGTATATACGTATGCATATGAGATGAATAATGTAGGGTAAGTAACATTATATAAGGTAGCATTGTTTAAAGTGGCTAGTGATATATTTACATCATTTCCCATCAATTCCCATTATTAGAGTGGCTGGAGTTGAGTCAGTGTCAGTGTGTTGGCAGCAGCCACTCAATGTTAGTGGTGGCTGTTTAACAGTCTGATGGCCTTGAGATAGAAGCTGTTTTTCAGTCTCTCGGTCCCAGCTTTGATGCACCTGTACTGACCTCGCCTTCTGGATGATAGCGGGGTGAACAGGCAGTGGCTCGGGTGGTTGATGTCCTTGATGATCTTTATGGCCTTCCTGTAACATCGGGTGGTGTAGGTGTCCTGGAGGGCAGGTAGTTTGCCCTCGGTGATGCGTTGTGCTCACTCACTACCCTCTGGAGAGCCTTACGGTTGAGGGCGGAGCAGTTGCCGTACCAGGCGGTGATACAGCCCGCCAGGATGCTCTCGATTGTGCATCTGTAGAAGTTTGTGAGTGCTTTTGGTGACAAGCCGAATTTTTTCAGCCTCCTGAGGTTAAAGAGGCGCTGCTGGCACTGTATTGTCCTCAAAACGGGCAAAAAAGTTATTTAGTCTGCCTGGGAGCAAGACATCCTGGTCCGTGACTGGGCTGGATTTCTTCCTGTAGTCCGTGATTGACTGTAGACCCTGCCACATGCCTCTTGTGTCTGAGCCTTTGAATTGGGATTCTACTTTGTCTCTGTACTGACGCGTAGCTTGTTTGATAGCCTTACAGAGGGAATAGCTGCATTGTTTGTATTCAGTCATGTTACCAGACACCTTGCCCTGATTGAAAGCAGTGGTTCGCGCTTTCAGTTTCACGCGAATGCTGCCATCAATCCAAGGTTTCTGGTAAGGGAATGTTTTAATCGTTGCTATGGGAACGACATCTTCAACGCACGTTCTAATGAACTCGCACACCGAATCAGCGTATTCGTCAATGTTGTTATCTGACGCATTACGAAACATGTCCCAGTCCACGTGATGGAAGCAGTCTTGGAGTGTGGAGTCAGCTTGGTCGGACCAGCGTTGGACAGACCTCAGTCCAGTGGGAGCTTCTTTTTTAGCTTTTGTCTGTAGGCAGGTATCAGCAAAATGGAGTCGTGGTCAGCTTTTCCGAAAGGGCTTTCTTGGCGGGGCAGGGCCTTATATGCGTCGCGGAAGTTAGAGTAACAGTGATCCAAGGTTTTTCCGCCCCTGGTTGCGCAATCGATATGCTGATAAAATTTAGGGAGTCTTGTTTTCAGATTAGCCTTGTTAAAATCCCCAACAACAATGAATGCAGCCTCCGGATAAATGGTTTCCAGTTTGCAAAGAGTTAAATAAAGTTTGTTCAGAGCCATCGATGTGTCTGCTTGGGGGGATATATACGGCTGTGATTATAATCGAAGAGAATTCTCTTGGTAGATAATGCGGTCTACATTTGATTGCTGAGGAATTCTAAATCAGGTGAACAGAAGGATTTGAGTTCCTGTATGTTTCTTTCATCGCACCATGCCTCGTTAGCCATAAGGCATACACCCCCACCCCTCTTCTTACCAGAAAGGTGTTTGTTTCTGTCGGCGCGATGCGTGGAGAAACCCGTTGGCTGCACCGCTTCGGATAGCGTCTCTCCAGTGAGCCATGTTTCCGTGAAGCACAGAACGTTACAGTCTCTGATGTCCCTCTGGAATGCTACCCTTGCTCGGATTTCATCAACCTTGTTGTCAAGAGACTGGACATTGGCAAGAAGAATGCTAGGAAGTGGGGCACGATGTGCCCGTCTCCGTAGTCTGACCAGAAGACCGCCACGTTTCCCTCTTTTTCAGAGTACCCAATACATACCCTCCACATACCCTCCACATACCCAATACATACCTCCACATATCCAATACATACCCTCCACATATCCAATACATACCCTCCACATATCCAATACATACCCTCCACATATCCAATACATACCCTCCACATGTCCAATACATACCCTCCACATATCCAATACATACCCTCCACATATCCAATACATACCCTCCACATATCCAATACATACCCTCCACATATCCAATACATACCCTCCACATATCCAATACATACCCTCCACATATCCAATACATACCCTCCACATATCCAATACATACCCTCCACATATCCAATACATACCCTCCACATATCCAATACACATCCACATATCCAATACAATACATACCCTACCCTCCACATATCCAATACATACCCTCCACATAGCCAATACATACCCTCCACATATCCAATACATACCCTGACATACAATCCCATACCCTCCACATATCCAATACATACCCTCCACATGTCCAATACATACCCTCCACATATCCAATACATACCCTCCACATATCCAATACATACCCTCCACATATCCAATACATACCCTCCCTCCACATATCCAATACATACCCTCCACATATCCAATACATACATACCCTCCACATATCCAATACATACCCTCCACATATCCAATACATACCCTCCACATATCCAATACATACCCTCCACATATCCAATACATACCCTCCACATACCCAATCCATACCCTCCACATATCCAATACATACCCTCCACATGTCCAATACATACCCTCCACATACCCAATACATACCCTCCACATATCCAATACATACCCTCCACATATCCAATACATACCCTCCACATATCCAATACATACCCTCCACATATCCAATACATACCCTCCACATATCCAATACATACCCTCCACATATCCAATACATACCCTCCACATATCCAATACATACCCTCCACATTTCCAATACATACCCTCCACATACCCAATACATACCCTCCACATATCCAATACATACCCTCCACATACCCAATACATACCCTCCACATACCCAATCCATACCCTCCATATACCCAATACGTACCTTCCACATACAATTACCTACCCTACCCTCCACTCCCACACCTATTACCTACCCTACCCCCACTCCCCATATCTATTACCTACCCTCCACTCCACTCCCCATAACCTACCCTCCACTCCCGTATCTATTACCTAACCTCCACTCCCCATACACATTACCTACCCACACCTCCACTCCACTCCCCATACCTATTACCTCCCCGCCCCATAACCTACCCTACCCGCCACTCCCACACCCATTACCTACCCTCCACTTCCACTTCCCATACCTACCCTCCACTCCCACCCCCATACCTATTACTTACCCTACACTCCACTCCACTCCCATACCTACCCTCCACTCCCCATTACCTCCACTCCCCATACCTATCCTACCATCCACTATCCATTCCTATAACCTACCCTGCCCCCCACACCCATTACCTACCCTCCACTCCCACTCCCCATACCCATTACCTACCCTCCACTCCACTCCCCATACCCATTACCTACCCTACCCTCCTACACTCCACTCCCCATACCTATTACCTACCCTCCACTCCCCAGACCTATTACCTACCCTCCACTCCCATTCGCCATACCCATTACCTACCCTCCACTCCACCCCCAGACCTATTACCTACCCTCCACTCCCACTCCCCATACCTATTACCTACCCTCCACTCCCCAGACCTATTACATACCCTCCACTCCCACTCCCCATACCCATTACCTACCCTCCACTCCACTCCCCATACCCATTACCTACCCTACCCTACCTTCCACTCCCCATACCTATTACCTACCCTCCACTCCCACTCCCCATAACTTACCCTCCACTCCCCATACCTATTACCTACCCTCCACTCCCCATACCTACACTCCACATACCTATTACCTACTCTCCACTCCCCATACCTATTACCTACCCTCCACTCCCCATACCTACACTCCACATACCTATTACCTCCACTCCACTCCCCAGACCTATTACCTACCCTCCACTCCCACTCCCCATACCCATTACCTACCCTCCACTCCACTCCCCATACCCATTACCTACCCTCCACTCCCACTCCCCATAACTTACCCTCCACTCCCCATACCTATTACCTACCCTCCACTCCCCATACCTACACTCCACATACCTATTACCTTCTCTCCACTCCCCATACCTATTACCTACCCTCCACTCCCACTCCCCATACTCATTACCTACACTCCACTCCCCATACCCATTACCTACTCTCCACATACCCATGACCTCCCCTCCACATACCCATTACATACTCTCCACTCCCCATACCTATTACCTACTCTCCACTCCACATACCTATTACCTACTCTCCACTCCACATACCCATTACCTACTCTCCACTCCCCATACCTATTACCTACTCTCCACTCCCCATACCCATTACCTCCCCTCCGCATACCCATTACCTACCCTCCCCATACCCATTAACTCCCCTCTGCATACCCATTACCTACCCTACCCTCCACTCCCCATACCTATTACCTCCCCTCACCCATTACCTACCCTACCCATACCCATTACCTACCCTCCACATACCCATTACCTACCCTCCACTCCCAATCCCCATACCTATTGCATACCCTCCACTCCCCATATCCATTACCTACCCTCCACTCCCCTTACCTATTACCCACCCTCCACTCCCCATACCTATTACTTCCCCTCCCCATTCCCTACCCTCCACTCCCCATACCTATTGCATACCCTCCACTCCCCATACCCATTACCTACCCTCCACTCCCCATACCCATTACCTACCCTCCACTCACCATACCCATTACCTACCCTCCACTCACCATACCCAATACCTACCCGCCACTCACCATATCCATTACCTACCCTCCACTCACCATACCCATTACCTACCCTCCACATACCCTACCCTACCCTCCACTCCCCATACCCATTACCTACCCTACCTTTACACTCCCCATACCTATTGCATACCCTCCACTCCCCATACCCTCCACTCCACATACCCATTACCTACCCTACCCTTACACTCCCCATACCTATTGCATACCCTCCACTCCCCATACCCATTACCTACCCTCCACTCCCCATACCCATTACCTACCCTCCACTCCCCATACCCATTACCTACCCTCCACTCCCCATACCCATTACCTACCCTCCACTCACCATACCCATTACCTACCCTCCACTCCCCATACCCATTACCTACCCTCCACTCCCCATACCCATTACCTACCCTACCTTTACACTCCCCATACCTATTGCATACCCTCCACTCCCCATACCCATTACCATCCCTCCACTCCCCATACCCATTACCTACCCTCCACTCCCCATACCCATTACCTACCCTCCACTCCCCATACCTATTAGCCATCCCTCCACTCCCCATACCTATTACTTCCCCTCCCCATCCCTACCCTTACACTCCCCATACCTATTACCTACCCTCCACTCCACTCCCCATACCTAATGCAACCAATATGATGGAAGGTAGGTGCACACACACACACACACCCACACACAAATGCTTTCACTAGCAGAATTACAATCATAAATTCCACCAGCCATTATAAACCCGACCCGGGACCTCACACACAACACTGACAATGCTTTGGTAAATGACTGTTTTATGTGTGTTGCACTGACAGGTTCATGTCACAGATAAGAAGAATCCATCTCTGAGCTGTAATATTCCGCTATTATTAAGGTACTCTATTACTACTCTCAATTAGCTTGTCTCAATGCAGTGGTCTGTTATTATCATAATTCATTCAGTTATTACCGATATGGTATTTGACATGCCACTGGTGAGGATGTGAGAATGAGAGGGATAGAGAGAGGAAGAAAGAGATAGAGAGAGGGAGAAAGAGAGAGAGGGATGGAGAGAGGAAGAAAGAGAGAGAGGGAGAGAGAGAGAGAGGGATAGAGAGAGGGAGAAAGAGAGGGAGATAGAGAGAGCATATTTAGAAAACATCACCAGTTTTTTATTCTAATCATATTTATTCACGTCTATCCTGTTATACATAATCCATTATGATTCCTGCAGAACTGTATCCTCTGGTGTTTGTTTTTATCGGTCACTGTCGCTCATTTCTTCTCCTCGTCTCCTTCGTTCTTCTCCTTTAAGACTGGGGAGGGCAGAGAGAGAAACTCACCATGAAAGAGAGGCTAGAGGGGGAATTTATCCTACTTTAATCTCCCGCCTATATATATATATAAAAAAGTAACAAAGTGTTGGTCCCATTTCTGTTATTACTCTTAAATGTGCACAAATTTGTTTACATCCCTGTTAGTGAGCATTTCTGTAACAGGCCCTTTTGTGGGGAAAAACCTGGCTCCCAAGTGGGTGGACCTATGCCCTTCCAGTCCCACCCATGGCTGTGCCCCTGCCCAATCATGTGAAAGTCATAGATTAGGGCCTTATGAATTGATTTAAATTGACTGATTTCCTTCTGTAAAGTGTAACTTTGTAAATTGTTGTGTTTATATTTTTGTTCAGTATAATATGACGATTTGTATTCTGTACAACTGCCTGAATCATACACTCACAATCTCTACATTTAATATTGTTAGGGAAAATTACACACTATCAGAGTGTTCCCAACAAGCGATAATCATAAGTCATAGATTGTGAATCCATGACCAGCTTTGTAATAATGGGTTTAACGGATGATAACTGATGATTAGTTAGACAACTATTGACTGCCAATAAAAGTCTGTCTCATGCTGAGTATGATAGGAGTTGAAGTGTGTGTGTGTGTATTTGTGCATGTCTATGTGTGAATGCGTGACAGTGTGTGTGTGCCAGTACCTCGGACTTCCAGCCTGCACTCCACCTCGTCCTCCCCCAGGTCGTTGATAGCCTTACAGGAGTACTTGCCCCCGTCAAACTGGCCGGGCTTCCTGATGTTCAGGGTCAACACCCCCTGGTTGTTCTGCATCAAGAATTTAGGATCCTCCCCAATGATCATCTTGTTCTTCATCCACACTATCTTAGCCTGAGGACAGGACGGGAGAGGGGGGGGGGGTTAAGAGAGGAGGGAGGGACTTTAATTTTAATTGGGGAAACATTTGGCCTTGAAATATACATCACCAACTCACTAGGCAATTTTCCATTGACCCCGGTTTATTTGACAAAAGCAATATCAAAGTAACATGTGTAATGGAAAGGCAGATATAGGAGACATTTTCTGAAGAACGATAACAGTTTTATCGATTCAACAGGGGTGGATTTTAGTCATTTTTCTTTATTTGTGAAAAAAAGATGGAAATTATGTTTTCCAGAATAAATAATGATTGCCTAATCATGTAAGGTAAAGCTCCACTCCACATTTAATTCTATGCTTACAATATACATTTTTCCAACTACACTGGACAAAAATATAAACACAACATGTACAGTGTTGGTCCCATATTTCATGATCTGAAATAAAAGATCCCATACGTTCCATGTGCACAAAAAGGTTAATTCCGCTCCAATGTTGTGCACAGATTTGTTTACATCCCTGTTAGTGAGCATTTCTGCCAAGATAATCCATCTCCCTGACAGGTGTGGCATATCAAGAAGCTGATTCAACAGCATGATCATTACACATGTGCACCTTTTGCTTAGGACAATAAAAGGCCACTCTAAAATGTGAAGTTTTGTCGCAACACAATGGCCACAGATGTCTCAAGTTTTGAGGGAGAGTGCAATTGGCATGCTGGCTGCAGGAGTGTCCACCAGAGCTATTGCCAGAGAATTGAATGTTAATTTCTCTACCAAAGTCGTTTTAGACTAGCCCAGGACCTCCATATCTGGCTTCTTCACCTGTGGGTGTCACACCTGCTCCCGCTCCCCCTCCCTGGCCATTGAGGGCGCCAGGCTACCCGTCATCCTACACACCTGTTACCAACATGCTGCGCTCATTGGACTCCTTCACTTTGTTGATTACCCCCTGTATATCTGTCTGTTCCTTGGTTGTGTTCCCTGTGTCCGCATTATTCCGTATTGTTTGTCATATGTCCTTGTTTACCCGTGTGCTGATGCTGCTCCTGTCCTGTTCTATATCTGTTCCTGAATAAATGTTTGACTCCCAGTACCTGCTTCTCATCTCCGGCATCAGGTCCTTGCAGTGGGATTGTCTGAAACCAGCCACCCGGACAGCTGATGAAACTGTTGGTTTGCACAATCAAATTTCTCCACAAACTGTCAGAAACCATCTCAGGGAAGCTCATCTGCATGCTCGTCGTCTTCACCAGGGTCTTGACCAGACTGCAGTTCGGCATCGTAACCGACATCAGTGGGCAAATGCTCACCTTCGATGGCAACTGGCATGATGGAGAAGTGTTCTCTTCACGGATTATTCCCGGTTTCAACTGTACTGGCCAAATGGCAGACAGCGTGTATGGTGTCATGTTGGCGAGCGGTTTGCTGATGTCAACGTTGTGAACAGAGTGCCCAGTGGTGGCGGTTGGGTTATGGTATGGGCAGGCAGGCAGGCAGGCAGGGGAACAATTTTGGTTTTTATCCAGTTGGATAAATACTCCAGACAGCCTAACTGCCCGCTCGGAGACATCCGCAAGGTCCTAAAGCAGTTTCCTCGTTTTGTATCACATTCCAATGATAAAACTGTGGGGGACAAAAATGCAATTTCAGAATTTGGGGGGGGACATGTCCCCAATGAAAGTTGCGCCCCTGTGGGCATGCATAAGCTACGGGCAATTTGAATGCACATTGATACCGTGACGAGATCCTTAGGCCCATTGCCGTGCCATTCATCTGCCACCATCACCTCATGTTTCAGCATGATAATACACAGCCCCATGTCGCAAGGAACTGTGCACAATTCCTGGAAGTTATTCCATTGCCTGCATACTCACCAGACATGTCACACATTGAGCATATTTGGGATGTTCTGGATCGACGTGTACAACAGTGTGTTCCAGTTCCCGACAATAACCAGCAACTTCACACAGCCATTGAAGAGGATTGGGACAACATTCCAACAGCTGGATCAACTGTATGTGAAGGAGACGTGTTGGGCTGCATGAGGCAAATGGTGGTCACACCAGATAGTGACTGGTTTTCTGATCCACGGCCCTATTTTTTTTTTTAAAGGTATATGTGACCAACAGATGCATATCTGTATTCCTAGTCATGTGAAATCCATAGATTAGGGCCTAATGAATTCATTTCAATTTGACTGATTTCCTTACATGACCTAACTCAGTACAATCTTGAAAATTGTTGCATGTTGAGTTTATATTTTTTTGCAGTACATGGATTGTCCTGAATTCGGGATCTCGAGTGGCACTGCATCGCAGTGCTAGAGGCGTCACTACAGACCCTGGTTCAATTCCAGGCTGTATCACAACCGGCTGTGTATCACAACCGGCCTGAAACATGAAACAGATAGGTGGGAAGGGATACAGGTTGTTGCCAATTTATTCATGTAAAATTTGACTAAATGGTAATGGAAACACTTCAACCACTACATTTGTATTTTAGGTGTAACATCATTACGTCCAGCTGTTTTTATCGACACAAGATCGTTAAATGGAAACGCACCCAAGCAGGCAATTGTCACATCTATTTTCTATGCCAACTTTCTATATGTTGAAAAGTCATCGGACAAGTTAATGGAACCACAGCTTGTGACACAAACGCACCTTCAAACAGCTTCTTGTTCTCGCTCTCTCAACACACACTCACACTTAATTACAGTACTGCCCCCACCCACACACACACACCCTCACCTTAGGGTAGGCCCGGACAGCACAGCTGATGGCAGTACTGTAGCCTGCAACAACAACCCTGTCCACGAGGGGAGCTGTAAACTTGGGGGAGGTGCTCATGTCCTTCTCTTTGAAGGCTGGTTTGTTGTACTCCAGATCTGAGGGAGGGATATAGATGGGGACTGTGATAGCTGTGTTTATTAGGCTATATAATAATAATATTAATAAATGCCATTTAGCAGGTGCTTCTATCCAAAGGGACTGACGTTCATGCGTGCATACATTTTACTTATGGCTTGTCTCGGGAATCAAATCCATTATCCTGGCATTACAAGCGGCATGCTTTAGCTTTAACAACTGAGCTACAGAGGACCACATGTTGTCTATTATATCTACATACTACATTTGGTTTAGTATAGTATTGTGTAGTGTAGTGGTTCTCAAACTGGGGTTCGCAAGAAGGTTTTGTGGAGGGGAGGGGGGGTCGCAGGTTTGAAACATAATTTTTTCACACATTTTAAATCAGCTACATAAAGTTTAGCAATCTGCTACGAACACATCTTTGCCAGAACAATAGGCTACCTGGCAAGTTCATTGATTATTTTCACATTTTAGAAGGTTTGGGTGGCTAGTACTGGCTATATTTCTAAAGATAGCTGTAACACTAACAGTCTTTGAAGATGTAACATATTCTGGTGAATTTATTACAAGATTTATGAGGAAGAAATAGACTACCGACAGACCATGGTTAGGCTGTTACGGTGACTGTATTACGGCCACGCCGGCGGTCACGGGTCATGACCACAGTCAAATTCCATGTGACCGTTTAGTCACAGTAACTAGACTTCTCCAAGCTCTGATGCTGCTGATGGTCATTAGCAGCCTACCAAACTTGCTAACTGCCTGGTACTCCGCTCTCTATTGTCCCTCTAATCACTCTGGCATCAATGCAAATGTAATCGAAAATCAAATCAAAACACTTCATGAGAGCCCATGAGAAAAAGCCCATGTGTGAGAAAACAGTTTTCACGGCCTCTTTTAAAAAGAGGAGGATCCCGTCAGCTTTCTATGGGCTAGGCCCACTATATTTATTTCTCAACTTTCATAATATTAAGCACATTGCTTCTCTTTACAACAGGAGATTAGCTGACCTGGCTGGCATGAAAATGAACCATGTGAAAATCGTCCTCTATTCGCTATTTAAGTGCATAGATGACATGTATTTCTTCCCCCTGCCCGTTCCGACACATGGATAATGGAACATTCTAAATCAAATACTAAATAATGTGTGTGAAATTTAGTTATGTAAAGACAAGAATAAATCAAGAATAGTCTGATGGGTGTCAATATTAACCTATCACTTGTGAATGATGCGTTATCACTTGTGAATGATGCGTTATCACTTGTGAATGATGTTATCGCGTGAGTGATCACTTGTGAATGATGCTTGTTGATCACTGGGTGATGCGTTATCGCTTGTGAGTGATGCGTTATCGCTTGTGAGTGATGCGTTATCGCTTTTGAATGATGCGTTATCACTTGTGAATGATGCGTTATCACTTGTGAGTGATGCGTTATCGCTTGTGAGTGATGCGTTATCGCTTGTGAGTGATGCGTTATCGCTTGTGAATGATGCGTTATCGCTTGTGAATGATGCGTTATCACTTGTGAATGATGCCCAGCTTGTGTGCAGTAAGGAAAGAAACAGAGCATGCCTTTTTTGTGTGACTTTTACATAGTTGCACACCTCATGTAGCCTACACCAAAGCCCAAAATGTTTTGATAAGGTTTGGTAAGGTTTGTATCACAAAACTAAAGTGGCCAAATAACTTCTTAAAATAAAGCACATTAATCCGCTTTACAACCGGTGTTGAGCCTAACTTGCATACATAGGCGGCGTGTGAGTTTCAAATTTGGGGAAGATAATTTTCACCATAAAAATGCATCTCTATAAAAAAGCATTACATGCATAATCTCATTTGTGGTTACTTTTTAGAATGGTGTTTTCCCACTAATTGATTGCATTTTGGAACATTCGCACTGTCGTGTGCACATTGCTTCGCTTATAATATGAAGAAATAGCCTAATAGTTTATCAACATTTTAAGAGAAACGTTCTGATCTGTTGCATCAGCCTCAATGCCTTTAAAAGTTTTTGTTGATGCGAGTGGTTGTATAATTTGGGATCTATCACATCCTAAAACTGTCCCAGACTAAGTTTGGAAGATTTCTTTCTCACACAGAAGACCAAGTTGACCAATACAATAGGTCAACTTTTGTACTATGGGGGATAGTAGATTGACATACTGTAGGCTAGTGCTTACCCTAACCATGGTTTCCATCCTCCGATACATACAGGTAGACCATATGACCCGGCTTGCCCTGGACTCCAGAGAAGTGACATGATATCCCAAGTTGATATTGGCTGCTAATAGCTATGAATGACTTTAATCTCAAAATGCTGGTGTAAAACTCTGTTTATTTCTCGATCTTGCCTTTTGAAAGTGCATCAGTGTTTATGGCTGTAATGACAGGCTACATTTGCACAGCGATGGTGTGTGCGTGTTTGCGTGAGCGTGCAGGGGGTTATAGTATGGTGTAGTATTGTAGTGTGTTACCTGTTTTGCCTATGATGGCAGTGTTCTTGCTGAAGGCCACCTCGTCGCTCAAGCCACAGATGTTCTCACTGAACACACGGAAGGAGTACTCGTTCCCCATGACCAGGTCAGACGCTGTGCAGCTGGGCCGGCGGTTGTGCTCATACACTGTGAACCAACCCTGACCAGAGAGAGGAGGAGAGGGAGAGGGAGAGAGAGAAATATGTTTACAGAGAACTAGAGGTTGAAAAAAAGGGGATGATATGTGGATATATAGAGGCAGATGTTTGAGAACAGAGGACGGGGGTAGAGAGGGCAGAGAAGGAGAGGTGAAGTGGATATATAGAGGCAGATGTTTGAGAACAGAGGACGGGAGTGGATATATAGAGGCAGATGTTTGAGAACAGGCAGAGAAGGAGAGGTGAAGTGGATATATAGAGGCAGATGTTTGAGAACAGAGGACGAGGGTAGAGAGGGCAGAGAAGGAGAGGTGAGGTGGATATATAGAGGCAGATGTTTGAGAACAGAGGACGAGGGTAGAGAAGGCAGAGAAGGAGAGGTGAGGTGGATACACAGTAAAGAAAGAGAGAGCTATAGAGAGATGAGGAGGGAGTTGGAGACCTGGGTCTTCTTGTCAGCCTTCTGGATGGTGTAGCCGATGATATCAGTGTTGCCTGTGTCTTTGGGGGGCTTCCACTCCAGAGCAGCATTGAAGCCCCACACATCTGTTACCATCACATTTATAGGAGGACCTGGCTTGTCTGTGAGGGGGGGGGAGAGTACATTGTGTGTCAGTGAGAAAGAGATCTCTTTTAACAGACAGCGAAAATGGAGCATGTGGAGTGTGTCTCATGTACGTCAGTACTCCAGTATGTTTGTCATTAATCCTGGTCTCTGCCGTGCTGCTGCTGCTGTAACTAAATGTGTGTGGGGGCTGATCTGAGGAGGCTGGGCCCTCTCATTAGCTCACCTCCCAGCAGGGGAAAGGAGACAAAGGCCCCTAATCCCACCCTAATCCCAGTCTACACACCAATAATGCCAATGGAACCCCACTGCATAATCCACCCACCCAGCCATACAGCACCCTGACCCTCACACGGGTGCTAAAGGGAGCAGGAAGGAGGGAAAGAGGGGAGGGAGGGAGCCAAGCGGTGGTACGGTGGCAGTCAGGGCAGGAGGGAAGGATTAAGAGGAGAGGAGAGGAAGACTGGAATCAGCCTCTTTGATGATTCCCTCCGAGGATTAAATGAGGAATTATCATCACATTAAACTCTGGGGTGTCATCCTAGATTTAAGTCATTGCATCATGGTGGCTCAATATTTGACTGTAATAAGTAGTAAAACATACTAGGTATGGTGACTGAAGGGTGAGTGGGGACATACATGGTGGCTCCATATTTGACTGTAATAAGTAGTAAAACATACTAGGTATGGTGACTGAAGGGTGAGTGGGGACATACATGGTGGCTCCATATTTGACTGTAATAAGTAGTAAAACATACTAGGTATGGTGACTGAAGGGTGAGTGGGGACATACATGGTGGCTCCATATTTGACTGTAATAAGTAGTAAAACATACTAGGTATGGTGACTGAAGGGTGAGTGGGGACATACATGGTGGCTCCATATTTGTAAAACATACTGTATGGTGATAAGTAGTAAAACATACTAGGTATGGTGACTGAAGGGTGAGTGGGGACATACATGGTGGCTCCATATTTGACTGTAATAAGTAGTAAAACATACTAGGTATGGTGACTGAAGGGTGAGTGGGGACATACATGGTGGCTCCATATTTGACTGTAATAAGTAGTAAAACATACTAGGTATGGTGACTGAAGGGTGAGTGGGGACATACATGGTGGCTCCATATTTGACTGTAATAAGTAGTAAAACATACTAGGTATGGTGACTGAAGGGTGAGTGGGGACATACATGGTGGCTCCATATTTGACTGTAATAAGTAGTAAAACATACTAGGTATGGTGACTGAATGGTGACTGAGTGGGGACATACATGGTGGCTCCATATTTGACTGTAATAAGTAGTAAAACATACTAGGTATGGTGACTGAAGGGTGAGTGGGGACATACATGGTGGCTCCATATTTGACTGTAATAAGTAGTAAAACATACTAGGTATGGTGACTGAAGGGTGAGTGGGGACATACATGGTGGCTCATATTTGACTGTAATAAGTAGTAAAACATATATTTGACTGAAGGGTGAGTGGGGACATACATGGTGGCTCCATATTTGACTGTAATAAGTAGTAAAACATAAGTATGGTGACTAAAACATACTAGGTATGGTGACTGAAGGGTGAGTGGGGACATACATGGTGGCTCCATATTTGACTGTAATAAGTAGTAAAACATACTAGGTATGGTGACTGAAGGGTGAGTGGGGACATACATGGTGGCTCCATATTTGACTGTAATAAGTAGTAAAACATACTAGGTATGGTGACTGAAGGGTGAGTGGGGACATACATGGTGGCTCCATATTTGACTGTAATAAGTAGTAAAACATACTAGGTATGGTGACTGAAGGGTGAGTGGGGACATACATGGTGGCTCCATATTTGACTGTAATAAGTAGTAAAACATACTAGGTATGGTGACTGAAGGGTGAGTGGGGACATACATGGTGGCTCCATATTTGACTGTAATAAGTAGTAAAACATACTAGGTATGGTGACTGAAGGGTGAGTGGGGACATACATGGTGGCTCCATATTTGACTGTAATAAGTAGTAAAACATACTAGGTATGGTGACTGAAGGGTGAGTGGGGACATACATGGTGGCTCCATATTTGACTGTAATAAGTAGTAAAACATACTAGGTATGGTGACTGAAGTGTGAGTGGGGACATACATGGTGGCTCCATATTTGACTGTAATAAGTAGTAAAACATACTAGGTATGGTGACTGAAGGGTGAGTGGGGACATACAGTTACAGTGGCAAGGAAAGGAGGTGAACCCTTTGGAATTACCTGGACTTCTGCTTAAACTGGTCATACAATTTGATCTGATTTTCATCTAAGTCACAACAACACACAAACAGTCTGCTTAAACTAATAACACACAAACAATTATACGTTTTCATGTCTTTATTGACACACTGTGTAAACATTCACACCGTATAAACATTCACAGTGCAGGGTGGGAAAAGTATGTGAACCCTTGGATTTAATAACTGGTTGACCCTCCTATGGCAGCAATAACCTCAACCAAACGTTTTCTGTAGTTGTAGTTGGAATTTTGGACCATTCCTCTTTACAAAACTGTTTCAGTTCAGCAATATTCTTGGGATGCCTGGTGTGAACCGCACTCTTGAGGTCATGCCACAGCATCTCAATCGGGTTGAGGTCAGGACTCTGACTGGGCCACTCCAGAAGACGTATTTACTTCTGTGTTTTGGGTCGTTGTCCTGTGGCATCCCCCAACTTCTGTTGAGCTTCAATTGGCGGATAGATAGCCTTACATTCTCCTGCAAAATGTCTTGGTAAACTTGGGAATTCATTTTTCCGTCGATGATAGCAAGCTGTCTAGGCCCTGAGGCAGCAAAGCAGCTCCAAACCATGATGCTCCCTTCACCATAGTTTACAGTTGGGATGAGGTTTTGATGTTAGTGTGCTGTGCCTTTTTTCTCTACACATAGTGTTGTGTGTTCCTTCCAAACAACTCAACTGTAGTTTCATCTGTCCCCAGAATATTTTGCCAGTAGCGCTGTGGAACATCCAGATGCTCTTTTGCGAACTTCAGACGTGCAGCAATGTTTTTTTTGGACAGCAGTGGCTTCTTCTGTGGTGTCCTCCCATGAACAGTGTTTTACATATCGTAGACTCGTCAACAGAGATGTTAGCATGTTCCAGAGATTTCTGTAAGTCTTTAGCTGACACTCTAGGATTCTTCTTAACTCAATGAGCATTCTGCGCTGTGCTCTTGCAGTTATCTTTGCAGGACGGCCACTCCTAGGGAGAGTAGCAACAGTGATGAACTTTCTCCATTTATAGGCAATTTGTCTTACTGTGGACTGATGAACATCAAGGCTTTTAGAGATACTTTTGCAACCCTTTCCAGCTTTATGCAAGTCACCAATTCTTAATCTTGGGTCTTCTGAGATCTCTTTTGTTCAAGGCATGGTTCACATCAGGCAATGCTTCTTGTGAATAGCAAACTCAAATTTTGTGAATGTTTTTTATAGGGCAGGCCAGCTCTTACCAACATCTCCAATCTCATCTCAATGATTGTATTCCAGGTTAGCTGACTCCTGACTCCAATTAGCTTTTAGAGAAGTCATTTGCCTAGGGGTTCACATACCTTTTCCAACCTACACTGTGAATGTTTAAATGATCTACTCAATATAGACAAGAAAAATACAATACTTTGTGTGTTATTAGTTAAAGCAGACTGTGTTTGTCTATTGTTGTGACTTGGATGAAGATCAGATCTAATTGTATGACCAACTGATGCAGAAATCCAGATACATCCGAAGGGTTCACATACGTTTTCTTGCCACTGTACATATGGCCCCCATCCCAAATGGAAACGCTATTGCCTATATAGTGCCCTACTTTTGACCAGAGCCCCTAATGATGTTGGTGCCAGTGACTGACCTACGATCTGGATGTGTATGTCAGCCTTGTCCTGCATGTTGTCTATCTGGACAGACAGGGTGTACGTCCCAGAGTGGTCCCTTTCTGCCGAGCGGATGAACAGGATGGTGTCAAAGTCACTGGTGCGGATGCCCACCGACTTATTCTCCAGGGGCTCACCATCTTTCAGCCAGTTGACCACGGGGCGAGGCTTCCCCTGGGGAAACAGAGGGGTGATATGGTCAGTGAAGGAAAATTACAATTACTGAATTAAAGAGTGAGATGCTGCTACAGGAGAAGTGCAGGAGGAACACCCTAAAGTGAGAAAGGTGTAGACTGGCAAGAATATCCCATTTTCTGATTGGTTTGTTTTTGCATTACAGGACAATGTTTGCTCTTCTTTTCACACACTGAGACCCAGATATCATGAAGTCAGCCCTACCTCTAGCCTGGGGAAGATTACTACTGTGTGGTGCTAGGTGTTCTCAGACCTGGAAGGGGATGACCAGGTTGATCTTCTCGCCCACTTTCCTGATGAACTTGGTTCTTAGCTGGCGAGGCAGGCGGATCTTTGGGTACTCTGAGACATGGAGGGAGACAGAGAGGAATGTCAACACAGAAGTAATGGAAGTGGCTGTGTATTCCATGTGTGTGTCAGAGGTCTAATGAGTGTGTGTGTGTGTGTGTGTGTGTGTGTGTGTGTGTGTGTGTGTGTGTGTGTGTGTGTGTGTGTGTGTGTGTGTGTGTGTGTGTGTGTGTGTGTGTGTGTGTGTGTGTGTGTGTGTGTGTGTGTGTGTGTGTGCGTCCATGCATGCGTGTGAGTCTGACCCATGATCTCTCTGATGGTGACAGACTGTTTCATGGTGCAGGGGGGGCTGCGTCCAGCGATGTTCATAGCCACCACTCTGAACAAGAGCTTCTCTCCTGTTGGCAGCCCCTTCACACGGTACGTGTTCTTGTCCACTGGCTCCTTATTGGCTTCCACCCAGTTATCCTCTGAGGGATGGACCAATAGCAGAAGAGTATTCATTGTCATCCAATTGGAAATGAGATGGTTCATCTGTAGGGTTTTATAGGAATTCTATATAGGAATTCTATATAGGAATTCTATGAATGTTTAAAGCAATAATAACACCTTTGTGTGTTATTAGTTAAAAACTGTGTTGTCTGTTTTGGAGATTAGTGAATTAGAAGGAATAATAATGTTATTGAACAATCCCCAAATCCTCCTTCACCTCCTTCTTTGCACCACTCGATTATGTACCCGTCAACGCCCCCTGCTCCAACCCTCTCTGGAGGACGCCACTTCAGGGCACAGGTGCTGTCTGTCACATCCTCCACCGTCAGACGAGTGGGCTCACTGGTAGGGGCTGAGAGAGAGAGAGAATAGTTAAGAGGAGAGGAAGACCGAGGTAAGCTGGTAAGTAGAGTATCAGGAGATTGAAAGGCTCATCTCCACTGCTCTAGTAATAAGTGTCTACCCACCTATGGGCATGAAGGGCTTTGAGTTGCCGCTGGGCTGGGAGATCCCGATCCCGTTGACAGCAAACACTCTCATCTCATAAAAAACACCCTCAATCATCTTCTTAGCCTCGTACGTGGTTGACTCAAACACCTCAAAGTTCAGCTTGGTCCACCTGGAGGAACCCTGCTTCTTCCTCTCCATCAGGTAGCCTGCGAGTGACGTCATCACATAGTGACATTACATCATTACAGACCGACATTATCACAGTGACATCATCACAGAGAGACATCTTCACAGAGAGACATCTTCACAGAGAGACATCATTAGATCTTACCAATGTAATGAGAGAGGTTAACAGATGCCTGTTAACCCAGAGGAAAGAGAGTCTGATAGCTCAACAGATAGATGTAAAAATAGGAAAGGTGCACCTTTGATGGGCGCTCCCCCGTCAAATTTCGGGGGATCCCATGTAATGGTGGCTGTGTCCTCGCCAACTCCCATACATCTGACGTTCTCTGGAGGGTTAGGCACATCTGGAGTGGACAGGGGAACAGTCAGGACAGAGGTGTTCTTACCAGCTCAGAATGGGTTCTAACTTTATTTCACACCTACTATTGAATCTCTCTTAGTGAATTGTTTTTACATATCTGTTTACATATATATTGCATAAGAGGGGAGAACAAGACACAGAGAGAGAAAAGGGAGAGTGCAGGGAGATGTGGGGGAAAGAGGAGAGGAGTGTAGAGAGAGAGAGTAGAAGACTGGAAAGAGAGAGGAGAGAGAGAGAAGGAAACAGAGAGTACCACTGACCAACAATCTTGACATTGAGCTCAGCCCTGTCCTCTCCGGCTGGGTTGGTCACTATGATGGAGTACTGGCCTTCGTCTGGCCTCTCCGCCCCCTCAATGACAAAGCTGCTCAGAGTGGTCCTGGTTTCCACCCTCACTCTGCCCTCCGCCTCCGATATCACCTAGAGACAGGAACAGGGAGGGCACTTAGACAACTGGACTGACACTGTCTGGTGATTCAGCTACTGGGTGTAACCTGGATGGCCTAATGGTTGGTTAATGTGAGTGACACCCTGCCTTCCTTAGAGAGGCATGCTGGGGCAGGGGTTTGATGTGTGTGTGAGGAGGATGTAACAGAGACTAGATCCTCACAGTGTCTCCTTTCATCCAGCACACAGTGGGGACAGGCTCTCCTGTGATCTCCACATCAAGGCGGAGCTTGTTGCCAGCCACCACAACAATGGTGTTCTTGCTGCCCGTGCTACTGGTGTCCAGGTGGATTTTGGGAGGGTCTGTGAGGAGCGGAGAGGGACAGGGGGTCCTGGGTGATTATCACAGTATTAAATACACTGTAATAAATAGGTAATGCCAACGGATTATAGGTGACAATAGCCACACCTACCTTGGCGTGGAACATATTCAATCTTGATTTCTGAGATTAACAGGGAAAACACATGAATCAGTATTGTTTAAAATGCAGGCTCTGCTTCATTGTACTCAGTAAAACTTAGAGGAGTCTCTCTCTCTTTCTTGCTCTCTCTCACTCACTCTCTTACTCACCAATGAAGTTGAGTTTAGCGGAGAGGGAGAGTGCGTATCCTTCAGGGACAAAGGTGTAGTTTCCTTCGTCCTGCGGCTTCACATCATCAATCGTCAGCTTGTGGATCCTGGAGAACCAAAGGCAACCCAACGTTACCAAGGAGACAACAGACACTTGCAGTGACCCACAATTATGCAAAGCACAGTTACCCTGGCAACATGCTTCATTATGCAATATCAAGTAAAAAGACGCATGGGAAAGCTCCTTCCCTGCATGACCAGTGTTACCATGGCAAAAAACACCTGCCATAGGTGGGTCTAGCTAGTGAGAATATGTACTGTACTGACAAGATCCCATGGAGAAGGAGAATTTGAGGATGTTCAGGCCTGTCTGAAGTTACTGCAACTCAATAAGGACCCCCCCCCAGCAATGTGATGCCATACCTTCCGATGTGTGACATCTTGATGCGGTTTCCGGGTTTGACCTCTACACCGTCCTTGAACCACTTGCCCACCACCTTCTCATCAGACACCTCACACTTGAACATGGCCTGTTCACACGCCTTCACCGACAGGTCAGCTATACTCTGCAGAACCTCCAGCTCCTTGGCTGAGCACCAGGGGCAGAGATGAAGGGAAGGAGAGAGAAAGAGAAAACAGAAAGAGACAGCATTTCAGACTCTTCCAAAAATGAAGTTAATCAAACATTTCCTTATTTAGTGTACTGTATGATATCCGGAAGTGGTACCTTCCACTTCCAGTTCTCCTTTGGATTCTCCCCCGTTAGTGTAAACATAGTACATTCCGATGTCCTCTATGGTTGCTTCATTGATGACCAGAGTGTGTTTCTTCCCATCCTTCTTTATCCTGTACTTCCCATCCTTGGTCAGCTCAACTCCATCTTTCATCCTGAGCACGGGTGAGACACACACAGACATAGAAATAACGTTTAACAGCGGAGTCACATATACACACAAATGCCACAGCTGTAACAGAGATTGATTGATTTAGTTACTTAGTCATTTGATTAAAAAGGGTATTAGTATGAGTCCCTCACCATTTGACGTTGGCTCCTTCCTCTGAGACCTCACACTCAAACTCCACCTTCTCTCCCACCACTACATGCACATCGTCCAGCAGCTTGGTGATGGTGACCGGGGGCTCTGTGGATAGACACAGCCATCAACACAACTCATTCACCTCATACAAACACCATGGGGAAGTTACACACACACAACTACACTTACAGGAACATTCATCAACAAAGACTTTATCACTCAACACCAAAGTAAGCAGAAGAATAAGGAGGAAGAAGTGGAAGAATGATGAAGCTGAAGATTTCATGGCACAGCACTGTATAATGTGTTAACACAAAGACACAAAGACACGAACACCTAACATGTACCAGTCCGCACCAGGATTCGATACCATGTTTCACAACAACACAATGTCCTCCATAGTCTCCGTTAATACTGCTATAGAAACAGAGAACTGAGCTGTTGTGGTACGGGGGAGGCTGTACCTCAGGTCTCTGGGAAGGTGACATCATCATCACTGTGTGAATGCGTGATGCTAAGCTAACATCCATTAGCTGCCGTCCTCTACATCCACCTCCCTCTGACCTCCTTTTCCTCAGCAACCTCAGCAGATGATAGATACCAGAGTTGATGTCTGAGTCACGGCACCACTGTAACATGAACCCTCCGCCGCGGGCTCCCATACAGTACCATGCTCACAACAACAACACATCAATGTACTCCGAAGGAGGGGGGGCAGTACTTCAGGTCTCCAGAAGGTGACTGAACTGTGTGATCAATGCTAAGCTAGCTTCCATCCGCTAAACACACGTACACCTTCTCTCACATTAGACACATCAACACGTACGGCATTGATATAAACACTGACAGAAGCAGTAGGGACGTGTAAATACACACAACAACATACTGTGGTTGTCGCCCTGGAAGGGCGTCTGTGTGGGGAAAGTTTACCCGTTGCTGTACGGTCTGAGAAAAACAGGATGAAATGAATGGGCACAGAGAGAGAGCAAAGCACGTGATGATTGAGGAGCAAATGCATCTTTGCCCCTCTACCCAAAATCAACGAGACACACAGAACACGCATAAGACACGCTACAAACAGGACAACAAATATAAGACGACAACGTTGTGCAAACTTACTGTTCATAGACATTAATACACACATACATATAAACATTGAGACATGTACTGCATACACAGTAAATGTTGACAGACACTACACACTCAGACACTGAACTAAGCAGGGAACAACTCCCTCCCCTCAAACACCCTATGTAAAGATGCAGTGTTTACCTTTGACAAAGACTTCAGTGAAGCTCTTCTCCTCTCCCACCACACACTCATAGGCTGCATCGTCAGACAGGTTGCTCTTGTTGATGGTGAGTGTCCGTTTGTTGCCCA
Organism: Oncorhynchus masou masou; assembly: GCF_036934945.1. Lineage (NCBI taxonomy): Eukaryota > Metazoa > Chordata > Actinopteri > Salmoniformes > Salmonidae > Oncorhynchus > Oncorhynchus masou. Next base: position 3,419,294 of record NC_088226.1, read on the forward strand.
CGCACTCAAATACATACCTGACATGACAGACAGACAGGGGCAGAAAGAGACACTGGCAGAAAACAGAGAGGACAGACAAAGACACGAGTGACCGAGTGTCGCTCACTCAACTCATCGACAAATGAATGACTCACACTCTCATATAGTCAAATATACTGACAAACACACACACAAACACACACACAAATCAGCCAGTCTCACTTGGCAGAGGGTTTGATCTCCACTCCGTTCTTCAGCCATTTGACCTGAACGTTGGGGTCATGGAGCTCAACATGCATCTGGGTCCTCTTGCCCTTGTCCACAGAGTAACATTGCTCTAGCTTCTTCAGGAAGGCTGAGGGAGGGAAAGAACCACTGTTATGTCTCCAGCCTTTACACACCAGACACAACAACCAGAATAACTCAAGCAACACTACACCAGACTACCTCCCTTTCAGAGCCCCTCAGGCATTCCCTACAATAAAACATTCCCTGTCCCAAACACTCTCGTAGAAATGCCCACAGCTTGCCTACTTCCTCCTCCAGTATCCCCCCCCCTTTCTCTCCCCTCACCGTCACTCTTCTTGGGTTCCACCTTCTTCATCTTCTTCAGTCTCTTGAGCAGGCCCCTGAGGTCTGTGATGCCATAGTCAAAGGCAATCTTCTCATAGTCACATGGCTTAGCATCCTTCAGGATCTCCCACACATCCACATCCTCTTTGGGCTCGTCCCTCGCCTTTTTTTCCCTGAAAGAGAGGGGGAGAGGAGATTGATTGTGTGTGTGTGAGAGTATGTGTGATTGCTCATAATGGAGTTAACTCCACTCCTACCTTTTTTTGAGGAGGGCACTGAAGTCCAGGTCACCTGCATCCTCTCCTGCATCTCCCCTGGGGACAAGAAAGGTTACGAGTGGGAGAATTAGGTTTCCTACAGTGTTAGGTCAGGTTAGAGGAGTCGGTCATTTCAAACATAACATACAGTATACAGTACATACAAATATACTTGTTGTCTATTGAGGTTTTACATAAGATAAATCAACAATGAATAGCTGTGCTATTTCAATGCTATAGTAGTGAATCATTGTTAGTTTACAAAAAATATGGAAGTGAACGAATGGTACTGGACATACAGTAGATGGTACTACACTGTACCCTGCTAAGACGAACACACACACACACACAAAAACATCCACACCCACATTCACTTTCCCTGACGTCAACGATACAGTATTGATATAAATGTTATAACAGGTCGGAATTCCCATATACTGTACACACAAATATACAGACAGTACACTGTGGTTACACAGTATTGCACAGTGTCTGTAACCATGTCTTACCCTTTTTTGGCGCCTTTTATGCCTCTGATAACACAAAACAGGATGGTAATGAGTGAGCATATAGAGCATAGCATAAGGCGCATACTGACACTTTGCCCACCTAAATTCAATGGGACATAAAAAACAGCATACTAGTGTACACACACACACACACACACACACACACGAACATTCAGTATTGACCTCTATTTGTTACTGTATGTAACCCAAACACAGATACACTGTACTTGTACAAGGCTGTACATTGACACATATATACAGGGTAAATACTGTGTAAATGTACACGCACAGGTACTGCTGATACACACCCACACAGAGCTTTTCTTACACTCACATAAAGATCCACACATATGACACCTCATGATTGCATCTCTAATGTATGTAATCCATGGGAAATATACACTAGTTCCGCTTGAGGCCTTGTCAATGGGCCAGACGTACAGTACCAGAAATAGCTTCATGTGACAAAGAACACATGAGGGGAAGCACGGGCTATTTCACATCTGAACACACACAGTGGAAAGATGAAGAATTACAAAGGTGGGAATATGGAAACACACGGAAGGGAATCCCAAATAATATATTCTGAACACACACAATGGATTCAGGTTCTGGAAGAAGCTTAGGACAAGGCTGCCTTATAACAGAGAGGCAGCAAGGCCAGACACAGAATCGCTGAGGAGGTAGATGGGGGTACACACGGATGAATCGCAATGACTGGATTCTCCATACTTACTGACAGTGGGAGTTGGAACACAAAGACCGCCACATACTGTGGCAAGGTCAACCCTAACCCATCCAGCAACCTTTGGGGTGTTGAAGGTTTTTTGGCATCTTGAGTTCACACTTTAATTCACACTTGTAACGCATCTATTTTTTCATCTATTTTCATTCTCTTTCTCTTTTCTTCATACCAACATTCACAAAATAAACTAAAACACAATCTGAAATGGTCCTTTGCACGTTGTGTTTCCTGTCTTACCCTTGCTTTTTTGTCTTTTTGTCTGATTAGGAGAAGAAAACATATTTGAAACAGTAACTAGAGTGAACTGACTGGCGGCAGCACTATGCCAACAAACAGGGATTTTTTACAGCTTCACAGTGAGAGACAGAGCTGCTGCACACATATTGAAACAAGTCTTTGGAGACAGGGAAGAGAAGACACACGAATACAGAGATACAGAGATATACATAGTGAACAGACACAGAAATAGAAACATATGGACACAATGTACAACTGAAACATAAAAACACACAAACAAACATACAGGTAAGTCACAGAGACACACCAGTAAGTCACAGAGACACACCAGTAAGTCACAGAGACACACCAGTAAGTCACAGAGACACATTAGTAAGTCACAGAGACACACCAGTAAGTCACAGAGACACACCAGTAAGTCACAGAGACACACCAGTAAGTCACAGAGACACATTAGTAAGTCACAGAGACACATTAGTAAGTCACAGAGACACATTAGTAAGTCACAGAGACACATTAGTGAGTCACAGAGACACACCAGTAAGGCACAGAGACACACCAGTAAGTCACAGAGACACATTAGTAAGTCACAGAGACACACCGTAAGTCACAGACACACCAGTAAGTCACAGAGACACATTAGTAAGTCACAGATACACACCAGTAAGTCAGAGACACATTAGTAAGTCACAGAGAGACATTAGTAAGACAGAGACACATTAGTAAGTCAGAGACATTAGTAAGTCACAGAGACATTAGTAAGTCACAGAGACACAAATAGACATGAATCCACAGATAAATACATAGAAAAGGCAGATGTACAGTACAATGACAGACATACAGTGAAGCCAAAACGCACACAGACAACGAGACTTGACACAGATATACCAAAGACACCTACAAACTCAGATATGGGAGCCAGAAAGACAGTCAGGGGAAGATATACTCACAGAGTGGGACAGATGCCCGGAGGCAAAGATAGAGAGAATAACCAACATATGTGAGGTGGGAGAGAAAGACAGATGATATGTTGAATGGAACCACCCTGACAGTCACACTCACGATCGCTTGAAGGCATCCAGGATGTTGGCGGGCTGCTCCTCTTGTACGGCTGAAACATGACAGAGGGAGGGAACGGTGAGAGGAACACTGGACTAACTGACAGACAGTTGAAAAATCAGGAAGAATAATGGACTGAGTACTGACACTGAAACGCATATACACTACCTGCTTTATCATTAAACATTCTGTATCAAATATTGAATGACTTACTGACAAACTCACTGACCACAGGTTAAGTGACAGAATCATGACTAAATGGCTGACGATGATGGCCTGGGAGGGACCAACCTTCCACTGTGACTTCAAATGTACAGCTGTCACACTTGTCTTTGGAGGTGACCTCACAACGGTAGCCACCTGCGTCTCCTTCTACTACTTTGATGATGCTCATCTCATATGTGTAGACCTGGTTGAGATAGGGAGAGGAAGACATACACCCTTACAATATATATACGCACACACACACACACACACACACACACACACACACACACACACACACACACACACAAAAGAGTAACACAGATGTACAGTAGACTTTCACACAGATTTGAGAGAATGTGAAAACAGTGACACACACACACACACACACACACACACACACACACACACACACACACACACACACACACACACACACACACACACACACACACACAAAAGAGTAACACAGATGTACAGTAGACTTTCACACAGATTTGAGAGAATGTGAAAACAGTGACACACACACACACCTTGGAGTTCCTGTCATAGGCCTCTTTAAACTGCACGTGCTTGCCAGCCTTGCTGCCCAGGTCCAGCCACTTCCCTTTCAGCCATTTCATGTTGGGCTTCCTCAGCAGGTCAGATGAGTCCACTTTAGCCACAAAGGTGACGTTCTTCCCTGCCACCCACAATTTACATCAGCAATCAGAAATTCTGACCTCTGGATAATGGTGTTTTTAGGGTGTTCTTATGCATGATCTGTATGTGAGTGTCAATCCAAACTTCAGAGTGCTACAGTATGTCTCAGAGAGGGGGAAGAGGGCAGGAGTCTCACCTTTGATTACTGTAGTGCTCTCTGGCTTTTCTACAAATAGTCCGGTCAGCTCGGACTGTCCCCCTGGGACAGTTTCTAAAAGTAGGGAGAGGTCATAGAGGTCAGGGGTTAGAATAAGGTCATGGATGACTGCTCATCAGACATCATAGACACAACAACATCAGTGAACAGACAAGTAGAGACAGAAAACCAAACATTAGACCAAAGCACCTAACCTTTGTTTATAAATACCATTAATTTATTCATATTTTGTCTACTAGGCAGCAAGATCAAAGGTCAGAGGTAAAGCTAGTCTTTGTTCACCCTGCGACTTGAGACTTCTTATATCCACATTTAGCAACAGCTTTTCTCAAAGAGAGAGAAAAGTGCTGCGGCATGTGTTTCCACTCCCTGAAATGTCTCCATTATTCTAATGGACGATCATGAGAAATCATGACAATGACATCAGTCTTGTATTTAACTGAGGGTCAGTATCCAAGCGTCTAGTCAACACCAGAAGAGGGCCTCTAACAGCAGTAAGGTAAAGCCCACCTGGGAATGAACAAGGAACTAAAAACACATCTGAAGACGTGTTTATCCATCCCTTTTCCACTAGTCTTCTCCCACTGTGACAAAAGTAAATATAGCTCTTTAATGTTGTGATATTATCAAAGCATGACTGCTTGCTCCTGTTCCTTTGCGTGCTCCCTCCTTTTCAAAAAAAGGATTGCATTGTTTTGTGTCAGCAGATAGACAAATACAAGCTTAAGTATTTGTTTGTCTTACCATCATCGGGCAATTCTGTATCAGGGAGAAAGAGAGAGAGAGAAACACAGCGGGGGAACACATTAGCTGCAGTATCTTTACTGTAATCTGAAGGATGAGCGTTTACTGAGCAGCTATGAAAACCTGACCTGCAGGTGCTCTCTCACACACACTTAATGTCTCTCTCTTCCCTCTCTAACTTGGATGAACATTTCCTTTCTTTTCAAAATGGAGGTAAAAACTAGACGGTTAATGAGTTATTTCCTCACTCGTCAAATTCAAACCAGTTGGTGACACTGTACTCATCATTACTATTATTATTATTGAGAATTTAGGGGAATTATTAGCTGTGCAAACGGAACACAATTTATTTGTTCTCTCACCTTCTGAATCTGACAAGAGCTCTAATGGAAAAAGAGAGTTTATAAGCATAGAGAAGCAGGTAAAAAGCCATATCGATTGATCAATCGATTGGGTGAAAAGGTTGTCGAGAGAATGGAACAAGGGTCAAGAATCAAGTGAGGTCATGCACCTCCATAAACTCAGAGTTACACCGCATATGCCCCTCTCTCTGCTTTTATGGACTCAGTTCATTTGATTGGAATCAAGTGACCCCTGTGCACAGATCCAGGCTCAGTTCTCTAGTGTGATTTAAATCATTTCAGTAAGAATGTGAATAGGTCAAGCTGATCCTGGACCAGCACCCAAGGGACACTTTTCCTTCAGCTCTTTACACCATTTCACTCTCACATTGGAAAGTCGCTGTGGTTTGAAACTGTGAGAGGTTGGGAGTGCAGCGATAAACACCTCAAATGGAACAGCAGAACCGGCATCCATCAAAACCATAACAATTCTTCAGTAAGATCATTTTGGGGGATAATGCGTATTATGGGAAATATTACTGTAGGTAAATATCACTTAATTGATTATTACTGTAACACTTCAGGAACAGATAATACCTTGATATTTCATATCAACATCTTTTGCAATACAGTGATCAATGATAATGGATATGGTATTGTGCAGGAACAGTATTTGAACTAACGCAACAAAACAGCAAAACGTATCATCAACTTATCCTTCTATTAAACCATTACCTTAGTAAGTGCACACATACACACAGGTCACGATATATACCCAGAGTAAATATATACAGTATATATCATTTTGTCATTTGTAATTTAGATTACGTTTTCACTCTGCATCAATTTCAAGTCAAGGTCATTTGATGTTTAATACAATTCCTTCACTTGGATGCTTTGTCGAAACCATGATACTGTATCATGTAATGTCTAATCTCAACAGATCAGGGGTTTCCCCAAAACATGAATATCATATTAAGCACTAAAGATCATCTTAAGTCCATTCATAAGCAATAGAAAAATTATGATTTTATGCCATTTTGCCAATATGATCTTTATGTTTTTGGGAAACTCACCGCTGATCTCTAGTAATTAGTATCAGTCGGCGCTGATATCACAACAACTCTGTCAGACTGATTCTCTGGGTCTAACTCCTCAACAGATGATTCCTAAAGATCTCTACATAAATGATACAGTATCCATAAACCCATCAAATAGGCCTGCAGGATCTTTTCCATTACTGACTGTCATCTACAATGGTCTGTACTGCTACAGCCAGACTATGAAGGCCTTCGCCAGAGCAATCCCAGGATTCAGTAGTCTCCGTTTGTCAGTCCACCGTGACGGACACTCAGGTCACCGACACACCGTGCCGTGACTGAGACTGACAGACATGCACGTTAACCAGGTGATTGACAGGAAGCAGGGAAGCATACAAACACACAAACAGAGGGGGAGTTGTGTATTGTTTCCTTTCCTTACCATCTCTGCACTCACTTCCCTCTGAATGAAAAGAAACAATTGGTACATAGACATTAGTACTGCGGACATCGAAGGGTTAAACAACAACCAAATATACTGTCCCTGTGTACGGAGTCTGTGACTGGAGAAAAAAAGTTGTGGATATATGAATATATGAAATACTAGATCATAAAAACAAGACATACAAAAATACATAGGCTTTACCCATGATGACACTGGCATACATGCTGGTTTATACAAATACACACAAACACAGATTGCATTGATACATTTGTGCAGTCACTGCACTACAATCCTTTTTGTTACAGTACCCTTCCTTGTCTCAGGGTGCCTCACCTCTAATAAAAGAAAGTAAAAGGTTTTATGGTTAAGTATGAGGAGAATGCTAATATATACAGTATCAGTCAAAAGTTTGGACACACCTACTCATTCAAGGGCTTTTTTAAACTTTTACTATTTTCTAAATTGCAGAATAATAGCAAAGACATAAAAACTATGAAATAGCATATATAGAATAATGTAGTAACCAAAAAAACTGGTATATTATATTTCAGATTCTTCAAAGTATCCACCCTTTGCCTTGATGACAGCTTTGCACACTCTTGGCATTCTCTCAACCAGCTTCATGATTTTTTTTTACCTGGAATGCATTTAAATTAACAGGTGTGTCTTGTTAAAAGTTAATTTGTGGAATTTATTTCCTTCCTAATGTGTTTGATCAGTTGTGTTGTGACAAGGTAGAGGTGGTATACAGAAGATAGCCCTATTTGGTAAAGTACCAACTCCATATTATGTCAAGAACAGCTCAAATAAGCAAAGAGAAATTACGGTCCATCATTACTTTAAGACATGAAGGTAAGTCAATGAAGAACACGTCAAGAACAATCGCAAAAACCATCAAGCGCTATGATAAAATTGGCTCTCATGAGGACTTCCACAGGAAAGGAAGACCCAGAGTTAGCTCTGCTGCAGAGGACAGGTTCATTAGAGTTAAATGCACTTCAGATTACAGCCCAAATAAATGCTTCACAGAATTCAAGTAACAGACACATCTCAACATCAACTGTTCAGGGGAGACTGCGTGAATCAGGCCTTCATGGTCAAATTGTTGCAAAGAAACCGGAAATCTGCCCTTTGGTCTGATGAGTCCAAATTTTTGGTTCCAACCGCCATGTCTTTGTGAGACGCAGAGTAGGTGAACGGATGATCTCCGCATGTGTGGTTCCCACCATGAAGTATGGAGGAGGTGGTGTGATGGTGTGGGAGTGCTTTAATGGTGACACCGTCTGTGATTTATTTAGAATTCAAGGCACACTTAACCAGCATGGCTACCACAGCATTCTGCAGCGACATGCCATCGCGGCTACTTTGAAGAATCTAAAATCTATTTTGATTTGCTTAACACTTTTTTGGTTACTCCATGATTCCATATGTGTTATTTCATAGTTTTGATGTCTTCACTATTATTCTACAATGTAGAAAATATCTGGTTTGAGTAGGTGTGTCTAAACGTTCACTGGTACTATACAGTATATGCAGAAGCACACACTGAAATACCCACACACACCCACCCACCCAAAAGACACTTCTTCAAATATGTATACAAGATACAAACAAACAAGTAAAGGCTAATATACAGTGCATTCGGAACCTATTCAGACCACTTCACTTTTTTCATATTTTTTTTAACCTGAAAGCGTTATTGTGAAATGGATTAAATATATTTTTTTAATGGAAACAGGATGCACCTGAGCTCAATACCGAGTCTCATACAAAGGGTCTTAATACTTATGTAAATAAGGAATATGTTTTTTATTTTAAAGAAATTTGCAACAATTTCTAAAAACCCGTTTTGCTTTGTCATTATGGGGTATTGTGTGTAGATTTTTATTTAATACATTTTAGAACAAGACTGTTACGTAACAAAACGTTGAAAAAGTCAAGGTGTCTGAATACTTTCCGAATACAATTAGCTACGTAAAATGGCGATCCTCCTGCGTACTTGCATCAAGTTTCTAATTGTGGGGCTGCACACGTCTGCATATTTTAGCTTCGCAACTATAGAGGATTGGTATTTTGCCAAGCTTATTGTAGTTGCATACAGCGTAGTGTGTAAATTAAGGCTTAACACATTGACTGAAAAGCTCTTACCCTCTGTTGTGGCTGGGACTGTGTTAATGTTGCAGGCTGGGCCTGTGTTAATGTTGCAGGCTGGACCTGTGTTAATGTTGCAGGCTGGGCCTGTGTTAATGATGCAGGCTGGGCCTGTGTTAATATTATAGGATGGGCCTGTGTTAATGTTGCAGGCTGGGCCTGTGTTAATGTTGCAGGCTGGGCCTGTGTTAATGTTGCAGGCTGGGCCTGTGTTAATGTTGCAGGCTGGGCCTGTGTTAATGTTGCAGGCTGGGCCTGTGTTAATGTTGCAGGCTGGACCTGTGTTAATGTTGCAGGCTGGGCCTCTGATACTACAATATTTTAGCAGATGATTGAACTAACACAGTATGTTATGCTAGTATGTTGCACCTTGTATGTACACAGACAAACACACACGCACGAACGCACACACTCTCCCACACACATTATGCACAAGTGACATGTTAGACCAGAAAATATCTTAGCCTCAGTAGCAGGCTGGGCCTCTGTTAATAAAAGATCATGAGGATTTAGGGGATACATTTAACTAACATGAGTTGTTAAGCATGAGGCACACATTTTAAAAAGACAAACACACCACACACACACACACACACTGTACAAGTGACATGTTAGGCCATCTATAACAGAAAATGATAACATATTAGGCAGGGTTGAAATAACTTAGTAATGCTAGCATGATGCGCCAGACACTCATACATACAATCACACAGGTACACTTCCACATTAATAGTAGGCACACACACACACACACTAACATGACTAGTAATGCTAGCATGGTGCACATTGCACACCCACTCTGTACAAGTAACACATCCAGACAGAAAAGCTTATCCTTTGGAGCAGGCTAGGCCTCTGTTAATTAAAATGATATAATTTTAATGTTAGCATGATGCAACTTGTACACACAAACAGGGCTGGCTCCAGGCATAAGCGTCAAAAGCGGTCACTTACGGCCCCCAAACCCCCCCTAAAAACTCTGTTGGGGTCTCAACCCCCATTGATTTTGTTAGCCAACCAAATCTCACTCAGGGCCCCCAACAGGCTGAAGCCGGTCCTGCACACAAGCACACACATCACATACACATTTTACAAGTGACACAATAGGCCAGAAAAGCTCTTGCTATCTGTAACACCATCTGCTAATGACAATGATAAGATATTAGGCAGGGCATTAAGTGAGAATGAGTAGAATTAGAAAAACTGTTTTGTCCATTTGTAAAGCTAGCATGATGCACCTTATCCACACATACAGGTACACTTCCACATAACAGTATACGCACACATACAAGTAACACATTCAGCTAGAGAAGCACTTACCCTCTGCAGCAGGCTGGTTTTGGGGATGAACTGAATAAGTAGTATTGCACCTTGTAAGCATTCACACACACACACACACACACACACACACACACACACACACACACACACACACACACACACACACACACACACACACACACACACACACACACACACACACACACACACACACACACACACACATTCCGTACAAGTGACATGTTAGGCCAGAAAAGCTCTTACCCTCTATAGCAGACCGGTCTTCTGCCAAGAAAGTGAAGGGCTTTTAGAAGAGGAACTTGAGTAATTACTTAGTAAATATGGCATGATTTACACACACACACCTGTTCATACAGAATGCTATCTTCATACACTGCATACACTCACGTAAGAATCACATTCAGCCAGAAAAGCTCTTAACCATTATAAATAAGATGGTTTAAGGAACCAGACTTAAATGTTGAGTAGAGCTGCCTTACATGATGTAATATGAACTCACCCATACACATCCACAAACACATAGTGTACACAGACTCAACTAACACATTTAGCCAGAAAAGCTCTTACCCTCCGTAACAGGTTCGACCACTGTCAATACAATGACAGAATTTCAGTGATATGAACTAGACTGTACCAAATTATCTGAGTTTGTACCAAAGCTAGCATCAATGCAGTATGCATACAGATGTAGGTTCTTAATTCGACCACTTTTTTGTTGATCAGAATTTTCCTGCACAGCAGGAAATGCAAACTTGTCGTGCACTCAAGGTTTAAAAAGGCTTCCAAAGTTTGTAATTTCCACTTTAAAACGTCAGACTTGATTTGCCTTAACGTAAAGTGTATCCCTACAAAAATATCCATGAATTATAATCAACATAATAATTCACATTTCCAGTTACTGCAGGATTATTTTCCTGCTGTAGCAATCTGGCTCAAATTAAGATCCTACATGTACATATACACTCTCACATAAAGTACTCGTATACCCACAAGCAAATGCCTCCACCATCTCTCTGATGAACCGTAGATAACACACTGACTTCAACTTAATGCTGTGTGTGTTATACATTGAAGGACCATATTAAGCCAGAACAGCTCCTACCCTCTACAGCAGGTTTGCCTTCTGTCAGTAAAGATAAACAGGGCTATCAGGGAGGACGACTGGACTTCATTGTTGAATAGAGCTGACATGATGCACGGTGTACACATACAGCACTCTCACAATATATGCAAACTTACCGTGTACACACACAACAACCCATGTGCTCGTGCTGCATACACTTATTTAAGTAATTCATTCAGCCACAAAAATGTTTCCCCTCTGCAGCAGGCTGGGCCTCTGTTAATACACACAAATGGATTTCAGTAGGAGGTACTGGACTTAAGTCTGTATTGGAGCTAGCATTATGTACAGACAGTCACACGCACATACACACGCTGACACACACACACAAGCCCACACAAGCCCACACACACAGACGCCCACACATACACACGCTGACACACACACACAAGCCCACACACACAGACGCCCACACATACACACGCTGACACACACACACACGCCCACACACACACACGCCCACACATACACACGCTGACACACACACACAAGCCCACACACACAGACGTACAAAAACAGATACAAACATACAACACGGACAAAAACCTATACCTGCACACATCCACATGCAATACATCCAAAAATGACACAACAGAATAGCTCTAACCCTCTTCAGCAGGCTGGGCCTCTGCCACTAAAACGAGAGGATTTCAGTGTGGAGTAAGTGTGTAATAAAGGTGGTATACTGCAGTAGCAGACTCTCACAAACTCACACACTGAGTACAAGGAAATACACATCCGAAACGTTTCCTGAACAATCCTCCACGTATGTATGTATGTATACACTGTAACAAAAAGATGTTGATTCAACGCACAATTGTTTTTTGTTGTGAGTTTGTTGAGCAAACGCACAATCCTATTGCAGCTGGTTGTTTTACAAATGTACGTTGATCCAACAGATATTTTTTTTACAGAGTACACACACACTAAATAAAAAAATAATAAACACACTCACACAGACCACACCACACACACGCACACCCAGATACATACACGCACCCAGAAACACACACTCCAGTGCTTGCCAAAATAACCCATATAACAAATATCACCTCAACCTTAACATAGCTCTTACCAACTGATTGGTGACCTGTTATCTCAGGTAACAAAGAAAACAGAATAAGAATCAGAAGAATAATGACTAATATATCATTTAAATGAATATAGTCTGCTTTGTCAGGCATAAACCAGTAGGATATTGTGATAGGCGTGAATATAAACGTGTGAAGCCTAAGTTAAGTGTATTGGCGTTCTGTCTGATCAACACTGTCATGGTGCGTGGTGAGAATCATACATGGCCACTCTCTGTCTCATCCCCACAGAAAGCTACTTCTGTGATTGGTCTTAGAGGCCTTACCATGATCCTCCGCTGGCTTCGCTGAGTGAGGGAAAACAGTTAACCAACATTACATTGGAATGATGAGGGGATGGTTATGCCCTACTGACTAACAAACACACACACAAAGGGACACAGGTTAACACACACACACACACACACATGCACTGTTCTCACCCACCCTTATCTGTAAAAATAAAATTAAAAAAAATAAAGGAGAAAAATTTAATCAGACATTGATTTTAGTACAGGCCTAACCATTCATCGAAGTATTTCATGTATAAGTATTTGTCATCCATTTGTTATGAGTGGACTCACCAGCAGGTGCTGCTGCAGCCTTATCTGTCTTGGCCGCTACAATTAAAGACAAACATATACAATAATGAATAACTAAGTGACATATGTTTTCATCAGTAGTATGTAAAGAGGGCAAAGGTTAGATTCCAACCATACCATCTCGAAAACATCATGGACCATTAAACTTACAATATAGTTGATATAATATAAAATAATCACCACTGTGAATTACCAATATTTGACTTCACACTGTGCAAACATGCATACATACAAACATTCACAAATGATTTGAATGCACATGTATTATGTAGAAGTCTAGATATGCATAATCCACGCATGCACACAGCACTGTAGTGTAAATTCAGAATGTTGATACATTAATGCATTCCCATGTACATTGTACATACAATATTATACCGGTACGTAGACACATAAATTCATACGATAAACAAATACATATTCTAATGTAACCACAGAGGAGTTGCACATTCACTCAACCTTGCTTTGTGCAGTTCTTACCAATTTCTTCAGGCTTTGCCTCTGGCAAAGAAAGAGTATTGGAATTGGATTCAATGTAAGTACACTGTATATAGAAAAAAAAGGTTGGCATTCATTGGGATGACTCATGTACTGGAGGCAGCTCTGCCATGTAGTCACTAGCTGGCACAGCCACAAAATCATAAAAGAATGAACCCTAACCTTAACCACACTGCTAACCTTAAGCCTAACCCTAACCTTAAATTTATTTTTTACAATATATAGCTAATTTTGACTTTGTAGCTGGCCCATCTAGTGGATATCACTCAATTATGCCTCTTTGACAAGATTCATCCCAATAAACATCAACATGCTATAGAAAGAGTGGCTACTGTGTGTATATTCTTGATAGAGATGGGACGTTTTAAAGAGAAGATCATGTTTATTTTTTATTTCACCAGGTAGTCTAGTTGAGAACAAGTTCTCATTTACAACTGCGACCTGGCCAAGATAAATCAAAACAGTGCGACAAACAACAACACAGAGTTACACATGGAATAAACAAACAAACATACAGTCAATAATACAATAGAAAAAGTCTATATACAGTGTGTGGAAATGAGGTAGGATAAGGGAGGCAAGGCAATAAATAGGCCATAGTGGCGAAATAATTACAATATAGCAATTAAACACTGATGTGATAAATGTGCAGAAGATGAGTGTGCAAGTAGAGACACTGGCGTAGAAAGGAGCAAAATAAATAAAATAAATAACAGTATGGGGATGCGGTAGTTGGATGGGCTATTTACAGATGGGCTATGTACAGGTGCAGTGATCTGTGAGCTGCTCTGACAGCTGGTGCTTAAAGTTAGTGAGGGAGATATGAGTCTCCAGCTTCAGTGATTTTTGCAGTTCGTTCCAGTCATTGGCAGCAGAGAAATGGAAGGAAAGGCGGCCAAAGGAGGAATTGGCTTTGGGGGTGACCAGGGAAATATACCTGCTGGAGCACGTGCTATGGGTGGGTGCTACTATGGTGACCAGTGAGCTGAGATAAGGCGGGGCTTTACCTAGTAAAGACTTATAGATGACCTGGAGCCAGTGGGTTTGGTGATAAATATGAAGCGAGGGCCAGCCAACGAGAGCATACAGGTCGCAGTGGTGGGTAGTATATGGGGCTTCGGTGACAAAACGGATGGCACTGTGATAGACTGCATCCAATTTGCTGAGTAGAGTGTTGGAGGCTATTAGGGTTTTGATAGTGTTTAAGACCCTATCAAAAGCATCTTAGTCTTGAGGCTGCGTTCTTTGATATTTTTCAGTAACTGACTATCCTACCGATCCTTGACTTTGGCGATGTCATTTACAATGACTGTAGAGATTAAGTCTTAGTTACTGAAAAACAAACTGAACCACACAGTAACGGTAATGATCTCTGGCTCAAACTCTGGCCGGACACATGGATCTGCCATCCAAAGCTATAATTTGTACAGACAGTGTCCTTGTTCAGAGCACCTGTTAAAGTGATAACATAAATAGTCTCAGTGCCTTGGGGTTTGTAGTCAGCTAAATCCATTAAACTACCCAACCACAGAATGTAGAACATGAACCAAGTCTCCCGAACCATCTCCATCTGATCAATCACAACTGACTTTTCAGAACTATTGTCCCTTGAGTATACCGAACTGCGATTCTGAGATTTCAGCCTTGGCCTTGACACTCTGGTTGTGCTGAATGACCCTGGCTCTGTTCTCAGTGTTGGCATACTGATCAACTGACACGTCTATTTTTGAAAAGGTTTGTTTTTCAGGCAGCAATATGTTAGCGTTCTCAGCACATCTAGTTTTATTCCTGGCAACACCCACTGTCTTAGGTCTCAGGGGGTCTTTGACGCACACGGCATTAAAAGCCTTCTTTAGCCCAGGATCTGAACCTTTTTTAGCAGGCCCAGTCCATAGATGGAAGGTAAGTGGGTCAGTGAAGTTCTGATGCTCCATTTGCTGCTCAGTCTACTATTGTTGACTGGGATGGGTGTTATGCACCATTGAGCACATGCCATGAGAAGGTAAGCCCCGATGACAAGGCCTTGTGTACTAAGCTGGCACAAAGCATTTGTTTAACCACCCATCATGACATTGTTAAATGACACAGGATGAGTGGCTGTTGTGAAGCACGGGAGAAATATGGAACATGTAGTGACTATCACTGCATGGTCTCCTCTGTGACAACAGTGTAGAAGTCAGCAATCAAAATGACAAATCCTGTCCCTATACTATAGTATGTTCCAGGACGGTGGTTACCAGTCAAATGCCCTGTTCAGATTCCCATGAAAATGTATGATAGCAGAAATTGATAGATGAGACCATCCCTAGATTCCATTGCTAAATAATATGCCTTAGGATACTATAAAACAGGCCGGAATTTGACAAGTGATTGTCTTTGGTTAGACCAACACGCAACCCCTTCTCTCCTTCAGCCCAGTTTGGCCAAGGCTTCTCTCTGGTTACGACCTGTCAGCACTCTCTCTATCACAGGCCAGCTCAGTGTCTGTCTATCTGCCATACTCATACCAAAAGTTCTAAGTACAGTGTTAAGTCAGAGAGAGAGAGAGAGAGAGAGACAGATAGAATGACAGACAGAAAAGATGAGAGCGAGAGAAAGAGAGAAAAGAGAGCCGAGAAATGAGAGAAAGTGAGAAGGAGCGAGAGGGAGAGGTAAATGAGAAAGGCCATCAGGGGTCAGATATGGTGAGAAGTGTTCAGTTGAGGGCTTGAGGGTCAGCTCCATCAGATTTAGTCATGGGAGAGATGGATACCATGGTGTATATTTAACAAATATCCTGTGAGATAGTTGATGAACCAGTGTTTGATTTCCTAAATTTCTCTACCCAAGCTGCCCCATCACTGTCAAGCCTTCCTCTAAATATATACTGAACAAAAATATAAATGCAACATGTAAAGTGTTGGTCCCATGTTTCATGAGTTGGAATAAAATTTTCCATACGCACAAAAAGGTTATATATCTCAAATTATGTGCACAAATCAGTTTATACATCCCTGTTAGTGAGCATTTCTCCTTTGCCAAGACGGCACATCAAGAAGCTGATTAAACGGCATGTTCATTACACAGGTGCACCTTGTGCTGGGAACAAGAAAAAGCCCATCTAAAATGTGCAGTTTTGTCACACAACACAATGCCACAGCTCTCATTATGAGGGAGCGTGCAATTGGCATGCTGACTGCAGGAATGTCCACCAGAGCTGTTGCCAGATAATTTAATGTTAATTTCTCTACCATAAGCCGCATCCAACGTTGTTTTAGAGAATTTGGCAGTACGTCCAACCAGCCTCAAAACCACAGACGTGTATGGCGTCGTCTGAGTGAGCAGTTTGCTGATGTCAATGTGAACAGAGTGCCCCATGGTGGTGGTGGGGTTATGGTATGGGCAGGCGTAAGCTATGGACAATGAATACAATTGCGTTTTATGGCAATTTGAATGCACATAGATATCATGACGAGATCCTGAGGCCCATTGTCATGTCATTCAAGTGATGGAAAAAGTACCCAATTGTCATACTTGAGTAAAAGTAAAGACACCTTAATAGAAAACGTAAAAGTGAAAGTCACCCAGTAAAATACTACTTGAGTAAAAGTCTGAAAGTATTTGGTGTTAAATATACTTAACTGTCAAAAGTAAATGTAAATGCTAAAATATAAGTAAAAGTACAAATCATTTCAAATTCTGTATATTAAGCAAACCAGATCATGCCATTTTCTTGTTTCTTATTTTATTTACGGATAGCCAGGGGTCAGAGGCAGTAAGGATGACCAGGGATATTCTCTTGATAATTGTGTGGATTGGAACCTTTTCCTGTCCTGCTAAGCATTCAAAATGTAACGAGTACTTTTGGGTGTCAGGGAAAATTTATGGAGTAAAAAGTACGTTATTTCCTTTAGGAATGTAGTGAAGTAAAAGTAAAAGTTGTCAAAAATATAAATAGTAAAGTAGGGTACAGATAGTTGTAGTTGAAAGTATTTTTACACCACTGTGTCATTCATCCGCTGCCATCACTTCATGTTTCAGGATGATAATACACAGCCCCATGTCGCAAGGATCTGTACACAATTCCTGAAAGCTGAAAATGTCCCAGTCCTTCCATGGCCTGCATACTCACCAGACATGTCACCCATTGAGCACGTTTGGGATTCTCTGGATCGATGTGTACGACAGCGTGTTCCAGTTCCTGCCATATCCAGCAACTACACACAGCCATTGAAGATGATTGCGACAACATTCCACAATCAACAGCCTGGTCAACTGCATGCGAAGGAGATGTGTTGCACCGCATGAGGCAAATGGTGGTCACACCAGTGACTGGTTTTCTGATCCATGCCCCTACCTTTTCTTTAAGGTATCTGTGACCAAAATGCATATCTGTATTCCCAGTCATGTGAAATCCATAGATTAGGGCCTAATGAATTTATTTCAGTTGACTGATTTCCTTATATGAACTTCAACTCAGTAACATCTTTGAAATTGTTGCCTGTTGTGTTAATATTTTTATTCAGTATATACACACACACACACATACATACATATATATATATACACACACACACACACATACATACATATATATATATATATATATATATATATATATATGACGGAGGATATAGCTCTCTCCCCCTCGACTTCTCTCTCGCTCTCTCTCTCTTTTGAAGGGTAACCTCTGTGGAATGTTCTTAATCTCTCTTGACATTTCCCCCTCTTCCTCTCTGTGTGCTTCTCCTCCCTCAGATACAGTAGTAGTATGCCATAGACAGTCTACTGCCATGTGTTGCCTCATTTTATACATCACTCTCAAAGGCTTAATCTTTGAAGTGTTCGCTAATTTCATCACTGACCCAGCTCACATTAGCAAGAGTTGTCTTAAAGAGTTGAATCTGTGATATCTTGAAAAGAACATATGTTTGTTTTATACTACCATTAGAGTTATATATTTTAGCCTTGCGGTAATGCATCTACAGTATGCTTGGTGAGGATTCCTTTTCCTAAGCCAATGTTAGAAAGCTTCTGAAATACCTGCCTATAGGCTCTTTAATGTAGGGGCCGACGCTGGAGTAGAGAAGCAGGTACGGGGAGTTGAACATTTAATGAGGAACAGACATGGAACAAGACAGGAACAGCGTCAGCACACGGGTAACACAATGACATACGAACATTAATCCTGAACCAGGAAACAGAGCTTGAGACAGACAGATATAAGGGAGGTAATGACACAGGTGATTGAGTCAAGGTGAGACCAATAATTGCTGATGCGCATGACAGGGGAAGGCAGGTGTGCGTGATGCTGGGGAGCCTGGTGCCTTCGAGCACCAGGGAGGGGGAGAGGGAGCAGGCATGACACGTCTACAACCGTGAGTTAAAGGCAACATGTTGTGTTAATGGTGCTTGGTGACCCTCACAACACCACAGAGATATCTATAACCTATAGACGTGTGACATACGTCTGACATTGTTATTTTCTCCAATCAATGTACACACAATACCCCATAAAGGCAAAGCAAAAACAGGTTTTAGAAATGTTTGCAAATGTATATAAAAAAATATTACATTTACATAACAATTCAGACCCTTTACTCAGTATTTTTTTGAAGTACCTTTGGCAGCGATTACAGTCTCAAGTCTTCTTCGGTATGACGCTACAAGCTTGGCACACCTGTATTTGGAGAGTTTCTCCCATTCTTCTCTGCAGATCCTCTCAAGCTCTGTCAGGTTGGATGGGGAGCATCACTACACAGCTATTTTCAGGTCTCTCCAGAAATTTTCGATCAGGTTCAAGTCCAGGCTCTGGCTGGGCCACTCAAGGACACTCAGAGACTTGTCCCGAAGCCACTCCTGCGTTGTCTTGGCTGCTTAGGGTCGTTGTCCTGTTGGAAGGTAAACCTTCGCCCCAGTTTGAGCGCTCTGGAGCAGGTTTTCATCGAGGATCTCTCTATACTTTGCTCCGTTCCTCTTTCCCTCGATCCGGACTAGTCTCCCAGTCCCCGCCGCTGAAAAACATCCTCACAGCATGCTTCACTGTATTGAAGGTGCCAGGTTTCCTCCAGACGTGAAGCTTGGCATTCAGGCCAAAGAGTTCAATCTTGGTTTCATCAGACCAGACAATCTTGTTTCTCATGGTTTGACAGTCCTTTAGGTGCCTTTTGGCAATCTCCAAGCAGGCTGTCGTGCCTTTTACTGAGGAGTGGCTTACGTCTGGCAACTCTACCATAAAGGCCTGATTAGTGGAGTGCTGCAGAGATGGTTGTCCTTCTGGAAGGTTCTCCCATCTCCACAGAGGAACTCTGGAGCTCTGTCAGAGTGACCATCGGGTTCTTAGTCACATCCCTGACAAAGGTCCTTCTCCCTTGATTGCTCAGTTTAGCCGGGCGACCAGCTCGAGGAAGAGTCTTGGTGGTTCCAAACTTCTTCCATTTAAGAATGATGGAGGCCACTGTGTTCTTGGGGACCTTCAATGCTGCAGAAATGTTTTGGTACCCTTCCCCAAGATCTATGCCTCGACACAATCCTGTCTCAGAGCTCTACAGACAATTCCTTCGACCTCATGACTTGGTTTTTGCTCTGACATGCACTGTCAACTGTGGGACCTTATATAGACAGGCTTTTCCAAATCATGTTCAATCAATTTAATTGACCACAGGTGGACTCCAATCAAGTTGAAGAAACATCTCAAGGATGATCAATAGAAACAGGATGCACCTGAACTCAATTTCAAGTCTCATAGCAAAGGGTCTGAACACTTATGTAAATAAGGTATCTCTTTTTTATTTGTAATACATTTGCCAACATTTCTTTAAAAAAAACAGTTTTTGCTTTGTCATTATGGGCTATTGTGTGTAGATTGATTAGGAAAACAATTAATTTAATCAATTTTAGAATAAAGCTGTAACGTAACAAAATGTGGAAAAAGTCAAAGGGTCTGAATACTTCCTGAATGCACTGTACATGTCTCATTACTCATAACATTACTCACATGTGATGCTGCACACCCAAAATAATCATGCATATCAGTATGGGAGAGTGGGTTAAGTTGAGCCAAAGGGGTTTCTTCCATCATTTCATGGAAGAAACCACATGGAAAAAGAAGTAAGCAAGTTAGGTCCAAACAGGTTTCATGATGCTTGTTTCTAAACCAAAGTAGATCATTTTAAGATTGTTCTATACATCAGTTGTGGTCTCTATAAACTTCAATATGAGGACCTAAACCTAACCTCCTGGGTGGGCTAATAAAGTCCAAATGTTCAGTGTTAGTAGTTGTATCTAGTATTGTACTTCAATTAGTAATTATATTTCTAAGTGCATAACCTACAGTATGTGATACAAATAAACATCTTTATCTAGACATCAGCATGTGCTTGTTTATCTCACCATGGTATAATACGCAGGTTGGAATTTATTGTCATGAATCTTACCCTGGATGCAGTTCTGAAGTGTGGTCACTAGCTGGCACAGTCACAAAGTCATCAAAACCTAAACCTAACCACACTGCTAACCCGAATGCCTAACCTTAACCTTAAATTATGACCAAAAAGCTCATTATTTTCATTCATTTTTACGATACAGACGATTTTGACTTTGCAGCTGGCCCATCTACTGGAAAAAGCTCAGTTCTGCATACGGGGCAAGATTCATGAAAATCAACATCAACCTGCGTATAATGCAGGCATTTTCACATTTTCATAAATATATTCAACTATAGCACCAAGCGGGCATATTCACATAAGGACTCAAGAGGAGATTTATATTCAAAGGGTCTATTTATACCGCTGTGCGTGTGGTGGAGTATCAACGGTATTATTGGCATTTGGCGGGCATCTATGTTGGGGGCAGAGTGTGACTGATGGAGTTTCATCGTTTTATGATGAGGATGAAGAGAGTGATGCTTTTGGCAGCATGGGGGTACACTTAAGCCTCTGCTCTCTATATCGCTCCATCATTTGGCGGTTTTATTTGACAGTTCCGATTATATGAGTTATAGAGGTATATATGTCATAGTGTTTTCTGGACAAAGGCAGAAGGAGGGGGCATATTCTAAGGAGTAGTAGTAGGGGCGGCAGGGGTAGCCTAGTGGTTAGAGCGTTGGAATAGTAACCGGGAGGTTGCAAGTTCAAACCCCCGAACTGACAAGGTACAAATCTGTTGTTCTGCCCCTGAACAGGCAGTTAACCCACTGTTCCTAGGCCGTCATTGAAAATAAGAATTTGTTCTTAACTGACTTGCCTACTTAAATCAAGTAAAAAAAAAAAAAAGGGAAGGTTGCATGGTGGAGGGAGAGTATTGTAAGTTGAATGAATACCATAACATATATGTAGGCCTATATTGCTGGCATCAGGTCTTGCTATGAATAGCATTAATACCACTCTAATGTAGTATTTATTTGTGGTTGTAACTTGGCGGAGGTTGTGATGGGTCTCAGCCAGGTGTATTTGTTTCCACTGTGCAGTAGTTGTGCTGTGTAATTGCTTCAGCTGTCTTTTAACACAGCATGTGTGGGCTATAGAAGTCACTGGGCTGGCAACTATAACTTCACCTGTTTAACGAACCACTTTCATGTTTTCCAACATGGCAACAGGAAGAGGTGGGAGGACATTTACCAGGGTACTACAGTACTGAGGTAAGCCTGTAAGGGAGCATAGGAAGGGAGGGGAGAGAACCTGGGAGGGAACCTGGGAGGGTAGTACATCACACCGTATTTTATTAGACAGTAATGATGATAAGAATTATAGCCTGTATGCATTCCTCAAGTGATGTCTCTCTCCGCTACCCCTCCCCCATCTGCAGGCACGCGTCTGGGGTGAAGGTCTATAGTGGAACAGTGGAGGAGAGAGGATGAGACATGGTAATAGGAGTGGTAGAGAAGTAAACGGAGAGAGAGGACAATACCAAATACTATTTGGTATTGTCGTAAATATGTATTTTAGAGTGTCTTGTAAATAGAAAGCTTTCAACAAAAACCACTTTGGCACAGAGGAAAATGACACCTCTTTAGGGAAGTAGAATCTGCAGAATGGAATAAACGAGACCCCATAAATATCATCCCAAACTGTCTTCTATCTTTTCCATTCATCTCCATTCATTACCATTCCCTCCGCATTGCTCTCCATGCCTTACCAGAGGGCGCTTAAAATAGGTCTGGCTCAAAGCGCAGAAAAACAATTTTACATTAGAGGACATTACCAAATACTACTGCCAGTGTTCCTATCCGCCACAAAATGCTTACGGAGTGTTTATAAAGTCTTAGTTAATGACATATTGGGGCTTAACGGTTCACACTCTGATTGTGAACTCCTCTGGCTCTCTGTTGACTCTGCATCTGTCTGTAATCCATCAAGCCAGAGCTGCATACATGGGGGGGTATGGTGAAGGCCCTGGTATGAGGTAATGCTATACTCACTGCCTCAGTTTCATGAGGGCAGGGTGTGGAAGAGGAGGCTCAGGAGAAGCCAGTCTTTCCCTGTCACTCTGTCCAAGCAGCAGGGCCCAGTCCAGAAGGGGTGGAAAGGGGTGTGGTGAGGGGTGTGGGTAGAGCGGGTCAGTGGCAGTCGGTGCCATTTAAGATTAGGGAGGACGGTTCATTTTAAGGGCCTTAATTCTATTACAGTATATTGGATGACTGTCATTCATATTCCTTTCACCAAGCTCCGTGTAACAGCAATAGGTTTAGACTACGGCGTGATATTTGAATTTGTCCTATACCCATCATGAGGTTGCTACATCCTAACCTACACATTAAAGTTTAATGTAGGTGCACAGGTCAAGAGACAAATTTGTGTAATCAACGTGACAGACAGTGACACATTCAATACAGCATTGCACACTCTTGCCTGCACCTAACTGATCTAGGGTGTAATCATTAGTCCAAACAGTTTAAAAACATTATGTTTTGCAACTAAAACAAGTTTTTATTGGACAAATACAGGTAGGTCCATCCCGTTTAGTTCCATTTGCTTCTGTTTAAGAAACATTTTGCAACAGAATTGGTGGAATGAATACACCCCTGATCACAGTTCACTTTCATAGCAGCCATACAAACAGCATCATCACATCTACACACTCTCCTCCTTTCACATTTTCCCTTCACTTGAGGACTTCAGTGCACAACACAACAGCTGTCTGTAACCAGGCGAAAAAACCTTTCCAAGCCAAACCTTCATACCATAAGTGCTACACACAGCCTGCATCGTTGTCACCATATTAGCTAACGTCAACATATGTGACATGTCCAAAGGTATGTGGACACCTGCTCGTCGAACATCTCATTCCAAAATCATCGGCATTAATATGGAGTTGGTCACCCCTTTGCCGCTACAACAGCCTCCACTCTTCTGGAAAGGCTTTCCACTAGATGTTTAAACATTGTTGCGGGGACTTGCTTCCATTCAGCCACAAGAGCATTAATGAGGTCGGACACTGATGTTGGGCGATTAGGTCATGCTGAAACAGGAAAAGTCCCCCCCCCCTCCAAACTGTTGCCACACAGTTGGAAGCAGATAATCATCTAGAATGTCATTGCATGCTGTAGCATTAAGATTTCCCTTCACTGGATCAAAGGGGCCTAGCCCGAACAATGAAAAACAGACCATTATTTCTCCTCCAACAAACTTTATAGTTGGCACTATGCATACGGGCAGGTAGCGTTCTCCTGGCATCCACCAAACCCAGATTCATCCATTCGACTGCCAGATGGTGAAGTGTGATTCATTATTCCAGACAACGTGTTTCAACTGTTCCTTAATTTCCTTAGTTCCTTAGTTTCAACAAAATTAATTTGTTCAAAACTGTTCAACTATTGTCTTTCTCTCTGAGTCAATTACTCACCACATGTTATGCACTGCAGTGCTATAGCTAGCTGTAGCTTATACTTTTAGATTAATTCTCTGATCCAAGGACAACATGTCAGTTCATGCTTCAAGAACTCTAATAGGTCGGAGGACGTCCTCCGGAAGTTGTCATAATTACTGTATAAGTCTATGGAAGGGGGTGAGATCCATGAGCCTCTTAAGCTTTGTATTGAAGTCAATGTATGCAGAGGAGGACGGAAAATAGCTGTCCTTTGGCTACACCAGGGTGCTACCCTACAGAGTGCTGTTAAGGCTACTGTTGACCTTCACAGAGTGATTTCATTAGTTATTTGATGACGTGAATATCTTTAGTAGAGTTTTATCTAAAAAAGATCACTTTTAAATGTTTCACTATTTGTTTCAATTTTTATTCACTGATTAGGATGGTTCTCCCCTTCTAAAGAGCCTCCACTTGAAGGGATCATGAAACCCTAAACTTTCACTAATCAAATGGCCCCACCGCAAAACACGTTGGTGGGATATCATAACACTCTATTAGAGACATTTCCCTGCACCGGTCTACTGCTCCAGACCTCCAGGGAGGGGGGTGTAAAGATGCTGGTCTTTCACTGCATTACAGAGAATAATTAATTGTGTTATTTTCGCTCCCCTGATGAAGGGAAGCAGCGTCAACAAACAACTCTTCACCTGTTATCACCTCTCATATTGCCTGAGTGTAATTGATACCATGATGTGTCTCACAATCATATACTGTATGTCCAAAACTCAAGACATTCATGGCTAATCATTAATATCTCTGATAAAATATTCATATTTTCCACAACACTAGGTTGACCAAGCTTACGTATTCCCTCTCTGGTATGCTCAATCCCCTTCCTCAGGCTAAGCACACAGGCTGCAGAACTATTCCTAATGCTGTTTATTGGGAAGCGTGCTTTCTCCATGTCCCAGTGGCTTCTTGAGTACCAGACAGTCATCATGGGGGAGGGGAGGCTCCGGGGCTGAGTTGAAGTTCAAAGGGGGGGGCAAGGATTGGGGTTGGTGGAAAAGTAAGGGAGTACAGTCTAAAGGATAGAATTAATGTGGTGACAGGAACACGATCTACATGATGTCATGATGCTAGATTGGCAACACATGGCTGAGACATAAAGAAATTGGTGTGGGATTACTCTGAGCCGGCCAGGCAGGCAGTATAAACAGGAATAACAGTGGTGAAACGAAGGGTGTGTAAGGTAAGATGACAGAGTAGAGTAAAAAAAAACAAAAAAAACATAGTAAATACAGTATGTCCTTTGAATGCATTTACTGTATATAGTTAATAGTCTATGGTAAGGATCCAAACAGGCCACATTAATCGGTTAGCCCAATGAAAGAGTTCAGTAGAGGTGTAAGTGAAGTAGACAGAAAATCAGGGTCAGATAGATTGAGCCTCTGAGGTGCAGAGAAGTGATGTGAAGAGGTCACACCTGACATGGCATAACCTCCTCCGACACTTCATCTCGTTCATCTTTCTCCCCTCATCTTATCGGTATGCTTTACTATGCTACTGCTCTACTCTGTTCTTCCACACTACACTCTTACAAAAAAAGAGTTTCAAAAGGGGTTTTCAGCTGTCCCCATAGGAGAACCCTTTTTGGTTCCAGGTAGAACGCTTTTTGGTTCCAGGTAGAACCCTCTGTAGAAAGGGTTATACATGGAACCCAAAAGGGTTCTTCAAAGGGTTCTCCTATGGGGAAAGCCCAAGAACCCTTTAAGGTTCTAGATAGCACCTTTCTTTCTAAGAATGATTATTCTCCCTCCCTCCCTGTTTGAGTCTCTCAAATGTCATGTTGCCATGTGATTTACAGTGCCTTAAGGTCACTGTTGAAAAGAGACCATGACATATTTTAGATCCCCTCAGATAGACAAACATTACTACATACGGGCAATAAATTTCACTGATACTTATGGCAATGTTTTGTCAACAGATGCCGGAGCTGCAATGTCTAGGTCTTCACAACAACTAATTCCATGCATAAAAGACCTACGTATTGCTGGTGTTAATGCTGTCTGAATATAGGCCAACAATGTATGTCCTCACACTTGAATCCCTTTTCCCCCATATCAACAGTGTGGGTCTATTACAGACATGGGAAGACTTTGTGGTGTAAAAGAGCACAGATCTGTGCAAATAATAACATGAACCTTTTATAATCTATAACCTCATTTTAACAGATATGTGCTATTTTGGATAGTATCAAATAGATGGTTTGTAGATGTCCAGTAGGTCAAATATCTATCAACAACATTTTAACTAACTATCCACTCTAACCATAGACCTAACTTAACCCTTATCATAATGTCTATAATAATAAAAGTTCCAAACTAACTATTGAGACGAGATAGGCCTCTACCTTGACACTGCCTGGACTCTCCACCATCACAAAACATGCAGATTCTCACTATCTTTCCTGCCATCCACTTTTCTTCTTACCTCACTCTACCTTCATAATGAATGCAACCTATGTGAATTCAGATGATTTCATCACTTTGTCATGCTTATCGTAACATTTCCCAACAGATATGCCAATAAACTTCATATATTACTACTTTGAACGCTATGGGGGTATAAAGTGCAAAAACAACAACGTATCCCATTATCAACAACATACTATCTTACGTAGGGAACCAGCCTATGGGAGTACTAGAGAGTCTGTCTCGGTCGATGACAGGAAGAACACTGACCAATATAGATACACAGAAGTCCAAAGAGGACACTAGCTGTACAACAGAACTGAAGCTTATGATATGTAGGACCTGCTTACCTGGCTTCTTGGCTTCGGGCATAGCTGCGATAGTGTGTCTATATCTTCCTTCGACTGTGTCTCCCTCACTCCTTGTCTGTTAGTGTCTGCTTTTCCTCCTTCATCCCTTTTTATTCCCTCCTCATTCTCTCCACTTCAGTCCCCCTCCCCAGGAAAAGACTGTCAGATGACACCTAGAGGGGATCCAGGAGCTCTGAGGAAAGAGGGGTGGAGGGGTGAGAAGGAAAGGAAGACAACATAGAGGTGAATGGGGGTTGGATGCAGTAACGAAGAGGACGACCGGGCTGGAAACTGTAAATTGGTTAACACGGTAGGGCAGGAGCCCATTACCTAATTGATTTACACACCGATTAGCATTGATTGACAGGTTGATTGTCTGACTGTTCTCTATATCACTTTTGACTGTCTAACACAAGACACCTTAGGCAAGTTTCCATTGACCCAGGTTTATCCAACAAAATCAGTGGAGCCCCGACTGTTTAGTGAAGACATCAAAACTATGAAATAACACATGGAATCATGTCGTAACCAATTTTGTTTACATCAAATCAAAATATATTTTAGATTCTTCAAAGTAGCCACCCTTTGCGTTGATGACAGTACACTCTTGGCATTCTCTCAACCAGCTTCAAGAGGGATGCATTTCCAACAGTCTTGAAGGAGTTCCCATATATGCTGAGCACTTGTTGGCTGCTTTTCCTTCACTCTGCAGTCTAACTCATCCCAAACCATCTCAATTGGGTTGAGGTGGGGTGATTGTGGAGGCCAGGTCATCTGATGCAGCTCTCCATCACTCTCCTTCTTGGTCAAATAGCCCTTACACAGCCTGGAGGGGTGTTTTGGGTCATTGTCCTGTTGAAAAATGAATGGTAGGCCCACTAAGCGCAAACCAGATGGGATGGCGTATCGCTGCAGAATGCTGTGGTAGCCATGCTGGTTAAGTGTGCCTTGAATTCGAAATAAATCACTGTCGGTGTCACTAGCAAAGCTCCCCCACACCATCACACCTTCTCCTCCATGCTTCACGGTGGGAACCACACACAAGGAGATAATTTGTTTACCTACTCTGCGTCTCACAAAGATCAAATTTGGACTCATCAGACCAAAGGACAGATTTCCACTGGTCTAATGTACTTTGCTCGTGTTTCTTGGTCCGATTCACCCAGTCTCCTTTGAACAGTTGATGTTGAGGTATGTCTGTTACTTGAACTCTGTGAAGCATTTATTTGGGCTGCAATCTGAGGTGCAGTTAACTCTAATAAACGTATCCTCTGCAGCAGAGGTAACTCTGGCTCTTCCTTACCTGTGGCGGTCCTCATAAGAGCCAGTTTCATCATAGCGCTTGATGGTTTTTGCAACTGCACTTGAAGAAACTTTCAAAGTTCTTGAAATATTCTGGATTGACTGACCTTCATGTCTTAAAGTAATGATGGTCTGTCACACACATGTTAATTGAAATACATTCCAGGTGACAACCTCATGAAGCTGGTTGAGAGAATGCTAAGAGTATGCAAAGCTGTCATCAAGGCAAATGAGTGGCTACTTTGAAGAATCTCAAATGTAAAATATATTTTGATTTGTTTAACACTTTTTGGGTTACTACATGATTCCATATGTAGTATTTCATTCATTTTCATGTCTTCACTATTATTCTACGAAATAGTAAAATAGTACAAATAAAGAAAACCATTGGAATATTTCGTAACTTTTTTTGAACATAATGTTTCTTCCATCGTATCTTTTGGCAAAAAAAAGAGCTTCTGGATATCAGGACAGCGATCACTCACCTCGGATTAGACTAAGATTTTTTCTTCAACAAGCAGGACACACAGGATGTACTTCAGACACCTGATAAGGCCAAAATCTCCGTCATTGGCAAGAGACAGAGATGCAGGAACAGAGGACACAGAGCAGGGTGCCTCGTAAGGATCCGTCAACGGCGAGTGGGAAATCTGCCTTTACCGTCAGTATTACTTGCCAACGCACAATCATTGGACAATAAATTAGACGAGGTACGATCACGAATATCCTATCAAGGGAACATCAAAAACTGTAACATCTTATGTTTCACCGAAACGTGGGTGAATGATGACATGGATATTCAGCTTGCGGGATATACGCTGCACCGGCTAGAAAGAACAGCACACTCCGGTAAGACGAGAGGGGGCGGTCTGTGCATATTTGTAAAGAACAGATGGTGCCCAAAATCTAAGGAAGTCTCTAGATTTTGCTCGCCTGAAGTAAAGTATCTCATGATAAGCTGTAGACCACACAATTTGCCAAGAGAGTTTTCATCTATATTTTTTGTGGCTGTTTATTTACCACCACAGATGGATGCTGGCACTATGACCGCACTCAGTCAGCTGTATAAGGAAATAAGCAAACAGGAAACCTCACATCCAGAGGCGGCGCTCCTACTGGCCGGGGACTTTAATGCAGGGAAACTTAAATCAGTTTTACCTCATTTCTATCAGCATGTTAAATGCGCAACCAGAGGGAAAAAATTCTAGATCACCTGTACTCCACACACAGAGACGCATGCATAAAAAGCCCTCCCTTGCCCTCCATTTGGCAAATCTGACCACAATTCTATCCTCCTGAATCTTGTGTATAAGCAAATATTAAAGCAGGAAGCACCAGTGACTTGGTCAATAAAAAAGCGATCAGATGAAGCAGATGCTAAACTACAGGACTGTTTTGCTAGCACAGACTGGAATATGTTCCGCGATTCTTTTGATGGCATTGAGGAGTACACCACATCAGTCACTGCCTTTATCAATAAGTGGATCGAGGACGTTGTCTCCACAGTGACTGTACACACATACCCCAACCAGAAGCCATTGATTACAGGCAACATTCACACTGAGCTAAAGGGTAGAGCTGCCGCTTTCAAGGTGCGAGACTCTAACCAGGAAAGCTTATAAGAAATCCTGCAATGCCTTCCGACAAACCATCAAACAGGCAAAACGTCAATACAGGACTAAGATCGAATCATACAACACCGGCTCCGACGCTTGTCTTATGTGGCAGGGCCTGCAAACTAATACAGACTACAAAGGGAAGCACAGCCACGAGCTGCCCAGTGACACGAGCCTACCAGATGAGCTAAATCACTTCTATGCTCGCTTCAAGGCAAGCAACACTGAGGCATGCATGACAGCATCAGCTGTTCCGGACGACTGTGTGATCACGCTCTCCGTTGCCAATGTGAGTAAGACCTTTAAACAGGACAGCATTCACAAGGCCGTGGGGCCAGACGGATTACCAGGACGTGTGCTCCTGGCGTTTGCTAACCAACTGGCATGTCTCTTCACTGACATTTTCAACATGTCCCTAACTGAGTCTGTAATACCAACATGTTTCAAGCAGACCACCATAGTCCCTGTGCCCAAGAACACTAAGGTAATCTGCCTAAATGACCACAGACCCGTAGCACTTACGTCCGTAGCCATGAAGTGCTTTGAAAGGCTGGCATTGGCTCATATTATCACCATTATCTCAGAAACCCTAGACACACACTAATTTGCATACCGCCCAAACAGATCCACAGATGATGCAATCTCTATTGCACTCCACACTGCCCTTTCCCACCTGGACTACAGCTCAACGTTCAACACCATAGTGCCCTCAAAGCTCATCACTCAGCTAAGGATTCTGGGACTAAACACCTCCCTCTGCAACTGGATTCTGGACTTCCTGACGGGCCGCCCCCAGGTGGTGAGTGTAGGTAGCAACACATCCGCCACGCTGATCCTGAACACTGGAGTCCCTCAAGGGTGTGTGCTCAGTCCCCTTCTGTACTCCCTGTTCACCCACGACTGTGTGGCCAGGCATGACTCAAACACCATCATTAAGTTTGCAGACGACACAACAGTGGTAGGCCTGATCACCGACAACGACGAGACAGCCTAAAGGGAGGAGGTCAGAGACCTGGCCGAGTGGTGCCAGAATAACAACGTACAGTGCCTTGCAAAAGTATTCATCCCTCTTAGCATTTTTTCTATTTTGATGAATTACAACCTGTAATTTAAATGGATTTTTATTTGGATTTCATAGAATGGACCTGAACTGCTACTATAGATCTGACCCGAGTGGACTGAATGATCCATAGTAGAGGTTGACACTTGATTCTTTTAACACTAAAATTCTAATTTGAGACACAAGTTAAGGACCATACACCAACTGGTGCACCCACTCTGATCTTCCAAGGTTCTTAACTTCTCAGTAGGGGCTCATAAGATATTAATGGGTGATTCCTCACAAACTACAACAAAAGAAGGTGATTTCAGAGATTTCCACAAAATGTAATCCATAGAAGGGTCTTTTGGAAGGATTGTTGACACCAATTGTTGCTTTGTAGCTGCTACAGATGAAACATTATGGAGTCTTAAAGGAGGCCTGGGTAAGGCCAAAATGTAAAAAATATTCCAAATTCAATTAATTATTTCTCAAATATGCTTTAAAATAAAAATGTCAAATATATGTCAACAATCCTTACTCTGTGGATTAAATTACATGAAAATCTTATTTCGCTCTAGTTTCGTGATGCATCCAGATTATTATTTTTGAAGGTCATTCTACAGTTTCGCATGAAGGGACATGCTGTGTACATGGTGCTGATTGTCCTAAGAATAGTATGGAGGGGTGTACAGAGAGGCAGTACCATTGTCTGAGAGTGGTGACAGAGAGTAATGGGCAGCCTCAGCAAGAGGGAATGGATTCAAAGCAAGAATTTGAGAGAATCACATTGCATGGGAGTTGCCATGTCCCATAAGCAACGCTCACACATTCAGACAGAAACAGGAATCCTGGGAAGGAAGGTAAAATATACAGGTTTCAAGTGAAACAGGATGGTACATGACTACACTCCTGGGCCTTTTGCTTGTATTGAATGTGTGACAATGTGAGTATCTGTGTAGCCGATTTACTATTATGCTCGCACTCACTCTCTATGTCACAGCAAATAATATATTTGAAGTCCATAATATACATAATTAGTCTCACGGATAACCCTAGGCCTATACATTATTTAGTAAAAGAAGGGTAATATGTTAAGACAGTGAAATTAAAACGCAAAGAATGGGAGCTCAACAAATTATGTTTTGAACAAGACTAATCGCGTGTTCTTCAATAAATCACAAGAACACTTCGTTTTTTATATTCGTTTGATGTTCTGCTTTTAGCGTCTGTGCGTCCTTTGTTGTGTTTTATTGTTTTATCAAATTTCCCCTTTGGGAGATTAATAAAGTACTTATTAAGTCTTATTCGACTTTTTTAAACAAAATTAAAAAAATGTATTCAAATACACGCAAACCACGTTTACAAAAATGCTTGCATCCTACATTGAGGAACTGTAATGTATTTGTTTTTTTAATGACCTGACTACATCATAGAGGAACAATTGTCCAGACAGAGGATTGAGTTTACAAGTTATTAACCTAACTTCACACTGGTTACTGTTTGGCCGTAGCCCACGCCAAATAAATGAAGGACAATCTATAAAACAACCGTGACCTTCTCTTGTGAAGGCCAGACGTAATAGAAAGAACAATGGCAAAACCTTGTCTTTAACTTCCAATGCTCAATCCCCCTGCCCAACCCCCTCCACGCCACTCCGCCAACCAACAGGAAGCCCGGCATCAGAACATTACAGGCATTCCCGTGATTGGCATATAGCAGGTTGATTGGCATGTTGGACCCCGCGAACACTGGGTACTGGTAAATTCAACACAACCAGCTAATAGCCAAACACACACATGACACGTCTGTGCGTTTCGCTACAATACATCATTTCTGACATTTAGGCCTAAGCATTATTGCATTGTGAGGGTTGGCGTTTCACACCTGAGTCACAAAAGAGTTGGCCTTCCTTTCGTTTTTCAATCTTCTGTTTTCGACATTTCAACAGTACTGCATGAAGTTTACTGTCAACGCTACTCTATAGCCACCTGCAGTTTACTATAGGTCGGTGCTCGTTCTAAAGTGTACTACGTCATCGCGTAACATTTTAGTTTCATGCTTACTTTGACGCACGGTCCGACAAAATGGCTTCAGTTCCACGGTCGTTTTTGTTACTGTCAATTATTCCCACAATACTTATATTGTATGCTGATTTTGCGTGTTGCAACACTGGCAGAAAGGTATGTCAAAACCACTTTTTTTTCTTTGCCAATATCTAATTCCATTAATTTAGACAACTAGTGTGCTTGCTGTTAGCTCTTGCTAACCGTCCGACCTTAGCTAACTAGCCAAATGAGTTAATGAAGACAACACATGAATGCAAAACAGCTGTTCAATATGCATCAGATACAGCGTTACTTACTGCGCAGATAATGTTTTCACCAACGTCTATCAAACACGCAACGTTGGCTAAGTAGGCAGCAAAATTAGCGTTATAGTAACGCTAGCTAGATTGATATTGTGTTGTTTAGCTAGCCGTAGTTAGTTAGCCAGTTAACGTTATCTAGGTAGGTGGTTTTGACAGCCTTGGTGGTGGTGCTCAATTTTTGTCACGCCATGGTAGTCATTTGTAATATTGTACGGATGTGTTCAACACATACGCACTGTAAATCAAGCCAAGAAGAATTCGGATCAATACCACAATGTTTGAATGGCAGGACCAATTTGTGGAAATGTCATATTACATCTGAACTGCTCATTGTAAAGTGTTCCCAGTGTATATATCTATATTACAGCATCCAATGGGGCCCTATCTAACGTTAGCCTACTGCACTTTTTGCTCTTTCTTGCTGCAGCACTTCTATTAAAAAATGTTCTACCCCCAACTTTCAAAAGCCAATCAAATTAGTTCTGCAGCCCATAGTGCAGATCTGCCCTGGGAACTGCCAATGCAGTAAGTAAAACTACTAGCCAGAATAGATTCCGATCCTACGCTTGTTTACATCTGCGTTGGGGTCGGATAGTTTCGATTCTTGCTTAGGTTAATACACCACGGGGATGAGAAAATGCGTTACACTTCAAAATGTCCCATTATCCCAACTGTTACATCCGAGAAGAATGAAGGACTGCTAATCAAAGTAAACCATCATATTGGTGTTGAGAACAATGCGGCTGAGGCAGCAGCTAGTCAGAGGAGAAAACAGCCCTTGCCTTAATTGTCTAAGAAAAATGAGGAGAGAGGAAACGCCAAATTTAATTAGGTCTATAATCAATAGCCTCACTGTTAAATGTAAGACGGATCCTGCTTCTGTTGCCTATTTGAGTGTTTAGTTGATAGCCTACTGATTCTGTGAGCACCAACAATTTCACAAATTCTGCTGTTTTTAATCTGTGCTATGCTGTAATAAAGGCTTTACACTTTAAAAAAAATAGACCAGCCTCTCTGGCATTATTTATAATTTATTTAGTGTTTGCCCTGTTCCAAATTGACCGAAAAAAAATATTTATGATAATAATAACCCCTTTTCCTTGATCTCCTTCATATTGTTATTATTACTATTATGATCATCCTTATAATAATAAGTCATGTCATTATCATGAGTAGGCATAGTATAGCAACCTCTTAGAACCACCATCAAGCTTTAGGCCAAAGAGTGCATCCTGTTTAGTCTTAATACCATAACTTACTTAGGCCTATATACTTATAGGCTACTGCATCACTCAATCATTTATCCGTTCATGTCATCACACATCAATGGAATCAAGCATTTTAGTTTTAAAATAACAAGCAATGATTTAATTAATAATTAGCGTAAACAGTAAATAGGCCTAAACCGTTTCATTTCGGAAATGCATTCACAAATTATTTTAGTCTTTGCTGTAATAAAGGCTTTACAAAAAAAAAACATCACAACAGGCTAATTTATTTAGTGTTGTTTACATTGTTCGAAACGGTCAGGAAAATTATATTGTAGTCTAATGGCACCTGTTTGGCACACACAGGACTAATATGCACGCAGCGCTTGCTCCATACCATCTTTTTCTTGATCTCCAGTATTTTCCACAACTAGCAAAATTTATTCCACCCATCTGGCTTCCCCTTTACCTCCTGCGCAACCAGTAAACGTTCCCCTGCTTCAAGTTTATTTGTCACGTCCTCTGCATTCATTTTGCGGTCACGTGTTAAGGTGTACAGAGTTTGTTATAACCAATTTATTGATGTGATTATGATATGCTATAGGTCAGTCCCTATTGGTCATGTGATTGCGAAGCATACATATGTCACATAAAGAGAGCACAGGTTGAGGGAATAGGGATAGTTTTTCCTAAACAAATTAGGAATTTCGGTAACAGAACTTTTCAGTCAGAAATGGCTGTAATTATGTTGCAGCTTCAGCAACAGACAGTGATATACACACTGATGATCTGTGGTGGTCACTGCAGCAGGAAGGAGAGAGAGACAACACTATACACACTGATGTTCTGTGGTGGTCACTGCAGCAGGAAGGAGAGAGAGACAACACTATACACACTGATGTTCTGTGGTGGTCTCTGCAGCAGGGAGGAGAGCGAGACAACGGGTGCTTGTCACAGTCATTCGCTGTCTCTTTTTTTTGTAACACAGAGCAGCAAATCTGAGCCAGGCAGCACAATCAAATCAATTGCAGTCGGACTCCCTCTAGTCATTTGTGTCTTAACTATTTCATCAAACAGTTCCCTTAAAGCATCAGACAGGCTCTGTGCATATAGTTGAAACACATAGGATGTGTTAATTGATTGGTCGAAAGAACAGACAACTCTTGGTCGACCAATATTTTCTTTTAGTCGGGGGGGACAACAAAGGAGCTGATTGGCTAACAGACACTGCCATTAAAAAATAAATTCTCGGTCTAACATTTGGGATAATTGGAGAATTCCTAGTACAACACAATTCTGTGGATTGAGGTACGTTTTCCAAGCCATATCTCGCTCCAGCTCCGCAGTGTCTTTATCTAAACAGGAAGCTTGTTTCACCACAGTGTACCTGTAAGCAAGAGTCGGAATCTATTCTTTCTAGTAAAACTGCATCTATTTCCTTCTCTGCAGACTGGTGATGGGCTGGACACAGACTTCAGTGGATTCTCTGTCCCTCTTGAGCATTCCTTTGAAGTTGGTGAGTATGTATTGTCTAACTGATACGTTATTCTTCAAGGTTCCATTTACCAAATGAAGGAAATATCAAGGTCACGATTTTGGTGATCGTCGTGTGTTGTTATACCATTTCTTTCTTTCAGATGATGTGTCTCGGTTCCATATGCGTGGAGCTCTGCAGTTAAGGGGTGGGAGGGAGACCAGTGTGTCCCTCTCCCAGAGCCAGCTATCAGAGGAGGACAGGAACACTCTGAAGGTGGGAGAGGAAGGTAGAGGCAGATGTGGTTTGGAGTTTACTGTCAGCAGTCAGGATTTTGTTCTGAATCTGTATCCCTCCTGTCCCTCTGACACAGGAAGTGGCTGCTGTGGATGGTCTGTACAAAATCCGAGTGCCCAGAGTGTCTTTGACAGACAGGCAGACAGAGCGCCAGATGGATGGCTACCTGACTGCATTTGTCAGAGCGGTATGTGTGTCTCACCCTCATAGTAAGCTGAAATTAAAAAGACAACACACCTCATTGGCATTTTCTTTTGTAAACATATCTGTTTCTTCTCTGTCTCCCTCAGTGCTCTTTAGTTGAGTCCCACCTCAGCGATGTCATCACCCTCCACACGGATGTCTCAGGCTACCTCATCGGCGTTTCCATAGTGACCATTCCAGGTGCGTGTCGGGGGACAGAGGTGGAGGACGAAGTTGATCTGGAGGCCTTTAACACTACGCTGACCATCATAGCGCCTACCAATGCACCCCAGTGAGTCATCAGTCCTAATTGATGTTCTGGTCACAGAAATATGGTTCTGGCTCTATCAAATCTTAATTTGATTTTCGAACTCTTTTGAGTCGACTTCAACCTTTCTCTTTCTCTATCTAACAATATCCTTCATCATCCTCTCCCCCAGGCCGGAGACGGCTCTGTTTATTGAGCGCATGGACATAGAACATGAAAAGAGAGGCAAGCCACAGGAGCAGAAATCCTTCTTTGCCAAATATGTAAGTGTGCATAGACATCTGTGGTTTGTGTCCTGCACTGTGGGCTCTTCAAGTCTTTTAAACTCTGCTCTGCTGTTCAGTCTTGAGCTGCTCTGTTCCATTATATATATATATATATATATATACACACACACTAAGTGTACGAAACATTAGGAACACCTGCTCTTTCCATGACAGACTGACCAGGCGAATCCAGGTGAAAGCCTTATTGTCACTTGTTAAATCCACTTCAATCAGTGTAGATGAAGGGGAGGAGACAGGTTAAAGAAGGATTTTTAAGCCTTGACACAATTGAGACATGGATTGTGTATGTGTGCCGTTCAGAGGGTATATGGGCAAGACAAAATATTTAAGTGCCTTTGAACATGGTATGTAGGTGCCAGGCGCACCGGTTTGTGTCAAGAAATGCAACGCTGCTGGATTTGTCCGCTCAACACTTTCCTGTGTGTATCAAGAATGGTCCACCACCCAAAGTACATCAACGCTTTCAACACCTTGTAGATAGGGCTGTGGCGGTAATGAAATTTCATAAGCCGGTGATTGTCAAGCAAATAACTGCCGGTCTCACTGTAATTTACCGTTAATTAACATAAACAAATGTAGCATCTCATGTCTTCCACACACAGCCTACAAGCAACTGATGGAGATCTTTGGAACATCTACATTTTAAAATGTAATACATCCATGTAATATAGCCTAAACCTTCACAATAAATCCATTATTTATTTTAGACAGGTCTAAAGAAACATGACATGAAGAAAATGTGGTCTATTTCAGAACAGGGTAGCATACTCTGAGTGTTAGGCCCTGATCTGGCTATGCCATGTGGCTGTGGGCTGCACTAGTTGATTTAGCAGACAAGATTTGCTAGAATTCCGTGGCATTATTTTATAATATGAAGAATACAATTGGTTGAATAAAATAAAAAGGATATTTTGATTTGAGGGAGTGCGCACATGCGGCTATTCTGTGTTGAGCAATTAACAAAGAAACAGGTACTCCTTAATTTAGAGATTTATGTAACTTTAGTTGTGATACAAATGTTGGGCTATATGTTTTGATTTTTAATACATTCTGATGCGACTAATGATGATTTGAAAAAAGTCGCATGAAAGGCATGAGCACTGCTTTGTTTCTTGCGCAGGTTGTACACATCAGTCTTTCATTCACAATTTGACAAGCACTTGATAATGCCTCGAATTTCCTGGTGGCATCCCCTTTGTGTGGCCGTACTGCTCCTTAAAAAAATCCATGCCATTGCCACTAGTGGTCGTTGTGCCCTTGGGCTGAATATAATAATTATAATTCCCTTCTCCCGGCTGCATGATCCAAAGCACCTCTCACTCAAATGGCTCTCCGTCAAGTGATCATGTCTTTCTCACAGGCTACAAGTGAAGACAGACACTTTGGGGACGCCACTGCGCACGTCCTTATCCAATTCCGAGGTGCATATTGAAGATATTAGAAGATGAGAAGGCCTAACAAATAGCAAAAGCACTAGACTATGTCAATCCCCCATAGTACAAAAATGGATCTATTCTGTGCGAGAAATAAATATTCCCAAAATAGTCTGGGACAGTTGTGGGATGGGATAGATCCCAAATTAATACCACCACTAGCATCAAAAAAACATTTTTTAAGCAATGAAGCTGACACAACAGATCAGAACATTTAGTTTAAAATGTTGCTAAACTATTAGGCA
Source organism: Oncorhynchus masou masou (assembly GCF_036934945.1). Lineage (NCBI taxonomy): Eukaryota > Metazoa > Chordata > Actinopteri > Salmoniformes > Salmonidae > Oncorhynchus > Oncorhynchus masou. Next base: position 3,458,364 of record NC_088226.1, read on the forward strand.
TTTCTTCACATTAAAAGTGCAGCAATGCGCACATGGCAGTAGGCTAAAAGTGCGGCTGTCCATTAGTGGGAAAATATCATTCTAAAAGGTGACCGCAAATGCGATTATGCATGTAATGCTTTTATTTATATATTTATAAGGTGTATTTTTATGGTGAAAATTGTCTTCCCCCAAACTTGACTCACATGCTGCGTATGTATGCCAGTTAGGTTCTGAACCCGTTGTAAAGCTGATTTAATATGCATCATTTTAAAAAGTTATTTGGCCATTTTTGATATGGTTTGTATCACAACTAGGCTACATGAGGTGTGCGACTATGATTTGAAAAAGTCGCAAAAAAAGGCATTCGCTGTTTCTTTCCTTACTGCACACAAGCTCGGCATCATTCACAAGTGATAGACTAATATTATCACCCATCAGACTATTCTTGATTTATTCTTGTCTTTACATAACTAAATTTCACACACATTATTTGATTTAGAATGTACCGTTATCCATGTGTCGGAACGGGCAGGGGGAAGAAATACATGTCATCTATGCACTTAAATAGCGAATAGAGGACGATTTTCACATGGTTCATTTTCTTGCCAGCCAGGTCAGCTAATCTCATTTAACATTACATTTAAGTCATTTAGCAGACGCTCTTATCCAGAGCGACTTACAAATTGGATCTCCTGTTGTAAAGAGAAGCAATGTGCTTAATATTATGAAAATTGAGAAATAAATATAGTAGGCCTAGCCCATAGAAAGCTGACGGGATCCTCCTCTGTTTAAGAGGCCGTCACACGCATGGTCTCTCATTACGTGTTTTGATTTTCGATTGCATTTGCATTGACATCAAAGTGATTAGAGGGACAGTAGAGAGCTGAGTACCAGGCAGTTAGCAAGTTTTGTAGGCTACTAATGATCAGCAGCAGCATCAGAGCTTGGAGAAGCCTAATTACCGTGACTAAACGGTCACGTGGAATTTGACTGTAATCATGACTCGGGATCGCCGGTGTGGCAGTAATACGGTCACTGTAACTGCCCTACTTGTAGAGTCCATGTCCCAATGAATTGAGGCTGTTCTGAGGCCAAAGAGGGGGGTGCAACTGAATATTAGGAAGGTGTTCCTAAGTTTGGTATACTCGGTGTATATGTGCATGTTGTTAGGTGTCTTTGTTTTGTCTAACCCTAGCCAATCCGGATATGTCCTGTCCTGAGGGGTATGCTACGATTTGAAGTTCCTCAGGGTTTTCTAAAGCGAGCTAGCTTCACATTCCAGCTCAGGCGTTATCCGTACTCCGACGGTTGATATTGGTTGTCTGCCTGTCGCTAACTCTACGTATTTTAACACACAAAGTCGTCTTCCTCAAATGAAGGGGATGGTGACGCAATCTTTGCGAGAGGGAGGGAATCTGATTGCGTTGGTCCTCGACTCGCAGCTCAGACACTTCATTCAGGATAAATGGAGTTAGCCCTGAGTTAACCCGAATGGGAGCAGGGTAGTATCCCGAGTTTAACTCCGTTGACCAACGTTACCTCACTAACTGCTCAACCCACATTCACAGTATTGGGCTTTGTGCTGTGTTTTATGTGCTGTGCTTCCATTGCTGTGTTTGATTTAATCAGTGCTGTTGTCTGAGTTTGTGTTGCTGATTGTGACTGTCATTTGTTGACTCAGTGCTGTGCTGTGCCGTTTGTTGACTTAGTGCTATGCTGTGCTGTGTTCCAGTGGTATTTGATTCTGGGAGGTGCAATCTTCCTCATGGCCAGCAGTTCGGCACAACCCTCAGCAGGGGGAGCCGAAGAGCAGCAGAGCTGATTCCCACTCAAGTACTGTTCTCACTTTGGCTCATTCAGCAACTCACTCTGGGCTGTCAGCCTATGTCTGTGCCGCGCTCCGTGTCTCTTCTGCTTCTTGCAAGCTTATGTATATATGTGTTATACTGTTCACTGATTTGATTAACGCTAACATTTTTCACTAATCATTTTTCCTGTTTGTCCCTCCCTTCCTGTCCTTGTCATTCAAGGTCAATGCTAATGATCCAGTGCTAATGATAGGTTTTTTTTGTCACTGCAGACCTTTAATTAATCCAGGTGTGTCCCATTGATTAGTAATAAGCTGAAGCACTCTGGTAAAATAGGATTGGACAACATACACACCTTCGTTGCTAAAGTGGATTAGATTATCACAGTTTAAGTAGCCAAAGTCACCACAGTCATTTTGTGCCTCCTTCTTTTACACACTTGTCATTGGCATTGACCCTGAGTTGTCTCACTTCACTGTTCACCTCACTCTCTCAGCCACTCTTCTCAGCCACTCTTTCTCTCGTTTGCTGAGTGAGGTGGACATTGAACGGGATGAAACTGTGGGACTGTTGTGCAGGAGAAGCATCACTAATCACAGCTTGTAGTCTTACCCTGAGTTAGATTAACATCTTGTATCATTTGATAGTAACATGAACTTCTGCCTCCCTCTCTCCAGTGGATGTACATTGTTCCCCTCGTTCTCTTCCTGATGATGTCAGGAGCTCAGGATCAGTCCGGGGGTGGAGCAGCTAATGGAGGAGGCCGATGATCGCCATGCCAACATGATTTATGTGGAGCAGTTTCTTCTACTTGTAAATAATTATGTAGAGAAATGCACACCATTCAACACACTGTTACACATAAACTAATATGGACAGATGAGCTAACCTTGAGAACGTATGTCATGAACTTCATTTTTAATATTGAATTGATGGGGAAAAAATAAAATATTTATTACTACCTGATAACTGTGTCTGTCTGACTATGGTATTGATAGCCAGTATGATGCTGCTGGATACATATTCAAGAGTGGGGTGGATGGGGGACACTGAGTAAAGAGGGAAATGGGAGTTGTTTTCAGTCTTCTCTACTCCACTAGATGTCCTCTTTCTCTGCCCATCCAGAACGATGCCTTTTTGAAGATTCGTTCAACATTAACACAATTCAATGGAGGATGACAAAGGGAAATTGTCGCTTTCGTGAACATGTCACCATGGATAATCTTTGCAGCATTTTGTTTGTGGTAATTCTTAAAAGTACTTTGTGTAATAGCTGTAGACAGTGTAATAAGGTGTATTTATTATGTGTTTAGCTATTGCAGTGTCAGAGAACTGTCATTCAGATCTCATACCCTGTCCTGCCATTAATCTCTCTTTTATTGCATGGCTTGACTGGCTCGCATATTCAAGCGGGCACAGAAAACCACCAAAGCAGTCATGCTTCACAGTCCAATAATACAGTGTTGCCAGGACACTATTGAGTCACTGGTTAAGTCCAACCCCTCTCCTCAAATTTCTTCTCTGATCTGTTACTCTGTCACTTCTGGTGAAAATCATTCTGCTGTCCATCTTCTATTCAATTCTCTGCCTGGCTCTCTGGTACTGCCTTTACTCCCATCTAATTTGTCCTGAATTCTAAGCCACAGTTTCACTCTGTCCCACTGTCTCTTTACAACACTCTACTCTCTACTGACACCTTTAACCTTATCCCCATGTTCCTCCCACCTCGCTCTGTTAACTTGAGAAAGGAAGGGATGAGGTGACGAGGACAGCTGAAGGAAACAGGAGACCTTGAATGGAAAAAGGGAGAGAACGACAAAGTAATTTGTTCGTTTAAAAAAATGACAGTAGAAAACACTCAAGCAATGTGGGGAAAGTTATAGACATTTTTCTGATGTCTTCTTTCTAGTGACAGCCCACAGGTACATGGAAGATGAAATACAAATATAACAATGTGTGAATATATCTGAATAAATATGATTTTGAATGTTATACCTGTACCTTTGAATGATACACCTGACCTATATCTACGTCATTGCAGCTCTCCAATCTCTCTCAAACTAACCACGGATGTTTGGTTCAGCCTGTCCATCAGCATTAGGTAGTTGGTCACCTTTTACTTTCTCCACAAATAGCTCCCATCCAGCAGCCTGGTCTCATACACCAGATGTAACATAGTAAATGTAAATTCAGGACACTCAAATTAGTATGATATGTTTGGCATGGTTACATAAGACAGAGGATTACTTAAGGCAAAAATGAAAGTCGGGCGTATACCGTGAACGTCTAGCAACCCAAAGGTTTCGTGTTCGATTCTCATCAAGGACAATTTTAGCTAATTAGAAACTTTGCAACTGCTTAGCATGTTAGCTAACCCTTCCCCTAACCTTAACAATTTACCCTAACTCCTAACCCTAATTTCTAGACTAGCTAACATTAGGTTAGCGTTAGCCACCTAGCTAACATTAGGCATAACAAATTGGAATTCATAACATGTCATAAGTTTAGCAAATGTTTTACATATTGTACGAATTGCAATTTGTAACATATATGAATTGTAATTCATAACATATCATACGAAATGGATGTTGGACATCCACAAACGAATACATATCATAGGAAACGTAACATATCATACGAATTGGAGTGTCAGAATTTACATTTACTATGTTACATCTACCCATGAGTCCAGTTTGCATCCAGAGGAGCCTATCAGCACCAGGTCTGATGAATGCCTGTCTACCAAGAAGCTAGGGGAAGATGACACTGGTGCACATGAGAGTTGGAATCTTATGAGTTTGTTGCTTAGCTTTAAAAAGGGATTTAAGAAAATGCATAAACAAGTCCATACTGTTGTTTCTAGATGAAACACATTCTAGAATAACAAATTCTTATTAACAATGACGGCCTACCAATATTTAACTATATACCAATATATAAGTCTCTGCATAGCATTATGGAGTGATGTATGGTGTCAAGGACAGAGCATATATCACAGGCCACAGATAGCTAAGCAAGAGAAAACAAAATACATTTGGAAAAGTGAGGATGGCCACATCGGATAGAGGAAAGGGGGGATAATAGACAAATCGAAGGATAAGAAATTAAAGGATGAGAAAGAAGGTAGAGGTTAGAGTGAGTGAAGGGTGAAGAGAGTAAGAGAAATCTTACAGACCAATTGGGCTGCTGCCTGCATGCCGGTGGTGCCACATAAATCTCTGGGTTCCCTGTCGCTAAGAAACCAACAATGACACCGTGCGTGGGCAGGGACCCCCGGCTTGGGATATCCTGTGATTAAGGAGTATTATGGGGTTTATGTTGCTCTGGCACAGCTAATGGGAAAATCATATTTAGTGCAAACATATTTGATATATTTAATGCTGGTTAATGTTTACCTTGTCTGTACCCCTGCTCTTAAAGCACAATGTAGGTTACCAAGTCCTATTCCTTCGAGGGCCTACTTAGTAAACTGTTTCTAACCCATGTATACATGGTACACCATGGGGCGGTTTCCCAGACAGTGAATCTCCATTGAAAGTGCTTTTTAGTCCAGGACTAGGCTTAACCTATGCCGCGAAAACCGACTCCGTGTATTTATGAGCACACGTTATCATATATAAATCATGAACAACAATTATTATACATTACATTAGTACATGTAGCAAACTATGTAATCATTTTTACAAGAAGTGTATTAGCCATTGCTTAAATTCAGCATTAACAAGCTTGGTCAAGTTCACGTACGAGCTTCATTGCATTTGCGGGTCCTGGGTTGCCAGTGTAAGCAGAGTTGCTGGAAAGGTTGCGAAGTTCGTACTGACCCAAAAGCACGCATAGAAAAACAGCCACCATGAGAAATGTGAGAGGAGGAAAGCACCTGGCTTTTCAATCAGCTGGTAACAGGCTCCGAACAGGGCGTCAAAAAAGGGAAATGATCGCAAGGGCATATAAAGCATTACAGTCCCACATACAATTATGCTTCTAAATCTATATGGTACAGTATGCGTAGTGTGCCATTATTTGAGTCATTTCACCATACCACTATAACATTATCATAACTCGTAACAAATGGAATAAAACACTAGCTATCAGATAACTCAGTGAGTGGACATGTTCCTGTATGGAATATACCGTGGTGGTATTAGTCTGTTGCTTAGCTTTAAAATATATAGACATATAATAATGATGCTTAGCAACCCTGGAGGTGCTAAAATATCGTAGTGTAATACACTTTAAGTCCACACACTGACAGCCCTACGCTGTGGGTGTTGAATGCTGATGTTTATTAGCATACCACACACTCCACATATCTAGTATTCTGGTGGCCAACACGAAGCAGGCACTTTCACTTCATTAAAATTCCTCTTCTAATAGCTGGATGTCCCCGAACACAGTGACCCATTGAAACACTGTGTCCTGTCAGGAAGTTATTTTGTTACAGACATACAGAAATCCTCCTGTTTGAAATTATTAGGAGATAGGAGGCAGGTAAAGTGCACCTACCCAGGCAGTATCTGAGGATGCCGACAGCATGGCTTTTGACATTACAAGCTAGAACACTTCAACACAAGCCCGCAGCCCAAGAATCATACAGTATCTGCAAGGGCAATGTAAACGTCATTCAATAGCTCCGCATTTCGCTCCATACTACACATTCATAATATTCCATCACCTCTCTATAGGCTTGTCCTACTATATTTTTTTCTCAACTTTCCTAATATTAAGCACATTGCTTATCTTTACAGCAGGAGATTAACCTACCTGGCTGGCATGAAAATTAACCACAGTTTGGAGAGAGAGGTCCATGATATTGGTCCATTCTAAATCAAAACACATTTCACACATATACACTACCGATCAAAACGTTTAGAACACCTACTCATTCAAGGTTGTTTTTTAGTTTTAAAAAAACGATATTCTACATTGTAGAATAATAGTGAAGACATCAAAACTATGAAATAACACGTGAAATAACACATAATTATGTAGCAACCAAAAAAGTGTTAAAAAAATCCAAATATATTTGAGATTTGAAATTATTCAATGTAGCCACCCTTTGCCTTGATGACAGCTTTGCACACTCTTGGCATTCTCTCAACCAGCTTCATGAGGTATTCACCTGGAATGCATTTCAATTCACAGGTGTGCCCTGTTAAAAGTTCATTTGTGGAATTTCTTTCTTTCTTAATGCATTTGATCAGTTGTGTTGTGACAAGGTAGGGGTGATAAACAGAAGATAGCCCTATTTGGTAAAAGACAGAGTCCATATTATGGCAAGAACAGCTCAAATAAGCAGAGAGAAATGACAGTCCATCATTACTTTAAGACATGAAGGTCAGTCAACCCAGAAAATTTCAAGAACTTTGAAAGTTTCTTCAAGTGCAATTGCAAAAACCATCAAGCGCTATGATGAAACTGGCTCTTATGAGGACCGCCACAGGAAAGGAAGACCCAGAGTTACCTCTGCTGCAGAGGATACGTTCATTAGAGTTACCAGCCACAGATTGCAGCCCAAATAAATGCTTCACAGAGTTCAAGTAACAGACACATCTCAACATCAACTGTTCAGAGGAGACTGTGTGAATCAGGCCTTCATGGTCGAATTGCTGCAAAGAAACCACAACTAAAGGACACCAATAATAAGAAGAGACTTGCTTGGGCCAAGAAACATGAGCAATGGACATTAGACCAGTGGAAATCTGTCCTTTGGTCTGATGAGTCCAAATTTGAGATTTGTGGCTCCAACCGCTGTGTCTTTGTGAGACGCAGAGTAGGTGAACAGATGATATCCACGTGTGGTTCCCACCATGAAGCATGGAGGAGGTGGTGTGATGGTGTGGGGGTGCTTTAATGTTGACACTGTCTGTGATTTATTTATAATTCAAGGCACACTTAACCAGCATGGCTACCACAGTATTCTGCAGCGATATGCCATCCCATTTGGGTCATTGACCAATTTGACTAAGAAGGATCAGATGACCTGGCCTCCACAATCACCCGACCTCCACCCAATTGGGATGGTTTGGGATGAGTTGGACTGTAGAGTGAAGGAACAGCAGCCAACAAGTGCTCAGCATATGTGGGAACTCCTTAAAGACTGTTGGAAAAACATTCCAAGTGAAGCTGGTTGAGAGAATTTTATTTTACTAGGCAAGTCATTTAAGAACAAATTCTTATTTTCAATGGCGGCCTAGGAATAGTGGGTTAACTGCCTGTTCAGGGGCAGAACGACAGATTTGTACCTTGTCAGCTCAGGGATATGAACTTGCAACCTTTCGGTTATTAGTCCAACGCTCTAACCACTAGGTTACCCTGCCAGAATGCCAAGAGTGTGCAAAGCTGTCATCAAGGCAAAGGGTGGCTACTTTGAAGAGTCTAAAATCTCAAATATATTTGGATTTTTTTGGTTACTACATGATTCAATATGTGTTATTTTATAGTTTTGATGTCTTCACTATTATTATACAATGTAGAAAATAGTACAAATTAAGAATAACCCTTCAATGAGTTGGTGTGTCCAAACGTTTGACTGGTACTGTATGTAAAAGGAGTATAGTGTTTGTGACATACTGTACCGTGTGTTGCTTGTGTTTTTTTGCGCTCTAGAAAGGTTCACTAGGTTTGCAGAAGTTTCAGATGACAGGACCAACCCTTCGGTAACCCCTTACATCCAACTAAACTTCCCCAGACACCCCTCATCTCCCAACCTGGGCACCTCCTGCCCTGACCCGCCACCCCCTCCCCATTCTCCCTGAGGAAATAAAAGTGTTCATGGAGAGAGGATCAGCCACTATCTCTGCTGAAGACCATAGGGTACCATGCCATTGCCAAACTACGCTCCAAGCAGTAACAAAATCATGCCTGTGCCAAAGAAAGCAGGTAAGGGTTCATGATCTACTCTGTAAGCTTGCATGTGTTAATACATTATGTAATTGAAAGCGGACCAAAACCCTCTCCTCCTCAGTTGAACAGATTTTTAAAGCAAATGTAATAATATTTCAATCAGTATTACATGAATATAACATTTGATTGGATTCCCCAATAAATGATAGAAATGACAATTTTTAATGTATATTTCACATTATCAGAAATTAGCATTCATAATTAATATTCACATTCTCATGAATACATGTTTTGTGTTTTGTTGTGTTATAAATGGTTTTACTTTATCAAACACCAGGCAAACAATGAATCATTTTGGATTGTTTTACTTTATTGACCTTGTATTGTTATGTCTCAAATGATTCATTGTAGTTTGTCAGTAACTCAACTAAATAATAAATAGGAAATCATTTCATTACCATTGGGTCATTTTTATAATAGTGAATAGGGAAATTAGGATTGTTGTGGCTGATATATTTCTGAAAATCAAGTTATTCGTGTTTCTATGCCTTCCTCACTGAAAACTACATCCAAATATGGAGTAAGTCCAGTGTCGTATTGTGCAATGATGCCAGTGTTGTTTTTCCGGACAACCTCAGTTGCAAAAGGCCAGTGCCTGCAGGCTTTTCTGGTCTGCAGGATTAAGAAACAAGTCGTTGTTTTAAGTTAACAAAGGAACCGACAGCCATTTCACTGTGTCATACTCAAACACACATTTCAGCACTGGTGTATGGGGCATAGTGGAGTCTATATGAAGGCTATGGGGCATGGTGGAGTCTATATGTAGGCTATGGGGCATGGTGGAGTCTATATGTAGGCTATGGGGCATGGTGGAATCTATATGTAGGCTATGGGGCATGGTGGAGTCTATATGTAGGCTATGGGGCATGGTGGAGTCTATATGTAGGCATGGTGGAGTCTATATGTAGGCTATGGGGCATGGTGGAGTCTATATGTAGGCTATGGGGCATGGTGGAGTCTATATGTAGGCTATGGGGCATGGTGGAGTCTATATGTAGGCTATGGGGCATGGTGGAGTCTATATGTAGGCTATGGGGCATGGTGGAGTCTATATGTAGGCTATGGGGCATGGTGGAGTCTATATGTAGGCTATGGGGCATGGTGGAGTCTATATGTAGGCTATGGGGCATGGTGGAGTCTATGTAGGCTATGGGGCATATGGGGCTATGGGGCATGGTAGAGTCTGTATGTAGGCTATGGGGCATGGTGGAGTCTATATGTAGGCTATGGGGCATGGTGGAGTCTATATGTAGGCTATGGGGCATGGTGGAATCTATATGTAGGCTATGGGGCATGGTGGAGTCTATATGTAGGCTATGGGGCATGGTGGAATCTATATGTAGGCTATGGGGCATGGTGGAGTCTATATGTAGGCTATGGGGCATGGTAGAGTCTGTATGTAGGCTATGGGGCATGGTAGAGTCTGTATGTAGGCTATGGGGCATGGTGGAGTCTATATGTAGGCTATGGGGCATGGTGGAGTCTATATGTAGGCTATGGGGCATGGTGGAGTCTATATGTAGGCTATGGGGCATGGTGGAGTCTATATGTAGGCTATGGGGCATGGTAGAGTCTGTATGTAGGCTATGGGGCATGGTGGAGTCTATATGTAGGCTATGGGGCATGGTGGAGTCTATATGTAGGCTATGGGGCATGGTGGAGTCTATATGTAGGCTATGGGGCATGGTGGAGTCTATATGTAGGCTATGGGACATGGTGGAGTCTATATGTAGGCTATGGGGCATGGTGGAGTCTATATGTAGGCTATGGGGCATGGTGGAGTCTATATGTAGGCTATGGGGCATGGTGGAGTCTATATGTAGGCTATGGGACATGGTGGAGTCTATATGTAGGCTATGGGGCATGGTGGAGTCTATATGTAGGCTATGGGGCATGGTGGAGTCTATATGTAGGCTATGGGGCATGGTAGAGTCTGTATGTAGGTTATGGGGCATGGTGGAGTCTATATGTAGGCTATGGGGCATGGTGGAGTCTATATGTAGGCTATGGGGCATGGTGGAGTCTATATGTAGGCTACTGTGTGTACTCTGATATTCACAGCCTACTTCTTACAGTAGCATTTCTGTGCAGGTTCACTTTTATAAGAGTGTTGTTCAGTTACGGTTAAGCTACATGGAATATTAAGTGTGGACTTTATTATAAGGCTAGCTAAGGAGAGAGACAGACAAACAAAAAAATTACAGACAGAGAGAGAGAGACAGACAGACAGACAAACAGGCAGGCAGGCAGGCAGGCAGGCAGGCAGACAGACAGACAGACAGACAGACAGACAGACAGTGCTCATCACTGGGTGCTTATTATTATTATTTATTATGTATGATGTTGATAACATGTTGTTTATTGACCACCAGTTAGTTACAAGCTCTATCATGTTCCTTTGACAGGCCCACTTTGCCAAGTACCTCTCTCCGCCTGTCTTGCTTCCAAATCTCTCCCCCATCTCATCAATCAGCTCATCAAACTGTTTCCCCCTCTTCTGACATCACCTCTCCAGACCACAATGTTCCCACCGGATCAAATCCATTCTTTCAGCAGCTCTCACACAGCCTCACTGGCCCGTTGGCCATGTCAGGTCTCACACAGCCTCACTGGCCCGTTGGCCATGTCAGCTCTCACACAGCCTCACTGGCCCGTTGGCCATGTCAGCTCTCACACAGCCTCACTGGCCCGTTGGCCATGTCAGCTCTCACACAGCCTCACTGGCCCGTTGGCCATGTCAGCTCTCACACAGCCTCACTGGCCCGTTGGCCATGTCAGGTCTCACACAGCCTCACTGGCCCGTTGGCCATGTCAGGTCTCACACAGCCTCACTGGCCCGTTGGCCATGTCAGGTCTCACACAGCCTCACTGGCCCGTTGGCCATGTCAGCTCTCACACAGCCTCACTGGCCCGTTGGCCATGTCAGGTCTCACACCTCATCTCTGTCTGTCACTTTGCTCCATGAAACTAACCTCTCTGAATGCTGCCAAGGATTCCGTCCACTTGTTTTCTATATTTCTCATCCTCTTTCTCCCTCTCCAGTTTCCACTCTGTGCTTCTCCATATATCCCTCTGTCCATCCAACCCTGCTATGGATCCTTCACATGTAGCATTTCACATTAACATCATTAACATCTGCTAACCATGTGTATGTGACAAATACATTTGATTTGATGTATCCAGCCCAGTGTGGCCTCAATGTCCCATCACTCCCTATCACTGCCATCCTCTGGCTCCCATGGTAATGAAGTGTGAAGTCATGGACAGTAACTCAAGTACTTGGCTGTGAGACACTACGTTTTATTCATGGCTGTTTGATTCTGTGAAAGTTGCTTCACTTCTGACTCATGAAGAATTCTATTTCTTCAGATTGCCAGATTTAAATTTAGACAGTTGCATTGCTTTTCATGACAATGTACTGCTAAACATTGATTATTACAAAGTCAATTGGAGCTAAGTCTTCACGGGTCCAGGTGGACCCGATATACCCGATTTCGGACCAGGGCCTGATCGGGTTCGGGTCTGAAATTCTAACTTGTCCCTCGGGTCCGGGTTGGGTCCTGTTTGATCGGACCCAGCCACGGCTCTGCATAGCCTCTAGCATATTTATTTCACGCTAATAAGGAGAATTTATTGACTTATAGAAGGCTTAGCCAACATATACTGTAAAGACCTTTTTGTTAACCAGAAGAACAACTTGGCTGACAAACAGATTCTTTTGTCACTCAGACCAGTTAGGGTATGGGTTGGGTCTAGGTCGAGTTGTTTTTGGGTCCATTCTGGTCCTGGTCCAACTTTTTAGACCAGTGAAGACCTCTAATTGGAGCCCATCACATTTCATCTCATGTTGAGAACCTCCCAATGACTTTCTTATTTTTCTTCAAGAATGCTGTCATGTATCCTCCTGTTGGTTTGCACATATTTCTGTCCATGCTTTTTCCAACCATCCCCATTTCATTATCAGCATGGAACACCACAAGGTTTTTTTAGACACTTCATAACAGAGGGCAAAGGGATGGTTCTGAGCTTTGGCCAGCTCCCTTCACCTCTCTCCGTCACATCTCGTGATCTCCCTATCAGTGGAGATCCCGCTGTTCCCGAACCCGATCCGGGCAGAGAGCTCCATCTCTTCCAGGGGGGTTGCGCAGACCACCGACGAGCACGTCCAACATAAGCAGCTTCTCTTCTACCTTGTCAGAGGGTCATCGTCCTGGCCTCTGAAAGGCATCTAGAGATGTCCTCAACATGGCCGACTGGCTTTCCTCCAATTACCAGGGAGGAGTCTTCATTTCATTCTCAGATTAGCTTCTGTCCATCCACAGCACACCTATCATATGTCCTGAATGTCGTTGTTACTGTGAATAAAAATCATTCTCATCTTCAAAAACATCTCTAGAAATTGACAAATGTTGGTTAAATGGACAAACTTTTCCAAGATCAGAAGAAATCTATTCAAATGCTGTTTCCAATACTGTTGGACTTCCATTCCAACCCTTCCCCTGCCAATTCAATCCTATGATTTCACAATTGGATTTATGGTTCAATGGATTCCAATGCATTTGACCCGTATGTTTGACCTGAGGTAGCACCCTCCCTTGTTTGTCATTTTCTGCCACTGCCTCTATGTGCCTGAACATTCATCCACCCGTTTTGTCTTTCTTTAAATCTCTGTGTCAACTCATCAATCTCTCTGAGTATCTGTTTATCCATCTGTCAATCTGACCCCACTGAGAGCAGCAGGGTATCTGGCTGGGCTTATCCTCCACAGGGGAGCCAGAGCCCACTCATACCTCCCCCCCCCCACCCCTGCCGGGCCCCGCTCATAATAACCAGCCATGTCTCACTCCATGGTGACTCTGGATGTTTTCCAGAGTCACCACGGATGTTTTCCAGAGTCACATGGATGTTTTCCAGAGTCACATGGATGTTTTCCAGAGTCACATGGATGTTTTCCAGAGTCACATGGATGTTTTCCAGAGTCACCATGGATGTTTTCCAGAGTCACATGGATGTTTTCCAGAGTCACATGGATGTTTTCCAGAGTCACATGGATGTTTTCCAGAGTCACATGGATGTTTTTCAGAGTCACCATGGATGTTTTCCAGAGTCACCATGGATGTTTTCCAGAGTCACCATGGATGTTTTCCAGAGTCACCATGGATGTTTTCCAGAGTCACATGGATGTTTTCAGAGTCACATGGATGTTTTCCAGAGTCACCATGGATGTTTTCCAGAGTCACATGGATGTTTTCCAGAGTCACCATGGATGTTTTCCAGAGTCACATGGATGTTTTCCAGAGTCACATGGATGTTTTCCAGAGTCACCATGGATGTTTTCAGAGTCACATGGATGTTTTCCAGAGTCACCATGGATGTTTTCCAGAGTCACATGGATGTTTTCCAGAGTCACCATGGATGTTTTCCAGAGTCACATGGATGTTTTCCAGAGTCACATGGATGTTTTCCAGAGTCACCATGGATGTTTTCCAGAGTCACATGGATGTTTTCCAGAGTCACATGGATGTTTTCAGAGTCACATGGATGTTTTCCAGAGTCACCATGGATGTTTTCCAGAGTCACATGGATGTTTTCCAGAGTCACATGGATGTTTTCCAGAGTCACCATGGATGTTTTCCAGAGTCACCATGGATGTTTTCCAGAGTCACATGGATGTTTTCCAGAGTCACATGGATGTTTTCCAGAGTCACCATGGATGTTTTCCAGAGTCACATGGATGTTTTCCAGAGTCACATGGATGTTTTCCAGAGTCACCACGGATGTCAGAAAGTCTTCAGACCCTTTCCCTTTTTGCCAAAATTTCTAAAAACCTGTTTTTTGTCATTATGGGTTATTGTGTGTAGATTGATGAGGGAAAAAAAACTATTTAATACATTTTAGAATAAGGCTGTAATGTAACAAAATGTGGGAAAAGTCAAGGGGTGTGAATACTTTCAGAATGCACTGTATACTGCCTGTGAAACATTCTCTTCAAATGAGGATCAGACACTTTCAAATAGCATGATTGCCTGTCAAATGCTCCATCACATTACTGTGCTAGCAACATTTTTTAGCAGCCCCCTCTTGACAGTGTTTAAGAGTTAAGTTCGTGCAATTCCACACATTGTGAAACGGGGCACAGACAAAATGTTGACGATTTAAAGCAAGTTTGCTGCAAATCTACACATTTTACCATGCGGCAGAGAGATGATTTAGCAATTGTATAACTCATTTCATGTAATTGGTACTCATTTTGCCAAGGTGGCGGAGAGAAACAAAAGGCTGTTTGACAGCTAATTTCCTGCAATTCTATACATTTTTCCAAAGGATGGAGAGAAATGTTTGCAGGTTTTATGATATCTGAGTGAGACTGACTAACAAAATCACTTATTAAACAAAATCAATGGGGGCCCCCCAGACGATATTCCGACCATGATTACTTAGTAGCTAGCTGGCCGCTAGACTAATTTGCCAATATACAAATGTTTTGCTGATTGAGTGACTATCAGTGTCTGACATAACAAGAGAAAAACTGCTGATGCACAACCAAATTTCAAAATTGCACCTTGTGTATTCTACTATTCTAACTTGCAACAGTAAGGCTTATTACATTTTTTGGGGGAGCCGCCAATTGCCCATCCCCTCTTTAAAATGTATATTTAAATCTCTCTACCCTCGCAATGATTCTCCTAAATACCTTGGTGATACCCTCCATCAATATCTACTAACTATCCTTGATTATCCCATTAGCCGACTCTTGCTATCTTTCTCTGTGTCCCTCCCTCTCCCATCGCTCTGTCCCTATAAGGGAGGATTCCGGGAGAGTATGGGGAGGGATGACGGATTAAGTGACCTGTCATCAACCCCTTTCCTTCCTACTGCCCACGTCCCGACTCCAGAGATCAGATGTCCTTCTCCCTTTCTCTCTTGCCTGATCATTACTTCTACTTGTTGTTCAACACAGTATACATTATATGCATGCCTTTCTGTCAAAGTCATTTTAATCTCTTTGGGGCAGTGTGCAGCTGTTCAGTCTTCAGGACACATACAGTGGAGTGTAAGTCACAAACATGGAAGTTTATTGGAAAGACCAGTGGATCAGAGTTCAGCCAACCACGATGGGAAGTTGTTGAAATACATCATAACCTCTAAACTGGGCATACAGTAATGTGGCAGCTTTTTTGGTACACATGCTTCAAGCAAGGAAGACAGTGAGGTTCTCAGCCTTATTCTTCCTTTGCTCATCCTCCCAGTTTCGCTTGGCCTCTGCTGATGTTGTAACAAGCTCACATTTTTCTCATCATCCTGTCGGCTCCCTCTCCGCCACTGGGCAGACACATCGCGAAAGCTGGAGAGTTAGGTTTCCCTCAGACAGGTGACAGCATGGACTGTCCTGCGCAAAAGAGCTGGGCTAAAAGGACAGACTGGCCAATCATTCCAGCAATGTGTTGGCAGGGCCACCGTGATCAATGACCAGTAGACCACCTGTCCTCTACAAAGTAATCCATTGGTGTTAGCAAAGGCCCTGGCTTCCTGCAATGGTGCAGACTGTCAGGAAGAACCATTCAGACATATCGCTCACGCTCTCTGCTATCCCCTCCATCACTGAAAGCTTGCTATCTAGCGACATCCTCAAACACGTGTTTAGGGTATTTGAGAGCACTTTGGCATAGCAATGGATGTAGAAAATAAATGGAAACGCTCACTCTGTACCTAGTTCTCACGTGGGTGGGTGTGTAGGGGCACACGTGCGTACCGGTATCCTATGTGTGCACGTGTGTGTTATGTAAAGGAGAAAATACCTATATCAGTCCCTCCAGGATTTTGGAATTCTGCGATTCTGCATATTATACGAGGGGTTACAAATTTGACCAATCACCACACTATTCCTGTATAAAACAGTCAAATCACAGCAATATTACTGCATAAAACTGTTCAATGACCACACTACAAAAAGAAGGCTCGGAATTCTTACCAATCCCAACACTTTTACCACAAACAATGGTTCAATCAAGCCACTTAACAAATCCGCCTATGCCCTCAGACGGACCATCAAACAGGCAAATCGTCAATACAGGACTTTTATGCTCGCTTCGAGGCAAGCAACACTGAAGCATGCATGAGAGCACCAGCTGTTCCAGACGACTGTAATCACGCTCTCCGTAGCCGATGTGAGCAAGACCTTTAAACAGGTCAACATTCACAACGCCTCAGGGCCAGATGGATTACCAGGACGTGTACTCGGAGCATGCGTGGACCAACTGGCAAGTGTCTTCACTGACATTTTAAACCTCTCCCTGACTGAGTCTGTAATACCTACATGTTTCAAACAGACCACCATAGTACCTGTGCCCAAGAAAGTGAAGGTAACCTGCCTAAATGATTACCGCCACGTAGCACTCACGTTGGTAGCACTCACGCCACGTAGCACTCACATCAACACCATCATGTCGGAAACCCTAGACCCACTCCAATCCACATACCACCCCAACAGACTTCCTGAAGGGCCGCCCCCAACAGTGAGACAGTCTATAGGGAGGAGGAGACCTGGCAGTGTGGTGTCAGGACAACACCCTCTTCCTCAATGTGAGCAAGACAAAGGAGCTGATCGTGGACTATAGGAAAAGTAGGGCCGAACAGGCCCCCGTTAACATCGACGGGCTGAAGTGGAGCAAGTCAAGAGTTTCAAGTTCCTGGTCATGGTCTAAACACATCAAGGCAGTTGTGAAGAGGGCATGACAACATCTTTTCCCCCTCAGGAGAATGAAAAGATTTGTCATGGGTCCCCAGATCCTAAAAAGACAAAAAGTTCTACAGCTGCATCATCGAGAGCATCCTGATGGGTTGCATCACCGCCTGGTATGGCAACTGCTCGGCATCTGACCGTAAGGCGCTACAGAAGGTAGGGGGCCAAGCTTCCTGACATCCAGGACCTATATACATGGCGGTGTCAGAGGAAGGCCATGAAATTGTCAAAGACTCCAGTCACCCAAGTCATAAACTGATTTCTCTGCTACCGCACAGCAAGCGGTACCGGAACACCAAGTCTAGGACCAAAAGGCTCCTTAACAACTTCAACCCCCAAGCCATAAGACTGCTGAACAATTAATCAAATGGCCACCTGGACAATTTACATTGACACCATCCCTTTGTTTTATACTGCTGCTACTCGCTGTTTATTATCTATGCACAGTCACTTTACAAATTACCTCGACTAACCTGTACCCCCCACATTGACTCATTACCAGTACCCCCTGTATATAGCCCTGTTATTGTTATGTAATTTTCTTGTTACTTTTTGATTCAAATTATTATATATTTTTTAACTTTAGTTTATTTAGTAAATATTTTATTAACCCTATTTCTTGAACTGCATTGTTGGTTAAGGGCTTGTAATTAAGCATTTCACGGTAAGGTCTACTACACCTGCTGTATTCGGCGCATCTTACAAATAAAATTTGATTTGATTTAACATGTCAACAAAACTTTACCCCAGTCAGTGCATTTTCAAACCTATGGTTGACTTCTTCTGAGCCCTGGTACAGATAACATGAATTTGTGTGTGAATGGATCCCTTGAGAGATACTGGTAGATGAAAAGTAAGAGTCAACAAAACCCAGGGAACTTGAAATAAATGAAGAACAGGACTCAAGTATCTGAGAACACCCTTATATTGTAAGCCATCACAAGGTATCACAAATATTTGGACCAATCAAAATGACATGAACAAAGCCACATTTAGCATAACTTTGGACCACATTTGCAACAACTTCTGCTTTACTGTTTCATTGACATTTCGCAATGAGTTATCTAAGAAAACAAACCATTTACCGCAAATCAAGCATATACCTGATGACCAAACTGTCAACCACTGGCATGTCAAAGAGGTACAGTGCCTTGCAAGTGTATTCACCCCCCTTGGTGTTTTTCCTATTTTGTTGCATTACAACCTGTAATTTAAATGGATTTTCATTTGGATTTCACGTAATGGACATACACAAAATAGTCCAAATTGGTGAAGTGAAATGAAAAAAATAACTTGTTTCAAAAGATTCTAAAAAATAAGAAACGGAAAAGTGGTGTTTGCATATGTATTCACCCCCTTTGCTATGGAGCCACTAAATAAGATCTGGTGCAACCAATTACCTTCAGAAGTCACATATTTAATTAAATAAAGTCCACATGTGGGCAATCTAAGTGTCACATGATCTTAGAATATATACACCTGTTCCGAAAAGCCCCAGAGTCTGCAACACCACTAAGCAAGGGACACCACTAAGCAAGAGGCAACATGAAGACCAAGGAGCTCTCCAAACTGTTCAGGGAAAAAGTTGTGGAAAAGTACAGATCAGGGTTGGGTTATAAAAAATATCTGAAACTTTGAACATCCCACGGAGCACCATTAAATCCATTAATAAAAAATGGAAGGAATATGGCACCACAACAAACCTACCAAGAGAGGGCCGCCCACCAAAACTCACAGACCAGGCAAGGAGGACATTAATCAGAGAGGCAACAAAGAGACCAAAGATAACCCTGAAGGAGCTGCAAAGCTCCACAGCGGAGATTGAAGTATCTGTCTATACGACCACTTTAAGCCATACACTACACACAGCTGGGCTTTACGGAAGAGTATCCAGAAAAATGTCATTGCTTAAAGAAAAAAATAAGCCAAAAGGCAAGTGGGAGACTCCCCAAACATTTGGAAGAAGGTACTCTGGTCAGATGAGACTAAAATGTAGCTTTTTGGCCATCAAGAAAAATGCTATGTCTGGCGCAAACCCAACACCTCCCATCACCCCAAGAACACCATCCCCACAGTGAAGCATGGTGGTGGCAGCATCATAATGTGGGGATGTTTTTCATCGGCAGGGACTGGAAAACTGGTCAGAATTGAAGGATGGTTCTAAATACAGGGAAATTATTGAGGGAAACCTGTTTCAGTCTTCCAGAGACTTGAGATTGGGATGGAGATTCACCTTCCAGCAGGACAATGACCCCAAGCATATTGCTAAAGCAACACTCGAGTGGTTTAAGGGGAACCATTTAAATGTCTTGGAATGGCCTAGTCAAAGCCCAGACCTCAATCCAATTGAGAATCTGTGGTATGGGCCTCCCGGGTGGCGCAGTGGTTAAGGGCGCTGTACTG
This sequence comes from Oncorhynchus masou masou, assembly GCF_036934945.1. Taxonomy (NCBI): domain Eukaryota; kingdom Metazoa; phylum Chordata; class Actinopteri; order Salmoniformes; family Salmonidae; genus Oncorhynchus; species Oncorhynchus masou. The sequence goes on from NC_088226.1 coordinate 3,478,203, forward strand.
CAGCGCCAGCTGTGCCAGCAGAGACCCTGGGTTCGCGCCCAGGCTCTGCCGTAACCGGCCGCGACCGGGAGGTCCGTGGGGCGCCGCACAATTGGCCGTATGACTTTCAAGGACGTATGACTTTCAACCTTCGTCTCTCCCGAGCCCGTACGGGAGTTGTAGCGATGAGACAAGATAGTAGCTACTAACAATTGGATATTACGAAATATGGGAGAAAAAGGGGTTAAAAAAAAAGAGAATCCGTGGTATGATTTAAAGATTGCTGTACACCAGCAGAACCCATCCAACTTGAAGGAGCTGGAGCAGTTCATTCTTGAAGAATGGGCAAAAATCCCAGTGACTAGATGTGCCAAGATTATAGAGACATCCAAGAGTGCAGCTGTAATTGCTGATTCTACAAAGCATTGACTGTTACACTCAAGTTTTCAGTTTTTTTGTGTTATTTCTTGTTTGAACTTCCATCCAACTTGAAGGAGCTGTATGTGGATGTCATGTCTTGTTATGTCTGTTCCTGTCCTTTCTCTTCATTCTCTCTCTCTGCTGGTCTTTTAGGTTACCTTCTCTGTCTCTCATTCCTCAGCTGTTCTACATTTGCCCTAACTAGCTCATTCTCTCTTTCCCCACCTGTTCTCTCTTCCCCCTCTGATTAGGTCTCTATTTCTTTCTCTGTTCCTGCTACTTTCAGTGTCTGATTCTTGTTTGTGTTTTTTGATGCCAGAAGCAAGCTGTCGTCTCGTTTGCTTCCACCTTGTCCTGTCCTGTCGGAGTCTGCATGCATGGCAGGTGCAACCTGCATTATACTACGTTCTTTTGTTCCATTGACTACGTTGGAAGAGGATTTATGCCATTCCTGTTTTTTATTAAAGAACTCTGTTTTCTGTTAAAACCGCGTTTGGGTCTTCACTCAAGTTCATAACAGAAGAATCAGACCAAGAATGGACCCAGCGGCTCCGGACCCTTTTCACTCCGCCGTCGAGATCCAGGGAGCGATGCTAGGCAGACACGAGGAGGAATTGTCTGCTGCTCAACATGCCGTTGAGACCCTGGCCGTCCAAGTCTCCGACCTCACAAGACGGGTTCACCAACTCCACCTCGATCCACCGCCCACTTCCAGGGTTTCCGAGTCTCCGGAGCCCAGGATCAACAACCCGCCGTGTTACTCTGGGGAGCCCACTGAGTGCCGCTCATTCCTCACTCAGTGTGATGTGGTGTTCTCTCTCCAGCCCAACACTTACTCCAGGAGCGCAGCCCGCATCGCCACGTCATTTCTCTCCTTACCGGACGGGCGCGTGAGTGGGGCACGGCAGTCTGGGAGGCGAGGGCTGAGTGTATTAACCAGTATCAGGACTTTAAGGAGGAGATGATACGGGTTTTTGACCGTTCTGTTTTTGGCGAGGAGGCTTCCAGGGCCCTGTCTTCCCTATGTCAGGGGAATAGATCCATAACGGATTATTCTATTGAGTTTCGCACTCTCGCTGCCTCTAGTGACTGGAACGAGCCGGCTTTGCTCGCTCGTTTTCTGGAGGGTCTCCACGTCGAGGTTAAGGATGAGATCCTCTCCCGGGAGGTTCCTTCCAGTCTGGACTCCTTAATAGCTCTCGCTATTCGCATAGAGCGACGGTTTGATCTTCGTCGCCGAGCTCGTGGAAAGGAGCTCACGTTCTCCGTTGCTCCCCTCTCCACATCACTGCCACCTGCCGCATCACTGCCACCCTCCCCGCCGGCTCGGATGCTGAGCCTATGCAGCTGGGGGTATTCGCATCTCGGCCAAGGAGAGGGAACGGAGAATCACCAATCGCCTCTGTCTCTACTGCGGCTCCGCTGGTCATTTTGTCACCTCATGTCCAGTAAAAGGCCAGAGCTCATCAGTAAGAGGAGGGCTACTGGTGAGCGCAACTACTCAGGCCTCTCCTTCTGGATCACGCACTACCTTTCCGGTCCATCTCCGCTGGCCCGGTTCATCTGCTTCCTGCAGTGCCTTGATAGACTCTGGGGCGGAGGGCTGTTTTATGGACGAGACCTGGGCTCGGGAACATGACATTCCTCTCAGACAGTTAGGGAGCCCAGGGCCTTGTTCGCTTTAGATGGTAGTTCTCTCCCCAAGATTCAGCGTGAGACGCTGCCTTTAACCCTCACTGTCTCTGGTAATCATAGCGAAACCATTTCTTTTTTAATTTTTCGTTCACCTTTTACACCTGTTGTTTTGGGTCATCCCTGGCTAGTGCGCCATAACCCTTCTATTAATTGGTCTAGTAATACTATCCTATCCTGGAATGTTTCTTGTCATGTAACCTGTTTAATGTCTGCTATCCCTCCTGTTTCCTCTGTCTCTTCTTCACAGGAGGAGCCTGGCGATTTGACAGGGGTGCCGGAGGAGTATCACGATCTGCGCACGGTGTTCAGTCGTTCCAAGGCCACTTCTCTCCCTCCACACCGGTCGTATGACTGTAGTATTGATCTCCTTCCGGGAACTACTCCCCCGGGGTAGATTATACTCTCTGTCGGCTCCCGAACGTAAGGCTCTCGAGGATTATTTGTCGGTTTCGCTCGACGCCGGTACCATAGTCTCCTCCTCCTCCCCCGCCGGCGCGGGGTTCTTTTTGTTCAGAAGAAGGACGGGTCCCTGCGCCCATGCGTGGATTATCGAGGGCTGAATGACATAACAGTTAAGAATCGTTATCCGCTTCCTCTTATGTCTTCAGCCTTCGAGATCCTGCAGGGAGCCAGGTTTTTCACCAAATTGGACCTTCGTAACGCCTACCATCTCGTGCGCATCAGGGAGGGGGACGAGTGGAAGACGGCGTTTAACACTCCGTTAGGGCACTTTGAATACCGGGTTCTTCCTTTCGGCCTCGTTAACGCTCCAGCTGTCTTTCAGGCACTAGTTAACGACGTCCTGAGAGACATGCTGAACATTTTTGTTTTCGTTTACATGGATGATATCCTGATTTTTTCACCGTCTCTCTCGATTCATGTTCAGCACGTGCGACGCGTCCTCCAGCGCCTTTTGGAGAACTGTCTTTATGTGAAGGCTGAGAAGTGCACTTTTCATGCCGCCTCTGTCCCTTTTCTCGGTTCCGTTATTTCCGCTGAGGGCATTAAGATGGATCCCGCTAAGGTCCAGGCTGTCATTGATTGGCCCGTTCCTAAGTCACGCGTCGAGCTGCAGCGCTTTCTGGGCTTCGCTAATTTCTACCGTCGTTTCATCCGTAATTTCGGTCAGGTGGCAGCTCCTCTCACAGCCCTTACTTCTGTTAAGACGTGCTTTAAGTGGTCCGTTTCCGCCCAGGGAGCTTTTGATCTTCTTAAGAATCGTTTTACATCCGCACCTATTCTTGTTACACCTGACATCTCTAGACAGTTTGTTGTTGAGGTTGACGCGTCAGAGGTGGGCGTGGGAGCCATTCTTTCTCAGCGCTCTCTCTCTGACGGCAAGGTCCATCCTTGCGCGTTTTCTCTCATCGCTTATCGCCGTCAGAACGTAACTATGATGTTGGTAATCGCGAACTGCTCGCCATCCGCTTAGCCCTAGGCGAATGGCGACAGTGGTTGGAGGGGGCGACCGTTCCTTTTGTCGTTTGGACTGACCATAGGAACCTTGAGTACATCCGTTCAGCCAAACGACTTAATGCGCGTCAGGCTCGTTGGGCTCTGTTTTTCGCTCGTTTCGAGTTTGTTATTTCTTATCGTCCGGGCTCAAAAACACCAAACCTGATGCTTTATCTCGTCTCTTCAGTTCTTCTGAGGTCTCCACCGACCCCGATGGGATTCTCCCTGAGGGGCGTGTTGTCGGGTTGACTGTCTGGGGAATTGAGAGGCAGGTAAAGCAAGCACTCGCTCACACTCCGTCGCCGCGAGCTTGTCCTAGGAACCTTCTGTTCGTTCCCGTTCCTACTCGTCCGGCCGTTCTTCAGTGGGCCCACTCTGCCAAGTTAGCCGGCCACCCCGGCTTCGGGGTACGCTCGCTTCCATTCGCCAGCGTTTCTGGTGGCCCACTCGGGAACGTGACGCGTCGATTTGTCGCCGCTTGTTCGGTCTGCGCGCAGACTAAATCTGGGAACTCTCCTCCTGCCGGCCGTCTCAGACCGCTTCCCATTCCCTCTCGACCGTGGTCTCACATCGCTTTAGATTTTATCACCGGACTGCCTTCATCAGCGGGGAAGACAGTTATTCTTACGGTTGTCGATAGATTCTCTAAGGCGGCTCATTTCATTCCTCTCGATAAGCTCCCTTCTGCTAAGGAGACGGCTCAGATCATTATCGAGAATGTTTTCCGAATTCATGGCCTTCCGTCTGACGTCGTTTCCGACAGAGGCCCGCAGTTCACGTCTCAATTTTGGAGGGAGTTTTGCCGTTTGATTGGGGCTTCCGTCAGTCTCTCGTCCGGCTTTCATCCCCAGTCTAACGGTCAAGCCGAACGGGCCAATCAGACTGTTGGTCGCATTTTACGCAGTCTTTCTTTTCGTAACCCTGCGTCTTGGTCAGAACAGCTCCCTGGGCAGAGTACGCCCACAACTCGCTTCCCTCGTCTGCTACCGGTCTATCCCCTTTTCAGTGTAGCCTCGGGTACCAGCCTCCGCTGTTCTCATCTCAGCTCGCCGAGTCCTGCGTCCCCTCCGCTCAGGCTTTTGTCCAGCGTTGCGAGCGCACCTGGAAGGGGGTCAGGTCGGCACTTTGCCGTAATAGGGCGCAGACTGTGAGGGCCGCTAATAAGCGTAGGACCAAGAGTCCTAGATATTGTTGCGGTCAGAGAGTATGGCTCTCCACTCAGAACCTTCCCTTAAGACAGCTTCTCGCAAGTTGGCCCCGCGGTTCATTGGTCCGTTCCGTATTTCCCAGGTCATTAATCCTGTCGCAGTGCGACTTCTTCTCCCGCGCTATCTTCGTCGCGTTCACCCGGTCTTCCATGTCTCCTGTGTTAAGCCCGTTCTTGCGCCCCGCTCGTCCCCCCCCCCCATCCTTGTCGAGGGCGCACCCATCTACAGGGTTCGTAAGATTTTGGACATGCGCCCTCGGGGCCGTGGTCATCAGTACCTAGTGGATTGGGAGGGGTACGGTCCTGAGGAGAGGAGTTGGGTTCCCTCTCGGGACGTGCTGGACCGTTCGCTGATCGATGATTTCCTCCGTTGCCGCCAGGTTTCCTCTCGAGTGCGCCAGGAGGCGCTCGGTGAGTGGGGGGGTACTGTCATGTCTTGTTATGTCTGTTCCTGTCCTTTCTCTTCATTCTCTCTCTCTGCTGGTCTTTTTAGGTTACCTTCTCTGTCTCTCATCCCTCAGCTGTTCTACATTTCCCCTAACTAGCTCATTCTCTCTTTCCCCACCTGTTCTCTCTTCCCCCTCTGATTAGGTCTCTATTTCTTTCTCTGTTCCTGCTACTTTCAGTGTCTGATTCTTGTTTGTGTTTTTTGATGCCAGAAGCAAGCTGTCGTCTCGTTTTGCTTCCACCTTGTCCTGTCCTGTCGGAGTCTGCATGCATGGCAGGTGCAACCTGCATTATACTACGTTCTTTGTTCCATTGACTACGTTGGAAGAGGATTTATGCCATTCCTGTTTTTTATTAAAGAACTCTGTTTTCTGTTAAAACCGCGTTTGGGTCTTCACTCGTTCATAACAACTTTAATGTAATTGCTGCAAAAGGTGGCTCTACAAAGCATTGACTTGGGGGAGGGTGAATAGTTACGCACGCTCAAGTTTTCAGTTTTTTTGTGTTATTTCTTGTTTGTTTCACAATAAAAAATATTTGGCATCTTCAAAGTAGTATGTTATGTAAATCAAATGATACAAACCCCGTAAAAATCTATTTTTATTCCAGGTTGTAAGGCAACAAAATAGGAAAAATACAAAGGGGTGGTATTCGCAAGCCCCTGTATGTCAAGGGACTTTAATGTGAACATAGTTGAGGCAATTAAAACAGATGAAGTCTGATAGGTAAGAATGAGAGATGAGTTGAAACGAGATGGATGACCCTGTGAAAATCAAGTAATTTGAGCTAATGTCGCCCATAGACGAAAGGAGACTGACGGACGGTGACAGTCTGAGTGGAAACAGCAATAGCACCCAGTTTTCTGAGAAAGTGGGATGACAAATGAATGGACAGGAGGGAGAACTGGAGATTAAACAACATCTAGAGTACTTCAGCAGCAGAGACAAACATGCTGTCAGTGGCGTGAAATAATGTCCATCACACACAACTTGTAATCTTATAACGGCCTGACCCCTGGTGTCAGTGGCTGTGATGTGTGTCCTTAGCGGATGTAGAGCCGTAACCCAAACCTGGGCTGGTATGGGTAAACTACATTAATCAGTGCTAAGAAAAAAGACTCAGAATAGCACACACACTCCAAAGTGATATATGGCATAAAGGCAAATAGTGGGAGGGAGGGGGGATGAAGGCAGAGAGTGACAGGAGCAGGGAGATAGAAGCAAGGAAAGGAGAGATGAAGAGAAGGAAGGGAGAGAAGGAATCATGGTCAGTAACTGCACCTAGCACAACCTCTACAAACTGCAACTAGCACAACCTCTACAAATTGCACATAGCACAACCTCTACAAACTGCAACTAGCACAACCTCTGCAAATGCACAGTGAATAAATACATAACAACAATCTGACACAAGATAATGTTCTACTTGGGAAAGATAATTCATTTTTGCCTTTTTTCTGTAGGAAGAAAATCCCAGGCAGCTCCTGCAGGTATGATTTCTGTAATACTGCATGTATAAGTACTGAAAAGCCTTTGTAAATCCTGACTAACAATGGCATCCCAGGAATTACATTAGACCGGTGGTGTAATTCAAACTGGATTATCTCATCAGTATACCGTAAATGGATTTCACACTTTATCTCTCTCTCTCCACATAACAGAGGTGCCGCCAGTGTACGAGCCCAATATTCATGATCCCACCACCAGGGCTGACCTCATGAAATGTAAGGCCATGTAATTGGCTCTTTATCACTTTGGGCCTCACTCTCTGTAATGCATTTGATGCTAAATCCTGCTTTCCCACAGCCTATACAATGTTGAAATGCACAATTATGACCTGGCTTACAGTATATCCGCTTCACGGCCTACACACAAGAGATTGTACATATCTCAATAATATCACAGTACTCATCTGACCTTATCTGTTCTCCGACCCTTTCTTCATCCAGCCACTCAACTCAATTCCTCTCTCTTTACCTCATCGTTTCTCTTTCTCCCCTCAGACTGGATCCCCCTCTCCCTGGATGACAAAACGGCCCAGAAGCTGCTGTGGATATCCGAGAGCAACCTCAAGGTGTCGCGTATGTCAGAGGAGGTGTGTCCATACCCCATGAGACCGGAGAGATATGAGCATTCGCCACAGGTTGGTCTGCCATCCTCAGTTACAGTGCACACATCATAGTGCCATTGTGTAACTAAAGTGTGCCCACCGTTTTGGACATGCCATCAGTGCATGCCTGGCTCTAAGACATCTCTAATATACCCTTTCTACTATCTCTACTCTGTGCAGGTGCTGTGTAAGGAGGGTCTGTTGGGGCAGAGAGGGTACTGGGAGGTGGACTATGGCGGCTGGGTGGTGATTGGGGCAGTGTACGAGAGCATGGGCCGGAAGGAAGGGCCATGTGGGCTGGGGGAGAACGAAAGCTCATGGGGTGCGGGCTGGGCCGGCTCCTGCTACCAAGTCTGGCACAACGGGGAGAACGTGGAGGTCAGGCTCCCTTTGTGCAACACCATGAGCATATACCTGGACCAGCCCGCTGGCATCATCAAGTTCTTCATCGTGGAAGGACAAGGGGAGGTGGAGAAGGAGGTGCGACTGATACACAAGTTCAAAACTGACCTCAAAGAGAAGATTCTGCCTTGTTTCTGGGTTGGCAGTAAATCCTTCTGTTGGATCCGGAAGAAAGAGGGACAGTAACAAGAAGGGTGTAGGAAAGGAGATATGGAATAACGGATCAGGGAATTTGTAAGAGAGGGAGGTAAAGTGAACGAGAAGATATATGTTTCTAATATTTGGAGAACAAGCACTGGAGTCAGAATTCAGAATTGAAGAAGAGAATCATCGAATAATCTGTTCACATCATGTCTATGGTTTTAAGTGTTGCTGTTATCCCTCTGTTGCATGAGTACAACATACATATGAATTACTAGGTTATATTATATTTAGAATGACAATTTTTATTATATTGACTATTACTATTTATTAGTACCGTCAGTCGTTTTTGTTACAGCACTAGTGTTAAAGTAGGGTGTGTAGTTTAAATTCATAGCTTATATCATTTTTTTTCTGATTGAACCATGGTCATGTATGAATGTGATGAATAAATACAACTGTGTAACAATAGAGTTAAACTATTTACACTGAAAAAATATATATAAACGCAACATGCAACAATTTTACTGAGTTAAGGTTCATATAAGGGAATCATTAAATTGAAATAAACTCATTAGGCCCTAATCTATGGATTTCACATGACTGGGAAAACAGATATGCATATGTTGGTCACAGATACCTTTTAAAAAACAGGTAGGGGAGTGTATCAGAAAGTATCTGGTGTGACCACCATTTGCCTCATGCAGCGAGACACATCTCCTTCGCATAGAGTTGATCAGGCTGTTGATTGTGGCCTATGGAAATGTTAAAGGAATTAAATTGCTCTATGCTTTAATACCCAATTAAAATTAAACACTCTGTCAATTCATACGGATTTGTAATTCCCTTATTTTATAGTAATAGACAGAGCCCAGTCTTAAAGTCAAACAGCAGAGTTTATTCATGAGAGTACTCCATACGATACAGTTTACCACAGGTTATAAACTGAAAATGACGTCATTAGTTCCAACACCAACCCGTGCCATCTCCGTTTCCAGTACAAAGGCTGTATCTCAAGCCTTCCCACATCCGTCTCCCTACCAATTTAATATAATTTACGAGTCAACGTTTTCTTGTGTAGATAAGCATTCTCGCCGGTCTGAAGATATAGTTAATTAATTTCTACCAAGGAACAGACAGTCATTGTTCTAAACTCTTGACCACATTCACACACATTATATTCAGTACTGGGATCAAGAAAGAAAACTCATACACATACAGAATAGTATTCTGATTAGTACATATACAGTAACATAATAGTATTCTGATTAGTCAGTCCTGATTGAAATGTATACATAATTAGTCATAATTGATCAAAATTCCCTTAACAGGAAATTTGTCCCAATCCTCTCCAATGGCTGTGCAAAGCTGCTGGATATTGGCAGGAACTGGAACATGCTGTCGTACACAATCCAGAGCATCCCAAACATACTCAATGGGTGACATGTCTGGTGAGAATACAGACCATGGAAAAACTGGGACATTTTCAGCTTCCAGGAATTGTTTACATGGGGCCATGCACTTTCATGCTGAAACATGGCTGTGGATGAATGGCACGACAATGGACCTCAGGGTCTCATCACAGTATCTCTATGCATTCAAATTGCCCTAGATAAAATGCAATTGTGTTCGTTGTCCATAGATTATGCCTGCCCATACAATAACCCCACCATGTGGCACTCTGTTCACAACATTGACATCAGTTCATCCACACGACTCCATACACAATGTCTGCCATCTGCCCGGTATAGTTGATACCGGAATTAATCCGTGAAGAGCATACTTCTCCTGCGTGCCAGTGGCCGTTGAAGGTTAGCATTTACCTACTTTAGTCAGTCAGGTCAAGACCCTGGTGAGAATGACAAGCACGCAGATGAGCTTCCCCGAGACAGTTTCTGACAAATTATTTGGTTGTGCAAAGCCACAGTTTCATCAGTTGTCCGGGTAGCCGGTCACAGAAGATCCTGCAGGTGAAGGAGCCAGATGTGGAGGTCATGGGCTGGTGTATTTACATGTAAGTCTGCAATTGTGAGGCCGGTTGGACGTACTATCAAATTCTCTAAAATTATGTTGGCGGCGGCTTATGATAGGGAAATGACGATTCAATTCTATGGCAACAGCTCTGGTGGACATTTCTGCAGTCAGCATGCCAATTGCACACTCCCTCAACTTGAGACATCTGTGGTCATTGTGTTGTGACAAAACGAAACAGTTTAGAGTTGCCTTCCACTGTCCCCAGCACAATGTGCACCTGTTAAGATAAATAAATTATATTGCTCTTTAGTTAACACCTGTGGATGGATTATCTTGGTAAAGGAGAAATGATCACTAACAGGGATGTAAAGAAATGTGTACACAAAATGAGAGAAGCTTTTTGTAACGTATGGAACATTTTTGGGACCTTTTATTTCAGCTCATGAAACATGGGACCAACACTTTACATGTGTTTATTTCTGTTCAGGATATTACTTAATCTAATACTGCCCTCTCTAGGACAGCCATTATACTGCATCCAAATAATATTCAGTGTCAGAACCAACAGCCTGATTCACGGATGTTGTTCCTTAATTTAAACCATACAGGTACTCAAATGAAAACATTTATCTGCTTTTGAAAAGTTGGGAGATGATAGATACATCTCTGTTCGCCTCCTCCGCTTTCTCTCGCTCTCACAGTCAACACATTTGAAGGACATTATTATTATAATAGTGTCAATATCAGAGATTGTACACCTACTATCATTCTACCAGTCAGTCATTCATTGGCAAGGTAGAAGTATAAAAAGGCATGTTTCATGGAGACATGGTGCCGTTCACTCACAATTTGAAAAGCTACAGGCTTCATGTTAAAAAGCCGCATCCTCCACAAATCTACTTGGCAAAGTCCCACAACAGATTCAACACCTGTGTCAGTTAGAAACATTTCAATATGTTAGTGTCCATGTTGGTCAGTACAGTGGGTCACTATGAGCACATTTGAAGTTGTGTGTAGTGAGTTGTCTTGTAGTGTTTATGGGTGTAAGGTAATGTGTTGAAAATGGTATTAGTGTGTATACGAGCTTATGTTATGTCAGTTAATCCTCTCTGGGTTCACTGTTGTTACTACCAAATTTAGGGTTAGTGATTAGCTAATACACTGGGGTACTTTTCCACCTGCCAGCCAATCAATTAGCTCTCTTTCATCCACACACTCTCTCTCTCACTCCTTCATCCCCTCACTTTCTTTGGCTCTCAGTGTTTGAGGGAGAAGTCTCCCGTGTTGAGGCGAGGGCGAGGTAATCCTCCAAACATTTCTGTTCCATCGTTGGCTCCTGGGGCCAACAGGGCCTTCATGCTGGCAGCAATATGATCCAGGTCAGCTACACCAGCCTGCAACACAGAGACAGTTAGTGGGTATGTGTGTCAGAATGACTGACAGAGAGAAAGTGAGCTGTATGTTTTTAAATTAAGGTTGACTGACCCGTTCCCCACTGTGGCCTTCTCCCTGGTGGGGTCTGTTGCCCTTGAAGCCCCACACAGGAACAGACACGGGGAGGGAGCGGGCCATGTTCATGGGGTTGGGGTGTCGGGATGAGAATGACTGCCCCATGGCCATACTGCGGGGGGGAGGAGGACAGTCCTCACTTAACGAGCCTGGAGCAGAGAGGAGGCACATATTAAGAGCATTAGATCATCATCAACTAATATTACTACACACACTCACCATCAGTGCTCTCCTCCTCTCCATCGGACTCAAAGAATGGTTCACAGTCACGAGACAGCGAGTCCTCATCCATGGAAAACACTCCTGAAGCAGAGGGAGATTAATATTTACGAAGTCATTCAGACCTGAAGATTTAAAAAAAATATTAATAATTGTCCCACAGAGCTGTGTTCACCTGCAGTCTCATTCAGATTACGGCTCCTTTCGTCCATGTCCTCCTCTTCCTCACACTCTTCCTCCAAGTCCCCAATTCCAGGAATGTCTCTCCCTCGTCCAGCCTCCTCTATCATCACAGCCATCTCTCGCTCCCTCTCTCCATTCCCATGCTGCCCAGCAGCTTGACCAATGACAGCCCCTGAGTGGTAGATTGATGGGTAGCTTTGCAAATACAGTGTGGTATTGGGGCTGATGGTTCCCACCCCACCCTCACCTGTTAGGCCCTGTGGAAGAGAAGGTAAGAACTTTACGATCACACACAGCACTATGAATGACAGCCACATTGAATGGCACAAAATGACTGACAGTCAGTCTACTTACCGCCCTGTCAGTGGGCATGTCCACTACCAGTTTAGCTCCTCCGTCTCCTGCACTCAGACGTGTATATCTATGCGCCGTTAGCATAGATGTGGAGTGTAGCACCGCAATGTCGTCCATGTAGCGCCGCGAAGACTCAGCCAAAGCCCCCTGACCCCACACGTGATAGGAGAAATCCCACTTCCGGCCTCCGGCAGGCAAGCCACTACCACTCTCCCTTTTCCTCTCATCTCCCTCCACTACAGATGGCCAGAACTTCTTACAGGCTGTAAGAATAGCCAGGTCGCAGCCTGACTTCTGACAATATCCCTCCGCTGCTGCAAGTAGTGCCAGCCAGCTCTCTTTGTGGTTGTCTGGGATCTCGGGGTCAGATGATTGGGTGATGGAGGCCATGATGGGTAAACAGGACTTCCAATGACTGTTGGATGTGTTTAATTTATTAGGGCTAGCTTTTATGGAACGTATAAATGCTTTGTAACTGTTTTTATTGATCAATAGTTTAAAATGGTTTAGGTTAGTGTAATCAGGCACCTGTAGGACTCAGCCAGCAGTTTGATAATAAATACTATATATTTTTGTTGACAAGTCTTGTGATAAATTTACCTTTTTTCTTACTGGATTGTAGGCTGTAGTGTTGTGTTTTTGGAATCTGCTTTTGGCTAATCTGAGGAAACGTTAGGATCCTTTTTCTATTGCTGGTTTGGTTTAAGCTAAGAATAAAACTATCCTTAGTTGTTATAAAGCAGGTTTCAGAGGCACAAGGTGATTGTTTAATATTATTAATGTCAGTGTGCCTGAGAGAACTAGGGGAGAGAAACGAAAATGTTGCTGGTGTTACCTGGAAAAAACAAAATGGGAGAAATAAAGCTTGAGTTGCCCCCCCCCAAAGAAAAGTTTGCATTGTTAGTCATTATAGCAATATTAGCTGATGTCACTAGCTAGGCACTATTTAGATTATCACTAAACCAGAATTCAGATAATAATCTCATAAAATTAGGCATGATGAAACTTCATGAAATTAGATTACAAATGATATGCTTGAGTTGAGTGTAAAATTCACATGATCCAAATACTGTACATACATTTCAATTCCATATAACTTTTCTGATGTCAGACTGCCTTGTTTCAGTCTGAGTTCATGGTCAATATCTCAGTGGCAGTTTGAGGATGTTCCAAAATACACCTATGCTAACCGTGGGAAGATGTTGTCCACCTGTCGTTACGTCTCGCGAACTGTCGCAATTCAGCGTCGTCGTCCCCCCTTCCTCCCTCACACAATCTCCGTGCATTCGTTAGCATACAAACTGACTCTGCCAAAACCTTGTGGGGTGACTGCCTGCTCTAGATTTACCCAGCTCTTTTCTAAATGTCATCCCTGTGATTATTACTACCAGGAAAGCACTTCATGAAAATTGCATTTTCATGACTGCGGATTGTTTGTTTGCTAACATGCTAGCCAACTGGTCTCCTGTGCACTCTCCTCCCAACATGAACACATTTCACCTCCATTTCTTGCCTTTGCAGACACTAGCACACACAGACACAAATAAACAGCAATAACAAGAAGTCAGCTTACACATTCAGTTCCTTATTTTGTCTGTTGCAAGCGTTTTTCTAGTTCTAATTGTTTCTTTATCCCTCTTTGTCTGATTCTTCATCTCTCAAGAATAGTCTCCCCAAGGCTCCGACGTTGCTGTTTAGAGACCGTAGACGAGACGCACGTTTTACACGTGACTCTGGGCGGGCTCGTACTCGTCTTGTTTTGGACGCGCACTTGGACGAGGCTTGGGGCTGGCTGATCTCAATAGTTTGTCATGGTTTCTTCTACTGGTATAATTTACTTCATCCTCACTGATCTGACATGATGGATAGCTTGACAGGTGGAAACAAATGCTTTTGGTAGGCTTTTCAATCTACATATTATTCCCACCTAAACTGTCTTCTAATTTTGCAGTGCAGATTAAGGAAAAGAGAGGAGAGTAAAACGTTACATTTTTATTTAACTAGGCAAGTCAGTTAAGAACAAATTTTTATTTACAATGACAGCCTACCCCGGCCAAAACCTAACGACACTGGGCCAATTGTGCACCACCCTATGGGACTCCCAATCACGACCAGTTGTGATACAGCCTGGAATCGAACCAGAGTCTGTAATGACACCTCTAGCCCTGAGATGCAGTGCCTTAGACCCCCTGTGCCACTCGGGAGTCCTAAAACTGGGATGCAACTTTGAGAAGACAGACAACAACAACCACTTGCCGCCTTCATCAGCCTCCCTGTCTAAATTGTCTCTGTCCTAACCACTTCTGTTTTTCGGTGTGATTTTTCTGTTCTTTGCTACACTGGTGGCAGCACCAGGATACTCACTGTCACTCATACATTTGTTAGAAGTGTTTCACTATTCGCATTGGGATTTTCATTACCGCCACTGATGCCTAATAAAACTGCCAATTTCATAATTACATGAAACTGACAAATATTGCAAGAATAGAGCCCCATGGTGGAGGTGTCATAACAGTAGTAGGCCTGATTACCCACAATAAGGAGACAGCCTACAGGGAGGAGGTGAGGGCCCTGGTGGAGTGGTGCCAAGAAAATAACCTCTCCCTCAACGTCAACAAAACAAAGGAGTTGATCGTGAACTTCAGGAGAAGCAGAAGGAGCACTACAGCATCCACAGGACCGCAGTGGAGAAGGTGAAAAGCTTCAAGTTACTCAATGTACACATCACTGATAATCTAAAATGGTTCACCTACACGGACAATTTGGTGAAGAAGAAGCAACAGCATCTCTTCAACTTCAGGAGGCTGAAGAAATTTGGCTTGGCTCCTAGGACCCTCACAAACTTTTACAGAAGCACAATTGAAAGCATCCTGTCAGCTGTATCACTGCCTGGTATGGCAACTGCACCGCCTGCAACTGAAGGGTTCTCCACTGGGTGCTGCGGTCTGCCCAAAGCATCACCAGTGGCGCTGCCAATGGCACAGGAAGGCCAAAAAGATCATCAAGGACATCCACCACACGAGCCATGGCCTGTTCAACCGCTATCATCCAGAAGGCGAGGTGAGTACAGGCTCATCAAAGCTGGGACTGAGAGACTGAAAAACAGCCTCTATCCCAAGGCCATCAGACTGTTAAATAGCCATCAATAGCTGGCTTCCAGCCAGTACCCTGCCCTGCACCTTTGAGGCTGCTGCCCTATGTACATAGAATCACATGTCACTTTAATAATGGAACACTGGTAGCTTTCATATTTTTTTACATACTGCTTTATTAATTTCATATGTATATACTGTATTCCAGCGGTTTAAGGCACTGCATCTCAGTGCTTGAGGCGTCACTAGACGCCTGGTTCAAATCCAGGCTGTATCACAACCGGCTGTGATTGAGAGTCCCATAGGGCGGCGCACAATTGGTCCAGCGTCGTCCGGGTTTGGCCGTGATTGTAAATAATGATTTGTTCTTAACTGACTTGCCTAGTTAAATAAAGGTTAAAGAAAAAAAAAAATAAAAAATTCTAGTCAATGCCACTCCGACATTGCTCGTCGTTATATTTATTCATTACATTATTTTACTTTGAGATGTGTGTATTGTTCGATACTACGGCACTGTTGGAGCGAGGAACACAAGCATTTCGCTACACCCGCAATAACATCTGCTAAATATATATATGTGACCAATACAATTTGATTTGAATACCCATAACACCTAGTTGTCAAACAGAGAAATGGTTCCAATCGTTTTTCCACCATTAATTTTTCCCATATGGGATTTCAGAAACACATAAGGGCTGTGTTCGTGTAGGCTTACCCTGGCGTGACGTTTTGATAAGGACAAGGAGACTTATCAGTATATTCGGCTCTATTTACTCTCAGATTCGAAAATGCTAATTACCATCAAGGTGGACATCATGCAAAACTACAAATCCCTGCAAGCTCCTGCACATCATCGTGCAAGCTCCCTGTTGTTTTGAACGCTCGGAAGTCGGACATTTCCGATTTCCCAGTTCTGAGTTCCCTGTTGTTTTGAACGCGGTATCTATTCCAATTTAGACGTGCCACCACATATGATTGGTTGATGTTCCTGACCACCTGCCTTACGTATAACATAGAGACCGTGCAGTCTATGTAGGCGGAAGTCTTCTTCTGACGACATTTGTTTTGGAAAAAAGGCTAGTGGAAGAATAATGGAGCCAAAGGCTGAGACTAGTCACAAGGTAAGCGCAATGTATTGAAATTGAAGTTTAGATTTCGTCTGTATTAAAGGGCCGCTAACTAAATAAACTCGGTTATCACCAATTGTAGCTTGACTATCACCTTCACAACAAAGTCGTGTGATATTTGGAGAAGCTGACGTAACTACAGTAACAGTTAGCTAGCTAGCTAACGTTATAACAACAAACAAGCTAGCTTCATAATTATTCACAGATTAAATTCATATTTGCTGCTGTGAAATATTACTTGTTCAATAAATTAGTCACGAGAAATATCATCATAGCTGTGCTATTTTCCACGGCAGACTTCAATATGTAAAGCAATACGCACTACTGGTTCTCTAACAGCTACTAGTAGTAGTTAGACCTGTTTACAGTGAAGAAAGGGTCCCGAGGCCGAGGATCCCATTCCATAGGATTAGCATCGTAAACTTCCCTGTGAATGTGATTACGGTATCTAACTAACTAAACGTTTGAGCAGTTCGTTGGTGGAGGATGGCTTATGTAATATTTCACCTGAATTGATGTTATATCTGGCAAATTATTATTGATTATACATTTCGGGTAAATTCAGGATAGATATGATGGTATATTGTATTTGTATGGAAGCTAGCTAGATCTATCCAATTGGGTTCAGTCAGTTTAAGTCCAGTAGGGTAAATCGATTCTGAGCTGCAGAGGACACAAATCAAGTGTAATTTGTCACATGCGCCGAATACAATTGGTGTAGACTTTACCGTGAAACGCTTGCTTACTAGCCATTCCCAACAATGCCGAGTTTAAAAATAAAATGGTAACATAAGAGGAATAAAATGCACAGGAATGGAGCTATAGACAGGGAGTACCAGTACCAGACACTACCTGGGAGAAACCCCTGGCAGGCACACAGGTGGAATCACTGTGTGAGTGACTCATAGTGTTCATGTGACTCTATTTTGTAGGCTACAGTAAAGTCCGCTAACTCATCCTCTTTGGGATGTCATATGATTGTCATTCCCCACCCTATTCCCACTCGATCACACTTTCTGATTCATTACACTGGAATCCATGACATGACATTTTGCCATTAGTTTTCACAGCAAATTATATTCTATTAATAGCATATGTTGTTTTGTCACACAGCTGGTGTTTGAGAAGGAGGGGGTTTACCTTCACACCAATGCCAAGAGGAGCAACCAGGACACCACAATCCCAGGATTCATCCGTATAGTGGAACGGGTAAGTTGGACTTCTCCCATAGACACCATATTTACAGTGAGCTCCAAAAGGGGTGGGTATAATTTGTGGAACGTTGCAAAAGGAATCTGTCCAAAAACTAAGTAATTTACAAGGAGGTTGCCAACAAACAATGCATACAAAGTAGCATTGCAATTCACCTAGCTAACTATCTGCCAAATAGGCATCAGCTCACCACGTAGCTTATACTTAATGCTTGTCCCTAGACTACCAGAGTGAGGACAGACATTTTTTGTGGAAAAACTTAATAAAACAGCCCACTCCCTACCCGGTATCTTTTTCTGCCACTATACAACTTTGTATGCATTGTTTGTTGGCAACTTTGTTATTTGCAATGTTTTTGGGACCGATTCCTGGACAGTGACACATTTATTGTTGTTTCGGCTCTGTACTCCAGCTCTTTGAATTTGAAATGATACATTGAATATGAGGTTAAGGTGCAGACTCTGTCAGCTTTAATTTTAGGGTATTTTCACCCGCTTAGGAGTTACAGCACTTTTTTAGGGGACCAAAAGTATTGGGACAAATTCACTTGTGTGTATTAAAGTAGTCAACATTTTAGTATGTGGTCCCATATTCCTAGCATGCAATCATTACATTCATTACAATCATGCATACATTAAGCTTGTGAACCTACAAACTTATTGGATGCATTTACTGTTTGTTTTGCTTGTGTTTCAGATTAGATTCAGATTTTGTGCCCAATAGAAATTAATGGTAAATAATGTATTTTGTCATTTTGGAGTCACTTTTAATTGTAAATAAGAATACAATATGTTTCTAAACACCTCACATTATTGTGGATGCTACTATGATCACGGATAATCCTTAATGAGTTGTGAATAATGATGAGTGAGAAAGTTAGAGGCATAAATATCATATCCCCTCAAAAATGCTAACATCTCCTGTTACTTTAATGGTGAGAGGTTAGCACGTCTTGGGGGTATGATAACTTTCTAACTCATCATTGTATAATTTCAAGTCCAAAGTGCTGGAGTAGAAAGCCAAAACAACAACAACATTGTCACTGTCCCAATACTTTTGGAGCTCACTGTATATGAAAATATTGCCCCCGAGTGGCACAGCGATCTAAGGCACTGCATCGTAGTGCTAGTGGCGTCACTGCAGACCTGGGTTCGATCCCAGGCTGTGTCGCAGCCAGCCGTGACCGGGAGACCCATGAGGTAGCGCACAATTGTCTGGGTTAGGGGAGGGTTTGGCTGGCTGGGATGTCCTTGTCCTATCCCGCTCTAGCTACTCCTTGTGATGGGCCAGGCACATGCGCGCTGCCATCGGTCGCCAGCTGGATGGTGTTTCCTCCGACACGTTGGTGAGGCTGGCTTCTGGGTTAAGCGAGCAGTGTGTCAAGAAGCAGTGCAGCTTGGCGGGGTCATGTTTCGGAGGATACATGGCTCTCGACCTTCGCCTCTCCCGAGTCCATACAGGAGTTACAGCGACGGGACAAGACTGTAACTACCAATTGTATATCACGCAAAAGGGGTAAAAATCAAAATGCTACTATTGGTTGATTGAAAACCAATTCTGGTCATATTCAAAGTGGGGGAAGTCTTTGTCATCAGTAACTTTGTTTTGCTTCCTTTAGTCAAGGCCTATAGATCATATACAGTATGTCCTTTCTTCTTAGTGTTAGGCTATCACACATTATTTTGGACTAGACTGTTTGTCTATGTTTACAGGGTGGGGAGCCAGCTTTAGAGTGGAGTGCACTAGAGGACGAGGGCCGCAATGCGGCTGCTGTATTCTACACTAAAAAGGTGAGCGCTTGTTTAATACACTAGTGACACACATCACTCGGTTTTCTTCATGTTCTTTATATACGGCCTGTCTTCCTGTTAGGATGGAGAAGGAGGGGTGGAGGACACCAACTTTGACCCTGGCTACGAGCCAGACTGGGCAGTCATCAGCACAGTGAAGAGAGACCAAGTCAGAGAGCATCCCCCCGTCAAAGAGACAAGTACGTAAACTTTTATAACTTGCCTTCTGCGTTTGTAGTTCTCATACTAGGCTATACTCACACATGTGTTTGCAGCAAGTGTATAGTGCTATTCTTGATGTTGATGTCTCCCCCTCTGTTCCCAGGCCAGTGGTCGTTCTCCCTGCCTCTGTCGGAGCTGTACTCTCTGCGACGGTCCCGTTTCTCCCTGGGCCGTAACTTCCTGGTTTTTACTAGCAGGGGTGGCCACCCCCTCCCTCCTCTGCACTTCCACAGGGGGGGCACCAGGGAGCTGTTGAGGGCCATGCAGCGTTACATCATCCTGGCCCCGTGAGTAGCAGCAGACAGCCAGTTCTCTCTCTCCGATCAATGCCTCAGAGGATTTCAAGGCATTTCACTGGCATTTAACTGGACTCTGAGCAGTAGAGTTTAGCAGCTGTTATACCCAACCCCCTTACTACATATATTTTGAAGTGTCTTTTTCATACTTTCTCTCTCTCCTTCTTGCTAACATTTTCTTTTATTCTGAGCTTCTATATCTTCTCTGTCGCTGTCTGTCTTACTATCTGCCTGACTGTGTTTTTCTGTTGTTTTAGATCACCTGTAGATGGTCGTCTCTTCCTAGCGTATCCCCATGACTCTGGGGCTCTCTCTCAGTCCTTTGATGAGCTGCACCTCTTTGACGATGGAAGCTCCGACCTCGTCTCTGTAAGTCTTGTGTTTTGTGTGCGCTATTCTCTGAGAAGGTTTAATGTGTGTGTTTATGATTATATTAATCTCTTTGTTTCCAGAGGTTTATCCAGGACCCTTATGCCACCACCTTTGGGGGATTCTCCAAGGTCACCAATTTCTTCAGAGGGGCTCTGCGACCACCAGATTCCCCCTTCCACCACCGTGGCCCTCAGGACCACCATGGGCCCCCATCAGCTGACGACGAACCAGGCTTTGAGCTCATCACCTGTGTAAGTGGGGGGATGGGGTTGGAGATGTAAACTCATCACTAGCCCTGACATCTGTGGAGTAGATGGAGAAGAGGACCTCACTTTATAGCATCCAGATGTTGGCTGTAACATACGGATGGCGATATCGTCCAGATGTTGGCGGTAACATACGGATGGCGATATCGTCCAGATGTTGGCGGTAACATACGGATGGCGATATCGTCCAGATGTTGGCGGTAACATACGGATGGCGATATCGTCCAGATGTTGGCGGTAACATACGGATGGCGATATAGTACCAGATATCGTCCAGATGTTGGCGGTAACATACGGACGGATGGTAACATACGGATGGCGATATAGTACCAGATGTTGGCGGTAACATACGGATGGCGATATAGTACCAGATGTTGGCGGTAACATACGGATGGCGATATAGTACCAGATGTTGGCGGTAACATACGGATAGTACCAGATGTTGGCGGTAACATACGGATAGGCGATGTTGGCGGTAACATATCGTCCAGATGTTGGCGGTAACATACGGATGGTACCAGATGTTATAGTACCAGATGTACGGATGGCGACGGTAACATACGGATGGCGATATAGTACCAGATGTTGGCGGTAACAACGGATGGCGATACGGATGGCGATATAGTACCAGATGTTGGCGGTAACATACGGATGGCGATATAGTACCAGATGTTGGCGGTAACATACGGATGGCGATATAGTACCAGATGTTGGCGGTAACATACGGATGGCGATATAGTACCAGATGTTGGCGGTAACATACGGATGGCGATATAGTACCAGATGTTGGCGGTAACATACGGATGGCGATATAGTACCAGATGTTGGCGGTAACATAGTACCAGACGGATGGTACCAGATGTTGGCGGTATAGTACCAGATGTTGGCGGTAACATACGGGTGGCGTAACATATCGTCCAGATGTTGGCGGTAACATACGGATGGCGATATAGTACCAGATGTTGGCGGTAACATACGGGTGGCGATATAGTACCAGATGTTGGCGGTAACATACGGGTGGCGATATCGTCCAGATGTTGGCGGTAACATACGGATGGCGAATATAGTACCAGATGTTGGGAGTACCAGATGGCGGATGGCGATATAGTACCAGATGTTGGCGGTAACCAGATACCAGTTGGCGGTAACATACGGCTGGCGATATAGTACCAGATGTTGGCGGTAACATACGGATGGCGATATAGTACCAGATGTTGGCGGTAACATACGGATGGCGATATAGTACCAGATGTTGGCGGATATAACAGATACGGATGGGTGGCAGATGTTGGCGGTATAGTACCAGATGTTGGCGGTAACATACGGATGGCGATATAGTACCAGATGTTGGCGGTAACATACGATATAGTACCAGATGGCGATACGGATGGCGATATAGTACCAGATGTTGGCGGTAACATACGGGTGGCGTCCAGATGTTGGCGGTAACATACGGATGGCGATATCGTCCAGATGTTGGCGGTAACATACGGATGGCGATATCGTCCAGATGTTGGCGGTAACATACGGATGGCGATATCGTCCAGATGTTGGCGGTAACATACGGATGGCGATATCAGTGGTGAGAGTTTTCTTTTTGGTGGCACCAGGGGGTGGAGCTTGGCCCTAAACCAAACGTAACCAGGGGACAGCCTCTCGACAAATGGGAGGAGTTCCTGGATCCAGAGGGGCGTGTGAAGGACCCACAGCAAATCAAAGAGCTGGTCTTCAGGGGGGTAAGACCTTACAGTATAATTCCTCTCTTGTAAAAAACACCAGACACCATCTTCCATCCAAATGTGTTTTGCTGTACATTGTCTACACCATGTCATTCAAACCATCCCTCCTTTCCCTCTCCTAGGGTATCACACCATCCCTGAGGAAGGACGTGTGGAAGTTTCTGCTAGGTTTCTATCCCTGGAATAGTACTGTGAAAGAGAGGGAGGACATTCTGAGGATGAAAACGTTAGTTTCTTATTATCTCCCTCGCTTGTTATGGCTCTCTTATCACAGACTGGGACTGTTGTCTAAACGGGAGTGAGTAAATTCATCTCCTCAACCCCTCTGTGTTTCTCTGCCTTCAGAGATGAGTATTTCAGAATGAAGGTTCAGTGGAAGTCAGTCAGTGAAGAGCAGGAGATGAGGAACTCCCTCCTCAGAGGATACCGCAGCCTGATAGGTTGGTGTTGCTGTCTGTTAAACACGATCTCACTTCTCATTGGTTGACACACATTTTATGATTGGTTACTTATCTGTTCATGTTGTTTTGATTGGACAGAAAGGGACGTGAGTCGGACGGACAGACACAACACCTTCTTCTCTGGCAACGACAACCCAGGCCTGACTCTTCTCAATGACGTGCTGATGACATACTGCATGTTCAACTTTGATCTGGGTAAGCCACTCCCCTTGTTCTTACACTTGAAAGTTCAAAGCCATTGTATCACATTTCAACTTTATTTATTATCAATATCTCATACCTGACTCTCCTCTCTCCTTGTGTTTCCTGTTGTCTCTCTCTTTCTCTCCCTGCAGGCTATGTCCAGGGGATGAGTGACCTCTTGGCTCCTCTCCTTTTTGTCACTCAGAACGAAGTGGAGTCCTTCTGGTGTCTGACAGGTTTTATGGAGATGGTGGTAAGCACCTTACTATCTTGTTAAATACTCATATATTACCACATAAGAGTGTTAAAACATAGCATTATACATTTATACACTATTTTAATGTTCTCTCTCTCTCGGGCCCTCAGCACCAGAACTTTGAGGAGTCTCAGGAGGCCATGAAGCAACAGCTCCTTCAGCTCAGCCTGCTGATGAAGGCTCTGGACCCTGAGCTCCTTGACTACCTGGGTAAACAATGACTATCACTCAGTTACTGTGTTTCTCTCACACTTCACCATAACTCAAACGTGTTATTACTCAGTGAGGTAGACATTCATCAGGCAGTCTATTCTCCAATCAGCCAATTGATTATATTTGACCTTAACTCAAGTTGTGTTATGTAACTACCTGGATGCGTAATCGATTGACATAGTAAATTCTTCACATTGTTATGTTATTATGTTGTCTCTCTTTCAGACTCCCAGGACAGTGGCTCTCTGTGCTTCTGTTTCCGTTGGTTACTGATCTGGTTTAAGAGAGAGTTCTCCTTCGAGGACATCCTGTCCCTTTGGGAGGTGAGTGGGTGGATACTACTCATTAGAAACACTCGCATGTAGCCTAGGCTCTACACACTATATGGAAAAAAACACCCTTCGTTTTACAATATATGTAAGTAAACACACAGTGAGCGCACTGTTCTGTGCTAGGTTCTTTGGACTCGTCTGCCATGTGAAAACTTCCATCTGCTGATGGCTGCTTCCATTCTGGAATCGCAGAGGGGGGAGTTCATCGGCTCTGACCACGACTTCAACACTATTTTGAAGGTTTGTTGGAAGTGTGTTTGAAGTTATTTTTCTTAATGATGTTGTCTTTTTGTTTGTGTGTACAGTACTAAGGACTGTGTATGTGTCTCTATGTGCAGCACATCAATGAACTGACCATGAAGCTGGATCTGCAGACAGTCCTACGAGGAGCAGAAGCTAACTACCTACAGCTGGCCTGCTGCAAAGTAGGAAATATCTTAGAGGAGGATACATTCATTTGGACATGCTATATTTAACATATTGTGTATTGTCATCTAACTGATCTAACCTCCTCTTCTCTCCATTCCTTCTGTCTCTCAGGAGCTGTCGGTGAAGGTGCAGGAGGTCATTGGTCTGTACGTTCCCCCCAGCCCTGATGACGAGACGAGCCCAGAATCAGAGTCACATGAGACGCAGAAGCTTCTCAGCCAATCACAGGCAGCAGCTACGGAAACGAGCCAGTCAAGTAACAGCACTGCTGCTGCAGCAGCACGCCCTCGCCCTACCTACCCGTAACTCTGAAGGACAGGATAATTGACATGAGGAGAGAAAGCCATTAACCGATATGAGGTGTTTCATATAGGAAGATATATGCTCAATGGCCAGTTTAGTTATTTTTTTCATTTATTTTTTAGGTTCACCCATCTAGTACCGGGTCGGACACCCTTTTGCCTCCAGAACAGCTTGAATTCTTAGGGACATGGACACGTTGCTCAATTGATATCAAAGGACCTAACATGTGCGAAGGATAACATTTCCATGCCATTACTTTACCCTCCACCAGTCTGTACCGTTGACACCAGGCAGGATGGGTCCATGGACTCATTGCTGCTTACACCAAATCCTGACTCTGTCGTCAGCATGATGCAACAGGAATCGTGATTTG
This sequence comes from Oncorhynchus masou masou, assembly GCF_036934945.1. Taxonomy (NCBI): domain Eukaryota; kingdom Metazoa; phylum Chordata; class Actinopteri; order Salmoniformes; family Salmonidae; genus Oncorhynchus; species Oncorhynchus masou. The sequence goes on from NC_088226.1 coordinate 3,502,963, forward strand.
TCGGACCAGGCAATGTTTTTCCACTCTTCATTTGTCCAGTGTTGTTGATCTCGTGCCCACTGGAGCTGCTTTGTCTTGTTTTTAACTGATAGGAATGGAACCCGGTGTGCTCGTCTGCTGCAATAGCCCATCCGTGAAAAGGACCGACGAGTTCAGCGGTTCAAGATGCCGTTCTGCACACCGCTGTTGTATTTCACAGTTATTTACCTGTTAGCTTGCGTGATTCTTGCCATTCTCCTTCGACCTCTCATCAACGAGCTGTTTTCACCCACAGGACTGCTGCTGACTGGATGTTTTTTGTTTGTCACACCATTCTCGGTAAACCCTAGACACTGTCCTGCGCGAAAAGCCCAGGAGGGTGGTCGTTTCTGAGCGCCTGACACCAACGATCATACCGCACTCAGTCGCTTAGGTCACTTGTTTTGCCCATTCTAACATTCAATGGAACAGTAACTGAATGCCTGTCTGCCTGCTTTATATAGCAGGCCATGACACTCACTGTCTGTAGGAGCTAACCATTTTTGTGAATGGGGTGGTGTACCTAATAAACTGGCTATTTATTGTATGTTGGATGATATGGGGCATAGGAGAGACAGTTTGATAATGTACTGATGAGGGTTGCAGACTGTTACCATCTCTGACAGACGGGGAATTAGAGTGAACGGTGAGAGGTTGTTTTTTTTCATGAATGTAACTATCCCAAATATTGAAATGGTCTATATATGCAGTGCTTTGTCTTTATATAAATACTGCAATACATTTTTTTGTTTCCCATTTTGTGTGAATCCAAGTTATGTCCAGTCATTTATATTTATGTACCTGTCTCGTGAGTGTCTTTTTTTCATTTTTTTTCTTCCAAATTCTTCTTTGTGTGAAATGCTTCCATTTTAAAATTGTCTGTTAAATTGTTTTATCCCTGTCTTTCTATCTCAGAACATTTGTCCCTTTTTTAATGGTGTATCATTGTGGTCTGCATTAGTTCCACCCTGCTGTTCTCCTGTTGTTCCTTCTATCCATGCTCTCCTCTCTATTGCTGTCCTTCTCACTCTTAAGTAATTCTACATATAATATGGAGAATAATCTTACTGACAGAGCATTACAAGTACTATACAATGCCTGCCTTATAGAGTGTTATACATGCAGTACTATAATGTTTAAGGTTTTTAACTACCGGTATTATGTCATAACAATATTTTAATTTACCTGAAATTGCTGAATCTTACCAAATAAAGGGTACAAAAACAATCAATTACTGGTGAAATTGACTTTTTTTCTGATGTTGTTTACAAGTCATATGTTCCCACCAGACAGTGTGACCCCCCCCCCCCCCCCAATTCTGTTAACCCTCCACTACCCTCCCAAACTATTCATCCTAACACTCCCATGAATCTTAATGCGTGACTGGTCTGTGCCCTCTCCCTCATCTCAGTTCCATATGAAGTTTTAGACATGGTAATGCTAGTACGTGTAGGAGAGAGATCGACACGCAAACAATGAAAGATTTACCGGAAACCTAAAATACAAATATGTATTTGAAGTGGGGAAACTGTTGAGGCAACTGTTTGATTGTATTACTATTTATTGATTGTATTTTGTATTTTAATGGTATTTTATGTGTTCTGCTGGGCTCATTTGGAAAAGAGGCCAGGATCTTAATGACTTCCTGTTGAAATAAAGGTTCATTCAAATGTTGTCTTGTCAAATGGTCTGTGAGTTTTGATACTCTTGTTGTTTACACTGTAGTTATTGTTGTAAACTAATAAAGTTAAGTGTTAAAACACAGCTCATTTGCCAGAAATGTGTCAAAAGCACTTAGTTGGTTGACTTAGTTCTGAGTGATAAAGTGTTTATCAGTTCTGTAGGATGGTTTATGCAGTGTGTTAACTGAGTGAGCAGACCCCCCCCTCCCCGTCAGCAGGTGTCTGTGAGGTGAAAAGGGATCTCTGTCCTCCACTGTCCCGGGCAATGAGGTGGAAAATGAGGGGCGGAGAAACACACCCCCCTCTCAACACCGACTGGGTCGTCCATGTCTCTCCTTCCCCCTCTCTCCCTCCTTCCCTCTCTGTCTCAGTTTGAATACAGCTGCAATGTATGAATTTAGCAGGGTACTTAAACAGGCGGGCGATCTGTCACTCTGTTTCTCTTCCCCACGCCCCTCTCTGCCCTCTCTCTTCTGACCTGACCTCTTCTGACTCCCACATCCAAACTCACTCTGGCTCTCATTCAAACTCAATCTGTTTTCAGTGCTAATCCAATCACTGTTTATGGATGTCTCTCTCAACAGCCATCATCCCCTCTAATTCTACAATTGTCCCAGTGTGTTGGGGTGATAATCTCTCTTGTTGTGATTGTGTTACCGCTTGGAGGGTTTTTTATTTGGAGTGTTTGAGACCTCAGAGGAGATAAAGTCTGTGGTTTAAATCTCAAGTCCCAGATAAGTGTGCTCTTACTAAAGAAGAATGCCTTTGGCATTCTTCTTGAGGTTTTCCAGCAAATGTGCAGCCACACACACACAGATGACTAATGATTAAGGGTGATGGAGGAATATTTCAGCAATGAAATCTCTTGACTTCGAAGAGATTCAACAAAAAGACTCAGAAATTATGCTATGACTTTCCACAGTAAATGTTAGTGAGAAACACAAAATACATTCCAGCTAAACATTTGCATAAAACAGATACTATTTTAAAAGAAAACAACTGTATTACAACATATCTATTTGAAGGTCTAATTATCGTGATTGATTTAAAGCGGCAATCAGCAGTTGAAACAATAAGTGGCTCCCCGCCCCTGTTTTGGTAAAAAGCTAAGGGATGGGGCTGTAGAAATGTAACAACTCCCAAATTCAAAGAAATAGCTATGGATGCAAGGACTGACCATCCATGATATCAATATGATAGTTTTAACCATGTTTGTTTGCATTTACTTTGTTTACAACCATTGCGATAAAACAAGCTATTATTTTGGGTTCTGATGTGCAGATTTCCCCTTTAATCAAGTAAAAATACAAGCTAACCTTAACGTATGCTTTTGTCGTATTATATTTTAAGGCTAATTCAAGAGGTGTGTAATTGTTTCATTTTCAGTGCTTCCCAAATGTCTCTGTGAAACATAAGCCCTCGTGTGTCCCTTAAACCACCTGTAGTGACTCACTGTGTCAAATAGAATCTGAATTCACTACTTGTAAGTGTGACCCTATTGTGACCATCAGGGGAGTCCCCGAGGAGCATGAGAGTGTGTCTGCTGTCCAGTGAATGTGTGAAGGGTGTGTGTGTGTGTCAGAGAGAGAGAGGACCCAGCAGAAGGCCAGGGGCTGGTGTCTGACACTGATTTGTAAAGGAGACAATACGGCTCATTGACCTGCCTGCTTTACTGTCTGTTGCTCATACTTCACCCTGTCCTCCCTAGTGGATTCACCCAGCCTTAAACACGGGTAGCAGATTGCCACAGGCTGAGGGGGGGGGGGGGTAGAGTGACGGGACACAGGTTGCTTTGACAATGAGATTCCTCAGAGAGTTCTGGGCACTAGAGAGAGAGTTTCATGCCAAAAGTTAGACATTTAGAGGCCGGAAATCTTTATACATATATATTAGTTCGTAGCACAATAAATTCTGTGTAGCTACAAACAGGACAGGGCAAAAAGGATTTTGTAAAAATGCAACCATTCAACACTGCATAAACCCTCACGTTGCTTTTCCAATTAACTGCAATTATAATCTCTAATTTATCTATACAGTTTATATTATTTAATGGGAAAGAATTTGGAACTTTCAGTTTGAGAAGATATATATATTCCATCTTTTCTCTTTCCCCTTTAATATTGTCAACAAACAACCTACTCCTCATGTTTTCCATTCCCATTGTCAGAGTTTGGAGATGACCTTTTCTCTCCTCCCTTCTCTCCCTTTCTCCCCTTCTCTTTTTCACTGTTGGGGGCAAGCTGTTGCCCTGTCCCTGCGGGCCCCTCCCTCTCTTGTCTGCACCCTCTCTCCTCCCCTCCCTCTCTCTCCTTCTCTATTTTCTCCCTCTCTCCACCTGTTGATGCCATTGTTGTACAGACAGCATTGTTGTCTTTTTATTATTTTATGTCAGTCACTATGTTACCACCCTCTTTCTCTTTCATTCCCTCTTCACCACACCCTCTCTGTCATTCTCTTTCTCTGAGGGGTATAAAACCCAGCCAGAGGAGGTTCGAGCTAAGATTCACACCAGCGCCACACAGGAACACACACATACAGAGGGGCGAGGAAATAAAAGGACATCCAACATAGCAGTGACAAGAAGAGGGTTCAATTGAGTTGGATTAGTTGCAGATTTTCAGCACACACATTGGTCCTACATTCTCTCTCCTTACACTGACAGAGTAACATTGACTTGTTGTATCCCACTTTCTGGACCGAGAGGAACACAAACCCACCTAGGTAGTTGTGTGTGGGCTGAGCTGAGGGATGTCTGTGTCTGTGTCTCTGTGGTGTGAGGAGGAAGTCCGAGGCCAGCAAGGTCAGGGAGCCCAGCAGGGCCAGGCCAGGGGCCAGTCACAGCTCCGGGCCCCCTGGGACCCCAGTGTGTCTGGGCAGCGGATCATCCAGAGGCTGCTACAGGTGGAGGAGAGATATCTGCCCTCCGCCCTCTACGTCGCCCTCATTCAGAGAGAGCCGGAGCGCAGAGAGGAGCTAGCCAAGTGGGCTATGGAAGTATGAACTTTCATTCTCTGGATTCCATTTTCATCTCTTTTTTCCCCACATTATTGTCTTTGGTGTACTGTGATGAGGCACTAATTGATTCTCTCCTGTTGGTCTCTCTACTAGGTATGCTGTGAATGTGGCTGTGACGAAACAGTGTTTCCCCTGTCTGTCTCTATGTTGGACCGCTTCCTGTCTGCCTCCCTGTCTCTCCCTGTCTCACCCTACTGCCTGGCTGCAGCCTGCATCCTCATCGCCTCCAAACTAACAGAATGTGACACAATCTCTGCTGACTCTCTTTGTGCTGCAGCTGAGTACAGCTTCCTGCCCTCCAACATACGGGTAGGTCACCATTTTGATATTGAGGGGAGACACTTTCAAAACTCTGTATGTGACAATATGGTGGACCTTGTGAATGCAAACCATCTCTGTATTATTATATGCATTGTATTCAGTGGGCTATATATACACTAAATGAAAATGTTTTTACACAGAAACACATGTATATTGATGCTCTTGCCCTTTCATCATAAGGAGATGGAACGTGTCATCCTTGCAACTCTTCGATGGGACGTTGCTGCGGTAACCGCTCAGGACTTCATTCCACATTTCCTTCCCCCTGTAGGGGAGAGGAAGGATGGAAAGGCAGACACAGAGGAGTTATTCTCCACACTGCGTCGGCATAGTGACACCCTGGTTGCCATGTGTGTCTGTGACTACCGTTTCCTGGGAGCCCCTCCATCCCTGGTTGCTGCGGCAGCGCTGAACTCTGCCCTTCGGGGTTTGGGCAACGAGGGTCTAGATCATCTGGGTCATATGAGTGCTACACTGGCAGAACTGTGTCAGACTGACCTGGTGAGTGCCTAGCAGTATCTCTAATATCTCTACATAAAATATCTCAACATATTGGTTGTATTACAGCCAGGAGCTGCAGTTCAACTCTATTCAATAGCAATGCTGAATGAAAGACTGATTTAGAGGTGAAAATGGGACTGGAAAGAAAGGACCACAGAACTAAGTGTTACAGAGTTACAGATTGGTTGTGATATGGTTAGTGTGACTGGAAGGGTACTGGTTTTAATCCTAATCTGTGTTTATCTTTCTTCTTTGATGACAGATGGTGTTGCAGTGTTACAGTGAATTGATAGAAGCTGCCCTCAAACAACGGCTCAGAGGTGGACTCCAAGACAGTGCCATGGAGAAGGATGGAGAAATAGAGGATGAAAGAGCAGGCACTCCTACTGATATGAGAGAGATTGATTTCTAAACATTAAATTGTGTAAGGCAAAGTGCGAATCAATCAAAGTCCTGCATGTAGCTCATCAGTGAAACTGATATAAGCTCTTTATGACCTCAAATGCTCTACAATTTATTATATTTTGAAATGACTTTAATTTATTATTGTTTATTTATTCATTGTGTTTCTTGTGCCATATTTATTATTTATTTCATGACTGTGATTCTTTGTCATTATGTTGTTGATAGTATGTCCTTAATCTATTATTTATCCATTTATTTATTATGTGCAATTACATAATATTAATTTATTTCAATTCACCATTGTTTGTGTTTGTGACAAGGTAATTGATGAAATAATATACATAGCTATCTATTTTAATTAAATAAATACATACCGTTTACCTGTTAGAATTTGATATTTTATTTATTTTCTCTTTATATGTGATGTGTGTGATGGACAAACACCCTTATGGAAATAAGACACCCTTACAATGTAAATGAAATACAATTTCACTTATTTATGTATTACCTTATTTAACTTCAAAACAATAACCGTACTTCGCATATGTGGGTGTTTTTCATAAGATAAGGAACACGTAAAGGAAATGTACGTTTTTCTGTATTGGAACGAGACCAAAAATGATCTATTATATTGACAAGACTGACCATTCTAACAACGGAAACATATGTCATCAATGATGGAAGGCAGGAGAAATCAGGTGAGGCCATTTTAGCCAATGAGAGGGTAGATAAGCGTGTGACCAACAGGCACAACTAAGTTGTTTTTCTCTAAATTGCCGGAATGCCACGTGAATCCACTTATATACGTACATTTGTAACCGCCTAAACATTACAAAACTTCTATTCGATTTCGACACCCTCCATGCAAAAAAGGGCTTATCTCACGCGGACATATTTTGGGCGCAGTAAATTCTCTCGCTTCGCCTCTTTCCCAACTGACGAGACCACTGAACTTACAACCGGCGGGATGGGGACGCTGAGGTATAATAATACCGCGTTCATGTGAAAGTTGGAACTATGAAACTCGAAACTATGAAACTCGGAAATGTACTAATTTCCTAGTTCCGAATAGTAGATGAACGCGTTATAAGAACGGACGGGACCCACACGATCGGTTACACACACAGTCGCTTCTTTTTGACGTAATTTTCGGTTGCGACGCAAAAATCTTTCTTTTTTTTCATTTCGGAAAGCTTTTGGTGAAGGAAGTAACGTTAGCTGGCTAATACAACGGGCAAGAATTAGCCACCGATTAACAAGTAACGGTAAGCAACGAGTGTACATAATACCACATTTGGCCTGTTGGCGTTGCCATATGTTTTCTAGAGAGTTTCGCACATTTAATATGAATGGGGGGTGCAAGATGGATGGAAGCCTCTCTCTCTCGTCCGTAGCTACCTAGCTAGCTTGCTGTTGTTCAGAGGGCGGTAGTTTCTTTCCTGTTGCGTGTTGTTGCGCTTTCTGCTGAAAAGCTGTATATTGTCACGCGAAATCAGAGCGTAGACCTTTCATTCAGCGAGGTTTCGCGATAGCCCACAGTGCGTCACTAGCCCACAGTATCTGATGGTCAGTCTGCCAGTTCCCATATAATGTCCATGCAACAGGATACGCCTCCTGTGATGTCTCTGTCTGTCAGATGTCAAACATCATTCAGTTGGTGTTCAGTACCAAATGACAGAAAGCTGAATGTCTGAATATATCATTGACATAGACAGATCATATATGTTCATACTTGCAGGAGGATGAACCTGGATCCTGGCTGGCTGCTGCTCCTATCCATGTCTCTGGAGGTTTGGTCAGTGCCCCTCGACCGCAATGCAACCCCCCTGGAAGCACAGCCTCCTCAGGAGGACAAACAGGAGGATAATGTGGTACGCCTTTGTTGTCTGTGTGAGTTGTCTGTGTGTGTATCCATGTGTGATGTGTGTGTGGTTGCCTGTCCGTTGCAGGACACAGGCCTATACTATGACCGGTATCTGAGAGAGGTGATTGAGGTGCTGGAGACAGATCCCCACTTCAGAGAGAAACTCCAGACTGCCAACACAGAGGACATCAAGGTCTGTCTCTCTCTCTCTTTCTCGTCTTATATTTTCTGACCTTAGTAGTTTTTCAAAATATTAACTCACTATAAGTATTAACCCCTCACCTCCTTGTGTAGTACCTATGATGTTATCCATAGTAGGGATTGGCACGGGTTATTTGAATATCTGAATGGACGTTAGTATTCGATTACTTAATGGTCTTAATGGTCTATTTTAACAATGAAAATGCTTGGTCTAACATTTCATAAAAGTATCTGTGACATTGCTACATAGCCTACAAGGATAGACCATTACATTAAACATTTTAATAACACAACCGTTTTCTGACAGTTTTTATGAGTGCGGCCCATAAAAGAAGATGCCCCGGAAGCCTTCACACGTATAGCTTGTTGTTATTGTTGGTCAATCAAAGCGATGTTACAGTCGGCGGCGCAATGTGTAGTAAAGGAAGTGGGAGATTACTAATCGATGCAAAATAGAATACAAATTACGGAATTAAGTTGGCTAAATGAGAAGGAGTAGACTACAATGATCAACCAACAGGTAGGCTGTTGTTTCATTTGAATGGAGTTGTCTTAGACAATTACGAGGAGTGCCTCAATTAGCCTTTCTACTTTAGCTAGCTAGCTGACTAACTTACCTAGCTACTGTAGCCAGCTAGCTTCTTTACAATGATTTGGTTCAGTCAAGACCGGTACTACCAGATGGTATGATAGATAACTTGTTGCTGCCATAGGTTTTCTAACTAGCACGAGTCGGGTTGTCTACTTTTTCTCTCTCCCTCTGTGCCACACACACTGGCCCCTGCTCCTCTCTCACACCTCACTTACCCTTCTGCTGAAACGCGTAGGGTACCGTTTTCTTTAAAAAATGTATTTCTACAATCCAGGTATCTGAAAAAATATCATATTTGTATAGTGAAATAATTTCAAATGCCCATCCCTAATCTATAGTGTACATACTGTATGTGTAAATTCTTTGTCTATACATTCTGTCTGTATTCTGTCTATGTTCTGTTTATTGTGGCAGCATCAAGTCACTGGGTCAAGTTCCTGGTACATGTACAGTAAATGTCCTGGCGAATAAAGGTGAATCTATGTGTCTGACTGACTGTCCATCTTCTTCAGAATGGTCGTCTCAGTAAGGAGCTGGACCTTGTGGGGCACCATGTTAGAACTCGTCTGGATGAGCTGAAGAGACAGGAGGTGTCTCGCCTCAGGATGCTGCTCAAAGCCAAACTGGACAGCACCAACACACAGAGTGAGGGTTTCTAAAGGCCTGGAAGACCAAGATAATATATGTTTTCTCAGTCACTTGTTAAAACCCCTGTTTATCCCCAAGGTTTACAGATGGACCATGCCTCTCTGTTGAAGCAGTTTGAGCACCTGGATCCACACAATCAGAACACCTTTGAGGCCAAAGACCTTGAGCTGCTCATCTCAACGGTAATGCAGTGAGCATAGAGTCCAGGGCCTGTATGTGTATTCATAGAACATCTAAGAGTAGGTGCAGATCTAGGATCAGTTTAGCCTTTTCAAATAAAATTTTATTGGTACAAATACACATATTTATTGTGTACACAGACACATATTTATCAGATGTTATTGCGGGTGTAGCGAAATGCTTGTGTTCCTAGCTCCAACAGTGCAGTAGTATCTAACAATACACAACAATACACACAAATCTAAAAGTAAAAGAAGGGAATGAAGAAATATATAAATATTAGGACGAGCAATGTCGGAGTGGCATTGACTAAAATACAGTAGAATAGAATACAGTATATACATATGAGATGAGTAAAGCAGTATGTAAACATTATTAAAGTGACCAGTGATTCCATGTCTATGTATATAGGGCAGCAGCCTCTAAGGTGCAGGTTTGAATAACTGGGTGGTAGCTGGCTAGTGATGGCTATTTAACAGTCTGATGGCCTTGAGATAGAAGTCTCTCAGTCCCAGCTTTGATGCACCTGTACTGACCCCGCCTTCTGGATGATAGCAGGGTGAACAGGCAGTGGCTCGGGTGGTTGATGTCCTTTTTGGCCTTCCTGTGACATTGGGTGCTGTAGGTGTCCTGGAGGGCAGGAAGTGTGCCCCCGGTGATGCGTTGTGCAGACCGCACCACCCTCTGAAGAGCCCTGCGGTTGCGGGCGGAAAAGTTGCCATACCAGGGGGTGAAACAGCCCGACAGGATGCTCTCAATTGTCCATCTGTAAAAGTTTGAGTGTCTTAGGGGCCAAGCCAAATTTCTTCAGCTTTCTGAGGTTGAAGAGCAGTTGTTGCTCCTTCTTCACCACACTGTGTGGGTGGATCATTTCAGATTGTCAGTGACGTGTTTGCCGAGGAACTTGAGGGTACTATGGTATTGAAAGCATTCTTCTGTAGGTATTCCTCGTGTCCAGATGGGATAGGGCAGTGCGATGGCAATTGCATCGTCTGTGGTTCTATTGGGGCAGTATGTCAATTGAAGTGGGTCTAGGGGGTCAGGTAGCGGTGATATGATCCTTAACTAGCCTCTCAAAGCACTTCATGATGACAGAAGTGAGCGCTACGGGGAAATAGTCATTTAGTTCAGTTACCTTTGCTTTCTTGGGTACGGGAACAATGGTGGACATCTTGAAAGAAGTGGGGTCAGCAGACTGGGATAGGGAGAGATGGAATATGTCTGTAAACACTCCAGAAAGCTGGTCTGCACTTGCTCTGAGGACGCTTCTAGGGATGCCTTCTGGGCTGGTATTCTTGCGAGGGTTACCACGCTTAAATGTCTTACTCACATCAGCCACAGAGAATGAGAGCCTACAGTCCTTGAAATCCGGCCGTGTTGGTGGCATTGTTATCCTCAAAGCGGACAAAGGTGTTTAGTTTGTCCGGGAGCAAGATGTCGGTGTCCGCGACGTGGCTGGTTTTCCCTTTGTAATCTGTGATTGTCTGTAGACCCTGCACATACGTCTCGTGTCTGAGCCATTGAATTGTGACTCCACTTTGTCTCTGTACTGACGTTTTGCCTGTTTGATTGCCTTACGGAGAAAATAACTACACTGTTTGTATTCGACTATATTCCCAGCCACCTTGCCATGGTTAAATGCAGTGGTTCGCGCTTTCAGTTTTGTGCGACTGCTGCCATCTATCCACGGTTTCTGGTTTGGGTAGGTTTTAATAGTCAGTGGGAATAACATCCTCTATACACTTCCTGATGAACTCAGTCATCGTGTCTTTGTATACGTCAATGTTATTCTGAGGTTACCCAGAACATATCCCAGTCCGCTTGATCAAAACAATCTTGAAGCATGGATTCCAATTGGTCAGACCAGCGTTGACTAGACCTTAGCACGGGTACTTCCTGTTTGAGTTGCTGCCTATAGGAAGGGAGGAGCAAAATGCAGTCGTGATCTTATTTGCTGAAGGGAGGTTGGGGGAGGGCCTTGTAGGCATTTCGAAAGAGTTGCAGTGGTCGAGTGTTTTATCAGAGCGAGTACGACAGTCAATGTCTTGATAGAACTTCAGTAGCGTTTTCCTCAAATTTGCTTTGTTAAAATCCCCAGCTACAATAAATGTCATCTCAGGATATGTGGTTTCCAGTTTGTATAAAGTCCAGTCTAGTTCCTTGAGGGCTGTCGTGGCTTGAGGGGGAATATACATGGCTGTCACTGGAACCGGAGAGAATTCTCTTGGGAGGTAATACGGTTGGCATTTGAATTTGAAGTATTCTAGGTCGGGTGAACAGAAGGACTTGATTTCCTGTATGTTATCACAATCACTCCATGAGTAGTTAATCATGAAACATACACCACCGCCCTTCTTCCCTGGGAGTTCTTTATTCCTGTCTGCGCAATGTACTGAGAACCCAGCTGGAGGTATGGACGGGGACAGTCCCTGATGACTCTCTGGAGGGGGATCCTTGCCCTGAGCCCATCTACTTTATTGTCCAGAGACTGAATATTAGCGAGTAATATACTTGGCCATCTTTTATCATAATTAATGCGATTATATTGGGTGCAATTCCTAGATCAGTATTCCTACTCCAGAATGTGTTATGAATACGGGCCCTGATTCTTATCTACTTGTATCATAACACTGGTGTTGATGTACTTCATTATCCCCTCGTCCTTGTCCCCTGCCTCCCTGCTAGGCCAATGTACTTCAGTATCCCCCTTGTCCTCTGTCTCACCGCTAGGCCAATGTACAGTACCAGTTTGGACACACTTACTCATTCAATGGTTTTTCTTTATTTTCTACTATTTTCTATATTGTAGAATAACAGTGAAGACATCAAGACTATGAAATAGCACATATGGAATCATGTCGTCACCAAAAAACTGTTAAACAAATCTAAATATTTTAGATTCTTCAAAGTAGCCACCCTTTTCCTTGATGACAGCTTTGCACACTCTTGGCATTCTCTCAACCAGGTTCATGAGGAATGGTTTTCCAACAGTCTTGAAGGAGTTCCCACATATGCTGAGCGCTTGTTGGCTGCTTTCTCTTCACTCTATGGTCCAACTCATCCCAAACCATCTCTATTGGGTTGAGGTTGGGTGATTGTGGAGGCCAGGTCATCTGATGCAGCATTCCATCACTCCTTCTTGGTCAAATAGCCCTTACACAGCCTGGAGGTGTGTTTTGGGTCATTGTCCTGTTGAAAAACAAATGATAGTCCCACTAAGCGCAGACCAAATGGGAGGGCGTATCGCTGCAGAATGCTGTGCTAGCCATGCCTGTTAAGTGTGCCTTGAATTCTAAATAAATCACAGACTGTGTCACCAGCAATGCACCATCACACCACCTCCTCCATGCTTCACAGTGGGAACCACACATGCGGAGATCTTCTGTTCACCTACTCTGGGTCTCACAAAGACATGGCGGTTGGAACCAAAAATCTACAATTTGGACTCATCAGACCAAAGGACAGATTTCCACCGGTCTAAAGTCCATTGCTCATGTTTCTTGGCCCAAGCAAGTCTCTTCTTTTTGTTGTCCTTTGGTAGTGGTTTCTTTTCAGCAATTCAACCATTTATGCCTAATTCACGCAGTCTCCTCTGAACAGTTGATGTTGAGATGTGTCTGTTACTTGAACTCTGTGAAGCATTTATTTGGGCTGCAATCTGAGGTGCAGTTAATGCTAATGAATTTATCCTCTGCAGCAGAGGTAACTCTGGGTCTTCCTTTCCTGTGGCGGTCCTCATGAGAGCCAGTTTCATCATAGTACTTGATGGTTTTTCTGATTGCACTTGAATAAACGTTCATAGTTTTTGAAATGTTCCAGATTGACTGACCTTAATGTCTTAAGGTAATGATGGACTGTTGTTTTCTCTTTGCTCAAATGCATTAAGAAAGAAAGAAATTCCACAAATTAACTTTTAACAAGGCACACCAGTTAATTGAAATGCATTCCAGGTGACTACCTCATGAAGCTGGTTGAGAGAATGCCAAGAGTGTGCAAAGCTGTCATCAAGGCAAAGGGTGGCTACTTTGAAAAATCTCATACATTTTGATTTGTTTATCACTTTGTGGTTACTACATGATTCCATATGTGTTATTTCATAGTTTGTCTTCACTAATTATTGTACATTGTAGAAATAAATTAAGGAGTAGGTGTATCCAAAATTTTGATTGGTACTGTACATCAGTATCTCCCTTGTCCTCTTGTCTCCCTGCTAGGCCACTAAAGACCTAGAGAACTACGATGCAGAGAGACATGATGAGTTCAAACGCTATGAGATGCTGAAGGAGCACGAGAGACGGGAGTACCTCAAGGGTCTGGACCAGGAGAAGAGAGAGAAGGAGGAGAAGAGGATGGAGGAGCTGAAGGATAAACACCGCAAGCACCCCAAGGTCAACGCTCCGGTGAGAGAGAAAGACGGAGAGAGCGAGTAAGATGGAGGGAATGCTTTTTGTATGCGAGACCAGTAGAATGGAATCTCTCTTTTCTATCTCTCCATCAGGGCAGTGTAGCTCAACTGCGTGAGGTATGGGAGGAGACTGATGGACTGGACCCAACAGAGTTTAACCCAAAGACCTTCTTCAAACTGCATGGTCAGTTAAGCTGCACTCTACTATTACATGATGATGACGTTTGTATGTGTTCAAATAATGTTTATTTTCCTCCCTGTAGATGCGAATGGAGATGGTGTTTTAGATGAGCAGGAACTAGAGGCCCTCTTTGCCAAAGAGGTAACGCACATTCCCCTCACGTGTGTGTGTGTGTGTCCGTGTGGTATAGTAACAGCTCTCTCCTGCCCTCTACCACCAGCTGGAGAAGGTCTATGACCCAAAGAATGAGGAGGATGATATGATGGAGATGGAGGAAGAGAGGCTAAGGATGAGGGAGCATGTCATGAAGAACGTTAGTATTGTTTGGATTTCTGTCCTCTGTTTTAACCCTCCATTCCTGTTTTTCCTTGTTTCTGTCTTTATCCCTCTCTTCTCTCTCTCTCTGTTCACCTCTCATCCTTTCACTCTGTCTGTTTAGCTCTCATCCGTTCACTCTCTGTTCACCTCTCATCCGTTCACCTCTCATCCATTCTCTCTCGGTCTGTTATCTATTACTTTTTTCTGTTTTGACAGGTGGACATCAATCAAGATCGACTCGTCAGCCTGGAGGAGTTCCTTAAATCAACAGACAAGAAAGAGTTCAATAACCCTAAAGAATGGGATGTAAGTGAGTGAGGGACGTTGGGTAATTTTATAGTTTGTGTTTTGAGTCATGTCAGACTCGTCTTCCCCATCCCTCCAGACTTTAGATGACACCAAGCCGGTGTTTACTGAGGCTGAGCTCCAGCGGTTTGAGGCGGAGCTGCGGACCAAGGAGGAGGAGCTCGGTAAGAGGGCGGAGTCTCTTCGTCAGGAGCAGGATCTGCTGAAGGAGAGGGGCAAGGCCCTGGAGGCCCAGAGACGAGAGTACCAACAGGTAGACAACCACCACTATGAACAGCCAAATACTGCAGAATAAGCCATACTGTCACTATAGCGATTATCTTCAATGAAATATGAAACTGAGTAGCCATATGATGAAATGTTTGTCTGATTCTGTCAGGCAGTACTAGAGATGTCTCAGAGGAAGGAGAAACAGGCAGTGGAGGGGCAGCCTCCTACGGGTCCTAACGGAGAACTACAGTTCCACCAAGAGATGCAGAAACTGGAAGATCAAGGTAAACGGGATAGACAAGATAAAAAGGGCAGGGATGGAGTGAGTTGGGGACATTTTTGCTTTTGTCTCCTCTGAGGGGTTCTTTCAGTAATGGAATGTTCTCTCTGGCGCTCTCATTCAGGTGCTAAAGCTCCTGTTGAACAAGAAGTCCAAGAGGCCCAGAATAACCTGCCTGCAGAACCACCACAGAACCTGCCCATACACACCTAATGCAGCAGCCTGATACACATAGGGTTGCAATGGGAGGGTATATTACTGGAAACTTTCTAAGTTTACCAGTAAACCACCAGAATTTTTGTATCTTTCAAGGAATATATGGAATTTTATCAGATGACATCTAGTGTCTTTTTTTGGTACTTCAGATTATCACAGGTGTTTGTGAGCATGGTTACATGTGTACCATAATTTGATTTTGTTTAAAACATTTACATGCTTTGCAAGAAGAACAATTTCCCTAATAATCCTGTTTACGTCTGAAATCAGGCTACTGATGAGACTTCAGATAAATTCAGAAAATCAGCCATCTAAAACAATGTTCGACCACATTGGCCAAACTTTTTTGCGCAACCTTTTTGATTCTGAGTTGGGACATACAAACTTTATATGTGAAAACAATTTATAATATGCATACTTTTGTTTTTCCAAACTCACGCATAAGAGGGAGTCTTGCGCTACTGGTGCTGGGCGCAAATCAAATACACAGCTCGAATGCAGTAATTTGAAAGATTGCCTAGAAAACCAGGTGTTTTAATCGGTGTATGCTTACTTAGATTTTGACTGTACGCCGATTTAAGATGAGCAGAGTAAGGTGTTCACGTGACTATTTCCATACTTGGCCTACTGCCATAATCAGTTTAATATCAAATCATTAGTATGCATGTAAACATACTCATGACTTATCTCTGGCCCTCTGTGTGGCCTTATCAGATGTAAAATCTATACAATAATTAAATGAGATGACAAAGCTGTAAAAGATCCTAAATATAAACCATCAACGTAGTGAATGTCATTGATGTTTAATATGAGGGTTTCAGAATGAAATACCCTTTGTTTATTTTACACACACTTTTTTTTATTTTACTATGTCAATATGTCTTTGTTGTAAATATTTGGGGGTCAAACTGGTGGCAGTTGTGAAAAAATACAATAGTTTGTGGAGTGAATTGAAAACAATGCAATTGTTGATTAGATGCTTTTCCAAAATTATTTAGGTTATTTTTCTCTTGAACCATATCGTCTATCCACTAGAAACTCATGGACATTATGGTCACAGATGTAAAAAATACTATATATGAATAACATTTTTTTAGTTAAAGTATAAATCACCAAAGTTACCATAGATTACCTGTTATTTACCAAAATTACAGAGGATTCCAGTACCTTTGGTAAAATAGTGGTAGCTGTGCAACCCTAAATACACACACGCTCTTGCAGGAACAGATCTCTTTCACTGACACACATATCCAGATGGGTACAGCAGATGACATCATACAGCACAAGCGCACAACCCGTCAGTCAGCACATCGTATCGTCCCCTGGCACAGTCCCGGTGTTCACCTATCTCTCTGGTTTACAGTTGATCTCAATAAATTATTCAACTCACTGGACCTAGCCTTCTTCATTTTTAAATTCTCTGTCTATAGATATTCTGCCTTATGTTGTCTTATGTTGTATACCTAGCTTACTATTTCCACTGTTTTCCCCCAAATTTCTGATTTGTGACCGCTCACCCTTTCCCAGATGAGGTACATTGTTTGAATATTTAATTCCCAATCCCTTCTGCCTTCACACTCCTCTAGTTGACCTTTGACCTCTCCTGCCAATAACTAATTTGTCTATTGGTCACTGGGATCTTGCATGCTTCTGTACATTGTTGTTATTCTAGCCTTGTCCCTTCTGTCATCACCCTTCTTATTTTAAATGTATTTTAAACATTGTTGTAGTAATGAATCCCTTCGGTGTCTACTGTGCTCTCTCTTTTCCTCTGCTGTTGTCCAGTGGTATGGTTCCCCGGGGAGTATGTGCTGACCGTTGTTCTCTCCCATGGAATGGGTCCCCTGGCACACAGTGCATTCCTACCCTGCATTCCACTCAGCCCCTGACCCCCGGTGACCTCAATGATGACCTCACTGCCCCTTCTTTCTGGGTGGCGATACAGCTGTTAGCTGTCAATCACTCCACTGCTGGTGATGTCACTGCTCAGGGATGGACATATCTGTGTGTTTAGCAACATCTGCACTCATTCTTCTTCAAAATGTTATATTTTTTATTCTCAGTCTGGTAGTAGGTGAGACAAGTATGTGACAAAATGAAGGAGAGACAGCTGGATGTAATCTCAAATTATGAGCAACATATGTTCTATATGTGACCATTTTGAACATCTATATGGTTGGAAAACATGCAGTACCAGAGCAACACAGCAGATGATGGTAGACACTGATCAAACTGAGTGTCCCTCACACAGATTTATGTAACTGTCTTTCCTTTTTATCTATAAAGGAATCATCTTTCAGCTTTGATATTTACAGCACCTTGCCTCCATCTTGGAGTTTGGGGGGGTGGTTACTTCATGAGTTGGTTATGGAAGTGACCTGTGTTACCTTGTTCTTATGTGTCTAATGTCCATAGCCTCTGTTCTCATGTTAATTCTCTGGATAGAACAACTGACTGTCTCTGCCTGTGACCTTTGGAACCCCCAATGAACCCCACTGGAAACTGAAGGAATCACCAGATAATAATAGGAAATGATAACATTATGGAATGATCCGAGTATGAGATATAGTGCTGATGCTGCTGACACATGTCTTCTTCACCACCATCTCCAGATCAGAGAGACTCACATTTTCAACCTCTCCCTGTCTGAGTCTGTAATACCAACATGTTTCAAGCAGACCACCATAGTCCCTGTGCCCAAGAACACCAAGGTAACCTGCCTAAATGACTACCGACCCGTAGCACTCACGTCTGTAGCCATGAAATGCTTTAAAAGGCTGGTCATGGCTCACATCAACACCATTATCCCAGAAACCCTAGACCCACTCCAATTTGCATACCTCCCCAACAGATCCACAGATGATGCAATCACTATTGCTCTCCACACTGCCCTTTCCCACCTGGACAAAAGGAACACCTATGTAAGAATACTATTCATTGATTACAGCTCAGCGTTCAATACCATAGTGCCCTCAAAGCTCATCACTAAGCTAAGGACTCTGGGACTAAACACCTTCCTTTGCAACTGGATCCTGGACTTCCTACGGGCCGACCCCAGGTGGTGAGGGTAGGTAACAACACATCCGCCACACTGATCCTCAACACGGGGGCCCCTCAGGGGTCCGTGCTCAGTCCCATCCTGTACTCCCTGTTCACTCATGACTGCACGGCCAGGCACGACTCCAACACCATCATTAAGTTTGCTGATGACACAACAGTGGTAGGCCTGATCACAGACAACGATGAGACAGCCTATAGGGAGGAGGTCAGAGACCTGACTGTGGTGCCAGGACAACAACCTCTCCCTCGATGTGATCAAGACAAAGGAGATGATTGTGGACTACAGGAAAAGGAGGACCGAGCACGCCCCCATTCTCATCGACGGGGTTGTCGTGGAGCAGATTGAGAGCTTCAAGTTCCTTGGCGTCCACATCACCAACAAACTAACATGTCCAAGCACACCAAGACAGTCGTGAAAAGGACACAGCAAAACCTATTCCCTCTCAGGAGACTGAAAAGATTTGGCATAGTTCCTCAGATCTTCAAAAGGTTTTACAGCTACACCATCGAGAGCATCCTGACGGTTGCATCACTGCCTGGTATGGCAACTGCTCAGCCTCCGACCGCAAGGCACTACAGAGGGTAGTGCGTACAGACCAGTACATCACCGAAGCCAAGCTTCTTGCCATCCAGGACCTCTATACCAAGTGATGTCAGGAAGGCCCTAAAAATTGTCAAAGACTCCAGCCACCCTAGTCATAGACTGTTCTCTCTGCTACCGCACAACAAGTGGTACCAGGGCACCGGTACTAGGTCCAAGAGGCTTCTAAACAGCTTCTACCTCCAAGCCATAAGACTCCTGAACATCTAATCAAATGTCTGCCCAGACTATTTGCATTGCCCCCCTTCTTATATACTGCTGCTACTCTCTGTTATTATTTATGCATAGTCACTTTAATAACTCTACCTAAATGTACATATTAACTCAATTATCTCGACACTGGTGCCCCGCACATTGACTCTGTACCGGTACCCCCTTGTATATAGCCTAGCTGCTGTTATTTACTGTGGCTCTTCAATTATTTTATTCTTATCGTTTTCTTTTTTTTAGGTATTTTCTTAAAACTGCGTTGTTGGTTAAGGGCTTGTAAGTAAGCATTTCACTGTAAAGTCTACACATGTTGTATTTGGTGTTTTATGTTTATTTTTTTAAATTTGTAATTAGGCCATGGTGCAGTATCCATATTTACCTGCAGAGGGAGACATTGAGTCAGTGCAGAAACAGCACAAATGTGGAAAGATATGGACAGTTCTTTCTGTCATTAGCCTCACTCTCCTATTGAGAGCTTTGTAGAAAAACACCCATACCTTTGGGCTGTTTACCAAACCAATATGCCTACAGATCAATACAATGTAATTCTGTCCAGTTCTTCACTTTAATCCTGCAGATGGACTGTTAGACATTGTGCTGAGCTTTCACTAACAGACCTTTTTCAGATAAAGGTAGTTTAAAAAGCACATACATTTTCCAATTCACAGTGTGTGGGTGAACTTCTCATCTGGTCTGGTGTCTTCTGAGAAGTAGCATCAGTGTCAGCCAGTCCTCTCCCTGCAACAACAAGGTATAGGACAGAGAGTTGCTGAAACCTGTTATGTCATATGTGTCCTATCTATTGTCACTATCTGCACACTGTGGAATCTCAGAGAGCAAGTCTTTGAAATAATAACAGTATTTGTGATTTGGCATGAGTTGGACGAGGGATTTCAATGTTGAAAATGGGCAGATCAAGTATCTTTTCAATAAGGCCTTTGGCCAAAGTGTTGGATTATGAATGTATTTTAAGGAAAGAAGAGAAAGGGCATCATGGGAGACAGGGACTGAGGATCTGTTTGGCTCTATGAGGTCAGACTGTTGCCACCTCTGGTCTGACCCTGACCTTAGTCTGACCTGGAAGGAGAGAGGGAGAGAGAGGGGTGTGCGTGTGCATGTTTTATATGATAAACTATGCAATGGACACACTTTTCTGTCTGACAATTATTGTTCTTGACATCACATCTGTACTTATCTGAAGTGGGGACCCGCAGACTTACTCAGACTATTGACACATTCATTCTACTAAAGGAAATATTATTGCCTATTTGAATGCTCTCTCTGTGCATTACAATGACATCATCCTCTAAGAGAAAATTACGTCATCCCTTCCGGGACCCTTCTTACCGCCCCAACCAATTGAGCTGAAACCAATTTCAATTTTTTTCTATTGGCTCTGCCAGTTCCAGGAAACGCCTTCTCTTGCCTTCGGTTGGTTGAAGTGTAACCGATGCCCTGTGGTGATTGGTGTCAACTGCACATGAGAAGAATACAGAGGTGGAGATGACTAGCGGGTAATTTGGTTTTGACATTTATAGACGATTTGCATTTCTGTAGAAATACGTCCAGAATCCATGATATACACAGTTGAATTTAGAAAGATCTGAAAATAACACATTATTTATCATAAACCATATTTAGGCCTAAACATTTAACGACCAAACTCTGCACAACAAAACATTAAATGGTGAAATATGTTGAAGACAAAAATGAATATTTGTGATATACATAGTTTATTATGGGGGTCACGGTCAAAATGCCAGTGTGAGCAATATAGGTGAGTTTTGAGCTGTGAATGACGCAGTTCTCATACTAGACACCAGAGGGGGAGAATGTTTCACTGTAGCCTACAATATGAGGCTGTAGAAGTTATTAGTCCTTCTCTGATTTCCATACATATTGGGTCTAATATTGAGTGTGAGTGTAATTTTAATGTTTGTCAATGTAAAATGAAATCACGACTGTGCCACGACTGTGCCCTCATGAGTGTGTGTGCGCGCGCTCCCATGCATGATCAATTAATTGTATAGCCCCACGTGCGTGAGCGGGCGCGTGAGAACTGCGAGTTTGTTTCTTTAAGACCCAGCACCTTTTTATCCGAGAGAGGGAGGGAGGGATGGATGGAGAGAATGAGGAGAGAGATAAAGACGAGAGAGAATGACGGGGGTTGTCTATGGTGAGGTGTAACGTCGCTCGCGCCCAGTGCCATCGTTTACATGTGTGAGAAGGGAGAGGGGAGGGGGTTGTCTATGGTGAGGTTTAACGTCGCTCGCGCCCAGTGCCATCGTTTACATGTGTGAGAAGGGAGAGGGGAGGGGGTTGCTTGCTGGAAACTGGGTTTTCACGGCGATACGACTTTTAACCGCGAGATGCCCGGATGGGGTAAATGGGAATTATGTATTTTTTTTGCTTTCGACGATGACAAGGGTGAGATAATATTCTGAATACAACATTGGTATCTGACATTTAATTAATGTTGTGAGATGGAGCTGTGCATGATCTGCCAGCTGTTTTTGAGGATGGAGAGGGGGGGGCGAGGCGGTGAGGCGGTGGGGTGTAACGCCTAACATTGGGTGTAACGGGATGCTTCATTGCCTACAATATAATTGGGGCATTTAAGTATAGCATAATGCATAATCTTTCATTTGTGCGTATAGCCTTTATTTCGTTTGCAGAATTATTTGCATAGAGGCCATTGGAAGGAAATCGGACGGGAAGAGGCTATAGGCTACATAGCCTAAATACATTACATCTTCTGTTTTATTTTATTCACGTCGCTTTTCTGTTGTGACTGTGGCTTTAATTTATTAGGCCTAACATAGACCCTTCTCGCTAAATATATTTCAGATTGTAACATACATGACCATGTGAGACAGAGGTTATTATGAGACAGAGATATATTCCCTTCTACAGACTACACATAGTCCATAATTACAATGATGACAATTTAAATTCAAATACGTTATGAGACTGCCCCGCATAAATACATGTCTGTCTGTCTATCTCTGTGGACTATTAAGGGATACATCCGGCTCGTTTATTTTACCCATGATCCCCCTACTGAACGAGATGGCCAGGCTAATGCTTCAGCGTAACCCTCCATGACTCCCATTTCCGTGTATAACGCGCATCCATGATTAGCATTATGACTAATCGGCTGTATGGACAGATAAGAGCAGAGACCGATGGATACATAGCTTCAGACAGACGTGTGCAACGGAGTAGGTTGCCGTGGATGCTGGACAGAAGTAATGCAATAGGCTCCAACTATGTTTCTCCTGATAAGTCGATGTGGTGGAACAGAGATAGGTGTGTGTGTGTTTGATGTCCAATGAATGTGTGAAGTGTGTGTGTGAGAGAGAGATGAGAGAGAGATGAGAGAGAGGTTGATTAGACATGCGTGTGGAGGATTTTTTTTTTTCATCAAGTCAAATGCTTTCATTGTGCAATACATAGGCTACTGTAGGTGTCTTAATAGTCTGGTCTGCTCTGTAAACAGCTGCTTCCAGTGGCTATGACAGATTTGATTTAGTCATTATCATCTGGTTTTGTGTCTGTGCTGGCCACCCAATCATCTCAACTGGTCCACCCACATCTCAGAAAAGGGGTTCTCCACTTCCTCCTCTTCCGGCCTGGATTGTCTTTATGATGTTGGTTACTAACAAACTGTTCTCTAAAACCTGTTGCATTATTAGTAGAGGTCGACCGATTATGATTTTTCAATACCGATAACGATTATTGGAGGACCAAAAAAAGCCGATACCGATTAATCGGCCAATTTTTTAAATTTTATTTGTAATAATGACAATTACAACAATACTGAATGAACACTTATTTTAACTTAATATAATACATCAATAAAATCAATTAAGCCTCAAATAAATAATGAAACATGTTCAATTTGGTTTAAATAATGCAAAAACAAAGTGTTGGAGAAGAAAGTAAAACCAATATGTGCCATGTAAGAAAGCTAATGTTTAAGTTCCTTGCTCAGAACATGAGAACATATGAAAGCTGGTGGTTCCTTTTAACATGAGTCTTCAATATTCCCAGGTAAGAAGTCTTAGGTTGTAGTTATTATAGGAATTATAGGACTATTTCTCTCTATACCATTTGTATTTCATTAACCTTTGACTATTGGATGTTCTTATAGGCATTTTAGTATGGCCAGTATAACAGTATAGCTTCCGTCCCTCTCCTCGCTCCTACCTGGGCACGAACCAGGAACACAACGACAACAGCCACCCTCGTAGCAGCGTTAGCCATGCAGAGCAAGGGGAACAACTACTCCAAGTCTCAGAGCGAGTGATGTTTGAAACGCTATTAGCGCGCACCCCGCTAACTAGCTAGCCATTTCACATCGGTTACCCCAGCCTAACCGCGGGGGTTGATAGGCTTGAAGTCATAAACAGCGCAATGCTTGACGCACAACGAAGAGCTGCTGGCAAAACGCACAAAAGTGCTGTTTGAATGCATGCTTACGAGCCTGCTGCTGCCTACCATCGCTCAGTCAGACTGCTCTGTCAAATCATATACTTAATTATAACATAATAACACAGAAATACGAGCCTTAGGTCATTAATATGGTCGAATCCGGAAACTATCATCTCAAAAACAAAACGTTTATTCTTTCAGTGAAATACGGAACCGTTCCGTATTTTATCTAACGGGTGGCATCCATAAGTCTAAATATTCCTGTTAAAATGCACAACCTTCAATGTTATGTCATAATTATGTAAAATTCTGGCAAATTAGTTGGCCCAAACTATTGCATATACCCTGACTCTGCGTGCAATGAACACAAGAGAAGTGACACAATTTCACCTGGTTAATATTGCCTGCTAACCTGGATTTCTTTTAGCTAAATATGCAGGTTTAAAAAATATACTTCTGTGTATTGATTTTAAGAAAGGCATTGGTGTTCATGGTTAGGTACACATTGGAGCAACAATACGCACTGCATCGATTATATGCAATGCAGGACACGCTAGATGAACTACTAATATCATCAACCATGTGTTGATTGATAGTGATTATCATTGATTGATTGATTGTTTTATAAGATAAGTTTAATGCTAGCTAGCAACTTACCTTGGTTTACTGCATTTGAATAACAGGCAGTCTCCTCGTGGAGTGCAATGAGAGGCAGGTGGTTAGAGCGTTGGACTAGTTAACTGTAAGTTTGCAAGATTGAATCCCCCGAGCTGACAAGATGAAAATCTGTCGTTCTGCCCCTGAACGAGGCAGTTAACCCACCGTTCCTAGGCCGTCATTGAAAATAAGAATGTGTTCTTAACTGACTTGCCTAGTTAAATAAAGGTAAAATAAAGGTGTAAAAAAATACAGATTTTCGATTGTTATGAAAACTTGAAATCGGCCCTAATTAATCGGCCATTCCGATTAATCTGTCAACCTCTAATTATTAGATCCAAGGATGAGGCTCTTTCAACTTGTTAATTACAATTATATAAGTTGATTGAGAGCCTTGAGAGTTTAATGGAAAACACTAATTTCTCTCTTCCTTTCCCCTGTTTCTCTCTTCCTTTACCCTGTTTCTCTCTTCCTTTACCCTGTTTCTCTCTTCCTTTCCCCTGTTTCTCTCTTCCTTTCCCTGTTTCTCTCTTCCTTTCCCTGTTTTTCTTCCTTTCCCTGTTTTCCTTTCCCCTGTTTCTCTTCTTTCCTTTACCCTGTTTCTCTCTTCCTTTACCCTGTTTCTCTTTCCTCTCTATTGTCCCCTGTTTCTCTCTTCCTTTCCCCTGTTTCTCTCTTCCTTTCCCTGTTTCTCTCTTCCTTTCCCTGTTTCTCTCTTCCTTTCCCTGTTTCTCTCTTATTGTTCCCTGTTTCTCTCTTCCTTTCCCTGTTTTCTCTCCTTTCTTCCTTTCCCTGTTTCTCTCTTCCTTTCCCTGTTTCTCTATTATTCCCTGTTTCCCCTGTTTTTCTCCTTTCCCTGTTTCTCTATTATTGTCCCCTGTTTCTCTCTTCCTTTACCCTGTTTCTCTCTTCCTTTACCCTGTTTCTCTCTTCCTTTACCCTGTTTCTCTCTTCCTTTACCCTGTTTCTCTCTTCCTTTCCCCTGTTTCTCTCTTCCTTTCCCCTGTTTCTCTCTTCCTTTATTGTCCCCTGTTTTTCTCTTTCCTTTCCCCCTGTTTTTCTCTCTTCCTTTCCCCCTGTTTCTCTCTTCCTTTCCCTGTTTCTCTCTTCCTTTCCCTGTTTCTCTATTATTGTCCCCTGTTTCTCTCTTCCTTTACCCTGTTTCTCTCTTCCTTTCCCTGTTTCTCTCTTCCTTTACCCTGTTTCTCTCTTCCTTTACCCTGTTTCTCTCTTCCTTTCCCCTGTTTCTCTCTTCCTTTACCCTGTTTCTCTCTTCCTTTACCCTGTTTCTCTCTTCCTTTACCCTGTTTCTCTCTTCCTGTTTCTCTCTTCCTTTCCCCTGTTTCTCTCTTCCTTTCCCTGTTTCTCTCTTCCTTTCCCTGTTTCTCTCTTCCTTTCCCTGTTTCTCTCTTCCTTTCCCTGTTTCTTTCTTTCCCCTGTTTCTCTCTTTCCTCTCCTGTTTCTCTCTTCCTTTCCCCTGTTTCTCTCTTCCTTTCCCCTGTTTCTCTCTTCCTTTCCCCTGTTTCTCTCTTCCTTTCCCTGTTTCTCTCTTCCTTTCCCTGTTTTCTCTCTTCCTTTACCCTGTTTCTCTATTCCTTTCCCCTGTTTCTCTCTTCCTTCCCCTGTTTCTCTCTTCCTTTACCCTGTTTCTCTCTTCCTTTCCCCTGTTTCTCTCTTCCTTTCCCCTGTTTCTCTCTTCCTTTACCCTGTTTCTCTCTTCCTGTTTTCTTCCCCTGTTTCTCTCTTTCCTTTCCCCCTGTTTCTGTTTCTCTCTTCCTTTACCCTGTTTTTCTCTCTTCCTTTTCCCTGTTTCTCTCTTCTTCCTTTCCCCCTGTTTTCTCTTCCTTTCCCCTGTTTCTCTCTTCCTTTCCCTGTTTCTTCCTGTTTTCTCTTCCCCTGTTTCTCTATTATTGTCCCCTGTTTCTCTCTTCCTTTCCCTGTTTCTCTCTTCCTTTCCCTGTTTCTCTATTATTGTCCCCTGTTTCTCTCTTCCTTTCCCCTGTTTCTCTCTTCCTTTCCCCTGTTTCTTCTTTCCTGTTTCTCTTTACCCTGTTTCTCTCTTCCTTTACCCTGTTTCTCTCTTCCTTTACCCTGTTTTTCCTGTTTCTCTATTATTGTTGTTTCTCTCTTCCTTTCCCTGTTTCTCTCTTCCTTTACCCTGTTTTTCTCTTCCTTTACCCTGTTTCTCTCTTCCTTTACCCTGTTTTCCTTTCCTGTTTCTCTCTTCCTATGTTTCTCTCCTTTCCTGTTTCCTTTTCCCTGTTTCTCTCTTCCTTTACCCTGTTTCTCTCTTCCTTCTTCCCCCTGTTTTTCTTTCTTCTTTCCCTGTTTCTCTCTTCCTTTACCCTGTTTCTCTCTTCCTTTACCCTGTTTCTCTCTTCCTTTCCCCTGTTTCTCTCTTTCTTTATCCTGTTTCTCTCTTCCTTTACCCTGTTTCTCTCTTCCTTTACCCTGTTTCTCTCTTCCTTTCCCTGTTTCTCTATTATTGTCCCCTGTTTCTCTCTTCCTTTACCCTGTTTCTCTCTTCCTTTACCCTGTTTCTCTCTTCCTTTACCCTGTACCTCTCTTCCTTTCCCCTGTTTCTCTATTATTGTCCCCTGTTTCTCTATTATTGTCCCCTGTTTCTCTCTTCTTTTCCCCTGTTTACGATCATCTTGTTCTCTATTTTCCAGCTGCTCCTCTCATCTGTCTGAAGACCACCCTGGGGTGTCCAAGGCCCTCCACTACACCTGCCCTCCTTCTTGCCCCTTCCCTAAACTCCTCCTATCTCGTCCTACCACTCAAGACCTTGCCTTTGGAAACCTAACTGCACCCCACCCAAAGACACACACCGTACCCCAAAGGTATCTCACAATACCTGGGCCCTGTCACTCAGCCAGACTCACCGAGACAACCAATCAGTTATTATCACCACAAGCAGAGAGCCAATCAGGTGTTTGCTAGACACAGCAGAGCTATTCCTATTGTAGCAATACATCCAAAGGAGCTAATTCGGTGAAGCCAGGAAGTAGAGATGAGGAAGTAGCAAGGTACAGAGTGACAAGCCGTTAACCAACCAAACACAGGCTTGTTAGTGATGACTGTGACGTCTTATTCATAGAGAGGTGAGGTACAGAGGAGAGAGAAGGGTAACAGAGTGCCACCAATCTGCTTGCCTGTCAACCAACCTCTCTCACATAGTAACAGGAGAAAAGGACAAGGACACAAGCATAAGAGAGATCAAGGGCCAAAGCGAGGCAGAGAGAAATAGAGAGAGAGAGAGACAAAAGAGAATAGAGTACCCTTCACACCTTACCTCATACAAGCACTTGAAAAAATATTCTGTGGGCTTCTTGAAGCAAATTTTCCCAGAACAATCCCACACTCTCCACCGACACCCACCAACTTTCAGCTAACACCCCACACACTCTCTGGCCTCAAGATGATGTGCGAGGTGATGCCCACCATCTCTGAGGATGGGCGTGGCGGGAGTGGGGGAGGGCCTTCCTCTCCGGGAGGGAGTGGCGGGGGAATGGGAGGCGGTATGGGGGGTGGCTACGGGGGCAGAGGGGAGCCCGGGGCGGAGGTGACGAGGGGGGCAGCACCGGGAATCTGGAATCTCTGATGGTGAACATGCTGACGGAGAGGGAGAGGCTGCTGGACAGCCTCAGGGAGACCCAGGACAGTCTGGGGACAGCCCAGCTTCGACTCCGAGACCTGGGCCATGAGAAGGACTCCCTCTCAAGACAGCTGTCTATCGCCCTACCACAGGTACACACGGGGAGGGGGTGTGTGTCTGTGTGTGTGTGTACATTCGTGTGTCCATGTTTGCACGTGCACTTGCTGCATATGTGGCTGCCTGTGTGTGTGTTTCTGTGTGCATGAGTGTGTGTTGTATGTGTGTTTACTTACTAAGTGTGAGATCTGGACAAAGAATCTATAGAGACCTTCCTGTTGCCTCGCTGCAAACACGTTGTGAGTGTGAAAAAGAGAGAGTGAGTGTATACTGTGCATTCGGAAAGTATTCAGACCCCTGACTTTTTTCACATTATGTTACTTTACAGCCTTATTCTAAAATGGATTCAATTAAATATTTCCCTCATCAATCTACACACAATATCCCATAATGACAAAGTGAAAACAGGTTTTTAGAATAAAAAAATAAACTGAAATACCTTATTTACATAAGTATTCAGACCCTTTGCTATGAGACTCCATCCTGTTTGTTTGGGCTCAGGTGCATCCTCTTTCCATTGATCATCCTTGAGGTGTTTCTGCAACTTGATGGGAGTCCACCTGTGGTAAATTTAATTGATTGGACATGATTTGGAATGGCACACACCTGTCTATATAAGTCCCACAGTTGACAGTGGCCTCCATCATTATTAAATGGAAGAGGTTTGGAACCATCAAGACTCTTCCAAGAGCTGGCTGCCTGGCCAAACTTGAGCAATCATGGGAGAAGGGCCTCAAGAATCCGATGGTCACTGACAGAGCTCAAGAGTTCCTCTGTGGAGAAGGGAGGACCTTCCAGAAGGACAACCATCTCTGCAGCACCGCCAATCAGACCTTTATGGTAGAGTGGCCAGATGGAAGACACTCCTCAGTAAAAGGCACATGACAGCCCGCTTGGAGTTTGCCAAAAGGCACCTATAGGACTCTAAGACCACGAGAAACAAGATTCTCTGGTCTGATGAAACCAAGATTGAACTCTTTGGCTTGAATGCCAAGTGTCACGTCTGGAGGAAACCTGGCACCATCCCTATGGTAAAGCATGGTGGTTGCAGCATCATGCTGTGGGGATGTTTTTCAGTGACATGGATTGGGAGACTAGTCAGGATTGAGGGAAAGATGAACAGAGCAAAGTACAGAAAACCTGTTCCAGAGCGCTCAGGACCTCAGACTGGGGAAAAGGTTCACCTTCCAACAGGACAACGACCCTAAGCACACAGCCAAGACTACGCAGGAGTGGCTTCGGGACAACTCTCTGAATGTCCTTGAGTGGCCCAGCCAGAGCCCGGACCTGAACCTGATCGAACATCTCTGTAGAGACCTGAAAATAGCTGTGCAGCGACGCTTCCCATCCAACCTGACAGAACTTGAGAGGATCTGCCGAGAAGAATGGGAGAAACTCCACCAAATACAGGTGTGCCAAGCTTGTAGTGTCATACCCAAGAAGACTCGAGGCTGTAATCGCTGCCAAAGGTGCTTCAACAAAGTACTGAGTAAAGGGTCTGAATACTTATGTAAATGTTATATGTCAGTTTTTTATGCTTAGACTTTAACATGGTTCTGGTTTTATGTTGCGTCTCTTATCCATACTGAGCTATCCTGCTATCTACTGGACTCACAAATGAGCTGTTCAGTTTTTTACGGAGTTGTTCCATCTGTACTTTGCTGTTCCGTCTGTTCTTGTTGGTATGTGGTTGTTCCTGCTCCTACGGACCATTTCTGGTGCATACTGAGCAGGGCTGTGGCTGAATCAGGACTTAGACTTCATGACAGACTGTTACATATTATTGGCAGTTCCATTCGATTGAGTAAAGACCTCTATAATACCCAGGCCAATATTAGCCCACATCCTTATGCCCGTAGAGTAATCATTCTAGTGTGACTGACGCCACTGAACATGCGAAAAGGACTCCATCTTGGATTTCAGACAGGCAGTCTCCCTGGATGCCTAAGATGATTGATGCGGTTTATTTTGTTAGAACCCATATGTTCTCCGAACTATTGAAAGCAATAACAGATGTGATAGGACAATGTGTTTTTACTGAGCGCTGTGATAGATTCGAGCGCTAGCAGCACAGAGCTCTGTGATAGATTCGACACCAGCGCTAGCAGCACAGAGCGCTGTGATAGATTCGACACCAGCGCTAGCAGCACAGAGCGCTGTGATAGATTCGACACTAGGGCTAGCAGCACAGAGCGCTGTGATAGATTCAACACTAGGGCTAGCAGCACAGAGCGCTGTGATAGATTCGACACTAGGGCTAGCAGCACAGAGCGCTGTGATAGATTCAACACTAGGGCTAGCAGCACAGAGCGCTGTGATAGATTCGACACTAGGGCTAGCAGCACAGAGCGCTGTGATAGATTCAACACTAGGGCTAGCAGCACAGAGCGCTGTGATAGATTCAACACTAGGGCTAGCAGCACAGAGCGCTGATAGATTCGACAGCACATCGACACCAGCGCTAGCAGCACAGAGCGCTGTAATAGATTCGACACCAGCGCTAGCAGCACAGAGCGCTGTGATAGATTCGACACTAGGGCTAGCAGCACAGAGCGCTGTGATAGATTCGACACTAGGGCTAGCAGCACAGACTGTGATAGATTCGAGCAGGGCAGAGCGCTGTGATAGATTCAACACTAGGCTAGGGCTAGCAGCACAGAGCGCTGTGATAGATTCAACACTAGAGCTAGCAGCACAGAGCGCTGTGATATTCAACACTAGAGCTAGCATTCGACACAGAGCGCTGCGCTGTGATAGATTCGGCTAGCAGCACAGAGCGCAGCACAGAGCGCGCTGATAGATTAGAACACTAGAGCTAGCAGCACAGAGCGCTGTGATAGATTCGACACTAGGGCTAGCAGCACAGAGCGCTGTGATAGATTCGACACTAGAGCTAGCAGCACAGAGCGCTGTGATAGATTCGACACTAGCGCTAGCAGCACAGAGCGCTGTGATAGATTCTAGAGCTAGCAGCACAGAGCGCTGTGATAGATTCAACACTAGAGCTAGCAGCACAGAGCGCTGTGATAGATTCGACACTAGAGCTAGCAGCACAGAGCGCTGTGATAGATTCGATTCAGCACAGAGCGCTGTGATAGATTCGACACCAGCGCTAGCAGCACAGAGCGCTGTGATAGAGCAGAGCGCTGTGATAGATTCGACACCAGCGCTAGCAGCACAGAGCGCTGTGATAGATTCGACACTAGCGCTAGCAGCACAGAGCGCTGTGATAGATTCGACACCAGCGCTAGCAGCACAGAGCACTGTGATAGATTCGACACAAGCGCTAGCAGCACAGAGCGCTGTGATAGATTCGACACACAGAGCTAGCAGCACAGAGCGCTGTAGATTAGATTCGCACACGCAGCGCTAGCGCTCGACACCAGCGCTAGCAGCACAGAGCGCTGTAATAGATTCGACACCAGCGCTAGCACAGAGCGCTGTAATAGATTCGACACTAGAGCTAGCAGCACAGAGCGCTGTGATAGATTCGACACCAGCGCTAGCAGCACAGAGCGCATTCGCAGCGCTAGCAGCACAGAGCGCTGTAATAGATTCGACACTAGAGCTAGCAGCACAGAGCGCTGTGATAGATTCGACACTAGAGCTAGCAGCACAGAGCGCTGTGATAGATTCGACACCAGCGCTAGCAGCACAGAGCGCTGTGATAGATTCGACACCAGCGCTAGCAGCACAGAGCGCTGTGATAGGTTCGACACCAGCGCTAGCAGCACAGAGCGCTGTGATAGATTCGACACTAGAGCTAGCAGCACAGAGCGCTGTGATAGATTCGACACTAGGGCTAGCAGCACAGAGCGCTGTGATAGATTCAACACTAGCGCTAACAGCACAGAGCGCTGTGATAGATTCGACACCACAGGCGCTCGACACCAGCGCAGCACAGAGGGCTGCAGCACAGAGCGCTGTAATAGATTCAACATTAGGGCTAGCAGCACAGAGCGCTGTGATAGATTCAACACTAGAGCTAGCAGCACAGAGCGTTTTGATAGATTCAACACCAGCAGGGTTCATTGAGTGCGTCTGCTCAGCGTGTCGCCACTGCTGAGAAAGGGAGAGCGGGAGAGTCGAGAGAGACAGATTGATAGAGAGAGAAGGCTGCAGAGTGAGAATAAGAGCATGGTACAGAGAGAACTGGTGGTGTGAAACACACACACAGACTAACGAATCAGGCCAATTTGCATATTGCTGCATACTAATGATGGAGCTTCTGGCATCTATTCTTAGGTGTTCTGGGTTATCACATGGAGAGATAGAGATGGATGAAGGATTGTGAGGATGAGAGCGGAGTTGGCCGAGTGAGAGGGAGAGATGGAGGCTTGTTACAGTCGGGAGACACCTTGAGGTAGTTTATGATCACATTGTGTCTTGGACTGTGTAGGGGAGTGAGACAAGGATAGTAGAAAAAAGAGAACTCTAGAGAGAGAAAGCAAATAATTGTGGGATATTGGTGCCAAAAGCTGTCTTTTCAGTCAATCCCAGAAATCCAAATTCCTATGGGTCTGCTGTGTACCATCTGTACATCACCCCTAACTTTACCCCTGTCTTCTTTTTCTTCCCCCTGTCTTCTTTTTCCTTTTTTCTTTTTCCCCTGTCTTCTTTTCCTTTTTTCCTTTTCCCCCTGTCTTCTTTGTCTTCCTCCCTGTCTTCTTTTTCTCTTTTCCGCCCTATCTTCTTTCCCCCTGTCTTATTTTTCCTTTTCCCCTGTCTTCTTTTCCCCTGTCTTATTTTTCCTTTTCCCCCTGTCTTCCTTTTCCTTTTCCCCCTGTCTTCTTTTCCTTCTTTTCCCCCTGTCTTATTTTTCCTTTTCCCCTGTCTTCCCCTTTTTCCTCCCCCTGTCTTCTTTTCTTTTTCCTTTTCCCCCTGTCTTATTTTCCTTTTCCCCCTGTCTTATTTTTCCTTTTCCCCCTGTCTTCTTCTTTTCCTTTTCCCCTGTCTTATTTTTCCTTTTCCCCCTGTCTTCTTTTCCCCCTTTTCTTTTCCCCTTTCTTATTTTTCCTTTTCCCCCTGTCTTATTTTTCCTTTTTCCCCCTGTCTTCTTTTTCCTTTTCCCCCTGTCTTATTTTTCCTTTTCCCCTGTCTTCTTTTCCCCTTTTCCCCCTGTCTTCTTTTTCCTTTTCCCTCTTCTTCTTTTCCCTTTTCCCCCTGTCTTCTTTTCCCCCTGTCTTCTTTTTCCTTTTCCCCCTGTCTTCTTTTTCCTTTTCCCCCTGTCTTCTTTTCCCTTTTCCCCTCGTCTTCTTTTTCCTTTTCCCCCTGTCTTATTTTTCCTTTTCCCCCTGTCTTCTTTTCCCTTTCCCCCTGTCTTCTTTTTCCTTTTCCCCCTGTCTTTTTTCCCCCCCCCTGTCTTCTTTTTTTTCTTTTCCCCCTGTCTTCTTTTCCCCCTGTCTTCTTTTCCCCCTGTCTTCTTTTCCTTTTCCCCCTGTCTTCTTTTTCCTTTTCCCCCTGTCTTCTTCTTTTCCCCCCCTTTTCCCCCTGTCTTCTTTTTCCTTTTCCCCCTGTCTTCTTTTCCTTTTCCCCCTGTCTTCTTTTTCCTTTTCCCCCTGTCTCTTCTTTTTCCTTTTCCCCCTGTCTTCTTTTTCCTTTCCCCCTGTCTTTTCTTTTCCCCCTGTCTTCTTTTTCCTTTTCCCCCTGTCTTCTTTTTCCTTTTCCCCCTGTCTTCTTTTTTTCTTTTCCCCTGTCTTCTTTTTTTTCCCCCTGTCCTTTTCCCCTGTCTTCCTTTTTTCCCCCTGTCTTCTTTTTTCCTTTTCCCCCTGTCTTCCCCCTTTTCCCTTTTTCTTTTTTCCTTTTCCCCCTGTCTTCTTTTTCTTTTTCTTTTCCCCCTGTCTTCTTTTCCTTTTCCCCCTGTCTTCTTTTTCCTTTTCCCCCTGTCTTCTTTTTCCTTTTCCCCCTGTCTTTTCCCCCTGTCTTCTTTTTCCTTTTCCCCTGTCTTCTTTTTTTCTTTTTCCCCTGTCTTTTTCCTTTTCCCCTGTCTTTTCCTTTTCCCCCTGTCTTCTTTTTCTTTTCCCCCTGTCTTTTTTCCTTTTCCCCCTGTCTTTTTCCCCCTGTCTTCTTTTTCCTTTTCCCCTTCTTCTTTTCCTTTTCCCTGTCTTCTTTTCCTTTTCCCCCTTCTTTTCCTTTTCCCCTTTTTTTCCCCCTGTCTTCTTTTCCCTTTCCCCCTGTCTTTTTCCTTTTCCCCCTGTCTTCTTTTTCCTTTTTGTCTTCTTTTTTTTCCCCCTTCTTTTTTTTCCCCCTTTTCCCCCTGTCTTCTTTTTTTTTCCTTTTCCCCCTGTCTTCTTTTTCCTTTTTCCCCCTGTCTTTTTTTTCCTGTCTTTTTCCCCCTGTCTTCTTTTCCCCTTTTTTCCTTTTCCCCTGTCTTCTTTTCCTTTTCCCCCTGTCTTCTTTTTCCTTTTCCCCCTGTCTTCTTTTTCCTTTTCCCCCTGTCTTCTTTTCCTGTCTTCTTTTTTCCTTTTCCCCCTGTCTTTTTCTTTTCCCTTTTTTCTTTTTCCTTTTCCCCTGTCTTATTTTTCCTTTTCCCCTGTCTTCTTTTTCTTTTCTTTTCCCTTTCCCCCTGTCTTCTTTTTCCTTTTCCCCCCTGTCTTCTTTTCCCCCCTGTCTTCTTTTTCCTTTTCTGTCTTTTGTCTTCTTTTGTCCTTTTCCCCCCCTGTCTTCTTTTTCCTTTTCCCCCTGTCTTCTTTTCCTTTTTCTGTCTTCTTTTCCCCCCTTTTCCTTTTCCCCTGTCTTCTTTTTCTTTTCTTTTTCCTTTTCCCCCTGTCTTCTTTTTTCCTTTTCCCCCTGTCTTCTTTTTCCTTTTCTGTCTTCTTTTTCCTTTTCCCCCTGTCTTCTTTTTTCCTTTTCCCCCCTTTTCCTTTTCCCCCTGTCTTTTTCTTCTTTTCCCCCTGTCTTCTTTTCCTTTTTTCCTTTTCCCCCCTGTCTTCTTTTTCCTTTTCCCCCTGTCTTCTTTTCTTCTTCTTTTCCCCCCTCTTTTTCTTCTTTTTCCTTTTCCCCTGTCTTCTTTTTTCCTTTTTCCCCCTGTCTTCTTTTTTCCCTGTCTTCTTTTCCTTTTCCCCCTGTCTTCTTTTTCCTTTTCCCCTGTCTTCTTTTTCCTTTTCCCCCTGTCTTCTTTTCCTTTTCCCCCTGTCTTCTTTTTCCTTTTCCCCCTGTCTTCTTTTCCCCCCTTTTTCCCCCTGTCTTCTTTTCCTTTTCCCCCTGTCTTCTTTTTTTCCCCTTTTCCCCCTGTCTTTTTTCCTTTTCCCCCTGTCTTTTCCCCTGTCTTCTTTTCCCTTTTCCCCTGTCTTCTTTTTTCCTTTTCCCCCTGTCTTTTTCCTTTTCCCCTGTCTTCTTTTCCCCCTGTCTTCCCCTGTCTTTTTCCTTTTCCCCCTGTCTTCTTTTCCCCCTGTCTTTTTTCCTTTTCCCCTGTCTTTTTCCTTTTCCCCCTTCCTTCTTTTTTCCTTTTCCCCCTGTCTTCTTTTCCTTTTCCCCTGTCTTCTTTTTTTCCTTTTTTCTTCTTTTTTCCTTTTCCCCCTGTCTTATTTTTCTTTTCCCCCTTCTTTCCTTTTCCCCCTTCTTTTTCCTTTTCCCCCTGTCTTCCTTTTTCCCCCTGTCTGTCTTCTTTTTCCTTTTTTCTTCTTTTCCCCCTTCTTTTTCCTTTTCCCCCTGTCTTCTTTTCCTTTTCTTCTTTTTCCTTTTCCCCCTGTCTTCTTTTTCCTTTTCCCCTGTCTTCTTTTTCCTTTTTCCCCCTGTCTTCTTTTCTTCTTTTTTCCTTTTCCCCCTGTCTTCTTTTTCTTTTCCCCCTGTCTTTTCCCCCTGTCTTCTTTTTTTCCCCCTGTCTTCTTTTTCTTTTCCCCTGTCTTATTTTTTCCTTTTCCCCTGTCTTTTTTTCCTTTTCCCCCTGTCTTCTTTTCCTTTTCCCCCTGTCTTTTTTCCTTTTCCCCCTGTCTTTTTTTTCCTTTTCCCCCTGTCTTTTTCTTTTCCCCCTGTCTTATTTTTCCTTTTCCCTGTCTTCTTTTTTCCTTTTCCCCCTGTCTTCTTTTCCCTTTTCCCCCTTTGTCTTCTTTTTCCTTTTCCCCCTGTCTTATTTTTGTCTTTTTTCCTTTTCCCCCTGTCTTCTTTTCCCCCTGTCTTCTTTTCCCCTGTCTTCTTTTTCCTTTTTTCCCCCTGTCTTCTTTTTCCTTTTCCCCCTGTCTTTTTTCCTTTTTTTTCCTTTTCCCCCTGTCTTCTTTTCCTTTTCCCCCTGTCTTTTTCCTTTTTTCTTCTTTTTCCTTTTCCCCCTGTCTTCTTTTCCCCCTGTCTTTTTCTTTTCCCCCTTCTTTTCCTTTTCCCCCCCTTTTCCCCCTGTCTTCTTTTTCCTTTTCCCCCTGTCTTCTTTTTTCTTCTTTTTTCCTTTTCCCCCTGTCTTCTTTTTCCTTTTCCCCCTGTCTTCTTTTTCTTTTCCCCCTGTCTTCTTTTCCTTTTCTTTTCCCCTGTCTTCTTTTTCCTTTTCCCCCTGTCTTTTTTTTTCTTCTTTTCCCTTTTCCCCCTGTCTTCTTTTTCTTTTTCCCCCTTCTTCTTTTTCCTTTTCCCCCTGTCTTCTTTTTCCTTTTCCCCCTGTCTTCTTTTTCTTTTCCCCCTTCTTCTTTTTTTCCCCCTGTCTTCTTTTTCCTTTTCCCCCTGTCTTCTTTTTCCCCTTTTCCCCCTGTCTTCTTTTTCCTTTTCCCCCTTCCTTTTCCCCCCTGTCTTTTTCCTTTTTTTTCCTTTTCCCCCTGTCTTCTTTTCTGTCCTTTTCCCCCTGTCTTCTTTTTCCTTTTTTCCTTTTTCCCCCTGTCTTCTTTTCTTTTCTTTTTCTTTTTCCCCTTCTTTTGTCTTCTTTTTCCTTTTCCCCCTGTCTTCTTTTTCCTTTTCCCCCTGTCTTCTTTTTTTCCTTTTCCCCCTGTCTTCTTTTCCCTTTTTTTCCTTTTCCCTGTCTTCTTTCTTTCTTTTTCCTTTTCCCCCTGTCTTCTTTTTTCCTTTTCCCCTGTCTTCTTTTCCTTTTCCCCCTGTCTTCTTTTCCTTTTCCCCTTGTCTGTCTTTTTCCTTTTCCCCTGTCTTCTTTTTTTCTTTTCCCCCTGTCTTCTTTTTCCTTTTCCCCCCTTTTTCTTTTCCCCCTGTCTTCTTTTTTTTCCCCCTTTTCCCCTGTCTTCTTTTTCCTTTTCCCCCCTGTCTTATTTTCCTTTTTTTTCCTTTTCCCCCCCCTGTCTTCTTTTTCCTTTTCCCCCTGTCTTCTTTTTCCTTTTCCCCCTGTCTTCTTTTCCCCCCTTTTCCCCCTGTCTTCTTTTTCCTTTTCCCCCTGTCTTTTCCCCTTTTTGTCTTCTTTTTCCTTTTCCCCTGTCTTCTTTTCCTTTTCCCCCTGTCTTTTCTCTTCTTTTTCCTTTTCCCCCTGTCTTCTTTTTCCTTTTCCCCCTGTCTTTTTCTTTTTTTTCCTTTTCCCCCTGTCTTCTTTTCCTTTTTCCTTTTCCCCCTTTTCCCCCTGTCTTATTTTTTTTCCTTTTCCCCCTGTCTTCTTTTTCCTTTTCCCCCTGTCTTCTTTTCTGTCTTCTTTCCTTTTCCCCCTGTCTTCTTTTTCCTTTTCCCCCTGTCTTCCCCCTGTCTTCTTTTTTTTCCCCCCTTTTCCCCCTGTCTTCTTTTTTTCCCCCCTTTTTCCTTTTTTTCCCCCCTGTCTTTTTTTCCTTTTGTCTTCTTTTTCCCCCTGTCTTCTTTTCCTTTTCCCCCTGTCTTCTTTTTTTTCCTTTTCCCCTGTCTTTTCTTTTTTTTCCCCCTTCTTTTCCTTTTCCCCCTGTCTTCTTTTTTTTCCCCCTGTCTTCTTTTTCCTTTTCCCCCTGTCTTCTTTTCCCTTTTTTTCTTTTTTCCTTTTCCCCCCTGTCTTTTCCCCCTTCTTTTCCTTTTCCCCCTGTCTTCCTTTTTTTCCCCCCTGTCTTCTTTTCCTTTTCCCCCTGTCTTCTTTTCCTTTTCCCCCTGTCTTCTTTTTCCTTTTCCCCCTGTCTTCTTTTCCCTTTTCCCCCTGTCTTATTTTTCCTTTTCCCCCTTCTTCTTTTCCTTTTCCCCTGTCTTCTTTTTCCTTTTCCCCCTGTCTTCTTTTCCTTTTCCCCCTGTCTTCTTTTTCCTTTTCCCCACCTTCTTTTTCCTTTTCCCCCTGTCTTCTTTTTCCTTTTCCCCCTGTCTTCTTTTTCCTTTTCCCCCTGTCTTCCTTTTCCCCCTGTCTTTTCCCCCTGTCTTCTTTTCCTTTTCCCCTGTCTTCTTTTTCCTTTTCCCTTTCCCTGTCTTCTTTTCCCCCTTTTTCCTTTTCCCCCTGTCTTCTTTTTCCTTTTTCCCCCTGTTTTCCCCCTGTCTTCTTCTTTTTCCCTTTTCCCCCTGTCTTCTTTTTCCTTTTCCCCTGTCTTCTTTTCCTTTTCCCCCTGTCTTCTTTTTCCTTTTCCCCCTGTCTTCTTTTCCCCCTTCCTTTTCCCCCTGTCTTCTTTTTCCTTTTCCCCCTGTCTTCTTTTCCCTGTCTTTTTCCTTTTCCCCTGTCTTCTTTTCCCCCCCTTTTTCCCCCTGTCTTCTTTTTTCCTTTTCTGTCTTTTTCCTTTTCCCCCTGTCTTCTTTTTCCTTTTCCCCCTGTCTTCTTTTCCCCCCTTTTTTCCCCCTGTCTTCTTTTCCTTTTCCCCCTGTCTTTTTCCTTTTCCCCCTGTCTTTTCCCTTTTCCCCCTTCTTTTCCTTTTCCCCTGTTTCTTTTCCCCTGTCTTCTTCCCTTTTTCCTTTTCCCCCTGTCTTCTTTTCCTTTTCCCCCCCTTTTCCCCCTGTCTTCTTTTTCCTTTTTCCCCTGTCTTCTTTTTCCCCCTGTCTTCTTTTCCTTTTCCCCTGTCTTCTTTTCCTTTTCCCCTGTCTTTTTTCCTTTTCCCCCTGTCTTCTTTTCTTTTCCCCCTGT
Source organism: Oncorhynchus masou masou (assembly GCF_036934945.1). Lineage (NCBI taxonomy): Eukaryota > Metazoa > Chordata > Actinopteri > Salmoniformes > Salmonidae > Oncorhynchus > Oncorhynchus masou. The sequence continues at coordinate 3,541,895 of NC_088226.1, forward strand.
CTTCTTTTTCCTTTTTTCCTTTTTCCTTTTTCCCCCTGTCTTCTTTTTTTCCTTTTCCCCCTGTTTCTGTCTTCTTTTTCCTTTTCCCCCTGTCTTCTTTTTTTTTTCCTTTTCCCCCTGTCTTCTTTTTCCTTTTCCCCCCCTGTCTTCCTTTTTTTCCTTTTCCCCTGTCTTCTTTTTCCTTTTCCCCCTGTCTTCTTTTTCCTTTTCCCCCTGTCTTTTTTCCTTTTCCCCCTGTCTTCTTTTTCCTTTTCCCCCTTTTCCCCCTGTCTTCTTTTTCCTTTTCCTTTTCCCCTGTCTTCTTTTCCTTTTCCCCCTGTCTTCTTTTCCTTTTCCCCCTGTCTGTCTTTTTCCTTTTCCCCCTGTCTTCTTTTTCCTTTTCCCCCTGTCTTCTTTCCTTTTTCCCCTGTTTTTTCCTTTTCCTTTTCCCCCCCTTTTCCTTTTCTGTCTTTTTTTCCTTTTCCCCCTTCTTTTTCCTTTTCCCCCTGTCTTTTTCCTTTTCTTTTCCCCCTGTCTTCTTTTCCCTTTTCCCCTGTCTTCTTTTCTGTCTTTTTTTTTCCTTTTCCCCCTGTCTTCTTTTTCCTTTTCCCCCTGTCTTCTTTTCTTCTTTTCCCCCCTGTCTTTTTCCTTTTCTTTTCCCTTTTCCCCTGTCTTCTTCCCTTTTCCCCCTGTCTTCCCCCTTTTCTTCTTTTCCTTTTCCCCTGTCTTTTTCCTTTTCCCCCCCCCTGTCTTCTTTCTTCTTTTTCCTTTTTTCCTTTTCCCCCTGTCTTCTTTTCCTTTTCCCTGTTTCTTTTCCCCTGTCTTCTTTTCTTTTCTTTTCCCCCTGTCTTCTTTTTCCTTTTCCCCCTGTCTTTTCTTCTTTTTTTTCCCCCTGTCTTTTTTTTCCCCCTTTTCCCCCTGTCTTCTTTTTCCTTTTCCCCCTTCTTTTCCCCCTTTTCCTTTTCCCCCCTGTCTTCTTTTTTTCCCCCTGTCTTCTTTTTCTTTTCCCCCTTGTCCTTTTCCCCTGTCTTCTTTTCCCTTTTCCCCCTGTCTTCTTTTCCTTTTCCCCCTGTCTTCTTTTTTCCTTTTCCCCCTGTCTTCTTTTTCTTCTTTTTTCCTTTTCCCCCTGTCTCTTTTTTTCTTTTTCCTTTTCCCCCTGTCTTCTTTTCCCCCTGTCTTCCTTTTCCCCCTGTCTTCTTTTTTCCTTTTCCCCCTGTCTTTTCCCTTTTCCCCTGTTTCCCCCTGTCTTCTTTTTCCTTTTCCCCCTGTCTTCTTTTTCCTTTTCCCCCTGTCTTTTTCTTTTTTTTCTGTCTTTTTCCCCTGTCTTCTTTTCCTTTTCCCCCTGTCTTCTTTTTTTTCTTTTCCCTTTTCCCCCTGTCTTCCCCTTTTTCCTTCTTTTTTTCCCCTGTCTTTTCCTTTTTTCTTCTTTTTCCTTTTCCCCCTGTCTTCTTTTCTGTCTTTTTCTTTTCCCCCTTTCCCCCCTTTTCCCCTGTCTTTTTTCCCCTTTTCCCCCTTCTTTTCCTTTTTTTCCCCCTGTCTTTTTTCCCCCCTGTCTTCTTTTTCCTTTTCCCCCTGTCTTCTGTCTTCTTTTTTTTCCCCCTGTCTTTTTCCTTTTCCCCCTGTCTTCTTTTCTTTCCCCCTTCCTTTTCCCCTGTCTTCTTTTTCCTTTTCCCCCTGTCTTCTTTTCCCCCTTCTTCTTTTCCCCCTGTCTTCTTTTTTCCTTTTCCCCCTGTCTTCTTTTCTTTTTCCTGTCTTCTTTTTCCCCCTGTCTTCTTTTCCCCTGTCTTCTTTTTCCCCCTGTCTTCTTTTTTTTTTCCCCCTGTCTTTTTCTTTTTCCTTTTTTCCCCCTGTCTTCTTTTCCTTTTCCCCCTGTCTTCTTTTTCCTTTTCCCCCTGTCTTCTTTTTTTTCCTTTTCCCCCCCCTTCTTCTTTTTCCTTTTCCCTGTCTTCTTTTTCCTTTTCCCCTGTCTTCTTTTTCCTTTTCCCCCTGTCTTCTTTTTTTCCCCCTGTCTTCCCCTGTCTTCTTTTCCTTTTCCCCCTGTCTTCTTTTTTCCTTTTTCCCCCTGTCTTCTTTTTCCTTTTCCCCTGTCTTTTTCCTTTTTCTTTTCCCTTTTCCCCCTTTTTTCCTTTTCCCCTGTCTTCTTTCCTTTTCTTTTCCCCTGTCTTCCCTTTTCCTTTTCCCCCTGTCTTCTTTTCTTTTCCCCCTGTCTTTTTCTTTTCCCCCTGTCTTCTTTTCCCCCTGTCTTCTTTTTCCTTTTCCCCTGTCTTTTCCCCCTGTCTTCTTTTCCTTTTTTTCCTTTTCCCCCTGTCTTCTTTTTCCTTTTCCCCCTGTCTTCTGTCTTCTTTTCCCTTTTCCCCCTGTCTTCTTTTCCTTTTTTTCCTTTTCCCCCTGTCTTCTTTTTCCTTTTCCCCCTGTCTTCTTTTTTCTGTCTTTTTCCTTTTCCCCCTGTCTTCTTTTTCCTTTTCCCCCTGTCTTTTTCCCCCTGTCTTCTTTTCTTCTTTTTTTCCTGTTTCTTTTTCCCCTGTCTTCTTTCTTTTTTCTTTTCCCCTGTCTTCTTTTTCCTTTTCCCCCTGTCTTCTTTTTCCTTTTCCCCCTGTCTTCTTTTCCATTTTCCCCCTGTCTTCTTTTTCCTTTTCCCCGTCTTCTTTTTCCTTTTCCGCCTGTCTTCTTTTCCCTTTTCCCCTCATCTTCTTTTTCCTTTTCCCCCTGTCTTCTTTTTTTCCTTTTCCCCCTGTCTTCTTTTCCTTTTCCCCCCTGTCTTCTTTTTCTTTTCTGTCTTCTTTTTTTCCCCCTGTCTTCTTTTCCTTTTCTGTCTTTTTTCCTTTTCCCCCTGTCTTCTTCTTTTTCCTTTTCCCCTGTCTTCTTTTTCCTTTTCCCCTGTCTTCTTTTTCTTTTTCCTTTTCCCCTGTCTTCTTTTTTTTTCCTGTTTTCCCCCCTGTCTTCTTTTTCCTTTTCCCCCTGTCTTCTTTTCTTCTTCTTTTTCCTTTTCCCCCTGTTTCTTTTCCCCCTTCCCCCTTCTTTTTCCTTTTCCCCCTGTCTTCTTTTCCTTTTCCCCCTGTCTTTTCTTTTCTTTTTCCTTTTCCCCCTGTCTTCTTTTCTTTTCCCCCTGTCCTTTTCCCCCTGTCTTCTTTTTTTTCCTTTTCCCCCTGTCTTCTTTTTCCTTTTCCCCCTGTTTTCTTTTTTTTCTTTTTCTTTTCCCCCTGTCTTCTTTTTTTTCCTTTTCCCCCTGTCTTTCTTTTTTCCTTTTCCTTTTCCCCCTGTCTTCTTTTCCCCCTGTCTTCTTTTTCCTTTTCCCCCTGTCTTTTCCCCCCCTGTCTTCTTTTTCCTTTTTGTCTTCTTTTCCCCCCTGTCTTCTTTTTCCTTTTCCCCCTGTCTTCTTTTCCCCTTCCTTTTTCTTTTCCCCCTGTCTTCTTTTTTCCTTTTCCCCCTGTCTTTTCCTTTTCCCCTGTCTCCCCTTTCCCCCCTTTTTCCCCCTGTCTTCTTTTTCCTTTTCCCCCTGTCTTCTTTTTCCTTTGTCTTCCCTTTTCCCCCTGTCTTCTTTTCCTTTTTCCCCCTTCTTTTTTCCTTTTCCCCCTGTCTTCTTCTTTTCCTTTTTTCCCCTGTCTTCTTTTTCCTTTTCCCCCTGTCTTCTTTTTTCCTTTTCCCCCTTCTTCTTTTCCCTTTTCTTTTTCCTTTTCCCCCTGTCTTTTTCCTTTTTTCTTCTTTTTCCTTTTCCCCCTGTCTTTTCCTTTTCCCCCTGTTTCTTTTTCCTTTTCCCCCTGTCTTCTTTTCCTTTTCCCCCTGTCTTCTTTTTCCTTTTCCCCCTGTCTTCTTTTTCCTTTTCCCCCTGTCTTCTTTTTCCTTTTCCTTTTCCCCCTGTCTTCTTTTTCCTTTTCCCCCTGTCTTCTTTTTCCTTTTCCCCCTGTCTTCTTTTCCCCCTGTCTTCTTTTTCCTTTTCCCCTGTCTTCTTTTTCCTTTTCCCCGGTCTTCTTTTTCCTTTTCCGCCTGTCTTCTTTTTTTTCCCCCTGTCTTCTTTTCCCCCTGTCTTCTTTTTCCTTTTCCCCCTGTCTTACTTTTCCTTTTCCCCCTGTCTTCTTTTCCCTTTCCCCCTGTCTTCTTTTTCCTTTTCCCCCTGTCTTCTTTTCCCTTTTCTGTCTTCTTTTTTCCTTTTCCCCCCTGTCTTCTTTTTTTTCCTTTTCCCCCTGTCTTCTTTTTCCTTTTCCCCCTGTCTTCTTTTTCCCCTGTCTTCTTTTCCCCCTGTCTTCTTTTTCCTTTTCCCCTGTCTTCTTTTTCCCCCTTTTCCCCTGTCTTCTTTTCCTTTTCCCCTGTCTTCTTTTTTTCCTTTTCCCCCTGTCTTCTTTTCTTTTCCCCCTTTTCCTTTTCCCCCTGTCTTCTTTTTCCTTTTCCCCCTGTCTTCTTTTCCCTTTTCCCCCTGTCTTCTTTTTCCTTTTTGTCTTCTTTTTCCCCCCTGTCTTCTTTTTCCTTTTCCCCCTGTCCTTTTCCTTTTCCCCCTGTCTTCTTTTCCCTTTTCCTTTTTTCCCCCCTGTCTTCTTTTCCTTTTCCCCCTGTCTTCTTTTCCTTTTCCCCTGTCTTCCCCTTTCCCCCTGTCTTTTCCCCTGTCTTTTCCCTTTTCCCCCTTTTCCCCCTGTCTTATTTTCCTTTTCCCCCTGTCTTCTTTTCCCTTTCCCCCTGTCTTCTTTTCCCCTGTCTTCTTTTCCCCCTGTTTTCCCCCTGTCTTCTTTTTCCCCCCTGTCTTTTTCCTTTTTCCCCTGTCTTCTTTTCCCCCTGTCTTCTGTCTTCTTTTCCCTTTTCCCCCTGTCTTTTCCCCCTTTTCCCCTTTCTTCTTTTTCCTTTTCCCCCTGTCTTCTTTTTCTCTTTTCTCCTCTATCAGTAGTTACCACTGATGTACACACTGACAGCCCAGTCCCTAAACTTCCTACCAGTCCACTGAACACAATAATCAACAGTGTTATGTTATAATGCTCCAGGGCATGTAGAATTACACCATATACTGGAAGAGCTGGACTGAGCACCAATGCCTCCCAGTGGCTCGTGGAAACGCCCATGATTCAGTCTTCACATGCTCCAGGACACGGGCGGTTGCATGCCTTTCCTTACTGTGACACTGATAGTGAATGTGTGTCACGGCTTGGTCACGCACGGGTAAAGTCCATCTGAGCCAAGATGGCCGTCAGGACAGAGGATGGTACAGTGTCATATGTGGCCATATGTCAGCCTAGCCTACACAACGTGGCTGGCCCCGCCATGGCCATGAGGAATGGCCATGAGGTGTTCACTGGAGTGTTATGAGCAACCCAGGTCAGGAACATAGACATTATCTGCTCCCAGATATACGTAGTTGGAAACTCAACGTCATACTATAGACACAGTGGTGTCACACATACACACACATTGGAGGCTGTTGGGAGGAGCTATAGGAGGATGGGCTCATTGTAATGGCTAGATTGGAAGGCTTGGAATGGGGTCAAACATGGTTTCCATATCTTTGTGTGTTATCCCCTTCTATTCATCCCATTCTAGCCATTACAATGAGCCCGTCCTTCTATAGCTCCTCCCACCAGCCTCCAATGTGTGTGTATGTGTGACACCAGTGTGTCACAGGTCTGTAATTTAAATGTTTATTTTTTTTCTCATTTAAATGTTTTTGTGCTTAATTTTTTAACTGTTTGTAAATGTGCTGTATGTATGTGTGCTAATGTACTGTATATGATTATGGCTACATACAGTGTATTGTGAGTAACGCTGCCCCCTTGTGTCTCTGCAGGAGTTTGCAGTGCTGACCAAAGAGCTGAATGTCTGCCGGGAGCAGCTGCTGGAGAGAGAGGAGGAGATAGCAGAACTCAAGGCAGAGAGGAACAACACACGGGTTAGTCTGACAGCTCGGTGCAACCAATATGTCAATACCTCTCATAAATAAAAGTAGTGATGAAGTCAATCTCTCCTCCACTTTCAGCCAGGAGAGATTGACTTGCATATTATTAATATTAGCTCTCTGTGTACATCCAAGGGTCAGTCGTGCTGCCCTGTTCTGAGCCAATTGCAATTTTCCTAAGTCCTTTTTTGTGGCACCTGACCACACGACTGAACAATAGTCAAGGTGAGACAAAACTAGGGCCTGTAGGTCCTGCCTTGTTGATAGTGTTGATAAGAAGGTAGAAACTAGGGCCTGTAGGACCTGCCTTGTTGATAGTGTTGTTAAGAAGGTAGAAACTAAGGCCTGTAGGACCTGCCTTGTTGATAGTGTTTTAAGAAGGCAGAAACTAGGGCCTGTAGGTCCTGCCTTGTTGATAGTGTTGTTAAGAAGGCAGAAACTAGGGCCTGTAGAACCTGCCTTGTTGATAGTGTTGTTAAGAAGTTAGAAACTAGGGCCTGTAGAACCTGCCTTGTTGATAGTGTTGTACACGGACAAGTTCTGGCCTGGTTTAGATCTTATCTGTCGGAAAGATATCAGTTTGTCTCTGTGAATGGTTTGTCCTCTGACAAATCAACTGTAAATTTCGGTGTTCCTCAAGGTTCCGTTTTAGGACCACTATTGTTTTCACTATATATTTTACCTCTTGGGGATGTTATTCGAAAACATAATGTTAACTTTCACTGCTATGCGGATGACACACAGCTGTACATTTCAATGAAACATGGTGAAGCCCCAAAATTGCCCTTGCTCGAAGCATGTGTTTCAGACATAAGGAAGTGGATGGCTGCAAACTTTCTACTTTTAAACTCGGACAAAACAGAGATGCTTGTTCTAGGTCCCAAGTAACAAAGAGATCTTCTGTTGAATCTGACAATTAATCTTAATGGTTGTACAGTCGCCTCAAATAAAACTGTGAAGGACCTCGGCGTTACTCTGGACCCTGATCTCTCTTTTGAAGAACATATCAAGACGATTTCAAGGACAGCTTTTTTCCATCTACGTAACATTGCAAAAATCAGAAACTCTCTGTCCAAAAATGGTGCAGAAAAATTAATGCATGCTTTTGTCACTTCTAGGTTAGACTACTGCAATGCTCTACTTTCCGGCTACCCGGATAAAGCACTAAATAAACTTCAGTTAGTGCTAAATACGGCTGCTAGAATCCTGACTAGAACCAAAAAAATTGATCATATTACTCCAGTGCTAGCCTCCCTACACTGGCTTCCTGTCAAAGCAAGGGCTGATTTCAAGGTTTTACTGCTAACCTACAAAGCATTACATGGGCTTGCTCCTACCTATCTCTCTGATTTGGTCCTGCCGTACATACCTACACGTACGCTACGGTCACAAGACGCAGGCTTCCTAATTGTCCCTAGAATTTCTAAGCAAACAGCTGGAGGCAGGGCTTTCTCCTATAGAGCTCCATTTTTATGGAACGGTCTGCCTACCCATGTCAGAGACGCAAACTCGGTCTCAACCTTTAAGTCTTTACTGAAGACTCATCTCTTCAGTGGGTCATATGATTGAGTGTAGTCTGGCCCAGGAGTGGGAAGGTGAACGGAAAGGCTCTGGAGCAACGAACCACCCTTGCTGTCTCTGCCTGGCCGGTTCCCCTCTTTCCACTGGGATTCTCTGCCTCTAACCCTATTACAGGGGCTGAGTCACTGGCTTACTGGGGCTCTCTCATGCCGTCCCTGGAAGGGGTGCGTCACCTGAGTGGGTTGATTCACTGATGTGGTCATCCTGTCTGGGTTGGCACCCCCCCTTGGGTTGTGCCATGGCGGAGATCTTTGCGGGCTATACTCAGCTTTGTCTCAGGATGGTAAGTTGGTGGTTGAAGATATCCCTCTAGTGGTGTGGGGGCTGTGCTTTGGCAAAGTGGGTGGGGTTATATCCTTCCTGTTTGGCCCTGTCCAGGGGTGTCCTCGGGTGGGGCCACAGTGTCTCCTGACCCCTCCTGTCTCAGCCTCCAGTATTTATGCTGCAGTAGTTTGTGTCGGTGGGCTGGGGTCAGTTTGTTGTTAAGAAGGTAGAAACTAGGGCCTGTAGAACCTGCCTTGTTGATAGTGTTGTTAAGAAGGAAGAAACTAGGGCCTGTAGGTCCTGCCTTGTTGATAGTGTTGTTAAGAAGGTAGAAACTAGGGCCTGTAGGTCCTACCTTGTTGATAGTGTTGTTAAGAAGGTAGAAACTAGGGCCTGTAGGTCCTGCCTTGTTGATAGTGTTGTTAAGAAGGTAGACACTAGGGCCTGTAGGTCCTGCCTTGTTGATAGTGTTGTTAAGAAGGTAGAAACTAGGGCGTGTAGGTCCTGCCTTGTTGATAGTGTTAAGAAGGTAGAAACTAGGGCCTGTAGGTCCTGCCTTGTTGATAGTGTTGTTAAGAAGGTAGAAACTAGGGCGTGTAGGTCCTGCCTTGTTGATAGTGTTAAGAAGGTAGAAACTAGGGCCTGTAGGTCCTGCCTTGTTGATAGTGTTGTTAAGAAGGTAGAAACAAGGGCCTGTAGGTCCTGCCTTGTTGATAGTGTTGTTAAGAAGACGGAGCATCGCTTTATTATAGACACACTTCTCCCCATCGTAGCTACTACTGCATCAATTTGTTTTGACCATGACAGTTTACAATCTAGGGTTACTCCAAGCAGTTTAGTCATCTCAACTTGCTCAATTTACATATTATTTATTACAAGATTTAGTTTAGGTTTAGTGAGTGTTTTGTTCCAAATACAATGCATTTAGTTTTAGAAATATTTAGGGCTAACTTATTCCTTGCCACCCACTCTGAAACTAACTGCAACTCTTTGTTAAGTGTTGCAGTCATTTCAGTAGCTGTAGTAGCTGACGTGTTGAGTGTCGAGTCATCCGCATACATAGACACTCTGGCTTTACTCAAAGTCAGTGGCATGTCATTAGTAAAAATTGAAAACCCTGGGGAATTCCTGATTCTAACTGGATTATATTTGAGAGGCTTCCATTAAAGAACACCCTCTGTGTTCTGTTAGACAAGTAACTCTTTATCCACATTATAGCAGGGGGTGTAAAGCCATAACACATATGTTTTTCCAGCAGCAGACTATGATCGATAATGACAAAAGCTGCACTGAAGTCTAACAAGACAGCCCCCACAATATTTTTATCATCAATTTCTCTCAGCCAGTCATCAGTCATTTGCGTAAGTGCTGTGCGTGTTGAGTGTCCTTCCCTATAAGCATGCTGAAATTCTGTTGCCATGTAGATCAGATCCTTATTCCAAGTGGCCCCTGCTCTCTGTGTGTCTAGCTGCTGCTGGAGCATCTGGAGTGCCTGGTGTCTCGTCATGAGCGCAGTCTGAGGATGACAGTGGTGAAGAGGCAGGCCCAGTCTCCTGCCGGGGTCTCCAGCGAGGTGGAGGTCCTCAAGGCCCTCAAGTCCCTGTTCGAACACCACAAAGCCCTGGACGAGAAGGTGTGTGTGTGTGTGTGTGTGTGTGTGTGTGTGTGTGTGTGTGTGTGTGTGTGTGTGTGTGTGTGTGTGTGTGTGTGTGTGTGTGTGTGTGTGTGTGTGTGTGTGTGTGTGTGTGTGTGTGTGTGTGTGTGTGTGTGTGTGTGGTAAAGGGCTGGACAAGAAGGTCAGTCTGGGTTCTAAATGGAGGAGTGAGTGGAGCCAGGGTTTATTCTTCACCTTCTGTACTAACATCCACCTCTCTCTCTCCCCTTCACTCCCACTCTCTTTCTCCCTTTCCACTATCTCGTCTTTCTCTCCCCCTCTGTCTGTCTGGGACCTCCTTAGGTGCGAGAGAGGTTACGTGTGGCTCTGGAGCGAGTGACTGTTTTAGAGGAAGAGCTGGAGTCCTCCTCAAATGAGGTGAGTTATCCTCCTCTGCTCGTTCTCCTTTTCCTCTGTCCGCAGATAAAGCATCTTTTCTAAACCTTCCTGTTCTCCATCTCTACCTAGTGCCATTCTCTACGAGACCAAATCAAAAGACGCCAACAAGGCTTAGAAAATGGGAAAGAGGTGAGGGGATTTATGCTGTATTGGCTGAAATAAATGTTGAATTATTAGTGTCTCATGTGCTGAATAGTTTGCTTGGAGTCTAAGGAGTCGCATCACATTTCCATCTTTACATGATCTTGTCTTTTTCTTGTCGTTTTCCTCTAATTCTTCCTTTCACAGCGGCTGCCCAATGGACCCTCCTCCATCCTGGAGGATGGAGAGATTGACAGAGAGAGACAGAGAGAAACAGAGATAGAGCGGCAGAGAGCAGAGCTGGCCCAGCTGAAAGAAAGACTAGCCCTCATGTGCAGACAGGTGAGTGACAAATAGAGATAACTAACAGTTTGAGTCATACATACACCAGACATACATGTGTTTTAACTTATTGCGTCGAGCAATCCCGGATCCGGGATCCTATTTATAGCCTCAAGCTCATTAGCATAACGCAACGTTAACTATTCATGAAAATCGCAAATGAAATGAAATAAATATATTTGCTCTCAAGCTTAGACTTTTGTTAACAACACTGTCATCTCAGATTTTCAAAATATGCTTTTCAACTAAACAAGCATTTGTGTAAGAGTATTGATAGCTAGCATAGCTATAAGCCTAGAATTCAGCCAGCAACATTTTCACAAAAACAAGAAAATCATTCAAATAAAATCATTTACCTTTGAAGAACTTCAGATGTTTTCAATGAGGAGACTCTGTTAGATAGCAAATGTTCAGTTTTTCAAAAAATATTATCTGTGTAGGACAAATCGCTCCGTTTTGTTCATGTTTGGCTATGAAAAAAACCTGTATCCAGTTATAGCCTCAAGCTCATTAGCATAACGTAACGTTAACTATTTATGAAAATCGCAAATGAAATGAAATGAATGTGCTAGCTCTCAAGCTTAGCCTTTTCTTAACAACACTGTCATCTCAGATTTTCAAAATATGCTTTTGAACCATAGCAAAACAAGCATTTGTGTAAGAGTATTGATAGCTAGCGTAGCATTTAGCGTAGCATTTAGCAGGCAACATTTGCACAGAAACCAGAAAAGGATTCAAATAAAATCATTTACCTTTGAAGAACGGATGTTTTCAATGAGGAGACTCTCAGTTACATAGCAAATGTTCAGTTTTTCCTGAAAGATTCTTTGTGTAGGAGAAATCGCTCCGTTTTGTACATCACGTTTGGGTACCAAAAACCCCCGAAAATTCAGTCATCAAAACGGCGAACTGTTTTCCAAATTAACTCCATAATATCGACTGAAACACGGCAAACGCTGTTTAGAATCAATCCTGAAGGTGTTTTTCACATATCTCTTCATTGATATATCGTTTGTGGATGTCTACTTTCTCCTCTGAATCGCTTGGAAAAAGACGTGCAGTTGAAGATGACGCACCAATTTCGACGGAGGACACCGGGCGGACACCTGGCAAATGTAGTCTCTTATGGTCAATCTTCCAATGATATGCCTACAAATACGTCACAATGCTGCAGACACCTTGGGGAAACGATAGATCGGGCAGGCTCATTCCTTGCGCATTCACAGCCATATAAGGAGACAATGAAAAACAGAGCCTCAAAAATCCTGCTCATTTCCTGTTTGAAGTTTCATCTTGGTTTCGCCTGTAGCATCAGTTCTGGGGCACTCACAGACAATATCTTTGCAGTTTTGGAAACGTCAGAGTGTTCTCTTTCCAAAGCTGTCAATTATATGCATAGTCGAGTGTCTTTTTGTGACAAAATATTGCACTTAAAACGGGCACATTTTTTTATCCAATAATGAAATAGCGCCCCCATAGATGTAAGAGGTTAAGGAATATGACTTTCATAGATGTGATCCTGACCCAGAGGGTGGCTTCTTGTGTGTAACTATTATGTCACCCTCCAGGTTGGGGAGATCGAGGAACAGTTGACTGCAGCTAGGAGGGAGGTGACCAAGTCAGAGGAAGCCAATCAGAAACTGCAGAGGGATGTGAAGGAGGTGAGCTCTACTTCCCAATTGGTTGAAAATATGCGTGTGTGTCAGCATCTCATTGCGATAGAGAGAAATGTGTGTCTGTTCTCCCTACTCTATTAGAGAAATGTAACAGTTTCCTGTGGCAACAGAGCCATTTTCCTACTTGGCAGCAATAACTGCTACTGTACTGTACTGTATGTGTGAGACTTGCCCTGTAGCCATGGCGACAGTATCACTAGTAAACAGGCAAGCGCGTGGATAGAAGCTGGCGCTGTCACTCACATAGCTGATTGGTGGCTTGGGACTGGGAGGAATTTTGGGGCAAGTGGTCCCAGAGCCACCCAGTCACCACACCCCCTCCCTCCTCCTCTCCCTCCCATTCCTCCTCCTCCTTTTTCCCTCCTCCTCCTTTTCCCTCCTTATTCCCTCCTCCTTCTTCCCTCCTCCTCTCCCCCTTCCCTCCCCCCCTCCCTCTCCCGCTCCCCCCCCCATCCTCTCCCTCCTCCACCTCCTCTCTCTCCTCCTCCCCCTCCTCCAGGACTTGTGCAATAACATCTGTCACTTGGCAGAGACGTGTTTCCTCTGTCAACAACTTCCTTCTACTAACCATTATCATACTTCAGCGACAGTTCTAGTGGTTTAGCAGCAACGCCAAGTCTCTTTGATCATGTCTGACTTTTATGTTTTTCTCCCTCTTTCTATTTCTCTCTTTTCCTCTGTCTGTCCCTCCCCCTTTCTCCTCTCTATCAGGCTCTTTGTCAGAGAGAGGACATGGAGGAGAGAATAACTACTTTAGAACGCAGGTAAATACAACTGTCTATCCACCCCCCCTGAATACATCAGGGAATGTCTTTTGCCATAGGCATTTGTGTCTGTTGTGTTCAGTTGTACGACATTGCCTTCAAGATGTGTCTGCTGTATGTCATTGTGCTGTGTGCCTGCAGGTACCTAAGTGCCCAGAGGGAGGCGACGTCTCTCCACGACATTAAAGACAGGCTGGAGAATGACCTGGCCAGTAAAGACTCCCTCTACAGGCAGGTGGGTGAAGCGACCTGCTTTCTTCTGGTTGTTTCTGCTAGTGGAGAGGATTGGTAGTTTAGCAATGATAAAAGCTCTGCATTTTGCGTTCAGGGTTAAGAATTATTTTTGTTACTGACTGTGAGGGTCAATTCCTTCTCCTCCTTCTCTTCCTCATCATCTTACCTCTTCCTCCTCCTCGTCCTCCTCCACTCCTGCAGAGTGGGGAGAAGAACAGGCAGCTCCAAGAGCGTCTAGATGATGCCAAGCAAAAGCTGCAGCAGACCCTGCAGAGGGCCGAGACGCTGCCTGAGATAGAGGCCCAGCTCGCCCAGAGAGTGGCTGCACTCAACAAGGTACACCACCTCCACTACGTGTGTGTGTGTGTGTGTGTGTGTGTGTGTGTGTGTGTGTGTGTGTGTGTGTGTGTGTGTGTGTGTGTGTGTGTGTGTGTGTGTGTGTGTGTGTGTGTGTGTGTGTGTGTGTGTGCGTGTGTACATCCAAGCGTGCATTTGTGTGTAAAATTGACAGAACGCTCAAATCAAATAAATATCAAATCAAAGTCTGGAATAAATAAATAGCTGCTTCGACTCCTGCATGATAATGGATGCTGCTTCATCACACTATTCATCACACTGTTCACATTGTAGTTCAGCCTCAGGTGCAGAACATGTCAAGAGCTGTATGATAATTAATTGCTTGTATCATAAAACTGTAATTTATAACAAACATGATTGTCAAGGAGATGTAAATGTCTCAATCATCAGCATAACCCTAAAGAACCAATTATGTAGTACTTGTTGAGGCAAGATGCCTGAAATGTCACTCCAAATCATATTCATGTACACTGACATTTGTGGAGGCTCCTCAGAGGAGGAAGGGGAGCACCATCCTCCTCAGTGAATTTCATAAAAAATAAAAAATTGTAAAACATTTAAGTTATCCTTTTCAGATAAAACTATACTAAATATAATCACGTCACCAAATAATTGAGGCCACTATTTTGCAATAACATCACTCTGTAATGTAGAACCATGGTGTATCTAGGGGACAGCTAGCTTCTATTCTCCTCTGGGTACAATACAATACCCCCAAAATGGTTCTCACCCCCTTCCATAGACTTACACAGTAATTATGACAACTTCCGGAGGACGTCCTCCAAGCTATCAGAGCTCTTGCAGCATGAACTGACATGTTGTCCACCCAATCAAAGGATCAGAGAATTAATCTAGTACTGAAAGCATAAGCTACATCTAGCAGTGCAGTGCATACATGTGGTGAGTAATTTATTTTGGGTAAAATACTGCATGATTAGCTGACTCAAAAAGAGAGAAAGACAATAGTTGAACAGTTTTGAACAAATTCATTTATTCCACTTTCAGTTTCACTTACTTAGCTAGCAAATGCAGCTAGCTAGTTTAGCCTACTCAAACACCCTGCTCAAACAGAGGGATGCTATGTTAGCTAGCTGGCTATGACTATCCAACATAACACTGGAACTCTTCCAAGTCAAGGTAAACTTTTGCTAATTTATTGCCATCGGGGCCCGCCAGTGTAATGTTACTTCATGATTGTAGCGGGTTTACTATTGTGTTAGTTGTATTAGCTATGTTGACTATGACGTTACTTTAGCTAATATGGTGACAACATGTAGGCTATGAGTAGTGGTTATGATATGGTTTGGCTTGGAAAGGTTTTTTCGCCTGGTCACATAGGGGGACAAGGTGAGAGGAGGAGAGCGCATGGATGCAAGAAGGAATACAAAGTGGCTGCTATGAAAGTGAACTGTGTTTACACACGCTCAGAGGTGTATTCATTCAGCCGATTCTGTTGGAAAATGTTTCTTAAACGGAAGTAAATGGAACATACCTGAATTTGTTCAATAGAAACTCTTGTTTGAACTGTTTTGTTCTATATCAGAAACGGTATTGAATGTGTCACTGTCTGTCCATTGTCACTGTCTGCCACCTCAACAACCTGTTGTTGACTAAGTTGTAGCTAATGATTACACCCTATATCAGCTAGATGCAGGCAAGAGTGTGGAAGGCGGTATTGAATGTGTCACTGTCTGTCCATGTGTCACTGTCTGCCACCTCAACATTTTCTCTCGACCTGTGTGCACCTACGTTGTAAACTTTCATTCATAGGCTAAGTTGTAGCAACCTCATGAGGTTATAGGTCAAATTTGAGTATCTTGTAGTAGCCTAAACCTATCGTTGTTACATTGAACTGGGTGAATGGAATATGAATGACAGTCATCCAATATGCTGTAATAGAAATAAGGCCATGCTCATGAAAAACTCAATCTTAAACAGCACTGACCGCCACTGTCTGACATCTGCAAACAGATCAGAAGTGAATGTGTATGCTAGAAAACATCCTACTGTGTTTGACTATGATCTGCCCAGGCAGGAGATCACTTAAATCAAACGTTTTACCCATACCCAAGGTTGCGCAGTCATAATTATGTTCTATCAACATTCTGACATGCTGCCTGTTTTGACTCCCCACCCTCCTCCTCTTGCATCACAGGCTGAGGAGCGTCATGGTAACTTTGAGGAGCGACTGCGACAGATGGAGGCGCAACTAGAGGAGAAGAATCAGGAGTTACAGAGGGTGAGTCATGCTCGCTCTCCCTTTTCCTTTTCTCCCTTCCACCCCCTTTCATACTATTCCTTTATCACTCTTTACTCTACAATGGCATACTAATTTTCTAAACCCTCTATTTGTCAGTCTGTATTCAGATCCCAATCTCCTTCTCTCTCACTCAGTCTAGCAGAAAGGTCGTTGTTAACTATCCGCACACCCCCTGTCCTTACAATTTTCTATTTTACTCTCTCCCTGCCTCAGGGCAAGGGAGGCGCACAGAGTTTCCCAACTGGAGAGGCCTTGTCCAAGATTGCAACAGGATCAACAGTAGAAACAATAACAGACATGAAAATACCTCACTATTTAGCTCCCTAATCTATCTCTTTTCTCTTTCTCTCTCTCTCTCTCTCTCTCTCTCTCTCTCTCTCTGTCTCTCTCTCTCTCTCCTCTCTCTCTCTCTCTCTCTCTCTCTCTCTCTCTCTCTCTCTCTCTCTCTCTCTCTCTCTCTCTCTCTCCTTTCCCTAGGCGAGGCAGAGGGAGAGGATGAATGATGAACACAACAAGCGTCTGTCTGACACGGTGGACAAGCTGCTGTCTGAGTCTAACGAAAGGCTTCAGCTCCATCTCAAGGAGAGGATGGCTGCTCTGGAGGACAAGGTACTACTTACCGGCCCACTCACACCCTCTCACACCTCTTCACACTTAGCATAGTTCCCACTCAAAACAGTCAACACTTCAACTAAAACCAATACCCCTTCATTTCACACACACCTGAGTTCCCACTCAAAACAGTCAACACAATCGTCTTCATCCAGTTTCTATTCAAGACTGTTGTCACTTCAATATTAAACCCACTCTGGCTCTAAACAGCTACTCTGGAATACAGTCCGGACCTCATGGCATTGATAATGTGTAATTACAGATGTTGTTATGCAGTAGACCTAATAAAGTTTTTTTTAATGGTGAACCTTTCAGAATGCTCTTTCTGAGGAACTTTCTAACATGAAGAAGATCCAGGACGACCTTCTAGCAAACAAGGTATATCAAGAGATAATTCCATTTTCACATACTATAATTAAATATTTCAATTGTATTAACTTATTCTCTCTTTCTTTCCCTGTTTCAGGACCAGCTGATAGCCGAGCTGGAGAGGATTCAGCTGGAGTTGGACCAGCTCAGACTGAGACCTGGGGGTCCTGCTATTCCAGGTCTCCCTCTCTTCCTCAACACACCTCCTACACACCTCATACAGCTGCTGCCTATGAATGTGGCTGGCAGTATTGTAACCAAGTAGTATAAGTGGTTTGAAGTGTTATGTGCTTAATATAACCTCTCTCTCCTACTCTCAGTGTAGGTTCAGGTGTGGCCTATACATATGGAGCAGAGAGGCTGGATGCATGTACATTCCAGTTATCTCTCCCACTCACTGTCTATATCAGTCTATCTTTCTCTTCTCCCTCTCTCTGTGTTTTTCTCTCTCTCTCTCTCTCTCTCCCTCCCTACCTCTCTCAGGTCTCTCCCAGGCAGTGCTCTGGAGCTGAGGTACTCCCACGGGGGCGGCTCCCTCCCCACGGGCTCCACCGCTCACCTGGATCACTACGGTAACTCCAACACAGTGGCTGTGGTCAGGCGGACTCATCGCGGGCGCTGGAGCACAGCCCGGGAGGACACCAGCAAGGTCAGAGGTCACATGATCACATGATCACCTTTGACGTGTCTAATATTGATAATGATATAGTCACAATGGTATAGTTGATATGGTCATAAGCATCACAACACAACAAACTGAGCCTTCTCTGTGTGTATGTGTGTCTGCATGCTTGCATGTGTGTTTGTGCGTATGTGTATGTGTGCAGTACGGGGACTGGGACAGTGGGTCAGCACTGCTGAGGACCGGGTTTGAGGGGGGTGTGGACCACGGTTGCTCTGACGATGAGGACGACAGAGAGACACTGTTTGGCTCGGAGCTGCTGTCTCCCAGCGGACAGACTGATGTCCAGACACTGGCCATCATGCTGCAGGAACAACTAGAGGCAATCAACAAGGAGATCAAGTAAGGGAGGTGGAGGAAGGGATGCAGGTAGAGAGGTGCTGTGATTGTGTACAAGCAGTTTAGATCAAATGCAGGTGGAGAAGATTCATCCGAGGTTTCTTTTCATTTTCTCATTCAAGACCAACATTCAAGACCAACATTCATTGGTCTTCCGTCTGACATGCTCCTAAATCTCCCGTCTTTCCCTCTTCTCCCCTTTTCACTCTGTTTACCCTCTCTCTCTCCGACCTGTTTGTCTGTCTATCTCCCCCCCCCCATTCTCTCTGTCAGGCTGATCCAGGAAGAGAAGGAGAGTACAGAGTTGCGGGCGGAGGAGATCGAGAGCAGGGTTAGCAGTGTGGCTCTGGACGGTTCCCCCATCCCACCCTCCTCCCTGGGGAGGGACAGTATGGGACGCGGCTTCATCCCTCAATCCCTCACCTCCTCCACCCTGGCCTCCCCTTCTCCCCCCAGTTCTGGGGTCTCCACCCCTCGCCTGTCCCACTCCCCTCACCGCGAGACAGATAGACAGGTACAGCTGCTCTGTCTGTGTATCTGTGTGGGTGTGTTGGGAATGTGTGAGTCTTTGTGTGTGTCAGTGGAGGCTGCTGAGGGGAGGACGGCTCATAATAATGTCTGGAACAGAGTGAATGAAATTACATTAAACAAACACATTTTTGATAACATATTTACAGTATTTCACTTTTTAATGTGTTTAGTATTGCTTTCTAGGTGTTGTCTAATAAATGCTGTAACTACTTCCTCTTCAATTCAGGGTTTATTGGAAAAAGCTGTTGAAAAGAGGACATTGTATTATCATTTCTTTGTACTCCCTGACGAAGGCCATGCAGCCGAAACGCGGCAGAGTTTTTAAACTTTGTTTCCATTGAACATGCCATACAAAATAAAGGCATTTTAATGAATTATATGAAGAGTGTCTTGGTCCTCCTTTCTTTTTGATGACCCATTTACCCCTTTTACCAAAGAGCACCTTCTGTCTACCAAAATCTACTATTGTGTACCTGTACCCTTCCTCCTTTTTCTACATGAAAACCATGCTTGGAAGTATTTGATATCATTCCACTCCAGACATTACCACAAGCTCATCCTCCCCAATTAAGGGGTCACCAACCTCCTGTGGTGTGTGTACATGCGTGCGTACAGTATACATACTGTATAAGGCCCTTAAATGTGTTCCAACTTTACCCACCAGAACAACAAAGAGGATGATCGGTCCCTTGCCCTTCTTGACTCCACCCCTCCACCCACCCCCCGAGCGCTGCGACTTGACAGGATGACCCTCACCCACCCAGGGGCCATGATGGACGACCCCAGGGAATTCCGCAGGTATGACAGCCAATCATCATCGAGGAAACCCTGAAGTGCTCATATGATTCGGTCCTTTCCTGTTTCTCTTATTCCATCTGTCTCTTCTGTCTCTCAGTCTGTCAGCAGACGGCAGCAGTTCCAACAGCAGTCAGGACTCTCTCCACAAAGCCAGTAAAAAGAAAAGCATCAAGTCTTCCATCGGCCGCCTTTTTGGGAAGAAGGAAAAGGGAAGGATGGGCCCGGCTGGGCGAGAGTCTGCCTCTCTGGGTGAGAGAGAATTGAAATTATACTCGAAAAGCGACATAGTCCATGACTTTAAATGTGTTTCAACTGCAACAGGTCAAAGTCCACCTGGTGTTGACACCCATATTTGTCGTCTTTGTAACCCATGACCCCCTGTGTCTCTCAGCCTCTACGCCTTCTGAGGACCTGGGTACTGGGGATTCTATGGGACTGACCAAGGGAAGCATGACAGGAACTGTTGACAACCGCCGCAGCAAAAGGAAGTGGGTCTCAGGGAATATCACCCTCCGATTCATTTCTCTCCTGAAGTCATTTCTCTGTTCCACTGCTTTTCTTCCACTCTTTCAGAAAGCACTTTTCGTTTTATGTTTATTCAACCTCTGTTTCCCCTGGTCTCTCTCTCCCAGACATGAGCTGCTGGAGGAGGCGTGTCGTCAGGGTCTTCCCTTTGCATCCTGGGATGGACCCACTGTGGTCTCCTGGCTAGAGGTAATCATAGATGTTTGATAGATAGATGGGAAACCTTTATAGCCATATAAACCCTCACGATCACTACATTTTAGCCAATCTGTTTCTTGCTCACCTCTTTCCCTCTCTACTCCAGCTGTGGGTAGGAATGCCAGCATGGTACGTGGCAGCCTGTCGTGCCAACGTGAAGAGTGGCGCCATCATGGCCAACCTGTCTGACACAGAGATCCAGAGGGAGATTGGCATCAGTAACCCCCTGCACCGCCTCAAACTGAGACTGGCCATCCAGGAGATGGTGTCCCTCACCAGCCCATCTGCTCCGGCCAGCAATCGCTCTGTTAGTAGTCTCACTAGTACACACTCACAGAACACAAACCATGTAGACACAATTATAGGGGTACACATGATACTATATTGATATACACACACATACGTACAGGTAACTGCCAAAATAAAGGAAACACCAACATAAAGTGTCTTAATAGGGCGTTGGGCCACCATGAGCCACCAGAACAGCTTCAATGTGCCTTGACACAGTCTACAAGTGTCTGAAACTCTATGGGAGAGATGTGACACCATTCTTCTATGAGAAATTCCATTATTTGGTGTTTTTTTGATAGTGGTGGAAAACGCTGTTTCAGGCACCACTCCAGAAGCTTCCATATGTGTTCACTTGGGTTGAGATCTGGTGACTGAGACGGCCATGGCATGTGGTTTACATCGTTTTCATGCTCATCAAACTATTCAGTGACCACTCGTGCCCGGTGGATGGGTGCATTGTCATCCTATGGGGGCATAGAAATGGTAGCCAAAATAATGGCCTGCCCAACATTTTTATACATGACCCTAAGCATGATGGGATGGTGATTGCTTAATTAACTCAGGAACCACACCTGTATGGTAGCACCTGCTTTCAATATACTTTGTGTCCCTCATTTACTGAAGTAGTTCCATTATTTTGGCAGTTACCTGTATATGCTCATTTACATTATGTGTAGAGATTAACATAAAAATGTTACATGCATTCACAGCAGACTCATCAACACACAAACATTTGAGTTTTTCTGACGATCATGTTTTCTTTCTCTCCTGTCTTGTGACCACAGTCGACCAGTAACGTGTGGATGACCCATGCTGAGATGGAGTCGTTAAACGCAGCCACCAAACCGGTAAGTATGTCCTGTTATGTTAATGTCTCAACATTTTCGAGACATTTAACACTGACGTTCATCTAACATTGACGTATATCAAAGGAGGTTGGTGGCACCTTAATTGAGGAGGACGGGCTCATAGTAATGGCTGGAAAGGAATTAGTGGAATGGTATCGAAACACATCATGTTTCCAGGTGTATGATACCATTCCATTCACTCCATTCCAGACATTATTATGAGACGTCCTCCCCTCAGCAGCCTCCTGTGATCTACAGTGCAATCGAAAAGTATTCAGACCCATTCACTTTTTCCACATTTTGTTAAATTACAACCTCATTCTAAAATGGATTAAATTATAATTTTTCCTCATCAATCTACACACAATACCCCATAATGGCAATTGAAAACAAGCTATTAGAAATGTTTGTAAATTTATTAAAAATAAAAAACTGAAATACCTTATTTACATAAATAAGTATTCAGACCCTTTGCTATGACACTTGAAATTGAGCTCAGGTGCATCCTGTTTCCATTGATCATCCTTGAGATGTTTCTACAACTTGATTGGAGTCCACCTGTGGTAAATTTAAATTGATTGGACATGATTTGGAAGGGCACACCTGTCTATATAAGGTCCCACATTTGACAGTGCATGTCAGAGCAAAAACCAAGCCATGAGGTCGAAGGAATTGTCTGAAGAGCTCCGAGACAGGATTGTGTCGAGGCACAGATCTGGGGAAGGGTACCAAAACATTTCTGCAGCATTGAAGGTCCCCAATACCACAGTGGCCTCCATCATTATTAAATGGAATAAGTTTGGAACTACTGTTCTCCTACTACTTCTCCCATCTCTGTGGAGATGGGAGAATCTTCCAGAAGGGCAACCATCTCTGCAGCACTCCACCAATCAGGACTTTATGGTAGATTGGCCAGACAGAAGCCACTCCTCAGTAAAATGCACATGACAACCCGCTTGGAGTTTGCCAAAAGGCACCTAAAGGACTTTCAGACCATGAGAAACAAGATTCTCTGGTCTGATGAAACCAAGATTGAACTCTTTGGCCTGAATGCCAAGCATCACGTCTAGAAGAAACCTGGCACCATCCCTACAGTGAAGCATGGTGGTGGCAGCATCATGCTGTGGGGATGTTTTTCAGCAGCAGGGACTGGGAGACTAGTCAGGATCGAGGGAAAGATGAACAGAGCAAAGTACAGAGAGATCCTTGATGAAGACCTGCACCAGAGCGCTCAGGACATCAGACTGGGGCGAAGGTTCACCTTTTAACAGGATAACAACCCTAAGCACACAAACAAGACAATGCAGGAGTGGCTTCGGGACAAGTCTCTGAATGTCTTTGAGAGGCCCAGCCAGAGAAGAATGTGAGAAACTCCCCAAATACAGGTGTGCCAAGCTTGTTGCGTCATACCCATGAAGACTTGAGGCTGTAATCGCTGCCAAAAGTGTCTGAATACTTATGTAAATGTCATATTTCAGTTTTTTATTTGTAATACATTTGCAAACATTTCTAAAAACCTGTTTTGATTTGTCATTATGGGGTACTGTGTGTAGATTGATGAGGGAAAAAAAAACATTTTAATACATTTCATTTTAGAATAACTCTGTAACATAACAAAATGTGGAAAAGGTCAAGGGGTCTGACTACTTTCCGAATGCACTGTAAATATATATTGCTCTACAGTTATAACTTATACTGCTCAGTTAGGAGTTAAACTCTTTCTCTCTCTCCCTCTGACTCTCCTCTCTCTCTCTCTCTCTCTCTCTCCCTTTCTGAGTTTGTGGGACTACTAGGTCTTGGTGTTGAGCATCTTCTTCTCTCCCTCTAGTTTCTGTTTCAGTGTAAACTGCTTCACACTAATGACCCGTTCACTAAACTTCTTCACACTAATGACCCGTTCACTAACACAGTGTTCCTCCCCTTTGTCTTCTCCTTCCTGTTTACTCTCTTCTCCCCTCCTCCCTCTGCTTTTCCTCCATCCATCTGTCTTGCCTGCTCCCCCTATCCTGCTCTGCCTCTGTTCTCTCGCTCTTTCTGCCCATGTCTCTCTCTCTCCTGTCCATTTGCTGCATCTAAGGAGCTGAAAGAGATTAGCTGGGATCAGGTAAGGAATGGGAGCACTGTATTAAATGGCATCAACATATAACACACTAATTACACTATTGTATGTGGCCATTGAAAAACAAATGATTCATATAGAAAAGTACTATAAGTAATAATCAAACTACAACTGAAACAAATGAGACACGAGTGAAGGAGTCCTTTTCTGCATCTCAGATCCTGGCCTATGGGGATATGAACCATGAGTGGGTGGGTAACGACTGGCTGCCCAGCCTGGGTCTGCCCCAGTACCGCTCCTACTTCATGGAGTCCCTGGTAGACGCCCGCATGCTGGACCACCTGACCAAGAAGGAGCTGAGGGGACAGCTCAAAATGGTGGACAGCTTCCATAGGTACGTATGGCCTGCTCTCGTCTGTCTGTCTCTCGCTCTCTCTTTCTGTTGCTGTTATTAACCTCGGCATCTGGGTGGGGAGGCGTTTTTCTGCCTCAAGGGGGTGGTGAAAAGCAAATAGACAAAATTCCAGTTTCTGCAAATGAACAATGAATTCTTCTTCTGCAACTGTTTCCCACTCCCACTTCACTCACAGCCTTTCCTTTTCTGTCTGTCATTCTTTCTCTCCCTTCCTCTGTTGACACTCTAGCTCTCTCTCTGATGTGTGACTGTGTGTTCGTGGCATGGGAAACGTGCAGGTGTTAAAGGATATGTTGAAAGATTTCCTGCTGTTGTGACACTCTCACTCTGCAGGTGTGTCTCCAGGCCTGCTCGGGGTCAAAGACACGAGTGCTCTAATACTTTTTCTGAGTACAGATGAGAGTCAGTCGCCATGCCCTCTATTAACCACCTGACCTTTTGACCTCTCTTGACCTTTCTCAGGGTTAGTTTGCATTATGGCATAATGTGTCTGAAGCGCTTGAACTACGACCGCAAAGAGCTAGAGAGGAGGAGAGAAGACAGCCAGCACCAGAACAAAGGTGTGTTCCTCCTCTCTGACATTAAACCCTTTGTTCCAATTTAGTGCTTCTCATCCATCCATCCATCCAACCAATCCTCCATTCAGTAACAATCAAAGCCTTGATTGATGGTTAGTAGAAGTTGTTTCACTGCTTGGCTTGAGCAAAAGTCTGCACCCACATTGGCCCTGTCAGTGTAAGATCCAGTCACCCTGTAGGTTTCTTTGAGTGAGAATCAGGTGTTCTGATATTTTCTGACAGATGTCTTCGTCCCACTACCCCTCTGCGTAGATGTGATGGTGTGGTCCAACGAGCGTGTGATGTGCTGGGTGCAGAACATCGGGCTGAAGGAGTACGCTGACAACCTGACAGAAAGCGGGGTCCATGGGGCCCTCCTGGCTCTGGATGACACCTTCGACTACACAGACTTGGCCCTGCTGCTGCAGATACCCAATCAGAACACACAGGTACACCCATCTAACCAATCAGAACACACAGGCATGCACAAGCCTCACCCCACCCACTAATCAGAAGTGATTAAATGCCTTCCCCTGCTCAGATGTTGCATGCAACAACGATGGTTGTCTGCCACGTCATCTACTGTGTCTTCGGGACCAGATTTCTATGACATATGATGTGGGTAGCAGATACTTCAAGATAAAAGTTTATTGGTCACGTACACAGATTTGCAGATGTTATCGCAGGTGCAGCGAAATGCTTTTCACACTTCAAATACCTATCCAGGCATTGTAATATATGTCATGCGTCAGCAACGCATGGACAGAGAAACGCGCCCATGAACTGGATTTTTACTGCACCTGTATCTCAGTAACAGTGTCCCCAGGCTAACTGCTGGCTGGTGGATGACAGTTGTATCTCAGTAACAGTGTCACCAGGCTAACTGCTGGCTGGTGGATGACAGTTGTATCTCAGTAACAGCGTCCCCAGGCTAACTGCTGGCTGGTGGATGACAGTTGTATCTCAGTAACAGTGTCACCAGGCTAACAGCTGGCTGGTGGATGACAGTTGTATCTCAGTAACAGTGTCACCAGGCTAACTACTGGCTGGTGGATGACAGTTGTATCTCAGTAACAGCGTCCCCAGGCTAACTGCTGGCTGGTGGATGACAGCTGTATCTCAGTAACAGCGTCCCCAGTGGCTGATGGATGACAGCTGTATCTTAGTAACAGCGTCCCCAGGCTAACTGCTGGCTGGTGGATGACAGCTGTATCTCAGTAACAGCGTCCCCAGGCTAACTGCTGACTGGTGGATGACAGTTGTATCTCAGTAACAGTGTCACCAGGCTAACTGCTGACTGGTGGATGACAGTTGTATCTCAGTAACAGCGTCCCCAGGCTAACAGCTGACTGGTGAATGACAGTTGTATCTCAGTAACAGTGTCACCAGGCTAACTGCTGGCTGGTGGATGACAGTTGTATCTCAGTAACAGTGTCACCAGGCTAACTGCTGGCTGGTGGATGACAGTTGTATCTCAGTAACAGTGTCACCAGGCTAACTACTGGCTGGTGGATGACAGTTGTATCTCAGTAACAGCGTCCCCAGGCTAACTGCTGGCTGGTGTATGACAGCTGTATCTCAGTAACATCGTCCCCAGGCTAACTGCTGGCTTGTGGATGACAGTTGTATCTCACTAACAGTGTCACCAGTGGCTGGTGGATGACAGTTGTATCTAAGTAACAGCGTCTCCATGCTAACTGCTGGCTGGTGGATGACAGTTGTATCTCAGTAACAGCGTCCCCAGGCTAACTGCTGAATGGTGGATGACAGCTGTATCTCAGTAACAGCATCCCCAGTGGCTGATGGATGACAGCTGTATCTTAGTAACAGCGTCCCCAGGCTAACTGCTGGCTGGTGGATGACAGCTGTATCTCAGTAACAGCGTCCCCAGGCTAACTGCTGACTGGTGGATGACAGTTGTATCTCAGTAACAGCATCCCCAGGCTAACAGCTGACTGGTGGATGACAGTTGTATCTCAGTAACAGCATCCCCAGGCTAACAGCTGACTGGTGGATGACAGTTGTATCTCAGTAACAGCGTCCCCAGGCTAACTGCTGACTGGTGGATGACAGTTGTATCTCAGTAACAGCATCCCCAGGCTAACAGCATCCCCAGGCTAACAGCTGACTGGTGAATGACAGTTGTATCATCCCCAGGCAAACAGCTGACTGGTGGATGACAGTTGTATCTCAGTAACATCCCCAGGCTAACAGCTGGCTGGTGGATGACAGTTGTATCTCAGGCATGCAGGTGAAACTTATAGTAGTGTATATCAAATGAAGTGACTTGCCTGATTCTAATCTGTACTCCCTTCTCTCACATCTCTCCTCTAGGCCAGACAACTCCTAGAGAAGGAATACAACTCCCTCATCTCTATGGGAACAGAGAGAAGACCAGATGAGGTATTAAAGAACACAGTAGACTTAGTTCAGAGACTATGTGAAGACCGCATTTTCCACCTCATACAAGTCATTCTTTCTAACTTGACAGTTTGACAATGTTGACCGACATAACCTTTTTTCTTTATTTCTCTCTCTCCCCACCCCCTCTTTTCTCTCCCCATTTCCCCCCTTCTCTCTACCCGCCCCCTCCATTAGGATGGGACTAAGACGTTCACCCGCTCCCCTTCCTGGAGGAAGATGTTCAGGGAGAAGGACCTTAGGGGGGTGACCTCGGACTCATCGGAGAACCTGCCTGCTAACTTCCGTGCCTCCGCCATCTCCACACCCTCCGTGACCCTGAGAAAGGTTCAGAGTGATGGTGAGAAGGATGAACTCTCTCCCTCTCTCTCCCTTTGGCCACGCTCTCAGATCCCTATTTGTTCCGCTTCTTACACCTCCAGGGCTATTCTTCTATTATCACTCAGAAGGTCACGCTTTGGACAATTTATGACCCCTTAAAACCCTGGATAACACATATTTACTATGGGCTAGTCATACTGATTTATTAATCGAGAAAAACAACTGACTTTGTCTTGAAGCGGGTTGCATGTTACATTAGAGAAGAAGTGTAAGACCAGTGTCACATGCGAGTATGTTCAGATGTACCCCATTCATAGAAGCTTACTAACGATTGATGATAGTTTTTGCGATTGATGATAGTATTTTCTGTCTGGGGGAAGTTTTGTTAAAAGCCCTGACGCTTGCTCTAAACGTTAACACGCATCGTTTGCGGTACAGTTTTGGAAACATAAGGAACTTGTTTTTCATATCAGCGAGAAATAATTTTCTAAAAACAAAAGGTTAAATTACTACACACATTTCTAGGGTTCCCACACGGCCATATTTCCAATGTTACAGCGCTTGACAGAGAAGAGTAGACTACCTGTGCTAGCATTCGGCGTCTCAGAACATCTGTGTGTAAAAGGAAGACGGACACCACAAACGTGTTGTCACTGAAAGATACTGTCGGACGCCACAAACGTGTTGTCACTGAAAGATACTGTCGGACGCCACACACGTGTTGTCACTGAAAGATACTGTCGGACGCCACAAATGTGTTGTCACTGAAAGATACTGTCGGACGCCACAAACGTGTTGTCACTGAAAGATACTGTCGGACGCCACAAACGTGTTGTCACTGAAAGATACTGTCGGACGCCACAAACGTGTTGTCACTTAAAGATACTGTCGGACGCCACAAACGTGTTGTCACTGAAAGATACTGTCGGACGCCACAAACGTGTTGTCACTGAAAGATACTGTCGGACGCCACAAACGTGTTGTCACTGAAAGATACTGTCGGACGCCACAAACGTGTTGTCACTTAAAGATACTGTCGGACGCCACAAACGTGTTGTCACTGAAAGATACTGTCGGACGCCACAAACGTGTTGTCACTGAAAGATACTGTCGGACGCCACACACGTGTTGTCACTGAAAGATACTGTCGGACGCCACAAATGTGTTGTCACTGAAAGATACTGTCGGACGCCACAAACGTGTTGTCACTGAAAGATACTGTCGGACGCCACAAACGTGTTGTCACTGAAAGATACTGTCGGACGCCACAAACGTGTTGTCACTTAAAGATACTGTCGGACGCCACAAACGTGTTGTCACTGAAAGATACTGTCGGACGCCACAAATGTGTTGTCACTGAAAGATACTGTCGGACGCCACAAACGTGTTGTCACTGAAAGATACTGTCGGACGCCACAAACGTGTTGTCACTGAAAGATACTGTCGGACGCCACAAACGTGTTGTCACTTAAAGATACTGTCGGACGCCACAAACGTGTTGTCACTGAAAGATACTGTCGGACGCCACAAACGTGTTGTCACTGAAAGATACTGTCGGACGCCACAAACGTGTTGTCACTGAAAGATACTGTCGGACGCCACAAACGTGTTGTCACTGAAAGATACTGTCGGACGCCACAAACGTGTTGTCACTTAAAGATACTGTCGGACGCCACAAACGTGTTGTCACTGAAAGATACTGTCGGACGCCACAAACGTGTTGTCACTGAAAGATACTGTTGTCGGACGCCACAAACGTGTTGTCACTTAAAGATACTGTCGGACGCCAAAAACGTGTTGTCACTGAAAGATACTGTCGGACGCCACAAACGTGTTGTCACTGAAAGATACTGTCGGACGCCACAAACGTGTTGTCACTGAAAGATACTGTCGTGTTGTCACTTAAAGATACTGTCGGACGCCACAAACGTGTTGTCACTGAAAGATACTGTCGGACGCCACAAACGTGTTGTCACTGAAAGATACTGTCGGACGCCACAAACGTGTTGTCACTGAAAGATACTGTCGGACGCCACAAACGTGTTGTCACTGAAAGATACTGTCGGCTCAACTGTTTTAAAACCAGTTAAAATAGTCTACAGTAAGTGTATATTTTGCCTTTGTGAAATTATTTTGTTGTGACATGAAAGTAGAGGACGTTGTGTTTCTAAAATCTTATCACAATTGAGAGTCGAATCACGTTTAGATTAAGTATTTTGCCTATAAACAGAACATGTAAGGTCCTAGGATTATAAGGAGTAACATTAGGCTCCTTCCGTCCATTATTGGGCTTGTTCCAACACTGATGGCATTAGCTTGGATATTCATATGCAAAACCTCCAGTGGCTCGCTCCTACAGGACACAGCAGGTTCAGAGGGCAAGGCTACCACAAATTCCCCCTCCCACAACTTTATAATAGTACATCATGGAAAAGTTCAATGCTATTTAGTTGTTATTTTGATGTTTCTCTCTCCTTCTCGCTTAGTGAACTCTGGGCCTCGCGGTGAGGTAGCCTCAGTCAGGACATACTCTTGCTGAAGGACACAGAGGTGAGAAGCCCTCAATCAATACATTAAACACATGTAGTAGCTAGTTAGTTAGTTTTCTCATGGTTTGATTTGCAATAAAACCTTCAGGCATGCCAGATAGCTTCCATGTGTGCATATTGAAGTGGTTTGACTCATTTTCAAGCTACATTGTTTGTTGTGGTGTTGTGACCTTTGGTTATATCATTGTTTGTGGGTGAGGTCTTTAGCGGTGGGCTTGGTTCATTGGTTGATGGGGATTTGGTTTGAGTGAAGTCAGGAGGACAGTAGTGTGCATGAGAGTAAACCTGTGTTTCTCCTCAGGACCATGGTGACTGGATCACGACTGGACTGCCCTCCTCTCATTCATTCACAGGAGGGGAAAGCAGCAGAGAAGCAATGAATATATACATTTATTAAATATAAATCTATTGGTTTGACCATTCTGCAATAACAGAGATAAAGAAGAAATGACAGAGATGGAGAAATAACAAAGGGAAAAGAACATGAAGAATGTATGAAATATTGACAGGATATATACTGTACGTACATGGATAGAGGGGTAGGATGACGCAGGACGACTGTTTTATCTCTCTCTTTGTTCTGTCTCAATATGTGATTGTGCGATGTGGAGTTGTGTGCTGAAGAGGAGGAGACTGTTAGCTGTCAGGGGTTCTCCTAAGTTGGTTAGAGTGCTGCAGTAAAACCATGTCCCCATTCAGGCCGCCATCTTGGCTCCAGCCACATCAGAGCGGCAGCAAGCCGCTCCTCTACTCATGGTTTATCCATTGGCACCTTGAAAGCTGAGAGGCTCTAGTGTAATCTCTTTTGAATGGAATCTATTGTGGAGATCAAAGGCCGGGCCACAGCAGCTACGATACGATAGGGTGGGGGGCCACAGCAGCTACGATACGATAGGGTGGGTGGCCACAGCAGCAAGGATACGATGGGATGGGGGGCCACAGCAGCAAGGATACGATGGGATGGGAGGGGGCCACAGCAGCAAGGATACGATGGGATGGGAGGGGGCTACAGCAGCAAGGATACGATGGGATGGGGGGACCACAGCAGCGGGGATATGATGGGATGGGGGGCCACAGCAGCAAAGATACGATGGGATGGGGGGCCACAGCAGCAAGGATACGATGGGATGGGGGGCCACAGCAGCAAGGATACGATGGGATGGGGGGCCACAGCAGCGGGGATACGATGGGATGGGGGGCCACAGCAGCAAGGATACGATGGGATGGGGGGCCAGAGCAGCAAGGATACGATGGGATGGGGGGCCACAGCAGCAAGGATACGATGGGATGGGGGGCCACAGCAGCTACGATACGATAGGGTGGGGGGCCACAGCAGCTACGATACGATAGGGTGGGGGCCACAGCAACTACGATACGATAGGGTGTGGGGCCACAGCAGCTACGATACGATAGGGTGGGGGGCCACAACAGCGGGGATATGATGGGATGGGGGGCCACAGCAGCGGAGATACGATGGGATGGGGGGGCCACAGCAGCGGGGATACGATGGGATGGGGGGGCACAGCAGCGGGGATACGATGGGATGGGGGGCCACAGCAGTGAGGATATGATGGGATGGGGGGCCACAGCAGTGGGGATACGATGGGATGGGGGGCCACAGCAGTGAGGATACGATGGGATGGGGGGCCACAGCAGTGAGGATACAATGGGATGGGGGGCCACAGCAGCGGGGATACAATGGGATGGGGGGCCACAACAGCGGGGTTGAAGGGATGGGGGTCCACAGCAGCGAGGATAAGATGGGATTTGGGGTCCACAGCAGCGGGGGTACGATGGGATTTGGGGGCCACAGCAGCGGGGGTACGATGGGATTTGGGGGCCACAGCAGCGGGGATAAGATGGGATGGGGGCCATACAGCTGTGATGTCATTTGTAGGTATCCACTAAAGCCAGTTAAATTAGAGTGGGGGGACATGTTGTTGAAGCCAGGTTACATACTGCAGGTCTAGTACAAAGCCCAGGGTAATGGCTTTCTCGATGTGGTGGACTTCACAGCTCTCATCATCAGCTCAGGTTCATTGGGTGCCCCTGGAAGACGAGGGGAAAGATGGAGGTGTGACGAAGGTGAGATAAAACAGTCAAAGTGACCAGAAGAAAAGAGGATGGAGACGATTAATTTACTGCACGCAAGTCATAACAGAAACCAAGAGAGGAAGGATGATAAGCAGATCCAGGAAGAGAGAAGAGACTGTTGGAAGTCAAGAAAAACCTTTAGCTTCTGTGTTACGATGCATGTCAAACAACTAAGATGACAATGAAGTCAACTTTGGGGGGTAAAGATGATACACGTATATCTGTAGAAATCTAACCTATGAGGATGAAAGCCTGGGGAACAATTTGTAAAATGTGTGTATTTTTATTTTTATGTTTTTATGATAACTATATTTATTTTCGTTATGTATGTATGTATTGAATAATTGTATGTACATGTTCATTTAATACTTAATTCTTACTAATTTAATTTGACCTAATTTGAAAAGTAAATATGAAACATTAAAAATGGTCATTAAAATATGCTACTGTATGTGTACATTTTGAAAACAAATTGTGTTATGATTGGAAAAAAAATATGAATGACAAAGATGATAATACAAATTGAAAATAACACCTGCAAATGAAACAGTAATGAAGATGATAGTGATAAAAAGACAAAATAAATGGACTTGTGGTACAACACATCCCAATGTGTGCGTTCTCACTTTGTGTACCTGGGGTTGGCACGTGTGTAGACAACAGGAGAGTGTAAGGGGAGGAGAGGCAGTGGTTTGTGTATTTGTGAGAAGAATGTTCAGCATGTATATACTGTATGTGTATACGACAGAAAGAGAGACAACACACACCGATAGATCACACCATTGACACTTGCCGGGAAAGACCATTATGCATAAAAATCATGATAAAATAAGTTATAATAGTTTATCTTTTACTTATGGAATAAGAAACAGGCCTTTACAATATACATACATGTATTACAAAAATCCAGATGTATAAATATGTTGTACTGCATATACTATAGAGTGCAGAGTTCAAACTGCAAACTGAGGCGAATGGAATTCTTCAATCATCTAATGATCTAACTACAGGGAGAGATAGAGATAAAATGCTTCTGTGGTTGTCACACTGCTGCATGGTTTCTATTGGTCACTCAAATGTTCTGATCACATATGACTGGCTACACTGTAAATGGACTGTTGCTCTCATGACAACAGTATGGGCATCATGATGACACCCAGCATTGTGCTCACAGTATACATGGCTCAATTCTCCTCTCTATCTTACTATTAAAGCAGTCAGTGATAATGTTCTCTGTGAGACTTCACAAAGGAGGACTGGGGATGGTCAGTGCTCAGTATGGAATGTTGAGCAGTATCAGGCTAAATCACTAGGTGCTGCCAGTCCCTTCCTCTCCCATTCAGAGCAGAGGCCAGACGCCAGAGACTGGAATCATGTAGCAACAACAAACCTATCAATCCACATACCTTTCGCTATAAATATACATACTTTCATACATAAAAGCATACTGATCACATATTGTACACATATATAAAGAAATATATTAATTTAAAACTCATGGTTACATACAGTATTACTCAGCAATAACATGTATGACATGAAGACAATTATGAAACAAACAGTACTTTTCTAAAATCGCTATTTTGATATGAAAGTTTTCCCTAAGTTGTATTGTTGAGGTTTTATTGTTTTTGTGTAGTCACTCTCACTGAGCCCGTGATGGGTGGAGGGGTTGTCTCGCCTACACTCGTTAAAGAAAGTGCTATCTAGAACCTAAGGGTTCTTTGGCTGTCCCCATTGGAGAACCCTTTGAAGAACCCATTTTGGTTCCAGGTAGAACCCTTTCCACAGAGGGTTCTACATAGAACTAAAAAGTGTTCTCCTATGGGGACAGCCGAAGAACCCTTTTGGAACCCTTTTTGTAAGAGTGCAGCTATCATACGAAGAATGCACCAATGTAAGTCGCTCTGGATAAGAGGCACCCTGGCCTATAAAGTAACACCTACTGTCTCACTGACATTACATCCAATGTCCCAAGCATCATCTGTGTTAACATTTCTTCCACATGATCCTCTCCACCTTTCCTCCATCTCCTGCCCTCTCTCCCTTCCTCTGTTTTTCCTGGTTACTCTGGACAGTAGGACACACACGCAGGACGAGTTGATGCGGACCCATCTCCTGCCCACACTCCCTTCCTCTGTTTTTCCTGGTTACTCTGGACAGTAGGACACACACGCAGGACGAGTTGATGCGGACCCATCTCCTGCCCTCACTCCCTTCCTCTGTTTTTCCTGGTTACTCTGGACAGTAGGACACACACGCAGGACGAGTTGATGCGGACCCATCTCCTGCCCTCACTCCCTTCCTCTGTTTTTCCTGGTTACTCTGGACAGTAGGACACACACGCAGGACGAGTTGATGCGGACCCATCTCCTGCCCTCACTCCCTTCCTCTGTTTTTCCTGGTTACTCTGGACAGTAGGACACACACGCAGGACGAGTTGATGCGGACCCACCTCCAGCCCTGCAGACCGTTGTTGTCAACAGTGAGGGCTCGGACATATGTGTCCTTGGCCTTACACTGACTCACCCACTGTCTGATGTCCACGCCCCGGCAGCTGGCCCCGGACACACCTACGGGTCCTGTCCCTGTTCCTGCTGCCGAGGCCCCTGCCCCCCCCGCCTCCCGCTGCGGCCCACCACCCCTCTGCTGCCCCTCCTGGAGGCAGCGAGTCTCATAGAAGTACTGCTTCAGCGCCCCCTTGACTGTCTTGATCTCTGGCACGATGTTGACTGTTTTACCCCTATCGTCGATGACCGTCGTCTTGTCCGTTACCCACACACTCTCCGACTCGCACACCGGCATCTCACCCCGCCTGGTGTGGGACAAGTGCGAGCGCTTGTGCCTGGGGGAGGGGAGAGGGGGCTCCCTGGCCCCCCTGAGAGTGTCCATCCAGCTCAGCGGCACACTCCTGTCCACCTCTCTGTCCCCATGACCCTCCATGTGTCCGTCTGCGTCCGACACTTCCTCCTCCTCCTCCTTGTCCTCCTCCTCCTTGTCCTCTCCTTCTATGGGCAACATGCCTGACTCCAGCATGAGGAGGAGGGGCGGGTGCCTTGGAGGAGAGGAAGAGAAAAGGACCCGCGGGTGTGCATCTAAAAACAGCAGCTCTTGCTTCTCCTTTACACCTTCCAGCCCCTGACCCAGCCCTAACCCTAGTCCTACTTCCATTCCTTCCTCTGACAGATCCAGACCTTTCCCAGCCCCTGCCCCAGGTCCACCCTCCCTCCTCTCCTCTCCCCTGTTATCACTGCTCTCTGTCCTAGCCTCTGCTCTCTGCGGGGTCCTCTGACTGGAGGGATCTGGCCCAGTGTTACTGTGGTGTCCAGCATTAGTGGAAGGTTTGTAAGTTTCCACCACATACATGTTGGGAGGTCTGAGATCCTGTTCATCGGTCCTGGGGTCTAGAGAGTGATGATGGTTTTCCTTCTGAGCCATGTCTCTAAAGCTGCTGTCATCACCAGCTCTGCTGCTGTCTGGTTTATAGTCCCCTAGTACATAGTTCTCCTGGGAGGGGTAGTCCTGATGACTGCTGCCATTGGTGCTCCTGAGTTTTCCTCCATCAGTGTTAGAATATTTATTTAAACCAACGCTGCTCGTGTTTTCTGTAGGAAAATTGCTTTTTGACAGATAACTTTGTTGTTTTCGCTTCCCTTTCAAAGTTTTCACCTCCTCTTTAATTATGGAGGGGTTATTGTAGTCTTTCTTGACACCCGTCACGCTGAGGCGTTTTGTACTGTCTGCTCTTACAGAATCAGCAGTCACATTGTAGTTCTTCAGTGAAGCATTACTGTGGGAGTTGTAGTCCACAGAGGCCTGAGGAGCTGGACGTGTGGAGTAAGATCCGGGGGAGCGACTGGAAGAGTCATCGATGTCCTCTGTGTGGTTGTCCAGGCTACTGCCGGGCTCCGTCATCGCAGCAACAGTACTGGTCACAGGGCTGTGAGGGAAGGGCAGGGCCGAGGCGATCACCATGGCAACCAGGGGAAGCCAGTGCATCACTCCCAACACGTATCAACTGAGGATGGAGAGACGGGTATGGGGAGAGAGAGAAAGAGGAGAGACGGGTATGGGGTGAGAGAGAGAGAGGAGAGACGGGTATTGGGATAGAGAGAGAGAGAGGAGAGAGAGATGGGTATGGGGTGAGAGAGAGAGAGAGAGAGACAGGTATTGGGATAGAGAGAGAGAGTAGAGAGAGACAGATATGGGGTGAGAGAGAGAGAGAGGAGAGACGGGTATTGTGATAGAGAGAGAGAGAGAGAGAGAGAGATGGGTATGGGGTGAGAGAGAGAGAGAGACGGATATGGGGTGAGAGAGAGAGAGGAGAGACGGGTATTGGGATAGAGAGAGAGAGAGGAGAGAGAGACGGGTATGGAGAGAGAGAGGAGAGACGGGTATGGGGAGAGAGAGAGAGGAGAGACGGGTATGGGGAGAGAGAGAGGAGAGAGAGACGGATATGGAGAGAGGAGAGAGAGACGGATATGGAGAGAGAGAGAGAGAGAAAGAGGAGAGAAGAGAAATGGGGTTAAAACAGTATTCAATACAGTAAATGTAAAACAAGCCTTTTTACTGGTGCTAACCTGTAGCTTAACTGTTAACTCTAGAAGTAGCTTTATAATCTTAGCAGAACTCATGGAAAATGGGGAAAACTGCAGAAAGCTCAGTTTATCCATGTGAGGAGACTGGGACAATGGACATGCAGCAGAACAGATCCCCTGCCTGCCTGGTTGCCTGCCCGGTTGCCTGCCCGATTGGCTGCCCGGTTGCCTGCCCGATTGGCTGCCAGGTTGTTGGCCTTCAAATGGAGCCTCTATAATCCTGCTATGTGTGTCGACTGTGGTTCATTAATCTCACTGCCAAAGGAAATGAATTACAACTCAAGCAGTCATAATGAGGCCGTAGGGTTTCAAAAGGCTTTTTTCAACTTTTAAAGTGCGTAAAACATCAAATGTTTGTAGTTGCAGTTGGTCCTCTGTGCACAATCTATGGTTGAGTGCGAAGTGGTCAATTCTATAAACAGATTTGGTTTGGTGCGTATCAGTTTGCAAAAACATACATGTGCATACGAGTAAATACGCAAGCTTTGATCCAATAAATGTTTTGCCTTGTGGCAGAAAATAAGGAATTTCACAGTAATAACTGAACTAATCACTTAATTGTTGTTGTGACAGATGCTGAACTTAGAAAATTTTAAAAGTGAAACCAGAAATACTTGAAGAACAGTTTTTATTCTCAAAGGCTCCAGAAAATCCTGGCCCTTGGCCAATTCTCTGAAAGTTTACATCACAACCTCCTTTGAACGCAATGATGAATGATGAGTGATACCAGATAAACCTTTAAACGCTTCCCTAGTACTTCCAGAGAAGCTAAACACCTTCTTCGCACGATTTGAGGATAACACAGTGCCACCGACGTGGCCCGCTACCAAGGACTGTGGGCTCTCCATCTCCGTGGCCAACTTGAGTAAGACTTTTAAGCGTGTTAACCCTTGCAAGGCTGCCGGCCCAGACCGCATCCCAAGCCGCGTCCTCAGAGCATGTGCAGACCAGCTGGCTGGAGTGTTTACGGACATATTCAAACTCTCCCTATCCCAGTCGGCTGTCCCCACTTCCTTCAAGATGTCCACCATTGTTCCTGTACCCAAGAAAGCAAAGGTAACTAAACTAAATGACTATCTCCCCGTAGCACTCACTTCTGTCATCATGAAGTCCTTTGAGAGACTAGTGAAGGATCATATCACCTCTACCTTACCTGACACCCTAGACCCACTTCAATTTGCTTACCGCCCCAATAGATCCACAGACGATGCAATCGCCATCGCACAGCCCTATCCCATCTGGACAAGATGAATACCTACGTAAGAATGCTTTTCATTGACTATAGCTCAGTATCCAACATCATAGTACCCTCCAAGCTCATCATTAAGCTTGGGGCCCCCAGGTTTGAAGGTAGGAAACAACACCTCCACTTTGCTGATCCTCAACACAGGGGCCCCACAAGCGTGTGTGCACAGCCCCCTCCTATAATCCATGTTCACACATGACTGTGTGGCCACGCACGCCTCCAACTCAATCATCAAGTTTGCAGACGACACAGACTGATTGGACAGCCTAAAGGGATGATGAAACAGCCTAAAGGGATGATGAGACAGTCTAAAGGGAGAAGGTGAGGGAGAGTGGAAGAGTGTTGCCAGGAAAATAACCTCTCACGTAATGTCAACAAAACAAAGCTGATTGTGGAGTTTAGGAAACAGCAGCGGGAGCACCCCCCTATCCACATTGACGGGACCGCAGTGGAGAAGGTGGAAAGCTTCAAGTTCCTCGGCATACCCGTCACTGACAACCTGAAATGGTCCACCCAGACAGACATTGTAGTGAAGAAGGCACAACAGCGCCTCTTCAACCTCAGGAGGCTGAACAAATTTGACTTGATACCTAAAACCCTCACAAACCTTTACAGATGCATCCTGTCGGGCTGTATCACCACCTGGTATGGCAACTGCAGCGCACACAACCGCAGAGCTCTTCAGAGGGTGGTACGTTCTGCCCAACGCATCACCAGGGGCAAACTACCTGCCCTACAGCACCAGATGTCACAAGAAGGCCAAAAATGATAATCAAAGACAACAACCACCCGAGCCAATGCCTGTTCACCCCCCTATCATCCAGAAGGCGAGCTCAGTACAGGTGCATCAAAGCTGGGACCGAGAGACTGAAAAACAGCTTCTATCTCAAGGTCATCAGACTGTTAAATACTGTAGCCATCAGTAGCACCTTAGAGGCTGCTGCCCTATATACATATACTTGAAATCCCTGGCCACTTTAATAAGGGAACACTGGTCACTTTAATAAGGGAACACTAATCACTTTAATAATGTTTACATATTGCATTACTCATCTCATATGTATATACTGTATTCTATTCTACTCTGCTGTATCTTAGTCTATGCTGCTCATTTCTTGTCCAAATATTTCTATATTCTTAATTCCATTCCTTTACTTTGGATTTGTGTGTATTGTTTGTATTGTTGTGGAAATGTTAGATATTACTTGTTAGATATTATTGCACTGTTGGAGCTAGAAACACAAGCATTTCGCTACACCCGCAATAACATCTGCTAAACACGTGTATCTGACCAATAACATTTGGTTTTAACCAATTCCCCGATCCTCTGTCCTCTCACTCACACCTGCCACCAGAGGGCAAAGCAGACCATCATGTTCAACTTGATACGCTTTCAAGATAATATGGTAGTACAATAATAGTCTATTGACTGAGCTTCAATGTCATATCAGTATGTCAACTTTCATGTAGTTTCATGTAAAAGTGTAACATTAAGGATTTTTTGAAAGGACATTCTACTCCAAAATGTAATTATGTTCTCTTCCTTTAGAACTCTTCTGAAAATCGAGGACAGTTTCCTTTTATCTCATGACCTCAATGACATCACCAGCCA
The DNA here is from genome assembly GCF_036934945.1 of Oncorhynchus masou masou. Lineage (NCBI taxonomy): Eukaryota > Metazoa > Chordata > Actinopteri > Salmoniformes > Salmonidae > Oncorhynchus > Oncorhynchus masou. The sequence continues at coordinate 3,580,423 of NC_088226.1, forward strand.
ATTCTATATGAACCCTAAAAATAATTTAGGTAGCGTAAAGTTACTGTCATAATTATTACATACATCTACACATGTAGGATCTTAATTTGAGCCAGTTTGCTACAGCAGAAAAATAATCCTGCAGCTACAGGAAATGTAAATTATTATGTTGATTATAATTATCCTGCAGCAACAGGAAATGTAAATTATTATGTGGATTATAATTCATGGACATTTTTTTAGGGATTGATGATTTTCCCTTTACGAAAAATCAGTCTGAAATTTCAAAGTGGAAATTACAAACTTCAGCAGCCCTTTCAAACCTCAAATACACAACATGTTTTAAAATGTCCTGCAGGGCGATCAAATTAAGATCCTACATCTGTATTAATAGGGATGGCTCATAGAGATAGTTAGAGGACTCAACATTGTATCTGTCCCATTATGGTGTCTATAAGAGCATGGACAGCACCATTGAAGCCATCTCCATTTTGAAATAGTTAATTTTCACCTTCTACTACTTCTGAGTTGGTAAACAAACTGAAAAAGTGCATACTGACACCTGGAGTGTGTTGTTTGAACAGGTATGAAGCCAAGGTTGGTGATTTACTGTCACCTGCAGTTATGGCTGATCCCCCCCCCCCTCCTGATAACCTGGATGGAATTATGTGATCCTTCCTTAACCCATAGGAAGTCCCACCCAGTTGACTACTTCAAAATGGTAAAAGTCCTCAATGGCGCTGCCCATGCTCAAACTGGAATTTGGGCACTAGATTTGGGCACTATCTCTATGGTTGGCTGCACTTCCAGGATTACAAACTAGCTAGCTAGTTACCTGGGAGGTTTCTTGGAAGATCTGATGAGAATCTGAGGAAGATATGTAACTTGTTATAACTTGTCACTCTGAACTTGGCGCCAACAATTTAGCAGCGGCTATGCGCCACTGTTAAAGGAATATAAGGGAAACACTGATCAGTACAGCAGCAACACATGCCTTCCTCTGGTTCGCGTTTTGTCTGAAGAGGCCTGCTACATATGTGGCATATCATGATGGTGTCACACATCATGTAGGACTAGTCAACCATGATTATGAGGATTCCTCTGGGAGAGCATATGGCCTCCACCCAGAAAAATATGAACCCACTTCCAAGACTGAGTCATGTGTCACTTCTATTTATCTGTTGTTGTGTGAAAAATGGGAGGACATTTAGAAAGAGTTTAAAAAAGTAGAATGCTCAGAATGTCTGTGATGTGGGTTTACTGCTATCTTCAGGTGTCCCCAGACCAGACAACAGACTGAGAAAGGGGAAGGGGGAGACTGAGAAGGGGGGAGGGGATAGATAGGGAGGGGGGGTAGGAGGTTGAGAGAGTTAGACAGAGAGGGAGAAAGAAAGATACAGTGAGAGAAAGAGAAATTACAGGAAATTCACTACACCTGACCACACCTGGGACACAATGCAGTAGTGATTAGTAAAAGAACCAGGGACATTAGATGACACATCAGCCATGCATTTATGCTTGCATGCTGTGGGCCTCGTTCCCTGGTGATACACAAATCACATCAAGGGACTCTTTACCTGTTTGCTCTTATTGGCACAGGGCCATCCATAAGTTCGTAAACACAGGTGCGCTGTGTGCTGTATGCAGATAAAGTGTCCTGAAGTGCCATTCTGGGTTCTGGTTAGTTCCAGCCCAGACAGATGGTGAGCTGCAGAAGAGCACTGTCAATTATAGATGAACATGCACTGTGCCATGTGGCAACAGACAACAGACATGTGGCAACAGACAACACAGACAGAGAGACAGAGACAGAGACAGAGAGGTGAACAACAGTCAATTATTCAATCAGTGGCATTATGATCCCCATGTATTTTTATACATAGGGATCATGTATTTAAAAACAACCTTTTAAGGCTGTGTGTGTGTTTAGTGGAAGAGCTGGTTGTAAGGTTTTCTGAGAACACACACCAGACAGGCAGGCAGACACACGCACTGGAGACCATATCAGTGTACTCTGTGGCACAGCTTTTCATCATCATGGTCCATTTGCTACAATGACACGCGCCATTTACACTCCCTGCATGGCCAGACAAGGACCTCCTCACTCCTCAGCTGTCTGGATAAGACCCAAACACTGTCCCAACCAGCAAATCTCAAACAATCTCACAAATGAATAGACAACCCAATCCCCGAAACGAACACACTCGTTCTATAGAAAAAACATCCCAAAACCACAGATTCAAAACTATAAGAAAACACAAGACTTTCCCAACTAATTTACAAAACCTCCAAACATTATCCAAACAAACAATCCAAACCCCAAACCCTGTCAAAACAAACCTTCTAAACCCAAACCAAAACACTCCTCCAAGTTCCTACAGAAAACCAAACTGCCCAACAGTTCAAAAACATACTCATTTTAAAATTATCTTCAAATAAACAGACACAAAGTAACACTGCTACAACAAAGTCACACGTACAACTCACAGCTAGGCCTAAATCTCACAAATAAACCTGGTGATTAGGGATAGGTACCTTAAGGTTGTTGGTTTGAATGATCTTTTAGATGGTTACCTGAGAAGTATATTGTGGGTCTGAAATGACTGAGAAGGAGGAGTGAGAGAAAGGATGGAGAGGAATGAGACTGGGAAGCTAGAATTAGTCTGGGAGGCTCTGTTAGGAAACAGTGAGAAGAGAATTCCATTAAGCTGGCTCCACACCTGGCAGTGGCTACTGTGCAATTATCCTGTTAACAACTAATCTGCTTCATGTGTGGGTAATGGGCCGGGTGTCCATTTGTCCGTCTGAGATGATTCATTATGTCAAGGCCCAGACCAGCCGGGATAATCATATCTCTTTGGAGTCAACACATAACCTTATGGACCTGTGTGTGTGTACTGAAATCATCTGTCCATAGATCAGATTAGTCAATGCAATGTGTGGACTTCTTCATAGCCTAACTGTGACAGAGGTCAACTTCACGCCTGTGACACCTGCTGTGCCTAGAGCAGAGGAAACACTACAGCAGGTTGTTTGTCTTTGTTTTTCTCTGTCTCTGTATGGCCTGAGACGGAGTAAAAGAATTGTGCTCATGAGTTTTGAGCACGTAACAGTGGTTTGCGGTCCTTCTGTGCAAACAGCCCATTAATTAGGATTCTATGATTGTGTCATTCCACGCTTTAGTCTAACTGGGCTCTCTCTGGCCTTGGCTCTCTGTACAGCTTTTTCAGTTCACATTTACACACACACACACACACACACACACACACACACACACACACACACACACACACACACACACACACACACACACACACACACACACACACACACACACACACAATCTTAATTTGAGCCAGTTTGCTATAGCAGGAAAATAATCCTGTAGAAACACAAAATGTGAATTATTAGGTGGTTTATAAATAATGGACATTTTTTTGTAGGGGTTGATACATTTTTTGTTAGGACACACACACCCCACACACAAAAAAAGCACACACACACAACATAAACATTAATATGCAAGGACCTGTCAAATCTAATCAGGCACTGACCCAAAGGATAAATGACAGTCAATCTGACCATAGGAAGAAAGGAGAGCAGCAGTGCAGTGTGAATTAAGCTGTCTACCAGAAGGGAGCCTCCATGAAGCAAACATTCCATATGGTACCATGTTCTTACCTAATCGGCGTTGAAAAACCCAGAACGTTTTCCTTAAGCATTTAACCAACTGAAGGTGGTGCACATTGTATTATTTACATGCCAAGGGCCACGTTTGCATGGCAAATTCTGCTGTTCTTTGGTTATTTTTATTTCAATTAATGATATAACCATTGATTCTTGTATATAATGTATTATTCCTCATGACTTTAATATAACTGTCTTCTTACTGCATCACAACACAAAATATAGGGTTGTAGGCCTTATTTACTTCAGTAAACAAACAATGTATTGCTGCAAAATGTTTTAAACTATCATGCATGCAATAGATTGTCAGTACTTGCATTCAAAGCCCCACTATGAATACGAGAGTGGTTACATTTTCTAAACCCCATCTCTCAGCTTCCTACCAAACCAAGGGTCTGATGTTTGGCTGAAACACATACTCAGGATTGTGGCTTTAATGCACTCTGCTACTGGTATAATGACATAGTCATAGTAGTCTAATATTTCAGGGACATCATGCACTTATTGCCGTTGATTACTTTTAACACGAGGTAAGCAACAACCTAAATCTCAAAAAATTGCCACAAAGTAGACTATAGGCAAGATTTCAGTAGATTATGGATCAATTGGCCTGATGACCTGTCAATTTCTGTGATCTCTAGCATACACCTGCAGATTAGGATTAGGTTATATCCGTAGCCTGTTATCATATCTGAATACTTGTGAAAGAAAAAAAAAACAGTGAAGGAGATTTAAATGAGGCTATCCAATAAATGCGCTGTGGCAAACCCAACTGTAGATGTATTAACCGAAAGTGTCCATAGCTCGTGTTAATACATATGCAAACAAATTAACATATACATGAACTGCAGTTTGTAAAATGGACACGACAAGTAAATGTGTACCGTTTAGGTGAGATCCGGACCACGCGTCCTTCAAGTTGACACCACATTGGTTATAGACTAATGGTCCGAGAGAGTTGGCGAAGTGGTAAAACTCAATATTGGTTTAAATGGAAAAGTTACGTTTTCATATTCAATTCAAATTTACTTTCCACGTCACAAAAAAATGTTTATTCTACCAGTTAGCCATGTCCGTTTGAATCAAACAACAATCATTTTAAAAAACGACGGGAAGAAGAAATAAATATGCAAAAACAGCTCCGTCCTAACCGCGCTAACTAGACAGACAACGCGATGTTTGATAAAAGAAAAAAGAAAGATCTATGCATGATTCGGTCAAGATCTCATCCTCCTGACGTTGTTCTTCATATTCCATGAAAAGAGGAACTGTAATTTATTTAAATTGATGTCGACATACACAGTAAACTAATCGATGTCCCTATAACGACTGGCAGTGAAGCGCTGCGGTCCGTTTAGGCTACGTTGGGATCAACAAAGTTTGTCAAATTCTTCCCAGTTCTCAAAAACTCCTCCTGTAGCCTAAACGCGAATAGCTTCTGGTTGCTTTTGGAGCGGAGGAGAGGGAGGACAAGACGGGGCGAGCGAGTTTTTTGAAAGGGGTAAAGGACAGAGGGGGAAAGAAAGCACAGAAGAAACAACAGGACGAGGAACATCTGTGAGAGGGATATCGAATGCCAAGTTTTCTCAATACAAAATGTATAGCCCCAAACAGCCTAACTGCTGGTTATTAGGGATAAAGAAAAACAGTATTATAGATTTAATATAATAATTTAAGCAATGATTTACCTTTACCTCAGCCTTCCTTTCCCTGGGAAATCATGAGGCTAAACTGGGTTAAGGTTCATAACTCACCTACTGTCTAATACATATAACACATCATAACCTACCTGTAAATACTGTACCTAATCAGAATTTGAGGTGTTTGGATGACTTTGGACAGCTATCTTCTGATTGTTTGAAGATAGCTGACATATACCAGACCACATGTCTAGTATACTAGGTTACTGTGTAGGTCTTTAGGCCAACGTTTGAGGTTTGGCCGACTCGACAACAAACTGGTGAAGATGAAACCATGTCTGAGAGCTGAGACCTAGGCTACTGTGAAGACAGTGGAGTTATGACAGACAGTTCGTTTAGATGGGTCTTCGCGCCAGCTGAGTATGTAGCCTATGTTCTTTTAACTTTAGAGAACAGCTCGTCCACTGAGTCAGTCTACCTTGAAGTTTGCTGTTGAAAAGGAAACCATAAATTGGTAGATGAGCAGAGGAAGGCTTTACCTTTTCCCTGTGTCTGCGTCTCTCAGACACTCTTTCTTTACCAAGGTAGTGGTTTCCATCTCTCTAAAACCTTTTTTCCATGAATGTTTAAAAAGATGAAAGGATAAGGAAAAGAATGGAGACAAAAGAGAGGAGGCTTGTGTTACAACCCTGCCCCTGTGAGACTGCTCATGAAAGACTTTTGGGATGGGAGAGATGGGGACAGAAAAGGAGACAGAGAAAGAGGGGGAGAATGAAAAGAACTTTTCAAACTCCAACTGCTAAACGGGTCAGTTGTGTATAGTGGAACTAGCTAAAATGCAGAACTCACTCAAAGATGGGGGTACTTACCACTGTCAATACAGTCAGACCTAAAGGGATGTTGATAGATAGCACTCTGTGACTGACTGCTACTGTTTTCCTCCCAACACTCACATGCACACAGCCGCACACACTCCATCAAATACACTCAGTCTCTCTCACACATACAGGAGCAGCCCTGAAATAAGATTTGGATGTTATTACCTCTTCATATCCTCACCCTCTTTGCTCTTCTTCCCCGGTGTCTCCCTCATGGCATTCCTCCCTAAAAGTGGCAGTCATTGGCAGTCCTTGGAACCCTCCCACCATTCTCTCTCTGCTTTTTTGTCTGAACTTGTTCTGTGCACACTTAGATATTTCTGCCCGAGGTTAAATCAGTGAGAGAGGGAGAGTGAGAGAGAGTTAGCAAGGTATTGACAGAGATGACAGTCAAACAAAGACAGTGAGAGTAAGGTCAACACACACAAATGTAGGGACAAAAGTTATTTTTCTCTCTCTCTCTCTCTCTCTCCCTCTCTCTCTCTCTCTCCCCCTCTCTCTCTCCCAGAACCACATCAGTACACCCTTTCACCTGGAGCATTGTTCTGTCACATGAAACACATATCACATTATCCAAACATTCTCTGCTAATAGATGTAAAGACTGTGCTGCATAAATAAATGCCACATTTTAAAATGCACACACAGACACATGAAATGTCATAAATAAATAAATGACTCTCGTGATCCATTGGTCTTTCATTCATCTCGTGTACATGTAGCTAATTGGCATCAATAACAAACAAACATAACAATACAATCATGTTATTGCAATTTGCACCAATCCAATAACCTCAAAAAACACAGAAACATTTTAAACTGGAAATGCACCAACATCATCTGATACACGTTCACACACCCCTAGACTGTGTCTATCTAATTCCAAATAAACCCTAATGTTTCAGATTCAACCAATCAGTCTATCTTTCTCTTCCTCACACAAAATGTCATCAAACATGGATTTATTACTATAGCAATGAATATCCCGTCAATTTCACCCCAGCCAAATATCAGTGTAATTGTGGCAATTATTGCAAATAGCCAAGCTGTCAGGGTGGAGGTTATACAGTCTGATTGCCCCCACCAGAGACCAGGGGCATGAAGGCAGATGCGTCAGACTTAACTTCAATTATTGAACTCACCCTTTCCCCCAGGCTGTGTCAATCTTTCATTAACTCTCATTCCTTCTCCCCCTACTCTCTCTAACCCGCCCTCTATATTGTAATGTCTCTCTGCCTCTCTCTTTCCATGTCTCTCTCCCTTCATATCATGTCTCTCTCACTGTGTCCACTTTATCTCCTCACATCTCACTATTCCCCCTTTCTCCTTCATTCACATTCTCTCCTCAACTCTCACTCTCTTACTACATCTAACTCTCTCTTCATGAACCTCACCATCCCCCGTTCCTCCTCTTTTTCAGACTTGGGTACGAAAAGCGGCCACATGTGTTTCCAATTTCAGGCGTAATGCTCCACTCACCGCAATCTGACCCAATTAGCCTGCAACTCCTGGAAACGCCCCAGTCACCCTCACCGGCCACGCTACTACCCTGCCTCTGTGGCACGGAGGTAAAGGGTCGGCTCACTGAGGTGATGGGGGATACTATCTCATGATGAATGTGTGACTGGCTCTGTCTGGGTGGAGGTAGGGAGGAGAGAGGGAGGGAGGGGGGAGCATCTCACCTCGCCCCCCAGCAGTAAGTGAGCTCTGCTACACAGACATCCGACCATAATGCAGACATATCTGAGGAATAATCACTCAAGCCTGAAATTGAATTTCACAGGAAAGGGAGGGTCAGAGAGGCTGTGTGATGGGGTTCCAAAGCAGACCAGACATAGCCTACACACTAACACACTAGTGGTGGTCGGTGCCGTTTAACATTAGGGAGGACGATTTCTTCTTTTTAATGAGCATGGCCTTATTTCTATTACAGAATATTGAATGTCTGTCTGTCATTCCTATTCCATTCACCCAGTTCCGGGGCGGCAGGGTAGCCTAGGTTGCAAGTTCAAATCCCAGAGCTGACAAGGTACAAATCTGTCGTTCTGCCCCTGAACAGGCAGTTAGGCCATCATTGAAAATAAGAATTTGTTCTTAACTGACTTGCCTAGTTAAATAAAGGTTAAAAAAAGGTTCAGTGTGATAGGTGTAGGCTACTGCATGATAATGACATTTGTCCTATACCCATCATGAGGTTGCTACATCCTAGCCTACAAATTAAAGTTTAACGTAGGTGCACAAGTCAAGAGACAAATTGGAGTAATCAAGGTGACAGACAGTGACACATTCAATATTGCACACTTTAGCTGATCTAGAGTGTAGTCATTAGTCCAAATGGTTTTCAAATGTTTTGCAACTAAAACAAGAGTTTCTATTGGACAAATTCAGGTAGGTCCATCCCCTTTTTGTTGCGTTTGCTTCTGTTTAAGAAAAGTTTTGCAACAGAATTGGCGGAATTAATACACCCCTGATCGCACAGTTCACTTTCATAGCAACCATACAAAGAGCATCATCACATCTACGTGCTCTCCTCTTCTCACATTCTCCCTTCCCTTGTGGACAAAACCTCTCCAAGTCAAACCTTCATACCATAATCACTGCACACAGCATACAAAGTTGTCACCATATTAGCTATTGTCATAGTCAACATAGCTACTATCAATCCAATCCATGTGTACAATCATGCAGTAGTGTACAGCAATCAGTTTAGAAATGACACCGGTGGCTTACCTTGAATTGAACGTGTTGGATAGCCTTAGCCAGCTAGCTACATTAATATAGTTCCGCTATGTATACAACAAAATACAAACATTTTCTCCCTCTCTTTCTCTCTGCTCTTTCTCCTTTATTGTTGAATAAATTAATTTGTTGTCTTTCTCTCTCTTTGAGTCAACTACTCATCACATTTTGTGCACTGCGATCTTTCTCTGATCCTTTGTTTGGATGGACAACATGTCAGTTCATGCTGCAAGAGCTCTGATAGGTTGGATGATGTCCTCCGGAAATAGTCATAATTAGTAGTCATAAGTAGTAGTCATAAGTCTATGGAGGGGGGTGAGAAGGCTACCGCAGACCTTCAATGCAAAACAGTGTGTTTTAATCAGTTATTTGGTAACATGTGAATATATTTAGTATAGTTTTATCTAAAAATGATAACTTTCTTAATGTTTCACTATTTTCATTTTTATGAAATTCACAGAGTCCTCCCCTTTCTCCTCTGAGGAGCCGCCACTGAAACACACACACACACACACACACACACACACACACACACACACACACACACACACACACACACACACACACACACACACACACACACACACACACACACACACACACACACACACACACACACAAACTCATAAAAACATTTATACACATACTCACTCATAAAAACATTTAACACAGCTACACGAACACACAGAAAGCCTCAAGTCTATATCCTGTATGTGATATTCACCTTTGGGAGAAAGTGTGGGAGAGCGAGAGAGCTAGGGGAATTTTAAAAAATCAGAGGAGTTGGATGTAAGGAATGTCTTAATTATGGGAACAGAGGACTAACTTCAGTTTAATCGTTAATGAGAAACAGGTTTGAATGGGAGAGAAACTAGAGCTGAGGGGAGAGGGGGCTCTGCATTACATTATCTGGCAACCCACGCTACAGATGTAGGATCTTAATTTGAGACAGTTTGCCACAGCAGGAAAATAATCCTGCAGCAACAGGAAATGGGAAATATTATGTGGATTATTATTAATGTACATTTTGTAGGGGTTAATATATTTTTCTTAAGTCAAAATCAAGTATGACATTTACGAACTTCAGAAGCCTTTTTAAACCTTAAATACACTACAAGTTCTCCTGCAACAGAGGGATCAAATTAAGATCCTAGATCTGTATATACTGTAGTTGACAGTTGATTCTCACTCATAACGGTATCAATGCAAAATATGATGTCTCTTCATGTTTGTACCTCGATTCTATCTCTCCCGTATGCATCTCCACTTCTCCGTTATGCGTACATCTCCGGCCTTTTCTCTCCATCCCCTTATCCATCTGTCTTTTCTCCCTCTCTCTTTCTGCCAGAGGAACATTGTTACACATTGTAAACTTTACTCACTGAACGACACCCGGCAGTATAGGGTTTCACAGGCAGACTTTGTATGTGAACCGCTCTGGCAATTAGTAGAGGATAGACTTACAGCGTACCCACTGCACAAAGGAAGGACAGGCCCAATTCCACAAGCCTCTGTCCCTGTTCTGTTCCTCTGCCCCTTTCCATCTGTCAGTCCCACAGGGCAGGGTGTGTGTGTGTGTGTGTGTGTGTGTGTGCGTGTGTGTCTGTGTAGACAGTTCATGTGTGTGTGTGTTTGTGTGTGTTGTAGGAGGTTTGTGTGTGTATCTTTGCATTTGGCAGAGGATTTGTGTGTCTCTGTGTCAGAAGGTGTGTCAGCCATGTGACATTGCATGTACGTGTGTATGCATACAGAGCAGAGGTCAGGGGTTTCTGTGATGCGCTTACGTACATCACCCTGTCATTATCCTTATCCCTTGTACCTTGTTACACTGTCATTGTCACGGACTTGTTATTACGTCACACAAGACAGAATGGAGCACACTGCTTTAATAACGCTGACATAGTGCTTGGTTGACGTAGTGCTTGGTTGACATAGTGCTTGGTTGACATAGTACTTGGTTGACATAGTGCTTGGTTGACATAGTGCTTGGTTGACATAGTGCTTGGTTGACATAGTGCTTGGTTGACGTAGTGCTTGGTTGACATAGTGCTTGGTTGACGTAGTACTTGGTTGACATAGTGCTTGGTTGACGTAGTGCTTGGTTGACATAGTGCTTGGTTGACATAGTGCTTGGTTGACGTAGTGCTTGGTTGACATAGTGCTTGGTTGATGTAGTGCTTGGTTGACATAGTGCTTGGTTGACATAGTGCTTGGTTGACATAGTGCTTGGTTGACGTAGTGCTTGGTTGACATAGTGCTTGGTTGACATAGTGCGTGGATGACATAGTGCTTGGTTGACATAGTGCTTGGTTGACATAGTGCTTGGTTGACGTAGTGCTTGGTTGACATAGTGCTTGGTTGACATAGTGCTTGGTTGACATAGTGCATGGTTGATGTAGTGCTTGGTTGACATAGTGCTTGGATGACATATGGCTTGGTTGACATAGTTGTTGGATGACATAGTGCTTGGTTGACATAGTGCTTGGTTGACGTAGTGCTCAGTTGACGTAGTGCTTGGTTGACATAGATCTTGGTTGACATAGTGCTTGGATGACATAGTGCTTGGTTGACATAGTGCTTGGTTGACGTAGTGCTTGGTTGACATAGTGCTTGGTTGACATAGTGCTTGGATGACATAGTGCTTGGCTGGCATAGTGCTTGGTTGACTTAGTGTTTGGTTGACGTTCTGCTTGGCTGACATAGTGCTTGGTTGACATAGTGCTTGGATGATGTAGTGCTTGATTGACATAGTGCTTGGTTGACGTAGTGCTCGGTTGACGTAGTGCTTGGTTGACATAGTGCTTGGTTGACATAGTGCTTGGTTGACATAGTGCTTGGTTGACATAGTGCTTGGTTGACATAGTGCTTGGATGACATAGTGCTTGGCTGACATAGTGCTTGGTTGACTTAGTGTTTGGTTGACGTAGTGCTTGGTTGACATAGTGCTTGGTTGACATAGTGCTTGGTTGACATAGTGCTTGGTTTACATAGTGCTTGGTTGACATAGTGCTTGGATGACATAGTGCTTGGTTGACATAGTGCTTGGTTGACATAGTCCTTGGATGCTAGTGGTTGACATAGTCATAGTGCTTGGTTGACATAGTGCTAGTGGTTGACATAGTGCTTGGTGCTTGGATGACATAGTGCTTGGCTGACATAGTGCTTGGTTGACATAGTGTTTGGTTGAGTGCATAGTGCTTGGTTGACATAGTGCTTGGTTGACATAGTGCTTGGTTGACATAGTGCTTGTTGACATATGACATAGTGCTTGGTTGACATAGTGCTTGGTTGACATACATAGTGCTTGGTTGACATAGTGCTTGTTGCCATAGTGCTTGGTTGACATAGTGCTTGGTTGACATAGTGCTTGGATGACATAGTGCTTGGTTGACATAGTGCTTGGTTGACATAGTCCTTGGTTGACATAGTGCTTGGTCTGTTCAGTAACACTACTGACATCATGGCTATTTCACTTTAATTGCATAGTAACTACTTTGAGTGTTTTTTTAAATAACACAATAGGAACTGTTCCTTATTCCATTTCTGTAATAAAATGCTAGTATGCAATTACATAACTGTTGCTGTATCATTAATTTCAGCATTATTATAGATATTATTGTACATCTGATGCTCAAATGCAAACCTCACTTTTATTCATGATTGGAGTATGGGGTAACTGATCCTGATCTGTGGTTAAGGGCAACTTCTATCTTCTACGTACCTACTAGCGAAGGTAGAATCAATGTTCCCCTGCCCTTTATCGCCCCCAAGTGGAAGGGTGGAGGTACACCTGGATGCATCAGAAGTCAAGCGTTAGCCATTGATTGACATGACTAATGAGTATGAGGTAACTCTGCATCTTAATAATCTCTCCTTCCTCCAGAAGTGTGCACTTGTTCACGTCCCTCCATGGATTTATAAGGAAATTACTGGTATATGGAAACTCCCTCTAGCGTGCCTACTCCAATACATTGCTTTTATATTTGTTGAGAGTAGTGATCAAGTGCACACTTCAGGTGGAAGGAGAGAATATTGGGACGAAACCTCACTCCCACTCTCTTTCAACTGTCTCTTACTGCTAGCTCATTTCTCTTTCTAAATCTCTCTCTCACTTTGTCTCCCTCCCTCCACAGCCTGCTCTCACTCTCTATGGTAATGATTATAGTGACAATAAACATTTCTTTGTGTATTATCAGCCCAAAGTTCTTTCCAAATGAGCACTTAAAAGAACCAAAACAAGGGAAAGCTAGTGGCTGTAATACAGCTGATCAGGAGCTAGTAGTCTATCACTAGACGCTGACCTTGAGGAACAACTCAATTTAGGAATTCAGAGAGGGAGTAGAAAAGGATCATAAAGAGAACTAGAAATAGAGAGAGTGAGGGAGAGAGAGTAAGGAGCAAGCGAGGGGACTCAGAGATCCAAGCTGTTTTATTAATCTGCTAATTTTCTCAGATGACGCAAGTACTGGGATTTTGCATATTCTTTCTCTCTCTCTACCGCTCCATCCTTTCCTCCCTTCATTGTGTCTCTCCCGATGCCTTGCTCTGGTTGGATGGGAGACGACACACAGCAGGTAGGACTGACTTTACCTCCCTTCTCTTCGATTCCTTCTATCCCTTAACCTATCCTCCCTCTGATCTTTCTCCTCTTCTGAGTGATGTTCTGGACATTTCTTTCATGTTCGTCTCAAATCCTCCCCCACCCATGTGGGATTTACCAGAAATGTAGTTGTACTACCATTGTCAGTGCTATTTTTCATTCACTGAATTGCTATGAATTTGGAGTCCAGGTGCTCATGTCACTTTCCCTCTGTTTCTCTCAGTCAGAATGTGCTGCACATTGACTGTCTTTATATCCTGGTACTGCTACCAGTTTGTCTGTGGTGATGTGTGTATATAGGTGTAGGTGTGTGTACATCGTTTATCTTCATTCTATTTTATGGAATGTTCTGTACCATCATTTTTTTCCACTGGAGTGTAGTCAGTGGTAGTGGTTTGATATTAACAGTGCTATGGAACCTCAGAATTAGCTGACTATATGACTATTCACATTCCAATGAAGTGCTTTCCCAGCTGTTGCGTTTCAAACAGTTGTGTTTAGAGTCAGAGTGAGAACAAGAGAAAACCAAGACAGAGTTTGCGTTTGGAGAAAGAAAAATGGAGAATATTCAAAGGATATTTTTGGCAGAAGGAGAGGATGGATAAACTGTTCTGGAGGATTGGGAAGAATAAAACTAGGTTCTGCTGGAGGAATTGCATTCCAATGACAGATCGAAAGGAAAGGGGAAAGAGAGAGTATGAGGGAGGATTTATAAATAGCAGAGCTTTAGAAGGGTGAAGACAGCAGATGTGATAGACAGTCTGTGCTTAAGGAGTTCAAACAACAGATTAATACACTCAGATTACAGTCCGAGAGAGAGGAATGGAGGGGCTGCCACACACACACACACACACACACACACACACACACACACACACACACACACACACACACACACACACACACACACACACACACACACACACACACACACACACACACACACACACACACACACACACACACACACACACAGTCAATAAAAAATACACAAGTTCCCTATTGTTTTCTCTCTGTCATGATCTTGATTCCAGAGTTTGTCACTGAGGTTAAAGTGGAGTTTTTCTACTGATCGACGACCAAATCTGATTAACATTGAGCCTGAGGGTTAATACACTACATACAAATCCACTACATCCATTTTCTCTATATGGTCTGAATATGCCCTTAGCACGTGTGTGTGGGCATATGTGCATATGCTGTATGAGTAAACTCCTTGAACCTGGGAATAAAAATGTCTGAGGTGAGATTATGTGTGATGCCTGCCTGCATGCCTGTGTGCGCATGTGTGTGTGTGTGCGCAGTATTCAGTGTATGTGTGTATTAGTAAACATTTTATTGGGCAGTTCACGTCTGGGTTTCCCTTTCTAGTTCGTAATATTTTAATACAGCCAGTGTCGTAGGATTCAATCTTAATCCTGTATTGATCCTTGCGTTAACATCTGCAAATCTGTGTATGTGACCAATAAACATTGATTTTATGTTTCTATATGGACTTGTTAACCTATACATATCAGTGCAGTGTTGTAGTAGTGTCCAGTTGAAAGTTTCATGACCCGCTCCCTTGTTCTCTCTGGAAGAAGGGATGGGGATATGGGATTATATCTCTTTCCCTGCAAAAATCACACCAAACAGTCAACAAATGGAAATAATCCCCTCCTCTTTCTCACACACACACACACACACACACACACACACACACACACACACACACACACACACACACACACACACACACACACACACACACACACACACACACACACACACACACACACACACACACACACACACAACATGCTCACGTGATAAAGACAGATGCATACACAATCTCATACACACATACACAGAGCTCAATGTAAATGCATATAAACTCCCGTGTCATGTTAGTTAATAGGGCTGTAGACAAGGGGTGGGGGTTTAGCGGTGGGCTCGCCATCACACAGCTGTTCAGTCTCTTAAACCCACATCACTGATTGGTCAGGGGCAGGGAGGGTCATTGATTGGATGAGAGCATTCGTGGGTCTCTGCATGGTGGAGTTCAATTAATACCCAGTCATTGGTTAATACTTTTGAGGCGGCAGGTGGCCTAGTAGTTTGAGTGTTGGGCCAGTAACCGAAAGGTTGCTGGATCGAATCCCTGAGCTAACAAGGTAAAAATCTGTCATTCTGCACCTGAACAAGGCAGTTAACCCACTGTTCCCTGGTAGGCTGTCATTGTAAATAAGAATTTGTTCTTAACTGACTTGCCAAGTTAAATAAAGTTTATTATATATATATATATATATATATATACTGTCATTAAAGACCATCCTTCATTCACCACTGACACAGTGCCTTTGGAAAGTATTCACACCCCTTGACTTTGTCCACGTTTTGTTGTGTTACAGACTTAATTTAAACATGATTAAACTGAGATTTTGTGTCCCTGGCCTACACACAATGTCAAAGTAGAATTATGTTTTTATTATTATTATTTTAATTAAAAATTAAAAGCTGAAATGTCTTGAGTCAATAAGTATTCAACCCCTTTGTTATGGCAAGCCTAAATAAGTTCAGGAGTACAAACTAGCTTAACCAGTAACATAATAAGTTGCATGGATTCACTCTGTGTGCAATAATAGTGTTTAACATGATTTTGAATGACTACCTCATCTCTGTACCGCATACATACAATTATCTGTACAGTCCCTCAGTCAAGCAGTGGATTTCAAACTCAGATTCAACCACAAAGACCAGGGTTTTCCAATGCCTCACAAAGAAGGGCACCAATTGCTAGATGGGTAAAAAAAACAGATATTGAATATCCCTTTGAGCGTGGTGAAGTCATCCTTAGTATCAATACACCCAGTCACTACAAAGATCAGGGATTTCACTTTGAGGCCAATGGTGACTTTAAAACAATTACAGAGTTTAATGGCTGTAATAGCAGAAAACTGAGGATAGATCAACAACATTGTAGTTACTCCACAATACTAACCTAACTGACAGAGTGAAAAGAAGGATGTCTTTAGAGAATAAAAATATTTAGAAACTGCATCATGTTATGGGTATGCTTGTAAAAATAAATGGAATGGAGCTAAGCACAGGCAAAATCCTACAGGAAAACCTGGTTCAGTCTGCTTTCCACCAGACACTGGGAGATGAATTCACCTTTCAGCAGGACAAATCTACACTGGAGTTGCTTACCAAGAAGACAGTGAATGTTTCTGAGTGGCCTGAGTTACAGTTTTGACTTAAATCTACTTGAAAATCTATGTTAAGACCAACCAATTTGACAGAGCTTAGAGCATTTTGAAATGATAATGGGCAAATGTGGCACAATCTAGAGACTTGCCAAAAAATACTTTAATCGTTGCCAAGGTTGCATCTAGAAATTACTGACCCAGGCGTGTGAATACTTATGTAAATTAGATATTTCTGTATTTAATTTTAAATATTTGTTTAAAAATTTCAGAACATTCTTTTCACTTTGTCACTATGGGGTATTGTGTGTAGATTTCTGAAGACACTGTAGATACTGATCGTCATAGTCAGAGTCACAGTGATAGATACTGATCATCATAGTGACAGTCACAGTGATAGATGCTGATCATCATAGTGACAGTGACAGTGATAGATGCTGATCATCATAGTGACAGTGATAGATGCTGATCGTCATAGTGACAGTGATAGATGCTGATCGTCATAGTGACAGTGACAGTGATAGATGCTGATCATCATAGGGACAGAGATAGATACTGATTGTCATAGTGATAGTGACAGTTATATATGCTGATCATCATATTGACAGTGGCAGTGATAGATGCTGATCATCATAGTGACAGTGACAGTGATAGATGCTGATCGTCATAGTGACAGTGATAGATGCTGATCGTCATAGTGAACGTGATAGATGCTGATCGTCATAGTGACAGTGACAGTGATGGATTCTGATCATCATAGTGACAGTGACAGTTATAGATGCTGATCATCATATTGACAGTGATAGATGCTGATCGTCATAGTGAACGTGATAGATGCTGATCGTCATAGTGACAGTGACAGTGATAGATGCTGATCGTCATAGTGACAGTGATAGATGCTGATTGTCATAGTGAACGTGATAGATGCTGATCGTCATAGTGACAGTGACAGTGATAGATGCTGATCGTCATAGTGACAGTGATAGATGCTGATCGTCATAGGGACAGTGATAGATACTGATTGTCATAGTGACAGTGACAGTTATATATGCTGATCATCATATTGACAGTGGCAGTGATAGATGCTGATCATCATAGTGACAGTGACAGTGATAGATGCTGATCGTCATAGTGACAGTGATAGATGCTGATCGTCATAGTGACAGTGACAGTGATGGATTCTGATCGTCATAGTGACAGTGACAGTTATAGATGCTGATCATCATATTGACAGTGATAGATGCTGATCGTCATAGTGAACGTGATAGATGCTGATCGTCATAGTGACAGTGACAGTGATAGATGCTGATCGTCATAGTGACAGTGATAGATGCTGATTGTCATAGTGAACGTGATAGATGCTGATCGTCATAGTGACAGTGACAGTGATAGATGCTGATCGTCATAGTGACTGTGATAGATGCTGATCGTCATAGTGAACGTGATAGATGCTGATCGTCATAGTGACCGTGACAGTGATAGATTCTGATCATCATAGTGACAGTGACAGTGATAGATGCTGATAGTCATAGTGACAGTGATAGATACTGATAATCGTAGTGGCAGTGACAGTGATAGATGCTGATCATCATAGTGACAGTGATATATACTGATCATCATAGTGACAGTGACAGTGATAGATGCTGATCATCATAGTGACAGTGACAGTGATAGATACTGATCATCATAGTGACAGTGACAGTGATAGATACTGATCATCATAGTGACAGTGATCGATGCTGATCATCATAGTGACAGTGACAGTGATAGATGCTGATCGTCATAGTGGCAGTGATAGATACTGATTATCATAGTGACAGTGACAGTGATAGATTCTGATCGTCATAGTGACAGTGATAGATACTGATCGTCATAGTGAAAGTGATAGTCATATTGATAGTGATCGTGATGCTGATAGTGATACTGATAGTGATTGTGAGAGAGATCATAACATAGGTAGTTTGTTTTCAGATCCAATGTTAATATGTGCATTGATAGCTCAGCGATATTGGGTTACATACTATGGTGATGTAAGTCTCTCCTCCTAAGAGAGAAAGAGAAGTGAGAGAGATTAGCTGTCCTGACTAGACTGGCATAACCATTCAGGGGATGTGAGTATCTCTGGAATCTGGATGCATGGAACTAGTTTCACTCTGGTCTTCTTGCTGATCCAGGAGAGCTCAACATGGCACGACACATAAAGAAAATCACCACTGCCAGTAACACCCCTGCCAGTAAGGATTACAGCTTTCTTTCCCGTTGAGACTTGCTGTCTTTGAAGTATCCTCCTTCATCCCTGGTGCTTTATGTTCATTTCTAACACATGTTTCTGTTCTGAGTGCTTCCCTAAAGCCTTTTCCTGAGGAATACTGTAGCTTTCTTCTCAGAGAGATCATGGCCTTTGAACCTACCTGCCAAGGTTGTAATATCTCTGTCATGTTTGACCAAATCCTGGATTTACCGTAAGGGCTCTGATTTAACAGTGTAATCCCATTGACTGTCTGCTTTTATGTATATAGTACCTTGTAAAAGACTGACAATCATATAGCTAGCAAGCCTGCATTCAAGATACTGTTCTGGGTGCTGAGATTATGATGAACATATAACTAAGCACATTACTCATCTGTGATATGATGTAACATAAACTAATATGACATGTCCCTATGGCTAGCTCTGGTCCAGGGCTACATGTGGACTATCTTCCCGGTTGGTCTATTGGAGGCTAGCTCTGGTCCAGGGTTACATGTGGACTTTCTTCCCTGTTGGTCTATTGGAGGCTAGCTCTGGTCCAGGGCTACATGTGGACTATCTTCCCTTTCAGTCTGTTGGAGGCTAGCTCTGGTCCAGGGTTACATGTGGACTATCTTCACTGTTGGTCTATTGGAGGCTAGCTCTGGTCCAGGGCTACATGTAGACTTTCTTCCCTGTTGGTCTATTGGAGGCTAGCTCTGGTCCAGGGTTACATGTGGACTTTCTTCCCTGTTGGTCTATTGGAGGCTAGCTCTGGTCCAGAGCTACATGTGGACTTTTTTCCATGTTGGTGTATTTTAGGCTAGCTCTGGTCCAGAGCTACATGTTAACTGTCTTCCCTTTAAGTCTGTTGGAGGCTAGCTCTGGTCCAGGGTTACATGTGGACTATCTTCCCTTTAAGTCTATTGGAGGATAGCTCTGGTCCAGGGTTACATGTGGACTATCTTCCCGGTTGGTCTATTGGAGGATAGCTCTGGGTCAGGGTTACATGTGGACTATCTTCCCGGTTTGTGTATTGGAGGATAGCTCTGGGTCAGGGTTACATGTGGACTATATTCCCGGTTGGTCTATTGGAGGCTAGCTCTGGTCCAGGATTACATGTGGACTTTCTTCCCGGGTTGGTCTATTGGAGGCTAGCTCTGGTCCAGGGTTACATGTGGACTATCTTCCCTTTCAGTCTGTTGGAGGCTAGCTCTGGTCCAGGGTTACATGTGGACTATCTTCACTGTTGGTCTGTTGGAGGCTAGCTCTGGTCCAGGGCTACATGTGGACTTTCTTCCCTGTTGGTCTATTGGAGGCTAGCTCTGGTCCAGGGCTACATGTGGACTTTCTTCCCTGTTGGTCTATTGGAGGCTAGCTCTGGTCCAGGATTACATGTGGACTTTCTTCCCTGTTGGTCTATTGGAGGCTAGCTCTGGTCCAGAGCTACATGTGGACTTTTTTCCATGTTGGTGTATTTTAGGCTAGCTCTGGTCCAGAGCTACATGTTAACTGGTCAATTGTACACTATATAGAGAAAAGATTGCTATTTGGGATGCACATAAACACTCTGTGTGTTCATTGGTCAACTCTGTGTTTTCTGATAGTACAGTGATTATACAGTTCATCAGATCATGGTGGGGCTTCTGACTCACACTCCAACAGTAGGACTGCTGGATATTTGGAGTACAGTACATAGTCTCCAGGATGTTTGTAAACATTGTTCGCCCCTCCGCCCCTCCCCTTCCCCCCACCGTATAGTTCACAAGGGATTATATCGGTCTGCTATCGAAACTTGGCAAGAGATTCCCCTCCCCCCAATTTTTTTGGTTGCATTTGCTGGCAATCCCTCTTTATGCCCGGGCAGCAACTGTTGTTGGACTTTAAATGACAGATGAAGACAAGCTGATGAACAGAGCAGGGAAAGAGAGCATGATGGAGAGAAGTGAGGTCAAAGGGTGAGGTCCATAGAGAGTGGAGGAGGTAAAGAAGGAAGGAGAGAGGGAATAGAAGGAGGTTAGACTAGACTGGTCTACGTGCATTTTGGTGAGTGTTTTCTCTATTCTTCCTCATGTAGAAATGCCATCTGCATGGCTGATGAATTATAATCATGTGCGATTGTGCAGTGGAGGCTGTCTGTTTGTAAATGTGCCACTCAGGTTCCTGACGCTGACTTCACACACCGCCATGTTGCACTCCAGATGTGTTTATCTCTGGTGGGAGTGGGATTCATCATCCCTCTTTACACTCTGTTGGAGCTGGTGCTGCTGGTCACCTCATTGGAATACTGGAAAAGACAGACTAGGCAGACTGAGTAGTTATTAGTTGAATATTATTATAATGTATCAAACCTGATCAGATTTACATTGCTTACATAATATTGGTGTTATTATGTAAAGGTCTTATTTGGATTGCATGTCCACCTATTGTTTGACGATGTTTGAACCTGTCTAGTCTGATATCTGATGTTAGGCTGGATGTTCCTTCTCTGGCAGAAGTGGGGGGTTTGGTTTAGGTTGTGATGTGGGGGTGACTTCGGTGATTCTCTGGTTGACTTGAATAGAATTGTGCACCATCACTCACATTGTCAGATTATCATTGACCATTCCCATGACATGACTCTCAGATGATTGTCAGAGTGCTTTC
Source organism: Oncorhynchus masou masou (assembly GCF_036934945.1). Taxonomy (NCBI): domain Eukaryota; kingdom Metazoa; phylum Chordata; class Actinopteri; order Salmoniformes; family Salmonidae; genus Oncorhynchus; species Oncorhynchus masou. Next base: position 3,602,005 of record NC_088226.1, read on the forward strand.
TTACTCCGTCTCCCTCCGTCTCTTTCCGTCTCTCTCCGTCTCTCTCCGTCTCTCTCCGTCTCCCTCCGTCTCTCTCCGTCTCTCTCCATCTCTCTCCGTCTCTCTCCGTCTCCCTCCGTCTCTCTCCGTCTCTCTCCGTCTCTCTCCGTCTCCCTCCGTCTCTCTCCGTCTCTCTCCGTCTCTCTCCGTCTCTCTCCGTCTCCCTCCGTCTCTCTCCGTCTCTCTCCGTCTCTCTCCGTCTCCCTCCGTCTCTCTCCGTCTCTCTCCGTCTCTCTCCGTCTCTCTCCGTCTCCCTCCGTCTCTCTCCGTCTCTCTCCGTCTCTCTCCGTCTCCCTCCGTCTCTCTCCGTCTCTCTCCGTCTCTCTCCGTCTCCCTCCGTCTCCCTCCATCTCTCTCCATCTCTTTCCGTCTCCCTCCGTCTCTCTCCGTCTCTCTCCGTCTCTCTCCGTCTCTCTCCGTCTCACTCCGTCTCTCTCCGTCTCTCTCCGTCTCTCTCCGTCTCCCTCCGTCTCTCTCCGTCTCTCTCCGTCTCTCTCCGTCTCTCTCCGTCTCCCTCCGTCTCTCTCCGTCTCTCTCTGTCTCTCTCCGTCTCCCTCCGTCTCTCTCCGTCTCTCTCCGTCTCTCTCCCAACTGTTTTCCATCCATCTTTCTCCACCTCCATATCCTGTATTATTCAGGTTGTGGATACATTCCTTCTCAATGTAATGACATTTATCAGACCTTAACCTGACTGATATGTCAGATCTATGTTACTCATCTTAGTCAACAGCACCCAACGGTTTCGGTCTTTCCTTGGTATGGTGATGGTGTTAAACTGGTCTGAAAACAACTCCTCACCTCTTCCCCCTCTGTCTTTGCAGATCTCAAGAAACCAGGTGTAAGACAACAATATGGTGTACGGTTCCCCAAGCCAATAGAAAGGCTAAGGGGAGCCACTGTGATGCGTACACCAGAGGAAGAGGCATGGGGCTGTTTTCTGACCAGGCAGATGTGTTGTCACAGTACACCTCCCTCTCTCACTGTGTCCCTCTCTACCACAGACAGGATGACGAATCAGCAGCCAGTCCACCAGTCTAACAAGGCCCATTATGATGAGCCACCCATTGTTGGAGCTGGAGTGTTGGATTTGTTGGAACCCAAACTTCCCAATAGTTTCTTGGGAACCTACTGTGGCTTCCTCATCCGAAACTCACTGCTCGTCCTCACTATACTGGGTAGGTGCCTACCTCGCTTCATGGTGGTCAAATCAATTTTTCATCTCCTTCAGTGGTTTTAAAGTGTTACGCTGCATTTCAGCTCTCTGTATTACCTGTGCTTGCTAACAATTTTTTATATATAAACATTTTATTAAATGTTTTATTACCCCATCCCCCCTCTTCGGACGACAATAACAAACTTTCTCTCTGATTTTGTTTACAGCTTTCTCACACACATTTTACACCCATGGCAATTCTCTCTTTGTTTTCTTCACCGTAGTTACATATCAAGAATATAGTTAGTACATACAGTGCATTCGGAAAGTATAAAGACCACTTACATTTTTTCCACATTTTGTTAAGTTAGAGCCTTATTCTAAAATTGATTTTAAAAAATAAATAAAAATCCCTCATCAATCTACACATAAAACGCCATAATGACAAAGGAAAAACATGTTTTTAGAAATTTTTGCAAATGTATAAAAACAAAGAAATAGAAATATCACATTTGCATAAGTATTCAGATACTTTACTCAGTACTTTGTTGAGGCACCTTTGGCAGAGATTACAGCCTTGAGTCTTATTGGGTATGATGCTTTGCACACCTGTATTTTGGAGGTTTCTTCCATTCTTGACTGCAGATCCTCTCAAGTTCTGTCAGGTTAGATGGGGAGCGTCGCTGCACAGCTATTTTTCAGGTCTCTACAGAGATGTTCGATCAGGTTCAAGTCCGGGCTCTTGCTGGGCCACTCAAGGACATTCAGAAACTTGTCCCAAAGCCACTAGTGCATTGTCTTGGCTGTGTGCTTAGGGTTGTTGTCCTATTGGAAGGTGAACCTTCGCCTCAGTCTGAGGTCCTGAGCGCTCTGGAACAGGTTTTCATCACGGATCTTTCTGTACTTTGCTCCGTTCATCTTTCCCTCGATCCTGACTAGTCTCCCAGTCCCTGACGCTGAAAAACATCCCCACAGCATTATGCTGCCACCACCATGCTTCACTGTAGGGATGCTGCCAGGTTTCCTCCAGACGTGACACTTGGCATTCAGGCCAAAGGGTTCAATCTTGGTTTAATCAGACCAGAGAATCTTGTTTCTTATGGTCTGATAGTCCTTTAGGTACCTTTTGGCAAACTCCAAGCAGTCTGTCATGTGCCTTTTACTGAGGAGTGGCTTCCGTCTGGCCAGTCTACCATAAAGGCCTGATTGGTGGAGTGCTGCAGAGATGGTTGTCCTTCTGGAAGCTTCTCCCATCTCCACAGAGGAACTCTGGAGCTCTGTCAGAGTGACCATCAGGTTCTTGGTCACCTCCCTGATCAAGGCCCTTCTCCCCAGATTGCTCAGTTTGGCCGGGCAGCCAACTCTAGGAAGGGTCTTAGTGGTTCCAAACTTCTTCCATTTAAGAATGATGGAAGCCACTGTGGTCTTGGGGACCTTCAATGCTGCAAAAGAAAATTGGTACCCTTCCCCAGATCTGTGCCTCGACACAGTCCTGTCTCTGAGCTCAACGGACAATTCCTTCGACCCCATGGCTTGGTTTTTGCTTTGACATGCACTGTCAGCTGTGGGACCTTATATAGACAGATGTGTGCCTTTCCAAATCATGTCCAATCAATTGAATTTACCACAAGTGGACTCCAATCAAGTTGTAGAAACATCTCAAGGATGATAAATGGAAACAGGATGGACCTGAGCTCAATTTCGAGTTTCATACAAAGGGTCTGAATACTTGTAGTTACGTTTTCGCTTTATCATTTTGGGCTTTTGTGTGTAGATTAATGAGGATTTAAATATTTTTTTAATCCATTTTAGAAAAAGGCTGTAACGCAACAAAGTGTGGAAAAGGTCCAGGGGTCTGAATACTCTCCTAATGCACTGTACACATCACTTCTTGTTGGCACTCGTGTACTCACTGTAAATCCCCCTGGAATGGAAATTAAATCCAATGAGTCAGACGCTGTGATTATAAACCCTCTCGAAATGCTCTTCTGAATTTGATTTGATTTGATTTGAAGCGTTTCACTGGAATCTCTGCGCTCTCACGGAAGCTGTAAGGGTGACAGAGGAAACCATTGTGTGGCTGTTGTGCTTACTCCTCTCCTCTGTGAACTGTAACAGGTGTAATAGCGGGGTCGCTGTTTGGGATGCTGCTGCGGTATGTTTCTATTACAGACCCCAACACCCTGATGCTGGTGTCCTTTCCTGGAGACATCCTCATGAGGATGCTGAAGATGCTCATCTTGCCCCTGATCATCTCCAGCCTAATCACAGGTACACTGTTGTAATACACACACACACACACACACACACACACACACACACACACACACACACACACACACACACACACACACACACACACACACACACACACACACACACACACACACACACACACACAGTCTTATACAGCTAACCTTGTGGGGACACACAATTCCATCCCATTCAAAATCCTATTTTCCCTAACCCCTAACCCTAACCCTAAACCTAACCTTTACCCTAACCTGTACTCTTACCCTTACCCTAATCCTGAACCTAACCTTAACCATAACCCTAACCTTAACCCTAACCCTAACCCTAACCTTAACCCAAAAACCTTAACCTTAAACCTTACCCTAACTCCTAATTCTAACCCTAAAATTAACCCTAGCCCCAAACCCTTAATGTAATTCTAACCGTAGCACTAATTCTAACCTTAACCCTAAACCCCCTAGAAACCCCCATCTAACCTTAACCCTAAACCCCCTAAACCCCCATTTGACCTCGCGCGGACTAACAGAAAGTCCCCAGGTGGTCAAATTTGTGTTTGTTGACTATTCCTGTTGGAACTTCTGGTTCACACACACACACACACACACACACACACACACACACACACACACACACACACACACACACACACACACACACACACACACACACACACACACACACACACACACACACACACACGCAGATGGAAGGTGCCCTGCTCATCAGCCTGTCTCTCTCCCTCCCAGGTCTGGCTGGTCTGGATGCTCGTTCCAGTGGGAGGATGGGCTCCAGGGCCATGGTCTACTACATGTCCACTACGGTCATAGCTGCCATCCTGGGGGTCATCCTGGTCCTGGGGATCCACCCGGGAAACCCCAAACTCAGGAGCAGTCAGGAGCAGGACACGGCCCCCAAGAACCAGGAGGTCAGCAGTCTGGACGCCTTCCTGGACCTCATCAGGAACCTGTTCCCTGAAAACCTGGTGCAGGCCTGCTTCCAACAGGTAGGACCCAGACCCAGAACTAGTACTGAACCCAGACGCAGAACTAAACCCTGACCCCATCAAACAATGGATGTTCAGTTGTTATTGTGAGATTTGGACCCTATCAAAGCCTGACTTTAATGACCAGCATTGGGAATGTGTGGCTTATGGGGCAATTGTGTCCAATTCGCAATTGATTGTTACAGAGCCTTCAGGAAGCATTACACCCCTTTACTTTCCCCACATTTTGTTGTGTTAAAAAGTGGGATTCAAATGGATTTCATTGTCTTTTTTTGTCAACGATCTACACTAAATACTCTGTAATGTCAAACTGGAAGAAAAATTCTAACATTTGTAAAATATTTGTGAAAAACAAAACAGTAATATATCTTGATTAGAAAAGTACTCAACCCCATTACATGTTAGAGTCACCTTTGGCAGCGATTACAGGTCTGAGTCTTTCTGGGTAAGTCTGTAAAAGCTTTGGATTGTACAATATTTGGACATTATTTTTAAAATTCTTGAAGCTCTGTCAAAACTGTAACTAGGCCACTCAGGAACATTCAACGTCATCTTGGTAAGCAACTCCACTGTTTATTTGGCCTTAAAATAGGTGCCCCTCTTTGCGAGGCATTGGAAAACCTGATCTTTGTGGTTGAATCTGGGTCCATTGTGTGACTTATTAAGCAAATTTGGACTTTTTAATTTATTTAGGCTTCTCATAACAAAGGTGTTGAATACTTATTGACTCAACACATTCCAGCTTTTCATTTGTAATTAATATGTAAAAATTCCTCAAATATAATTCCACTTTGACATTATGAGGTATTGTTTGTAGGCCAATGACCAAAAATCTCTATTTAATCCATTTTAAATGCAAGCTGTAACACAACAAAATGTGGAAGAAGTTAAGGGGAGCCAATACTTTCGAAGGGACTGTATATGCACAGACTAGTTGATAAAAAGGAATGGCTTATGTCATCACGGAAGTAGAGTTTTGCTTTAGAGTAGAGAAGGGTATTTACAGTACTATATACAGAACATTTTGACGGAAATGCAGCTAGAACCTTAAAGTCCCAGGCGCATTATGATCCTTCCATTTCCCAGAAAATGAGGACTTTGCAGAACAACACATGTGAGTGGTGTTAGCTGTGCAGATCCTAATTCCCTCTCTTTATTCCAAACTTTTGTTGTTGCATTGGACATTTGATGTCTCCCTCTGAACATCTTTCCCCTTGTATTGACCAATAGCTGTTCTTGTGTTGACATTTTCACTTGACATTAAAGGAATTTATCAGAGGCCAGCGCGAATTTATCAGAGGCCAGCGTGAATTTATCAGAGGCCAGCGCGAATTTATCAGAGGCCAGCGCGACTTATAGTTAATGTATTTCTCTTAAGATAGCTAGGTGACGAGGAGGGAGGGAATGAGACTGAGATGTCTTATTTAAGATACTCTTTGAAGAGGTAGGGTTTCAGACGTTTTTGGAAGATGAGCAGGGACTCTACTGTCCTAGCATCAAGGGGACATGACCCTGTACCTAGGTGGCTGATCATAGGACAGAACAGGAGAGGACAGGAGACTACAGGACAGGATAGGGCAGGGCAAGACTGTGTGATTTACAAAGTAACGCTGCCTGGCAGATATGATTGCTGTTAATCCAAGCAGGCGGATCATTTTTAAGCGATAATCCAGGCCTCAATCATGTCGCAGCAGTTCCCTTCTTTTGTCCAAATCCTGTGTTTTTTCCCTCTCTCTCCTTATCTCTCTCATTCTCTCTCTCTCCTTATCTCTCTCATTCTCTCTCTCCTTATCTCTCTCATTCTCTCTCTCCTTATCTCTCTCATTCTCTCTCTCCTTATCTCTCTCTTTCTCTCTCTCCTTATCTCTCTCATTCTCTCTCTCTCCTTATCTCTCTCATTCTCTCTCTCCTTATCGCTCTCATTCTCTCTCTCTCCTTCTCTCTCATTCTCTCTCTCCTTATCTCTCTCATTCTCTCTCTCCTTATCTCTCTCATTCTCTCTCTCTCCTTATCTCTCTCATTCTCTCTCTCCTTATCTCTCTCATTCTCTCTCTCCTTATCTCTCTCATTCTCTCTCTCTCCTTATCTCTCTCATTCTCTCTCTCTCCTTATCTCTCTCATTCTCTCTCTCTCCTTATCTCTCTCATTCTCTCTCTCTCCTTATCTCTCTCATTCTCTCTCTCTCCTTATCGCTCTCATTCTCTCTCTCTCCTTATCTCTCTCATTCTCTCTCTCTCCTTATCTCTCTCATTCTCTCTCTCTCCTTATCTCTCTCATTCTCTCTCTCTATCCTTATCTCTCTCATTCTCTCTCTCTCCTTATCGCTCTCATTCTCTCTCTCCTAAATCGCTCTCATTCTCTCTCTCTCCTTATCGCTCTCATTCTCTCTCTCTCCTTATCGCTCTCATTCTCTCTCTCTCCTTATCGCTCTCATTCTCTTTCTCTCCTTATCGCTCTCATTCTCTCTCTCCTTATCGCTCTCATTCTCTCTCCTTATCTCTCTCATTCTCTCTCTCTCCTCATCGCTCTCATTCTCTCTCTCTCCTTATCGCTCTCATTCTCTCTCTCTCCTTATCGCTCTCATTCTCTCTCTCTCCTTATCTCTCATTCTCTCTCTCTCCTTATCTCTCTCATTCTCTCTCTCTCCTTATCGCTCTCATTCTCTCTCTCTCCTTATCACTCTCATTCTCTCTCTCTCTCCTTATCGCTCTCATTCTCTCTCTCTCCTTATCTCTCTCATTCTCTCTCTCTCCTTATCTCTCTCTTCTCTCTCTCCTTATCTCTCTCATTCTCTCTCTCTCCTTATCTCTCTCATTCTCTCTCTCTCTTTCATGCGCGTGTGTCTGAATGATTAGAAATACTCTGTGTTAGACTGGGTGAGGGTCAGTCCTTCTGTTGGTGCTAATCTCTTTACAGCGCCGTTGGGTTGTCTTCAATAATTACAGTAAGGCATCTGTCTAGTGTGACTGTGTGTGTGTATGTGTGTGTGTGTGTGTGTGTGTGTGTGTGTGTGTGTGTGTGTGTGTGTGTGTGTGTGTGTGTGTGTGTGTGTGTATGTGTATGTGTATGTGTGTGTGCTTGTGTGCTTGTGAGTGTGTGTGCGTGTGTATGCGTGTGTGCTGTTCAGCCCTGGGCTTATAAGGATCCTTTCTCTCGTTATGTGCTGTCACTGTGTTTGTCTTCGTCAGAGATTAATTGATATTGTAATTGCTTTTGCAGATCAGCCAAGAAATTGCATGATGATCCCCAGCCCTCTTTTCCATATTTCCTCTCCTCTCTCACTCTCCCTCTCTATCCCTCTCTCTCTCTCTATTCTCCACCCCCCTCTCCACCCCACCTCTCTCTCTCCCTCCCCCTCTCTTCTTCTCTGTCTGCATAAACATATCTCTCATCTTTCTGGTGGTTGCTCTCTCTCACTCTCCCTCTCTATCCCTCTCTCTCTCCCTCCCCCTCTCTTCTTCTCTGTCTGTATAAACATATCTCTCATCTTTCTGGTGGTTGCTCTCTCCCTCTCATCCCTCTCTCTCTCCCTCCCCCTCTCTTCTTCTCTGTCTGCATAAACATATCTCTCATCTTTCCTCTCTCTCACTCTCCCTCTCTATCCCTCTCTCTCTCCCTCCCCCTCTCTTCTTCTCTGTCTGCATAAACATATCTCTCATCTTTCTGGTGGTTGCTCTCTCTCACTCTCCCTCTCTATCCCTCTCTCTCTCCCTCCCCCTCTCTTCTTCTCTGTCTGCATAAACATATCTCTCATCTTTCTGGTGGTTGCTCTCTCTCACTCTCCCTCTCTATCCCTCTCTCTCCCTCCCCCTCTCTTTTCTCTGTCTGCATAAACATATCTCTCATCTTTCTGGTGGTTGCTCTCTCTCTCTCTCTCTCTCTCTCTCTCTCTCTCTCTGCTCATCTTTCTCTCTTCTCCTCCCCCTCTCCATTCTCCCCCCCTCTCCACCCCTCTCTCTCTCGATTCTCCACCCCCCTCTTCACCCCACCTCTCACTCTCTCTCTCTTCAGGTTCAAACAGTAGCAAAGAAAGTGTCAGTGATGCCCCCGAACCAGACAGAACCTGTCATAGTCAGCAAGAAGAAACTGGAGTTCAAATGGGGCATGAATGTTCTGGGTGAGAGTGGTTCTTTCCTCTCTATTCACTGAGGGGGCAACAATGTCCTGTTCGGTTCAACTCTCTTTCTGTTGATTGGACGGAATACTATTATGTCTATTTCCTTTTGTTTCATTGGTTTAGTTATATTCATCATGTATTCATCATTCATGTTGAGAGAGCACATTGATTATTTATGAACAGATGATTTAATGTTGTAATGATGTTTTCTGAAGGTTTAATTGGGTTCTTCATCACATTTGGAATGTGCATGGGGAAGATGGGAGAGAAGGGGAAGCTCATGTCAGAGTTCTTCAACATCCTCAATGAGATCATCATGAAGATGGTGGGCATGATCATGTGGTACGTGTCTCTCTGTGTCATCCTGTCTGTGTCTTCCTGTCTGTGTCCCTGTCTGTGTCTTCCTGTCTGTGTCCCTGTCTGTGTCCTTGTCTGTGTCCCTGTCTGTGTCTTCCTGTCTGTGCCCCTGTCTGTGTCCTTGTCTGTGTCCATGTCTGTGTCCCTGTCTGTGTCTTCCTGTCTGTGTCACTGTATGTCTTCCTGTCTGTCCTCCTGTCTGTGTCCCTGTCTGTGTCCTCCTGTCTGTGTCCCTGTCTGTGTCCTCCTGTCTGTGTCCTCCTGTCTGTGTCTTCCTGTCTGTGTCACTGTCTGTGTCTTCCTGTCTGTGTCCCTGTCTGTGTCTTCCTGTCTGTTTCATCCTGTCTGTGTCCCTGTCTGTGTCTACCTGTCTGTGTCCCTGTCTGTGTCCCTGTCTGTGTCTTCCTGTCTGTTTCTTCCTGTCTGTGTCCCTGTCTGTGTCTACCTGTCTGTGTCCCTGTCTGTGTCCCTGTCTGTGTCTTCCTGTCTGTTTCTTCCTGTCTGTGTCCCTGTCTGTGTCTACCTGTCTGTGTCCCTGTCTGTGTCCCTGTCTGTGTCTTCCTGTCTGTTTCTTCCTGTCTGTGTCCCTGTCTGTGTCTACCTGTCTGTGTCCCTGCATGGGTCTGTTTTCCTTCAGTGGAATAATGGCTGCAGTGCTGAAAAACATTCTATAGACAGTGATGAAGTCACTGACAGTGATGAATAAGTGGAGGACTGCATACGTGAGAAAAATGGTGGGAACTGGGACCAGGGGCAGAGAGAGGATTGGAAAGGGGAGAAATATAGGGAGAAGAATTCCCTAAGACATGACAGTGTGTGGAATGCTGAGGACTAGCAGGAGTGGGAGCCGAGCAGAAGCCTTTCTGGTTCCCAGGGTGGAGAGGGTGGAACAGGTCCAGAACCTAATGAATCCACAGACAGGAAAGGAGCCACGAGCTGCTCAACAGGCCAGCACAATTCAGAGTGCAGACAGACTGATGCAGGGCGGGACAGAGGGACGTGGTGAGATCCATGTCCTTGGAGAGCGACGAAAGCCTTGATGCTTTGCAGGACAGTAGCAGACAGGGAAAAGAGAGAGAAAGGGGGAGAGACAGAGAGACTTCACACGACACTGGCCAATACCACTGAGAGAGAGAAAATCACACATTCCTCTCTCTCTCTCTCTCTCTCTCTCTCTCTCTCTCTCTCTCTCTCTCTTTCTCCCTCTCTTTCTCTCTCTTTCTCTCTTTCTCCCTCTCTTTCTCTCTCTTTCTCACTCTCCACCAAAAAGAAGCACATACTCAGGGGACATCTTGATGTGCAGCACATTTTCCAAGGGAACTGTGATCTCCATACCACAAACCCAACATAAATCACCCATTTTACACATTAAACACATGACTCACTACTAGGCCTACAGAGCTGGCCAAACAAATCGGCATGTATATACAAATAACATGTCATACACAGTACACTAAACACACTGGTCACACATAGTACACTAAACACACTGGTCACACATAGTACACTAAACACACAGTACACTAAACACACTGGTCACACATAGTACATTAAACACACTGGTCACACATAGTACACTAAACACACAGTACACTAAACACACAGTACACTAAACACACAGTACACTAAACACACAGTACAGTAAACACACTGGTCACACACAGTACACTAAACACACTGGTAATACACAGTACACTAAACACACTGGTCACACATAGTACACTAAACACACTGGTCACACATAGTACACTAAACACACTGGTCACACATAGTACACTAAACACACTGGTCACACATAGTACACTAAACACACAGTACACTAAACACACTGGTCACACATAGTACACTAAACACACTGGTCACACATAGTACACTAAACACACTGGTCAAACATAGTACACTAAACACACAGTACACTAAACACACAGTACAGTAAACGCACTGGTCACACACAGTACACTAAACACACTGGTAATACACAGTACACTAAACACACTGGTCACACATAGTATACTACTTACTCTACCAAACAACTCTGGCTAAATGCCATCTTCCTCACAGATCAACACATAGTACACTAAACACACTGGTAATACACAGTACACTAACTACTCTACCAAACAACTATGGCTAAATGCCATCTTCCTCACAGATCAACACACAGTACACAAAACACACTGGTAATACACAGTATACTAACTACTCTACCAAACAACTCTGGCTAAATTACATCTTCCTCACAGATCAACACACAGTACATCCCTTACACCTCAGATGCTAAGCTTGTGTTGCTATGACCTATGACCTGCCCAGCTGTGGTTCCTTATCACCTAGTTCCACTGTCTCTTCAGTATTGATGCCATCGGTGGAGTGTGTCTCAATTGTCTAAAGTGGCTTCCTCTCCCCATATATTTTCCTACACCTGGAAAATTCTGGAAGAAGCCTCCTCATTAGCAATGTTGTGTCTCCAGGTACTCTCCAGTTGGTATCGCCTCTCTGATCTCAGGGAAGATAGCAGCCATCGGGGACCTGGAGGTGGTGGCTAGACAGCTGGGCATGTACATGGTGACAGTCATAGTGGGCCTAATGATCCACGGGGGCATTATCCTGCCACTCATCTTCTTCTCCGTCACAAGGAAGAGCCCCTTCACCTTCTACTCCGGGATCTTCCAGGCCTGGATCACTGCCCTGGGCACCGCCAGCAGGTAGGGGAGGAACACTCTAGGGGGGGTTGGGTGTGTGTGTGTGTGGGGGGGGGTTTATATACTATGTTTAGATCATTTGTGCTGGTGTGTATTTTCCTTAATAGCACTGCATGGTACTGTATGGCATCAGGTACCGTAGTAAATGTGATGGGTGGGTGTTATGTATGTATGTATTGGGTGCTGAGCTATTTAGGTTAACCCAGGGCTGACAAACCAGAGCTGCAGAGCCAACTGTGCATGAATCTGGGTGATCACAGACCAGCTCTGTCTGACAGAGACAGACAGACAGACAGACAGACAGACAGACAGACAGACAGACAGACAGACAGACAGACAGACAGATTGACAGTCCCTGCGTTGTAAATGTCTGGGGCTCTGGATAAGGTTGTATGGGCCAAACTGGCCATGTTTCCGCTGCTTCTGAATCTGTTGTGCTGCTCAAACCAACTGTCATTTTGGCGCATTAGGGAGGCTTTACAGAATAAGAGTAATCCTATCAACTTTCTTTAATTATATTATGACCTGGGCTTAGCTTAGGCTCAAATCAAATTCCTGCAATTCACATGTTGGATTGTAAAATACACTTGCTGTTATGATAATGCTGTTAGATTTCACCCCTTCTCTCACCCTCTCTGTCCCCTTCCCCTCTTTTTTAACTCTCACTTTGTACTCTCACCCTTCCTCTCCCTCACTCTCCCTCACAATTTCTGTCATTATTTTCTTTCTGAATACTTCTCTCTCTATATAACAACTTCATACCCTCTCTCCCCATTTGTATTTCCTTCCCGTTATCTCTCTCGACCTGTCTACATCCCTTTCTTACCCACTCTCTCCATCTCTCAGTGCGGGAACGTTACCTGTCACATTTCGCTGTCTGGAGGAGAATCTGAAGATCGATAAGCGCGTGACGCGTTTCGTGCTGCCCATTGGAGCCACCATCAACATGGACGGTACAGCCCTGTATGAGGCGGTGGCAGCCATCTTCATCGCTCAGATGAATGACATCAACCTGGACGCAGGACAGATCGTCACCGTCAGGTAGGCCTCTTCTTTACCACTGACAACCCTGGCCCAGGGGCTTCTTAGGAGACTTTTGTGTTGAGGTGTGTTACCTGGGTGTAATATATTATGCTGTTAGGTATAGTACTCAAGGGCAGTGATGTTTTTAAGGTTGTCATGCTCTGTATGTATGTAAGAGAAAGCTGTGTCACTTCCTCCATGGGTTTTGTACCTTGAAATAGTCATCTAACTGTAGGTTTACAGTATGTATCAGTTGTGGTTGCTGATGACTTTTATGAGTCACATGCTAATGTATTCTGTGGTGACAATGTCTTGGAATGAGAAACGTGTGTGTAACGTCAATTCCCTCTTCTCCTTCCTCTCCCTCACTCCTTCCCCTTCTCTCCTCTCAGTATGACAGCCACCCTGGCCAGTGTGGGAGCGGCCAGTATTCCCAGCGCAGGCCTGGTCACCATGCTGTTGATCCTTACAGCTGTGGGCCTGCCCACCCAGGACATCAGCCTGCTCATCGCTGTTGACTGGCTGCTGTGAGTCACATACACACAATCACTGTGATGTTACACTTCAGATACCCTGGTCTTTGTTTTCAACAACATGATGACATTAGACTACAATGATTCAATGTTGCTGATTATCTCTATGAAAGAAAAGTAGGGTACGTCAAGCTCTGTCAAAATGCAACGCATATTATCAACTGTAAAGTGTAGAGTGGTACTTAGCTGTAGATGCCATTGCCATTGTTGGCATCTACTCATCCATGAGAGCTCCTGTCTTGTAGTGTACCTGTAACACAGTGATCAGTCATGGCTGACTCCAGCATTGTCTGTCTGTTGGGCCAGTGACAGAATGCGTACCTCAATCAACGTGGTGGGCGACTCGTTTGGTGCTGGGATTGTGGACCACCTGTCCAGGGCAGAGCTAGCTGAGATTGACGCCGAGCTCCTCTCCCCTGAGGATGAGGAGTTCATCCCCCCGCCCCCTGTCCTCACCGAGATAGACCTGGTGGACCCCAAAAGACCTCCCGAGTTACCCCCACGCTCCCCCCGCCCGCCCAAACTCAACCACCACGGCCACTCCAACCTGTCACAGATCTACTCCATCACTAACTCTCCCCGCTCCGTCCGCTCTCCATCCCCCCATTCTGTCCGCTCTCCCTCCCCGCGCTCCAACTGTTCCCACTCCCACTCCCCACGGCCCTCTGCCTTCCGTACCCATTCCCCACGCATCCTCCGCAGAACAGAGCCTGGCTACTGCGCCCTGCCAAGCCACGACAACCAGGTAGGCAGGGTTACAGCTACCACTAGTCCTAGGGCTCAATCCTAACTTCTTGTTAATCATGTATTGATATCAATGGAATATTTGTGTGAACGTTTGAGTTGGATGGTCCTTTGATGGCCTGTCTCTGACTTTATTCCTCTTTGTCTTCCCAGATCCCCACACTCCCTCGCTCCCACAGAGAGAGAGACAGAGGGGATAGAGACAGAGGGGATAGAGACAGAAGGGAAAGAGACAGGGAAAGAGACAGGGAAAGAGACAGAGAGAGAGATAGAGAGAGAGATAGAGGAAGAGAGAGGGAGAGATTGCGGGGGCGAGACAGCGACCGATATCAGAGCGAGACAGAGGAAGAGGAGGAGAGGGATAGGGTGCTGGATGAAGGGAGTGAAGGAGAAGAGAGTGACGACACTGCTTACGACCGCAGGAACACCATCCTGCCCTGCGACCTTCCCTGATTGGGACGCCTCTATGAAAACACTTCTGTTTTACCACAGTTTCACTACACTTCCCCCAATTTACTGCACTCTACCACCTAGTACCACTGTGGTGTTTTTGATAGGGGTCTGGGTTGGTGGATGCAGTGCTCTACAAATGGTTACTATTTAGTAGTTGTCTGATTTGAGTGTTCTTGTGTGATTTGAGTCCTGTTTTACATGATCAGGGATCAATAAGCTTGCTTTGAGCGATGACAATATTTATGTTGCTATGGCAACACCCTTTAATAATCTTTGAAAAAAGAGCCCATGCCCTAACTTTTACACTTCAGTGTGCTGCAGAAGGGAGCTTTAACTTAGTGTTGTGTCTTCTGTCAACCCAGCTCTATTCTCTGATAATCATTGTCTTGTTCTAATCATTTCAGCTAGCCAGTTCCTCAACCTTATCCTCTACCCTCTAGCGTGGCTGAGAGAGACGCTGTACTGAGATCTTGGTGTTCAGTGTCTGTCAACGCACAATCAGAAATGTTCTCTTCTCAATTTCCAAAAGGTCATCTGTAGAACGTCGTCCATCTCCAGCTGTACTGTATCGAATGATTCTACAATTAAATACTAATTCTACTTATTTGTAAGTTAAAATGTGAGAAACTTGCGTGTAGCAACTATATGTAATTAAAGGTAACAAACACACTGTAGTCAAACTATTTTTATACTATTCTACCTCTCCTCTCTCTCTTCTCTTCCTCTCCTTGTCCTCTACAAACTCAACACTTCACTTGACTTTACCTCAACTTGTCCTGAAATGACAATCATAATACGGTTATTGTTGTTAATATTGTTATTTCTCAGTATTTATGTACGGTTAGTCATTTTTTGTCATCGTCTGTTGTCTGAAATGATGGTTGTTAGTAATTTTATACATTTTTTCCAGCACAACATTCTTCAGTCTGTGTTGCACAGCAGTCGGTTTTCATTTTGATTCACGTATTCATTTACTTGTTGTTTCATTACTCGTGTACTTTAATTATTTATTGGTTAATTAAGAGATATTCTCATTGGTTCTGTCATATTGATTTGTTTTCCTCTGTCCCTATGAAATGCCTTTCATTGAAGGTCATTACTGCCTACCCAAATCCTTCAGTCTTAATGCATGTTTGCAGATCCAGGTTTTGTGTATATTGTATGTAATAAAATCTTAGAGATTTATTTAAATTACACTGACAAAGATTTGGTTATTTCTGTACCTTGTGTAAAAACTGTGTACAGATTAGTACTACAAAAAGGGGACACACGTCAATATTTTGTGACTAAAGTCAGTGATGAAATCCAGTGGACAAGGATATTACTGGACGTTCAAGTTGCAACTGGCACACCAGACCTCGAACACACACACACACACACACACACACACACACACACACACACACACACACACACACACACACACACACACACACACACACACACACACACACACACACACACACACACACACACACATACACGCACACAGCATCACATTTACACATTGATGAGGCAAAGACACACACAGATATCAACACACTTAATCCTCTCAAAGAAGAGTTGGGGAGGGAGGGAGGGAGGGAGGGAGGGAGGGAGGGAGGGAGGGAGGGAGGGAGGGAGGGAGGGAGGGAGGGAGGGAGGGAGGGAGGGAGGGAGGGAGGGAGGGAGGGAGGGAGGGAGGGAGGGAGGGAGGGAGGGAGGGAGGGAGGGGGAGGGAGAGAAATAGAAGAACGGCAGATGGCCAGAAAGACGTCAATCCAACTCATTTTTCCAGGCAGCGCAGGGCACTGTGGATAATTGCAAACAGGACTGACGTTAGTGTTGGGACCCTGCATGTCACGGAGAGAGGAGGAGAGGATGAGAGAAACAGGTAGATAATAAGGGAAAGCTTCAGGCCACAACAGGCCACCACCACCTAGTGAACCCAGTGAACAGGGACAGACATGCCTCGACCCTCTGGGTGAAGGTATTCAACAAAACAGACAGACTATGATTCATTACTCTATTTATTGAGTCTTTTTGGCTCACATACAGGAATTCCTTACACAACCAGATTGCCACTCGTATTTTTTTGTTAAGTCAATGAATAGCAACCAAAAACAAGCATAAATCACTCAAAACCACAAAATGAGTTGTCCATTTATTACACTAGAAACATCTAACCCACAACACGACATCGGAATGTCAGCCAACCCAGAGGGGTGGGGGGGGGGGGGGTCAGGGTATGTAATCATTGGGACAGTCATCAAGCAGTGAGGGTATGAAGAGACTCATCTGCTCAAACCGTCAGTGTTGCTGAAAACCCATCAACTCATTTGAACTTCACTTCAGTCTGGCTCCAGTTTTATTTAGAAGCATTTCTCTCTTTTAGCAACAGTCACTGAGTTTCCTCAGTCCTCCCTGGCAGAGTAGGGTGTGGAACTGGTGGATGTTATTTCTATGTAGAGGATGGTTATTGATGCCATTACATTAGTGTCACACTTGTCGCATGTTTATTTAATCCCACCTGCACATTTCACCATTTCTGCCAACTAGGCTTTTTCAGGGCGGAGGGTGAAGAATGTTGCAAAAAGAAATGCATTACAGTCATGAATCACTCTACTTATGGGAATTTATTGTATGGTTGTCGCATAAAATTGATGTTGTTTGTATAATTCGTTATTGTTTACATAGTTTTTTCAATCTGCAAAATACACAGTACATGTTTCTTCTGGCTTCATGGCTCAGAAGAAGCAACCACAGAGTCCTCAGTATGATGTCCCTGAGCTGGGGTGACTAGGAGGACTTGCACTGAATGCTTTGACCTCTAGAGACTAAAGAGATAGTTGCAAGGAGGGAAATCAACTCAATCCTTTGGGGTGCGTGTGAAGTGGGAACACAAATGATCCAATCTGCTCTCTCACCAAGTTAAACAGATGGTGTCTAAACCTACCAATAATATCACAAATTTAACATATTATGTCAACATTTTGAAAGACTAGACATTTTGTTTGTTGTTGTTTAGATAATTGTTTTGTGGTGAAGTGGACATCTGCTGACTCATCTCCCCTCTGTTAACAAAACAGGGACTCATTTAGATAACTGATCAAATACTATCTTTATTAAATACAACAAATATAAACAGGGTTTACAGTCATAGAGCACATGCTGGTAACCACACACACACACATGTGGATACACACACACACGCACACGCACACACGCACGCACGGTAACACACACACACACACACACACACACACTCAATCACATACTGGTACACACACACACACACAGTCATAGAACACATACTGGTAAACACACACACACATATACACATACACATACAACCCACTCTCTTATACAATCAGGATGTGTCTTTGGATGACCAGTAAAGTACCTCTAACCAGTGGTAACATGGACAGGGGCAGGATGTGTCTTTGGATGACCAGTAAAGTACCTCTACCCAGTGGTAACATGGACAGGGGCAGGGATGTGTCTTTGGATGACCAGTAAAGTACCTCTACCCAGTGGTAACATGGACAGGGGCAGGATGTGTCTTTGGATGACCAGTAAAGTACCTCTACCCAGTGGTAACATGGACAGGGGCAGGATGTGTCTTTGGATGACCAGTAAAGTACCTCTACCCAGTGGTAACATGGACAGGGGCAGGGATGTGTCTTTGGATGAGCAGTAAAGTACCTCTACCCAGTGGTAACATGGACAGGGGCAGGATGTGTCTTTGGATGACCAGTAAAGTACCTCTACCCAGTGGTAACATGGACAGGGGCAGGATGTGTCTTTGGATGACCAGTAAAGTACCTCTACCCAGTGGTAACGTGGACAGGGGCAGGATGTGTATTTGGATGACCAGTACAGTACCTCTACCCAGTGGTAACATGGACAGGGGCAGGATGTGTCTTTAGATGAGCAGTAAAGTACCTCTACCCAGTGGTAACATGGACAGGGGCAGGGATGTGTCTTTGGATGACCAATAAAGTACTTCTACCCAGTGGTAACATGGACAGGGGCAGGGATGTGTCTTTGGATGACCAGTAAAGTCCCTCTACCCAGTGGTAACATGGACAGGGGCATGGATGTGTCTTTGGATGACCAGTAAAGTACCTCTACCCAGTGGTAACATGGACAGGGGCAGGGATGTGTCTTTGGATGACCAGTAAAGTACCTCTACCCAGTGGTAACATGGACAGGGGCAGGATGTGTCTTTGGATGACCAGTAAAGTACCTCTACCCAGTGGTAACATGGACAGGGGCAGGATGTGTCTTTGGATGAGCAGTAAATTACCTCTACCCAGTGGTAACATGGACAGGGGCAGGATGTGTCTTTGGATGACCAGTAAAGTACCTCTACCCAGTGGTAACATGGACAGGGGCAGGATGTGTCTTTGGATGACCAGTAAAGTACCTCTACCCAGTGGTAACATGGACAGGGGCAGGATGTGTCTTTGGATGACCAGTAAAGTACTTCTACCCAGTGGTAACATGGACAGGGGCAGGGATGTGTCTTTGGATGACCAGTAAAGTACCTCTACCCAGTGGTAACATGGACAGGGGCAGGATGTGTCTTTGGATGAGCAGTAAAGTACCTCTACCCAGTGGTAACATGGACAGGGGCAGGATGTGTCTTTGGATGACCAGTAAAGTACTTCTACCCAGTGGTAACATGGACAGGGGCAGGATGTGTCTTTGGATGACCAGTAAAGTACCTCTACCCAGTGGTAACATGGACAGGGGCAGGATGTGTCTTTGGATGACCAGTAAAGTACCTCTACCCAGTGGTAACATGGACAGGGGCAGGATGTGTCTTTGGATGAGCAGTAAAGTACCTCTACCCAGTGGTAACATGGACAGGGGCAGGATGTGTCTTTGGATGACCAGTAAAGTACTTCTACCCAGTGGTAACATGGACAGGGGCAGGATGTGTCTTTGGATGACCAGTAAAGTACCTCTACCCAGTGGTAACATGGACAGGGGCAGGGATGTGTCTTTGGATGACCAGTAAAGTACCTCTACCCAGTGGTAACATGGACAGGGGCAGGATGTGTCTTTGGATGACCAGTAAAGTACCTCTACCCAGTGGTAACATGGACAGGGGCAGGATGTGTCTTTGGATGACCAGTAAAGTACCTCTACCCAGTGGTAACATGGACAGGGGCAGGATGTGTCTTTGGATGACCAGTAAAGTACCTCTACCCAGTGGTAACATGGACAGGGGCAGGGATGTGTCTTTGGATGACCAGTAAAGTACCTCTACCCAGTGGTAACATGGACAGGGGCAGGATGTGTCTTTGGATGACCAGTAAAGTACCTCTACCCAGTGGTAACATGGACAGGGGCAGGATGTGTCTTTGGATGAGCAGTAAAGTACTTTACCCAGTGGTAACATGGACAGGGGCAGGATGTGTCTTTGGATGACCAGTAAAGTACCTCTACCCAGTGGTAACATGGACAGGGGCAGGATGTGTCTTTGGATGACCAGTAAAGTACCTCTACCCAGTGGTAACATGGACAGGGGCAGGATGTGTCTTTGGATGACCAGTAAAGTACTTCTACCCAGTGGTAACATGGACAGGGGCAGGATGTGTTTTTGGATGACCAGTAAAGTACCTCTACCCAGTGGTAACATGGACAGGGGCAGGATGTGTCTTTGGATGACCAGTAAAGTACTTCTAACCAGTGGTAACATGGACAGGGGCAGGATGTGTCTTTGGATGACCAGTAAAGTACCTCTACCCAGTGGTAACATGGACAGGGGCAGGATGTGTCTTTGGATGACCAGTAAAGTACCTCTACCCAGTGGTAACATGGACAGGGGCAGGATGTGTCTTTGGATGAGCAGAAAAGTACCTATACCCAGTGGTAACATGGACAGGGGCAGGATGTGTCTTTGGATGACCAGTAAAGTACCTCTACCCAGTGGTAACATGGACAGGGGCAGGATGTGTCTTTGGATGACCAGTAAAGTACCTCTACCCAGTGGTAACATGGACAGGGGCAGGATGTGTCTTTGGATGACCAGTAAAGTACCTCTACCCAGTGGTAACATGGACAGGGGCAGGATGTGTCTTTGGATGACCAGTAAAGTACCTCTACCCAGTGGTAACATGGACAGGGGCAGGATGTGTCTTTGGATGACCAGTAAAGTACCTCTACCCAGTGGTAACATGGACAGGGGCAGGATGTGTCTTTGGATGACCAGTAAAGTACCTCTACCCAGTGGTAACATGGACAGGGGCAGGATGTGTCTTTGGATGAGCAGTAAAGTACCTCTACCCAGTGGTAACATGGACAGGGGCAGGATGTGTCTTTGGATGACCAGTAAAGTACCTCTACCCAGTGGTAACATGGACAGGGGCAGGATGTGTCTTTGGATGACCAGTAAAGTACCTCTACCCAGTGGTAACATGGACAGGGGCAGGATGTGTCTTTGGATGACCAGTAAAGTACCTCTACCCAGTGGTAACATGTGGACAGGGGCAGGATGTGTCTTTGGATGAGCAGTAAAGTACCTCTACCCAGTGGTAACATGGACAGGGGCAGGATGTGTCTTTGGATGACCAGTAAAGACCTCTACCCAGTGGTAACATGGACAGGGGCAGGATGTGTCTTTGGATGACCAGTAAAGTACTTCTACCCAGTGGTAACATGGACAGGGGCAGGATGTGTCTTTGGATGACCAGTAAAGTCCCTCTACCCAGTGGTAACATGGACAGGGGCAGGATGTGTCTTTGGATGACCAGTAAAGTACCTCTACCCAGTGGTAACATGGACAGGGGCAGGGATGTGTCTTTGGATGACCAGTAAAGTACCTCTACCCAGTGGTAACATGGACAGGGGCAGGATGTGTCTTTGGATGACCAGTAAAGTACCTCTACCCAGTGGTAACATGGACAGGGGCAGGATGTGTCTTTGGATGACCAGTAAAGTACCTCTACCCAGTGGTAACATGGACAGGGGCAGGATGTGTCTTTGGATGAGCAGTAAAGTACCTCTACCCAGTGGTAACATGGACAGGGGCAGGATGTGTCTTTGGATGACCAGTAAAGTACCTCTACCCAGTGGTAACATGGACAGGGGCAGGATGTGTCTTTGGATGACCAGTAAAGTACCTCTACCCAGTGGTAACATGGACAGGGGCAGGATGTGTCTTTGGATGACCAGTAAAGTACCTCTACCCAGTGGTAACATGGACAGGGGCAGGATGTGTCTTTGGATGACCAGTAAAGTACCTCTACCCAGTGGTAACATGGACAGGGGCAGGATGTGTCTTTGGATGACCAGTAAAGTACCTCTACCCAGTGGTAACATGGACAGGGGCAGGATGTGTCTTTGGATGACCAGTAAAGTACTTCTACCCAGTGGTAACATGGACAGGGGCAGGATGTGTCTTTGGATGACCAGTAAAGTACTTCTACCCAGTGGTAACATGGACAGGGGCAGGATGTGTCTTTGGATGACCAGTAAAGTACCTCTACCCAGTGGTAACATGGACAGGGGCAGGATGTGTCTTTGGATGACCAGTAAAGTACCTCTACCCAGTGGTAACATGGACAGGGGCAGGATGTGTCTTTGGATGACCAGTAAAGTACCTCTACCCAGTGGTAACATGGACAGGGGCAGGATGTGTCTTTGGATGACCAGTAAAGTACTTCTACCCAGTGGTAACATGGACAGGGGCAGGATGTGTCTTTGGATGACCAGTAAAGTACCTCTACCCAGTGGTA
Organism: Oncorhynchus masou masou; assembly: GCF_036934945.1. Lineage (NCBI taxonomy): Eukaryota > Metazoa > Chordata > Actinopteri > Salmoniformes > Salmonidae > Oncorhynchus > Oncorhynchus masou. Next base: position 3,624,109 of record NC_088226.1, read on the forward strand.
ACATGGACAGGGGCAGGATGTGTCTTTGGATGACCAGTAAAGTACCTCTACCCAGTGGTAACATGGACAGGGGCAGGATGTGTCTTTGGATGACCAGTAAAGTACTTCTACCCAGTGGTAACATGGACAGGGGCAGGGATGTGTCTTTGGATGACCAGTAAAGTACCTCTACCCAGTGGTAACATGGACAGGGGCAGGATGTGTCTTTGGATGACCAGTAAAGTACATCTACCCAGTGGTAACATGGACAGGGGCAGGATGTGTCTTTGGATGACCAGTAAAGTACCTCTACCCAGTGGTAACATGGACAGGGGCAGGATGTGTCTTTGGATGACCAGTAAAGTGGACCTTTGGATGACCTACCCAGTGGTAACATGGACAGGGGCAGGATGTGTCTTTGGATGACCAGTAAAGTACTTCTACCCAGTGGTAACATGGACAGGGGCAGGATGTGTCTTTGGATGACCAGTAAAGTACCTCTACCCAGTGGTAACATGGACAGGGGCAGGGATGTGTCTTTGGATGACCAGTAAAGTACCTCTACCCAGTGGTAACATGGACAGGGGCAGGATGTGTCTTTGGATGACCAGTAAAGTACCTCTACCCAGTGGTAACATGGACAGGGGCAGGATGTGTCTTTGGATGACCAGTAAAGTACCTCTACCCAGTGGTAACATGGACAGGGGCAGGATGTGTCTTTGGATGACCAGTAAAGTACCTCTACCCAGTGGTAACATGGACAGGGGCAGGATGTGTCTTTGGATGAGCAGAAAAGTACCTATACCCAGTGGTAACATGGACAGGGGCAGGATGTGTCTTTGGATGACCAGTAAAGTACCTCTACCCAGTGGTAACATGGACAGGGGCAGGATGTGTCTTTGGATGACCAGTAAAGTACCTCTACCCAGTGGTAACATGGACAGGGGCAGGATGTGTCTTTGGATGACCAGTAAAGTACCTCTACCCAGTGGTAACATGGACAGGGGCAGGATGTGTCTTTGGATGACCAGTAAAGTACCTCTACCCAGTGGTAAAGTGGACAGGGGCAGGATGTGTCTTTGGATGACCAGTAAAGTACCTCTACCCAGTGGTAACATGGACAGGGGCAGGATGTGTCTTTGGATGAGCAGTAAAGTACCTCTACCCAGTGGTAACATGGACAGGGGCAGGATGTGTCTTTGGATGACCAGTAAAGTACCTCTACCCAGTGGTAACATGGACAGGGGCAGGATGTGTCTTTGGATGACCAGTAAAGTACCTCTACCCAGTGGTAACATGGACAGGGGCAGGATGTGTCTTTGGATGAGCAGTAAAGTACCTCTACCCAGTGGTAACATGGACAGGGGCAGGATGTGTCTTTGGATGACCAGTAAAGTACCTCTACCCAGTGGTAACATGGACAGGGGCAGGATGTGTCTTTGGATGAGCAGTAAAGTACCTCTACCCAGTGGTAACATGGACAGGGGCAGGATGTGTCTTTGGATGACCAGTAAAGTACCTCTACCCAGTGGTAACATGGACAGGGGCAGGATGTGTCTTTGGATGACCAGTAAAGTACTTCTACCCAGTGGTAACATGGACAGGGGCAGGGATGTGTTTTTGGATGACCAGTAAAGTACCTCTACCCAGTGGTAACATGGACAGGGGCAGGATGTGTCTTTGGATGACCAGTAAAGTACTTCTAACCAGTGGTAACATGGACAGGGGCAGGATGTGTCTTTGGATGACCAGTAAAGTACCTCTACCCAGTGGTAACATGGACAGGGGCAGGATGTGTCTTTGGATGACCAGTAAAGTACCTCTACCCAGTGGTAACATGGACAGGGGCAGGATGTGTCTTTGGATGACCAGTAAAGTACCTCTACCCAGTGGTAACATGGACAGGGGCAGGATGTGTCTTTGGATGACCAGTAAAGTGTCTTTGGATCTACCCAGTGGTAACATGGACAGGGGCAGGATGTGTCTTTGGATGACCAGTAAAGTACCTCTACCCAGTGGTAACATGGACAGGGGCAGGATGTGTCTTTGGATGACCAGTAAAGTACCTCTACCCAGTGGTAACATGGACAGGGGCAGGATGTGTCTTTGGATGACCAGTAAAGTACCTCTACCCAGTGGTAAAGTGGACAGGGGCAGGATGTGTCTTTGGATGACCAGTAAAGTACCTCTACCCAGTGGTAACGTGGACAGGGGCAGGATGTGTCTTTGGATGAGCAGTAAAGTACCTCTACCCAGTGGTAACATGGACAGGGGCAGGATGTGTCTTTGGATGAGCAGTAAAGTACCTCTACCCAGTGGTAACATGGACAGGGGCAGGATGTGTCTTTGGATGACCAGTAAAGTACCTCTACCCAGTGGTAACATGGACAGGGGCAGGATGTGTCTTTGGATGACCAGTAAAGTACCTCTACCCAGTGGTAAATGGACAGGGGCAGGATGTGTCTTTGGATGACCAGTAAAGTACCTCTACCCAGTGGTAACATGGACAGGGGCAGGGATGTGTCTTTGGATGACCAGTAAAGTACCTCTACCCAGTGGTAACATGGACAGGGGCAGGATGTGTCTTTGGATGACCAGTAAAGTACCTCTACCCAGTGGTAACATGGACAGGGGCAGGGATGTGTCTTTGGATGACCAGTAAAGTACCTCTACCCAGTGGTAACATGGACAGGGGCAGGATGTGTCTTTGGATGACCAGTAAAGTACTCTACCCAGTGGTAACATGGACAGGGGCAGGATGTGTCTTTGGATGACCAGTAAAGTACCTCTACCCAGTGGTAACATGGACAGGGGCAGGATGTGTCTTTGGATGACCAGTAAAGTACCTCTACCCAGTGGTAACATGGACAGGGGCAGGATGTGTCTTTGGATGACCAGTAAAGTACCTCTACCCAGTGGTAACATGGACAGGGGCAGGATGTGTCTTTGGATGACCAGTAAAGTACCTCTACCCAGTGGTAACATGGACAGGGGCAGGATGTGTCTTTGGATGACCAGTAAAGTACCTCTACCCAGTGGTAACATGGACAGGGGCAGGATGTGTCTTTGGATGAGCAGTAAAGTACTCTCTACCCAGTGGTAACATGGACAGGGGCAGGATGTGTCTTTGGATGACCAGTAAAGTACCTCTACCCAGTGGTAACATGGACAGGGGCAGGATGTGTCTTTGGATGACCAGTAAAGTACTTCTAACCAGTGGTAATGTGTCTTTGGATGACCAGTAAAGTACCTCTACCCAGTGGTAATGGACAGGGGCAGGATGTGTCTTTGGATGACCAGTAAAGTACCTCTACCCAGTGGTAACATGGACAGGGGCAGGATGTGTCTTTGGATGACCAGTAAAGTACCTCTACCCAGTGGTAACATGGACAGGGGCAGGATGTGTCTTTGGATGACCAGTAAAGTACCTCTACCCAGTGGTAACATGGACAGGGGCAGGATGTGTCTTTGGATGACCAGTAAAGTACCTCTACCCAGTGGTAACATGGACAGGGGCAGGATGTGTCTTTGGATGACCAGTAAAGTACCTCTACCCAGTGGTAACATGGACAGGGGCAGGATGTGTCTTTGGATGACCAGTAAAGTACCTCTACCCAGTGGTAACATGGACAGGGGCAGGATGTGTCTTTGGATGACCAGTAAAGTACCTCTACCCAGTGGTAACATGGACAGGGGCAGGATGTGTCTTTGGATGACCAGTAAAGTACCTCTACCCAGTGGTAACATGGACAGGGGCAGGATGTGTCTTTGGATGACCAGTAAAGTACCTCTACCCAGTGGTAACATGGACAGGGGCAGGGATGTGTCTTTGGATGACCAGTAAAGTACCTCTACCCAGTGGTAACATGGACAGGGGCAGGATGTGTCTTTGGATGACCAGTAAAGTACTTCTACCCAGTGGTAACATGGACAGGGGCAGGATGTGTCTTTGGATGACCAGTAAAGTACCTCTACCCAGTGGTAACATGGACAGGGGCAGGATGTGTCTTTGGATGACCAGTAAAGTACCTCTACCCAGTGGTAACATGGACAGGGGCAGGATGTGTCTTTGGATGACCAGTAAAGTACCTCTACCCAGTGGTAACATGGACAGGGGCAGGATGTGTCTTTGGATGACCAGTAAAGTACCTCTACCCAGTGGTAACATGGACAGGGGCAGGATGTGTCTTTGGATGACCAGTAAAGTACCTCTACCCAGTGGTAACATGGACAGGGGCAGGGATGTGTCTTTGGATGACCAGTAAAGTACCTCTACCCAGTGGTAACATGGACAGGGGCAGGATGTGTCTTTGGATGACCAGTAAAGTACCTCTACCCAGTGGTAACATGGACAGGGGCAGGATGTGTCTTTGGATGACCAGTAAAGTACCTCTACCCAGTGGTAACATGGACAGGGGCAGGATGTGTCTTTGGATGACCAGTAAAGTACCTCTACCCAGTGGTAACATGGACAGGGGCAGGATGTGTCTTTGGATGACCAGTAAAGTACCCTATACCCAGTGGTAACATGGACAGGGGCAGGATGTGTCTTTGGATGACCAGTAAAGTACCTCTACCCAGTGGTAACATGGACAGGGGCAGGATGTGTCTTTGGATGACCAGTAAAGTACCTCTACCCAGTGGTAACATGGACAGGGGCAGGATGTGTCTTTGGATGACCAGTAAAGTACCTCTACCCAGTGGTAACATGGACAGGGGCAGGATGTGTCTTTGGATGACCAGTAAAGTACCTCTACCCAGTGGTAACATGGACAGGGGCAGGATGTGTCTTTGGATGACCAGTAAAGTACCTCTACCCAGTGGTAACGTGGACAGGGGCAGGATGTGTCTTTGGATGAGCAGTAAAGTACCTCTACCCAGTGGTAACATGGACAGGGGAAGGGATGTGTCTTTGGATGAGCAGTAAAGTACCTCTACCCAGTGGTAACATGGACAGGGGCAGGATGTGTCTTTGGATGACCAGTAAAGTACCTCTACCCAGTGGTAACATGGACAGGGGCAGGATGTGTCTTTGGATGACCAGTAAAGTACCTCTACCCAGTGGTAACGTGGACAGGTGCAGGATGTGTCTTTGGATGACCAGTAAAGTACCTCTACCCAGTGGTAACGTGGACTAGGGCAGGGATGTGTCTTTGGATGACCAGTAAAGTACCTCTACCCAGTGGTAACGTGGACAGGGGCAGGATGTGTCTTTGGATGACCAGTAAAGTACCTCTACCCAGTGGTAACATGGACAGGGGCAGGATGTGTCTTTGGATGACCAGTAAAGTACCTCTACCCAGTGGTAACATGGACAGGGGCAGGATGTGTCTTTGGATGACCAGTAAAGTACCTCTACCCAGTGGTAACATGGACAGGGGCAGGATGTGTCTTTGGATGACCAGTAAAGTACTTCTACCCAGTGGTAACATGGACAGGGGCAGGATGTGTCTTTGGATGACCAGTAAAGTACCTCTACCCAGTGGTAACATGGACAGGGGCAGGATGTGTCTTTGGATGACCAGTAAAGTACCTCTACCCAGTGGTAACATGGACAGGGGCAGGATGTGTCTTTGGATGACCAGTAAAGTACCTCTACCCAGTGGTAACATGGACAGGGGCAGGATGTGTCTTTGGATGAGCAGTAAAGTACCTCTACCCAGTGGTAACATGGACAGGGGCAGGATGTGTCTTTGGATGACCAGTAAAGTACCTCTACCCAGTGGTAACATGGACAGGGGCAGGATGTGTCTTTGGATGACCAGTAAAGTACCTCTACCCAGTGGTAACATGGACAGGGGCAGGATGTGTCTTTGGATGACCAGTAAAGTACCTCTACCCAGTGGTAACATGGACAGGGGCAGGATGTGTCTTTGGATGACCAGTAAAGTACCTCTACCCAGTGGTAACATGGACAGGGGCAGGATGTGTCTTTGGATGACCAGTAAAGTACTCTACCCAGTGGTAACATGGACAGGGGCAGGATGTGTCTTTGGATGACCAGTAAAGTACCTCTACCCAGTGGTAACATGGACAGGGGCAGGATGTGTCTTTGGATGACCAGTAAAGTACCTCTACCCAGTGGTAACATGGACAGGGGCAGGATGTGTCTTTGGATGAGCAGTAAAGTACCTCTACCCAGTGGTAACATGGACAGGGGCAGGATGTGTCTTTGGATGACCAGTAAAGTACCTCTACCCAGTGGTAACATGGACAGGGGCAGGATGTGTCTTTGGATGACCAGTAAAGTACCTCTACCCAGTGGTAACATGGACAGGGGCAGGATGTGTCTTTGGATGACCAGTAAAGTACCTCTACCCAGTGGTAACGTGGACAGGGGCAGGATGTGTCTTTGGATGACCAGTAAAGTACCTCTACCCAGTGGTAACGTGGACAGGGGCAGGATGTGTCTTTGGATGACCAGTAAAGTACCTCTACCCAGTGGTAACGTGGACAGGGGCAGGATGTGTCTTTGGATGAGCAGTAAAGTACCTCTACCCAGTGGTAACATGGACAGGGGAAGGGATGTGTCTTTGGATGAGCAGTAAAGTACCTCTACCCAGTGGTAACATGGACAGGGGCAGGATGTGTCTTTGGATGACCAGTAAAGTACCTCTACCCAGTGGTAACATGGACAGGGGCAGGATGTGTCTTTGGATGACCAGTAAAGTACCTCTACCCAGTGGTAACATGGACAGGGGCAGGATGTGTCTTTGGATGACCAGTAAAGTACCTCTACCCAGTGGTAACATGGACAGGGGCAGGGATGTGTCTTTGGATGACCAGTAAAGTACCTCTACCCAGTGGTAACATGGACAGGGGCAGGATGTGTCTTTGGATGACCAGTAAAGTACCTCTACCCAGTGGTAACATGGACAGGGGCAGGATGTGTCTTTGGATGACCAGTAAAGTACCTCTACCCAGTGGTAACATGGACAGGGGCAGGATGTGTCTTTGGATGACCAGTAAAGTACCTCTACCCAGTGGTAACGTGGACAGGGGCAGGATGTGTCTTTGGATGACCAGTAAAGTACCTCTACCCAGTGGTAAAGTGGACAGGGGCAGGATGTGTCTTTGGATGACCAGTAAAGTACCTCTACCCAGTGGTAACGTGGACAGGGGCAGGATGTGTCTTTGGATGAGCAGTAAAGTACCTCTACCCAGTGGTAACATGGACAGGGGAAGGGATGTGTCTTTGGATGAGCAGTAAAGTACCTCTACCCAGTGGTAACATGGACAGGGGCAGGATGTGTCTTTGGATGACCAGTAAAGTACCTCTACCCAGTGGTAACATGGACAGGGGCAGGATGTGTCTTTGGATGACCAGTAAAGTACCTCTACCCAGTGGTAACGTGGACAGGTGCAGGATGTGTCTTTGGATGACCAGTAAAGTACCTCTACCCAGTGGTAACGTGGACAGGGGCAGGGATGTGTCTTTGGATGACCAGTAAAGTACCTCTACCCAGTGGTAACATGGACAGGGGCAGGATGTGTCTTTGGATGACCAGTAAAGTACCTCTACCCAGTGGTAACATGGACAGGGGCAGGGATGTGTCTTTGGATGACCAGTAAAGTACCTCTACCCAGTGGTAACATGGACAGGGGCAGGATGTGTCTTTGGATGACCAGTAAAGTACCTCTACCCAGTGGTAACATGGACAGGGGCAGGATGTGTCTTTGGATGACCAGTAAAGTACCTCTACCCAGTGGTAACGTGGACAGGTGCAGGATGTGTCTTTGGATGACCAGTAAAGTACCTCTACCCAGTGGTAACGTGGACAGGGGCAGGGATGTGTCTTTGGATGACCAGTAAAGTACCTCTACCCAGTGGTAACATGGACAGGGGCAGGATGTGTCTTTGGATGACCAGTAAAGTACCTCTACCCAGTGGTAACATGGACAGGGGCAGGGATGTGTCTTTGGATGACCAGTAAAGTACCTCTACCCAGTGGTAACATGGACAGGGGCAGGATGTGTCTTTGGATGACCAGTAAAGTACCTCTACCCAGTGGTAACATGGACAGTGGGCAGGATGTGTCTTTGGATGACCAGTAAAGTACCTCTACCCAGTGTTAACATGGACAGGGGCAGGATGTGTCTTTGGATGACCAGTAAAGTACCTCTACCCAGTGGTAACATGGACAGGGGCAGGATGTGTCTTTGGATGACCAGTAAAGTACCTCTACCCAGTGGTAACATGGACAGGGGCAGGATGTGTCTTTGGATGACCCAGTAAAGTACCTCTACCCAGTGGTAACATGGACAGGGGCAGGATGTGTCTTTGGATGACCAGTAAAGTACCTCTACCCAGTGGTAACATGGACAGGGGCAGGATGTGTCTTTGGATGACCAGTAAAGTACCTCTACCCAGTGGTAACATGGACAGGGGCAGGATGTGTCTTTGGATGACCAGTAAAGTACCCAGTGGTAACTACCCAGTGGTAACATGGACAGGGGCAGGATGTGTCTTTGGATGACCAGTAAAGTACCTCTACCCAGTGGTAACATGGACAGGGGCAGGATGTGTCTTTGGATGAGCAGTAAAGTACCTCTACCCAGTGGTAACATGGACAGGGGCAGGATGTGTCTTTGGATGACCAGTAAAGTACCTCTACCCAGTGGTAACATGGACAGGGGCAGGATGTGTCTTTGGATGACCAGTAAAGTACCTCTACCCAGTGGTAACATGGACAGGGGCAGGATGTGTCTTTGGATGACCAGTAAAGTACCTCTACCCAGTGGTAACATGGACAGGGGCAGGATGTGTCTTTGGATGACCAGTAAAGTACCTCTACCCAGTGGTAACATGGACAGGGGCAGGATGTGTCTTTGGATGACCAGTAAAGTACCTCTACCCAGTGGTAACATGGACAGGGGCAGGATGTGTCTTTGGATGACCAGTAAAGTACCCAGTGGTAACATGGACCCAGTGGTAACAGTGGACAGGGGCAGGATGTGTCTTTGGATGACCAGTAAAGTACCTCTACCCAGTGGTAACATGGACAGGGGCAGGATGTGTCTTTGGATGAACAGTAAAGTACCTCTACCCAGTGGTAACATGGACAGGGGCAGGATGTGTCTTTGGATGACCAGTAAAGTACCTCTACCCAGTGGTAACATGGACAGGGGCAGGATGTGTCTTTGGATGACCAGTAAAGTACTCTACCCAGTGGTAACATGGACAGGGGCAGGATGTGTCTTTGGATGACCAGTAAAGTACCTCTACCCAGTGGTAACATGGACAGGGGCAGGATGTGTCTTTGGATGACCAGTAAAGTACCTCTACCCAGTGGTAACATGGACAGGGGCAGGATGTGTCTTTGGATGACCAGTAAAGTACCTCTACCCAGTGGTAACATGGACAGGGGCAGGATGTGTCTTTGGATGACCAGTAAAGTACCTCTACCCAGTGGTAACATGGACAGGGGCAGGATGTGTCTTTGGATGACCAGTAAAGACCTCTACCCAGTGGTAACATGGACAGGGGCAGGATGTGTCTTTGGATGACCAGTAAAGTACCTCTACCCAGTGGTAACATGGACAGGGGCAGGATGTGTCTTTGGATGACCAGTAAAGTACCTCTACCCAGTGGTAACATGGACAGGGGCAGGATGTGTCTTTGGATGACAGTAAAGTACCTCTACCCAGTGGTAACATGGACAGGGGCAGGATGTGTCTTTGGATGAGCAGTAAAGTACCTCTACCCAGTGGTAACATGGACAGGGGCAGGATGTGTCTTTGGATGACCAGTAAAGTACTTTCTACCCAGTGGTAACATGGACAGGGGCAGGATGTGTCTTTGGATGACCAGTAAAGTACCTCTACCCAGTGGTAACATGGACAGGGGCAGGATGTGTCTTTGGATGACCAGTAAAGTACCTCTACCCAGTGGTAACATGGACAGGGGCAGGATGTGTCTTTGGATGACCAGTAAAGTACCTCTACCCAGTGGTAACATGGACAGGGGCAGGATGTGTCTTTGGATGACCAGTAAAGTACCTCTACCCAGTGGTAACATGGACAGGGGCAGGATGTGTCTTTGGATGACCAGTAAAGTACCTCTACCCAGTGGTAACATGGACAGGGGCAGGATGTGTCTTTGGATGACCAGTAAAGTACCTCTACCCAGTGGTAACATGGACAGGGGCAGGATGTGTCTTTGGATGACCAGTAAAGTACCTCTACCCAGTGGTAACATGGACAGGGGCAGGATGTGTCTTTGGATGACCAGTAAAGTACCTCTACCCAGTGGTAACATGGACAGGGGCAGGATGTGTCTTTGGATGACCAGTAAAGTACCTCTACCCAGTGGTAACATGGACAGGGGCAGGATGTGTCTTTGGATGACCAGTAAAGTACCTCTACCCAGTGGTAACATGGACAGGGGCAGGATGTGTCTTTGGATGACCAGTAAAGTACCTCTACCCAGTGGTAACATGGACAGGGGCAGGATGTGTCTTTGGATGACCAGTAAAGTACCTCTACCCAGTGGTAACATGGACAGGGGCAGGATGTGTCTTTGGATGACCAGTAAAGTACTCTACCCAGTGGTAACATGGACAGGGGCAGGATGTGTCTTTGGATGACCAGTAAAGTACCTCTACCCAGTGGTAACATGGACAGGGGCAGGGATGTGTCTTTGGATGACCAGTAAAGTACCTCTACCCAGTGGTAACATGGACAGGGGCAGGATGTGTCTTTGGATGACCAGTAAAGTACCTCTACCCAGTGGTAACATGGACAGGGGCAGGATGTGTCTTTGGATGACCAGTAAAGTACCTCTACCCAGTGGTAACATGGACAGGGGCAGGATGTGTCTTTGGATGACCAGTAAAGTACCTCTACCCAGTGGTAACATGGACAGGGGCAGGATGTGTCTTTGGATGACCAGTAAAGTACCTCTACCCAGTGGTAACATGGACAGGGGCAGGATGTGTCTTTGGATGACCAGTAAAGTACCTCTACCCAGTGGTAACATGGACAGGGGCAGGATGTGTCTTTGGATGACCAGTAAAGTACCTCTACCCAGTGGTAACATGGACAGGGGCAGGATGTGTCTTTGGATGACCAGTAAAGTACCTCTACCCAGTGGTAACATGGACAGGGGCAGGATGTGTCTTTGGATGACCAGTAAAGTACCTCTACCCAGTGGTAACATGGACAGGGGCAGGGATGTGTCTTTGGATGACCAGTAAAGTACCTCTACCCAGTGGTAACATGGACAGGGGCAGGATGTGTCTTTGGATGAGCAGTAAAGTACCTCTACCCAGTGGTAACATGGACAGGGGCAGGATGTGTCTTTGGATGACCAGTAAAGTACCTCTACCCAGTGTACCTCTACCCAGTGGTAACATGGACAGGGGCAGGATGTGTCTTTGGATGACCAGTAAAGTACCTCTACCCAGTGGTAACATGGACAGGGGCAGGATGTGTCTTTGGATGACCAGTAAAGTACCTCTACCCAGTGGTAACATGGACAGGGGCAGGATGTGTCTTTGGATGACCAGTAAAGTACCTCTACCCAGTGGTAACATGGACACAGGATGGGGCAGGATGTGTCATTTGGATGACCAGTAAAGTACCTCTACCCAGTGGTAACATGGACAGGGGCAGGATGTGTCTTTGGATGACCAGTAAAGTACCTCTACCCAGTGGTAACATGGACAGGGGCAGGATGTGTCTTTGGATGACCAGTAAAGTACCTCTACCCAGTGGTAACATGGACAGGGGCAGGATGTGTCTTTGAATGAACAGTAAAGTACCTCTACCCAGTGGTAACATGGACAGGGGCAGGATGTGTCTTTGGATGAGCAGTAAAGTACCTCTACCCAGTGGTAACATGGACAGGGGCAGGATGTGTCTTTGGATGACCAGTAAAGTACTTCTACCCAGTGGTAACATGGACAGGGGCAGGATGTGTCTTTGGATGACCAGTAAAGTACTTCTACCCAGTGGTAACATGGACAGGGGCAGGGATGTGTCTTTGGATGACCAGTAAAGTACCTCTACCCAGTGGTAACATGGACAGGGGCAGGATGTGTCTTTGGATGACCAGTGGACAGGGGCAAGTGACCTCTACCCAGTGGTAACATGGACAGGGGCAGGATGTGTCTTTGGATGACCAGTAAAGTACCTCTACCCAGTGGTAACATGGACAGGGGCAGGATGTGTCTTTGGATGACCAGTAAAGTACCTCTACCCAGTGGTAACATGGACAGGGGCAGGATGTGTCTTTGGATGACCAGTAAAGTACCTCTACCCAGTGGTAACATGGACAGGGGCAGGATGTGTCTTTGGATGACCAATAAAGTACTTCTACCCAGTGGTAACATGGACAGGGGCAGGATGTGTCTTTGGATGACCAGTAAAGTACTTCTACCCAGTGGTAACATGGACAGGGGCAGGGATGTGTTTTTGGATGACCAGTAAAGTACCTCTACCCAGTGGTAACATGGACAGGGGCAGGATGTGTCTTTGGATGACCAGTAAAGTACTTCTACCCAGTGGTAACATGGACAGGGGAAGGGATGTGTCTTTGGATGACCAGTAAAGTACCTCTACCCAGTGGTAACATGGACAGGGGCAGGGATGTGTCTTTGGATGACCAGTAAAGTACCTCTACCCAGTGGTAACATGGACAGGGGAAGGGATGTGTCTTTGGATGACCAGTAAAGTACCTCTACCCAGTGGTAACATGGACAGGGGCAGGGATGTGTCTTTGGATGACCAGTAAAGTACCTCTACCCAGTGGTAACATGGACAGGGGCAGGATGTGTCTTTGGATGACCAGTAAAGTACCTCTACCCAGTGGTAACATGGACAGGGGCAGGATGTGTCTTTGGATGACCAGTAAAGTACCTCTACCCAGTGGTAACATGGACAGGGGCAGGATGTGTCTTTGGATGACCAGTAAAGTACCTCTACCCAGTGGTAACATGGACAGGGGCAGGATGTGTCTTTGGATGACCAGTAAAGTACCTCTACCCAGTGGTAACATGGACAGGGGCAGGATGTGTCTTTGGATGACCAGTAAAGTACCTCTACCCAGTGGTAACATGGACAGGGGCAGGATGTGTCTTTGGATGACCAGTAAAGTACCTCTACCCAGTGGTAACATGGACAGGGGCAGGATGTGTCTTTGGATGAGCAGTAAAGTACCTCTACCCAGTGGTAACATGGACAGGGGCAGGATGTGTCTTTGGATGAGCAGTAAAGTACCTCTACCCAGTGGTAACATGGACAGGGGCAGGGATATGTCTTTGGATGACCAGTAAAGTACCTCTAACCAGTGGTAACATGGACAGGGGCAGGATGTGTCTTTGGATGAGCAGTAAAGTTCCTCTACCCAGTGGTAACATGGACAGGGGCAGGATGTGTCTTTGGATGAGCAGTAAAGTACCTCTACCCAGTGGTAACATGGACAGGGGCAGGATGTGTCTTTGGATGACCAGTAAAGTACCTCTACCCAGTGGTAACATGGACAGGGGCAGGATGTGTCTTTGGATGACCAGTAAAGTACCTCTACCCAGTGGTAACATGGACAGGGGCAGGGACGTGTCTTTGGATGACCAGTAAAGTACCTCTACCCAGTGGTAACATGGACAAGGGTAGGATGTGTCTTTGGATGACCAGTAAAGTACCTCTACCCAGTGGTAACATGGACAGGGGCAGGATGTGTCTTTGGATGACCAGTAAAGTACCTCTACCCAGTGGTAACATGGACAGGGGCAGGATGTGTCTTTGGATTACCAGTAAAGTACCTCTACCCAGTGGTAACATGGACAGGGGCAGGGATGTGTCTTTGGATGACCAGTAAAGTACCTCTACCCAGTGGTAACATGGACAGGGGCAGGATGTGTCTTTGGATGACCAGTAAAGTACTTCTACCCAGTCGGGTGAGTGTGGATTCAGGCCAGTGATATCTACTAGTGTTAGCCCTGCATAGCCATTGGGAGGAAGGGTCAGCTGGAAGCCTGACAGGTCCAGGATCAGATTTCCCTGCCGCCCAGCCTAGCTGTCTCCATTACACACTGAAATCTCTCCACTGGCCCAGGACCAACACTTAGGGCTGCTCTCTGTTTGCACCACAGCCCCCAGGCTGATCTCTTTGTGTTCCACGTCACCACAATATCACTGCAGAGCATTTCTGCCATAGCTTTCAGAGACGGTGCCCAGTCCCATCAGGACATTGAGTGTTTTTACACATAGTCCTCTTTAAAAGAACTGATCTTTGAATGAAGACTCAACTCTTTTGTCAGTTCACTTCACCTATTTTGTGGTCCGAGTCCTCTTTGTATTGCCATGTTAAGAAAGGAACCAAGATATTTTTCCAAAATTCACTCAATGCACTCCAGGGTTTTACAAAGTGCAGTGCAGGACAAGACATTCCATCAAAACGTGTTATCGGACAGCTACATACACCTGCTTACATTTTGAAAGCTAATAAAAAGGGGAGAAATCATCATTTTAATCAGAAGACACTACTACATGTAAATATGATTGGTTACAGAATAAATAGCAGAATAATAACTGCAGATTAAATAATACTGTAATTGAATATTGTACACCCAATGTAGGCTACCGCCCTTTTAAGAGCTAGAATTGATTTTGGACCCTATGTTGTGATTCTCACCAAATATGTTATTGTCTTCTCACACTATTCAAACCCCACAATCAAATAAACAGTTTATGAACCTCTCTTAGCCTATAGATCATATATGGCAAACAAATAATCTGAACTACAAACTAAACATTTACCAGGTCGCAATTATAAATGAGAACTTGTTCTCAACTTGTCTACCTGGTTAAATAAAGGTGAAATAAATAAATAAAACATTTCTGTGGCAATCGCTAATCAATATAAAAAACAACAACATTTTTTTCCATGAACCTGCACATGCACTTCTCTCTTTTGTCGCACCAATGTGAGTGGCTACGGCAAGGGAAACAATGCTGCAGTAGTCTAGTGTGTCGTGCGGAAATAATGACAAGTGAACCTGGGGAGCTTTGTGTTCACATTGCCCTAAAAAAGGAATCAAACCTCGGAATTCAAGAGAACCGAACTCAGACCAGCTCTCGAGATGATCTCAGTTCGGTTCACTTAGGGGGCTCTTCTCTCTTCTTCTGAGGGGGTCTGAGTTCTTTGAGAGTGTTCACACTGCACAAAAAAATTGCAAACTGCACTGGGTTCACAAAAATGGTAAAAACGCCCTTAGTCAACCCTCTACACACATTCAAAACGGCCCTGTGCATTTAGCTAGCTAGCACACAATAACAAATAAAATGGCACTGCAATTCACTCATGTCTTAAAAACACCAACATTTACAATTGCTAGAGTTGTATGTACTGTATAGACTGTTATTACAATCTGGTAAATATATCATAAATAAATATACATTCTGTTTCAGCTGTTTTTATTGTCAATATGATGGCATCATACTCAATTCTCAGTGACATTAGCAAAAAGCAAGCTGTCACAATATCTGCCATGGTCTCATCAGTTCTGTTTGTAGTAAACGGTGTAAGCCATTGACGGTGCAAGCGTGCAAGTAAGTCCTTGAGTAAAATAGTATTTTTTTGTATCTCTTCTCCTTTACTTTGCCATCCTCCTTTATCTTTCTCTCTATTTAACTTAGAGACAGAGTACCAGGGTTGTATTCAGCAGATCCTCTGTCTATCCATCCATCCTGTCTCACACCTGAGTGACCAGGGGTTCCCTGAGGTACACGTTGCCTTTGTTCTCCCACCCGTCCTGCCCCGCACACAGTCCTGACACCAGTGTCCCATTGAGGGGGTTACAGATTCCCTTGCAGTCGCCCACATACAGGGGAGTGTAATCTCCCTCCCCCTTGTCTCCCTCCTCATCCTCACCCTCCCAGAGAGAGGTGCTGATGTGGGTGTACTCACTGATTTTCTCGAGACACTCCGTCTCTCGGTGATAGAAGTAGCTGAAGTTGGACACAATGACGGGGACTGGCAGGGAGATGGTGAGCACTCCAGCGATGGCACACATGGAGCCCACCAGCTTGCCCCCCAGAGTCGTAGGGTACATGTCCCCGTAGCCCACTGTCGTCATGGAGACCACGGCCCACCAGAAGGCCTCGGGGATGCTGGTGAACACCGTGTCGGGGCTGTCCGCCTCGGCAAAGTAGACAGCGCTGGAGAAGAGGATGACTCCGATGAAGAGGAAGAAGATGAGCAGGGCCAACTCTCTCAGGCTGGCCTTCAGAGTCTGGCCCAGGATCTGCAAGCCCTTGGAGTGACGCGACAGCTTGAATATCCTGAACACCCTGACCAGCCTAATGACCCTGATGATGGCCAAAGACATGCCCGGGTCCTTGTTGGAGGTTTTGTCCCTGGCCAGCTCTGTGCCCAGAGTGACGAAGAAGGGAATGATGGCGAGGAAGTCGATAGTGTTCATCACGTCCTTGAAGAAGTGGAGCTTACTGGGGGAGCTGGCTAAGCGCATAATGAGCTCAAAGGAGAACCAGAAGATACATATGGTCTCCACCTGGAAGAAGGGGTCATGGAAAGCACTGCCAGTGGGAGGGACCAGGATGGTGATGTTGGGGAGGGTAGGATGGGGCTGGTAGGTGAATTTCTGGAGGGAGAGAAGGAGACAGGGAAAGTGAGTGGTGTTAGAAATGAAGCAGGAGAGATTGAGGGGGGATAAAACAGTGAAGGGGGATGACTGTGGTTTAGACAAGAGATAACAAACAGGGTTGTAACGTCTCCTTCCAACTCACACTCTTAAACACTGAGATCCCCTGAACGCAGCTCACTCTCCAGATCCCAATCACCTGGATTCTTATCACCTGCTCACACACCTGTATGTCATTATCACACACTATTTAGTTCAGTTCTTTGCACCCCGTCACTGTGAGGTTTTGTTTGTTTTGTGACACACGTCTTTCAGAGCGCTGGTGTTCCTGTGATGTACTCCTCCCGTGTATTATAGTTTTTGCCTGCCTCACTAACAACGCCTTTTGCCTATTCCCTGCCTGTACTTTATCGGATTTCCTGTTATCAACCTATTGCCTGATCTCCTGGACGACGTTCCTAGCCTTTTCCCTGCCTGTACTGTTGCCCTGTTGGACCCCCTGTGTATGACCTTCTGCCTGCCCCTGGACCCAGCTACCTGCCTCCTCCTGTGGTCCTTTGCAATAAACACCTGCTGCGCCCTACGCTTGAAACCAGCTCTCTGTCTCCCCTCGTGTTCATTACAAGGGTAATGAAGGACATAAATGAATTGATAAGAAATAGTAATGAGGGAAGGTTAGACAGAGGTCGGGGAGAACCATGATGACTACAGTAAACACAAGAAGGAGGAGAGCGGGAGGAGAAGTGATTATTTTAAAGGTGGCAAAGTCTTTCCTCAGCACATGTGGAAAATGCATCTGTCATCACGGTCTGATTAAGACTGTGATAACTGTAATACTGTGTTAACATCACTTCACTTGTGTAATCACACTCTCTCTCTCTTTCCTTCCGCAGACCTTGATGCAAATGTGTTTCGTCTCTATATTTAAACAGAAGAAAAACATTATAGAGCATGACTGCATGTGACAACGGCTAATGTTACAGCACAGCGTCTGGACTGATGAATCTGACACTTCATTTCATCCTGACAATGTTTTCTAAGAAGCAGTCTTGGGGTTCAAAGTGAGACAGTCAAATGTAGGTTTTATGGTATGTCCAGCCATAAGACGGATTTGAGTGAAATGGCTCAGAATTGTTATTGCCTATGATAAAATTGTAGTGAAGCAAAGGTCTATGATACTGATGTGTGTTAGTGCCTGTCCATGTGCCTGCATGAGTGTGCCTGTGTGAGGTGTATATACAGCAGTTGTTTGTTTGTGCATATACTGCATATGTTAGTCTTTATGTAGAGGCCTGGAATGCTTTTACCAACTGAAATGACAGTGACATTTGCCCTCACATTTGTCACCTACTTTAGTTCCATTTCTCCTCACCTTTATGAGGTTGAAAAGCCATGATCACACTGCCCCGACAGACATTCTCACTCTTTGTCACCCAATAAGAAAGGAATAACAACTAGCCGCTCATTCCAAATGGTCACAGAACCATACAGCATGTATGGTGTCTAGAGCTACCGTTGCAACGGGAGGTGGTCGTCTTGTAAAAGACAAGGATTTATTTTCAGTTGCTGCCACCTATGCTGCCATTTTGAGTCTGTACAGAGCACTGTGTGTCTTCTGTCAGATGTTCTGATCATGTGAGTGTGTGTGAGTGACTGAGTGAGTGTGAGAGGTCGGGTGTGTGCATATGCGCTTCGGTAAGACCCACCGTATACCTTGTGTTCTGTGCTTTTGCCTGATCCCTCAAAATCCAAAAGCAGCTAAGCTAACCTTGTCGGTAAGCCACTTGGCGTGTGGAGTTCATTTCGTTTTGTGCGAGTCATCAAATAGGTGTTCTGTACTACTCTTTCCATCCCTCTTTCAGTGGGTATGAGTCAGTGTGTTTATTAATGGGGACCAACGTTTACATGTTGATGTGCTCTTAGGGTTGTCCTTAAGTTATATATAGCTCCTTTAGATCTCTAAGGAGTAATGTGAGACACGCTCCTCTCCACTCTCCTCTTTTGCACTCCACTTTCACTTACCCTCTCTCCCTCTTTCCCTCTTTCCCTCTCTCCCTCTCTCTCTCCCTCTCTCCCGCTTTCTCTCTCCCTCTCTCCCTCTTTCTCTCTCTCTCGGTTTATATGTTCCTATCAACTCCATCTATTCCCATACGGAGTCGTCTTGGCAATGATCCTGGAGCACCAGTCAATGTGAGACACAGATGGACAGTGATCTGGAGATACCATCAATAAAGCATAATGTTCTTTGTGCAGTCCATATTTACCCCTCCCTTCCTGCCCCTCATCTCTCTCTGTCCCACCCCTTTTTCTCTCCCGCTCTTACCTGCAACCTCCCTCTTTCTCTAGTTCCCTAACTGTGATTCTCTCTCTCCTCCAACCTATTTATCTTGTTTTCCTACCACACTAGTTCCCCCTCTCCTCACCCCCCACTCTTCCCATTCCTCTCCCTCAATTTTAATGACATGACTAAAATAATCTCAGAAATGTGTGTGTGTGTGTGTGTGTGTGTGTGTGTGTGTGTGTGTGTGTGTGTGTGTGTGTGTGTGTGTGTGTGTGTGTGTGTGTGTGTGTGTGTGTGTGTGTGTGTGTGTGTGTGTGTGTGTGTGTGTGTGTGTGTGTGTGTGAGGGTGTGTGTGTGTGTGTGAGGGTGTGTGTGTCGCATGTTGTGTTTAACCCTGTAAGGGGCATGTGTCGTCACATATGTAGTATTAATGTTCCACAGGGTGACATCTGTCATTGACTTTCACCAACTGTCATCCACTAATTGTCATCCTTCACTAACTGTCATCCTTTACTAATTGTCATCCTTCACTGACTATTGACGATCACCCCATCATCAGTCTCCAAATGTGCTAACCTCTGTTCTCTTAGCACCCTGTCGAGATGCATTCCTTACTCTTTCATTCTCTCTTCATTCATCTCTTCATTCCTCTCCTTCCTCTATCTGTGCTTTATGCACATCTCCCGCAGCCTCTCCTTTCTCCTGGTCCATTTGTTTGTTTCCTTTTCTACTTTTCTCTGTTTCTCTCTCATTCTCTCTTTCCTGTGTGTCATTTCTGTTTGGCCCTCAGGCCCCTGGCCCCACAATAGCCCCCTCTCACCTCTCGGAGCTCCTTCTCGTTCCTGAAGTCAGGCAGCGTCTCCAAGCAGAAGATGGCGATGGACACCACAATGACCATGACGCTGATGATGGCGATGATGCGTGCACCCGAGGAGGATTCTGGGTGCTCAAAAAGCATCCAAACCTTCCTCTGCATCTCGTTCTCAGGCAGCGCAGGCACCTCCTCCTTGGGGAAGCCCTCATCCTCCTTGAAGCGTTCCATGATCTCCTCACCAAGCTCATAGAAGCGCAGCTCATCCAAGAACACATCCAGGGGCACGTTGGCAGGCCGCCGCAGCCGCCCGCCAGACTGGTAGAAGTAGAGGATGGCGTCAAAGCAGTTCCGGTTCCGGTCCAGGAACAGCTCATTGCGCAGAGGGTCAAAGTAGCGAATTCTGCGGTTAGGGTCCCCCAGGAGGGAGTCAGGGAACTGGGCCAGAGTGCGGAGCTGTGTCTCGTAGCGCATCCCTGACACGTTGATGGCTAGCCGCTCCGTCAGGGCCCAGCCCCCCCTCCACAGGGAGCCTGAGCGACGACAGCTTTCCCTTTTCCCCTCAACCCTCTCCTTTTCACTGCCGTTGTTCTCTGTCTCCTTCTCTCCCTTCTCCGCCTTGTTGCGCTGGTCCTTGGTCTCCTTGTCGCTCTCGCTCACCTCCTCTGGGAGATGTTTCTTGTCTCCTTCTCCTCCTCCTTCACCTCCACCCTTGTCATGGTTCTCCATTCCTTGGTCTGTCATTCAGCTTCTATTTAGTTCTTTGTGAGGACAGTTTGTCCCCTTACTCTAGAGAGAAATGCACAACGCTGCTGAAGTTATCAAGAAACATATCAGGTACTGCAGAAGAAGAGACATATCAGGTAAAGGCAGATAAAGAAGTGGGAGGAGAAACAACTCACATTATTGGCAAATTTAATACTCATTACTTAATGGAAATGTAAGTGTTAAGTAATTTACGCCAATTCACCCGCAAATACACTACCGGTCAAGAATTTTAGAACACCTACTCATTCAGGGGTTTTTCTTTATTTTTACTATTTTCTACATTGTAGAATAACAGCTTTGCACACTTTTGGCATTCTCTCAACCAGCTTCACATGGAATACCTTTCCAACAGTCTTGAAGGAGTTCCCACATGTGCTGAGCACTTGTTGGCTGCTTTTCCTTCACTCTGCGGTTTGACTCATCCAAAACCATCTCAAACACAGCGTCTCACAAAGACACAGCGGCTGGAACTAAAAATCGCCAATTTGGACTCCAGACCAAAGGACAAATTTCCACCGGTCTAATGCCCATTGCTCGTGTTTCTTGGCCCAAGAAACCCTCTTCTTCTTATTGGTGTCCTTTAGTCATGGTTTCTTTGCAGTAATTCAACCATGAAGGCCTGATTCACACAGTCTCCTCTGAACAGTTGATGTTGAGATGTGTCTGTTACTTGAACTCTGTGAAGCATTTATTTGGGCTGCAATTTCTGAGGCTGGTAACTCTAATGAACTAACTTATCCTCTGCAGCAGAGGTAACTCTGGGTGTTCCATTCCTGTGGCGATCTTCATGAGAGCCAGTTTCATCATAGCGCTTGATGGTTTTTGCGACTGCACTTGAAGAAACTTTCAAAGTACTTGAAATGATCCATACTGAGTGGCCATCATGTCTTAAAGTAATGATGGACTGTCATTTCCTTTTGCTTATTTGAGCTGATCTTGCCATAATATGGTCTTTTACCAAATAGGGCTATCTTCTGTATACCCCGCCTACCTTGTCAAAACACAACTGATTGGCTCAAACACATTAAGAAGGAAAGAAATTCCACAAATGAACTTTTAAGAAGGCACACCTGTTAATTTAAATGCATTCCAGGTGACTACCTTGCGAAACTGGTGAGAAAATGCCAAAAGTTTGCAAAGCTGTCATCAAGGCAAAGGGTTGATATTTGAAGAATCTCAAATACAAAATATATTTTGATTTGTTTAACACTTTTTTGGTTACTACATGATTTCATATGTGTTATTTCATAATTTTGATGTATTCACTATTATTCTACAATGTAGAAAATAGTTCAAATAAAGAAAAACCCTTGAATGACTCGATGTTCTGAAAGTCTTGACCGGTAGAATGCAAGACACATATTACATCTACAGTAAAGAATAACAAATAAAAGCATGAACGAGACAGGTGTTATTTCAATCAGAACCGTTAACCTTTATGTTCAGTCAGAATTACTATTTCTTTAATCAGAGCATTCGTCTTTACAGTCAACACAGCCATTATTAGAATAACACAGAGTCCTACTCATAAACATCCTAGTTACATGCCATGCCCAAGCATGCTGCTGTGAAGTAACCATATTATTGGTGTTATTTACAAGAAGCAGCCTGCACTGTTCCACTCACCCCTCTGTCAGTCAGCTACTGTTGAAAGAGACTAATTACTCAAGAGAATCACGGTGCCTCCACTACTGTACCTCCGCCACAGGGTATCTGTCTGGCTGTCTGTCTGTCTGGCTGTCTGTCTGTCTGCACCATGGCTCCTTCAGGGGTAGTGTTAATCTGTCTGCTGATACCCCACCCTGGGTGAAGTGAAGATAGTTAAGCTTGTTTGTAGGTCACAGCCTTCAGTCTCTCCCCTTTGCTCTCTCTCATGCCTACTATTTCTCTGGAGAATGCTGTCAGGTCGAAATTCAATCCACTGCCTTCTCTCTACAACCTCAGCATGGTGTCCTCGTCATACCCCCACCCCCTGTCAGCCCCCTGCCTCTCTCTTAAAGTCCTCTTCATACCCCCACCCCCTAATGTCAGCCCCCTGCCTCTCTCTTAAAGTCCTCTTCATA
Source organism: Oncorhynchus masou masou (assembly GCF_036934945.1). Classification (NCBI taxonomy): domain Eukaryota; kingdom Metazoa; phylum Chordata; class Actinopteri; order Salmoniformes; family Salmonidae; genus Oncorhynchus; species Oncorhynchus masou. The sequence goes on from NC_088226.1 coordinate 3,646,612, forward strand.
CCCCCACCCCCTAATGTCAGCCCCCTGCCTCTCTCTTAAAGGCCTCTTCATACCCCCACCCCCTAATGTCAGCCCCCTGCCTCTCTCTTAAAGTCCTCTTCATACCCCCACCCCTAATGTCAGCCCCCTGCCTCTCTCTTAAAGTCCTCTTCATACCCCCACCCCCTAATGTCAGCCCCCTGCCTCTCTCTTAAAGGCCTCTTCATACCCCCACTCCCTAATGTCAGCCCCCTGCCTCTCTCTTAAAGTCCTCTTCATACCCCCACCCCCTAATGTCAGCCCCCTGCCTCTCTCTTAAAGTCTTCTTCATACCCCCACCCCCTAATATCAGCCCCCTGCCTCTCTCTTAAAGTCTTCATTTTCCCCTCTCTCCCTGTTATAAACAAACACACAAACACACACACCATCCTCAACACATGTACTGATGAGACCCAAATGAACACCCATAAAATCCCAGTGAGAATGTATTTTGAAGTTCCATCCTGGCTTCAGTATTTATAATGCTCCTGACTAGGGCCCTGTGTTTTTCTGACCATGTCACCTTACCAGGAACCACTCAGGGCCATAAATGAGTTATGTAGCAGAGCCAATGCATTTCCTGGTGAGGTGTGGTCAGGAAAAAAGTAGGGCCCAAGTCACATTTACAAACATGTTAACACATGTTATGAGACCAAACAGTAAACTGAAAGCCTACAACAAAAAGCCATGACACTCCTTTTCTGATGATCCTTTCGTAAGCCTTTATTCAGTTGGCTTAGTGTATGATATAGTATAGGGTATGGTATAGTATAGGGTATGGTATAGTATAGGATATGGTGCACATGTGTCAGACAGGTAATGACTCACAGGTGTTGTGTCAACAAATATGTAAGTGACATATAATGACCACTGTAAAATGTCAACAGCATTATTTCTGGGCCAGAAAAAGGTTACATGGGGTGGCACGTAGCCTAGCAGTTAAGAACGTTGAGCCAGTAACCGAGAGTTGGCTGGTTTGAATCCCGAGCCGACTAGGTAAAAAAATCTGGTAATGTGCCCTTGAGCAAGGCCCTAATTGCTCCAGTAAATCACTATGGATAAGATTGTAAGCTAAATGATTCAAATGTACATGTAGAATAAGAATTAATATTTGAGTTAACTATTTAGAGATGTGTGCCAGTTGGAAGGGGGGAAAAACATGTAGAATGTATAACAGTTATAACACTGACATGAGGTGGATTTTGCAGGAAAGTGAGCAGTAAAGTATTTAAAGTATTATTTTTTATTATGCATTAAACAATTGCAAAAACCATCCCATTGGCTTCTTGGTTAATTGATGAATGTAATGGTTTATTTTTTCCATTTCAGAATATGCCTCAAACATAGACTGAGAAACCGGTATGCATGTTGACACAGCAGGTTGCAGCACCAGGATGTCCGTTAGAATTTGCATGGGGCTTAAAACTACAAGTCCCACAAAACCGCTCACCTGTCTTCACAGACGACAACAAAACCCATGATTTTTGAGGAACTTGGAGGAGGGAAGAGAAAGTTAACGTAGAAATGTAAAAGGCAAAAAGACAAAGGGAGGGATGCAATTATATATTTTGCTGCATGTAAAGAAATATAATAAAAAGTGTAGCTTGGAAAGAGGGCAAGTAACTTTGTTTGCGACATTCGACCAACACAGTCAACCAGGTAGTGGCGGTTCTTTGCGAACGTATCATCACTGAAATCATCACCCGTGACGGGTTGGCTCTAGTGAACATGTCAGGTAGTACTTTGCGTTACGGAGACAAAGTTGTCATTGTGACCGGCGGGTCCAAAGGGATTGGTAGAGGGATTGTCAAAGTATTCGGTAAGAATCAAAGTTGCTGATTTGAAGTTAGTTTGTTGAGATTTGAGCAGAGTGAGGTACTGGGGAAACAATAATGTGCTATTCTGTTGTTTTTTCCCAGTGGAGAATGGGGCCAAAGTTGTCTTCTGTGCAAGAGGGGGTGAGTGTCTGCACGTTTATTAGATTTTTTTGCTCAGATGAAAGTATACCATTGCGTGAGTGGTGGAACTGGTGGCTTCTACGGTTGTGGCTAGCTGGAGTACAGCTACGTACCAAAAGTTGCATGTTCGAGTTGTGTTGGTGACAACTGTAGGATTGTAGCTAAGCCTAACCTTAAACTTTTTCTCCGAACTTGCTACGTTAATTATCCTAACCTGCTACTTTAATTCTCCTAACCTGCTACTTTAATTCTGCTAACCTGCGACATTAATTTTCCTAACCTGCTGCATTAGTCATCCTATCCATTTAGCCACAACCGTAGAAGCCATCAGTTACAAGAAACCATCAGAATCACCACACATGTAATAATGTTTTCTCAGAATCTTCATTCATCAGTAATCCACTGTTGAAGACTTTATGAATCATTAAACAAATCCCTCTCTAAATCATCTTTACATTGCATATTCATAAGTTTACTGTATTCTTATTTATATATATATATATATATATAAATTTTTTTTTTTACAGTGGCAGCAGGACAGGCTCTAGAGGCCGAGCTGAACAGGGCAGGGCCAGGGTCATGCAAATTTGTACCTTGTGACATCTCCAAAGAGGAGGACATCAAGGTAGGGCTTCTGGGCAATGACTTATCTTATAGGGCAGTGAAATGAGAGTCAAATGATCACTCATATGCACAACATTTCAACAGAGTTTATATCCTCATTCCTCAATGGATCTCATTCCTCACATGACCTGTGGTTTATCAGAATGCTTACTATAACATTTTGTATTATAATCTACACTCCACCTATCTTTAGTCTTTGTTTGATTTTCCCTGTCTGTGAAAGGACTCTTCTCCACTGAGTTAGGTTACTCACAGCTCTAGCAAGCCCCTTGCAACTCATTTGAAGATCTGCTTATAAACTGCTTAGAAATCACTATTAAAGGCCCAGTTGGTCATTATTTGAAGCTCTGTGTTTCCTGTGCCCTGGTTTCCTGTTTTCTTCCCCTGTTTTTTGTGTTCGCCTCCCAGATTGAGAGTTTGCTCAGGCATTGAGGTCTGTGCTGACATACATTTATTAATTAGTTTAAAAAAAATAAGTATATATATACAGTTGAAGTCGAAAGTTTACATACACCTTAGCCAAATACGTTTTTCACAATTACTGACATTTAATCCTAGTAAAAATTCCGAGTAAAAATTACTTCCCACAGTAAGTTGGGTGAATTTATTTCCTAGTAAAAATCCTAGTAAAAATGACTTCCCACAGTAAGTTGGGTGCATTTTGGCCCATTCCTCCTGACAGAGCTGGTGTAACTGAGTCAGGTTTGTTGGCCTCATGTATTAGTGGTCAGACTAACACTGCAAGACGGAAGCTTTCCATAATGTTTACATTTACATTTAGGTCATTTAGCAGATGTTCTTGTCCAGAGCGACTTCTTTTTTTTCTACACATCCAATCATCATTCAGTGTCCAGATCCTGGTGCTTGTGAACAGTAGTGACATTGCTATAACCTGTTTTGTGTGTTTGACTGAGGAATGTGTGTATGTTTCTGTGTTATTTTAGTGGCGTGTCTAGCTGGTTTTTCAGCTTAGGCTCTATGTAGCAAGTTAGGTAGATACATAGGTAATGGGATCATAGGTCCACATACCTGGAGATAGCAATTATAAACGTCTTACACAGTGTGCAGTCAACTCAACATATGGTATTCTCTCTGCAGAGGTTGATTTCAGTGACAGTGGAGCGTTATGGTCAAATAGACTGTCTGGTCAACAATGCTGGGTGGCGTGAGTATCTGTTATCATTTTGTATGAGAATTGATGTTGTTAAGGAAAGAAAGGAAATGATATATCCACAAATCAGCTGATAGTTGGTATACCAATCCACATACAGGCACTTATTTTTATTATTATATATATAGTTTTTTTTACCCCCTCGTTCCCACCAAATTTGTCATATCCAATTTGGTAGTTACAGTCTTGTCCCATTGTCCCAAAAAACAACCCCGCCAAGCCGTACTGCTTCTTGACACAATGCACGCTTAACTGGGAAGCCAGCTGCACCAATGTGTCGGAGAAAACACCGAACAACTGTCAGTGTGCATGCACCCGGCCTGCCACAGGAGTCGCTAGAGCGCGATGTGACAAGGACATCCCGGCCGGCCAAACCCTCCCCTAACCCGGACGACGCTGGGTCAATTGTGCATCGCCTCATGGGTCTCCCAGGTGCGACTGGCTGCGACACAGCCCGATATATAACCAGGATCTGTAGTAACACAGCTAACACTGCGATGCAGTGCCTTAGACCGCTGTGCTACTTGGGAGGCCCTGGCAAGCCATTATTTAAACAGGCATATTCAAGCATTAAAAACACATACACTGAGTGTAGAAAACATTAAGAACACCTTCCTAATATTGAGTTGCACCCCTCCTTTTGCCCCCAGAACAGCCTGGACTCTACAAGGTGTCGAAGCGTTCCACAGGGATGCTGGCCCATGTTGACTCTAATGCTTCCCAGAGTTGGCTGGATGTCATTTAGGTGGTGGACCATACTTGATACACACAGGAAACTATTTATGGTGAAAAACACAGCAGTGTTGCAGTTCTTGACACAAACCGGTGCGCCTGGCACCTACTACCATACTCTGTTTAAAGGAAGTTAAATATTTTGTCTTGCCCCATTCACCCTCTGCATGGCACACACACAATCCATGTCTCAATTGTCTCAAGGCTTAAAAATACTTATTTAACCTGTCTCCTCCCCTTCATCTACACTGATTTGAAGTGACATCAATAAGGGATCATAGCTTTCACCTGTATTCACCCAGTCTGTCTGATGTGGAAAGAGCAGTGTTCCTAATGTTTTGTACTTTGTGTATGTGGAGCCGATGTGAAATTGCTAGCTAGTTAGCGGTGGTGCGCGCTAGTGGCGTTTCAATCGATGACGTCACTTGCTCTGAGACCTTGAAGTAGTGGTTCCTCGTTGACGTGTGCAGAGCGTCCCTGGTTCGCGCCCAGGTCGGTAACGATGCGGCGAGGGTGACTGTTGACGTGTGCTGAGCGTCCCTGGTTCGCGCCCAGGTCGGGGGGAGGGGACGGACGGTAAAGTCTATACTGTTACATATACGCTTTGCAGCATCAAACCGATCACCTCCTGATTGTCACACCCTGACAAAGGTGCAAGTGTAACGCGGATGTATTTTTAATGCTATACTGGTTTTCATCGTTTTTTAAAGATCTGCTCACATTTTTGTACCACTTAACACTTTTTTTGTGGACATGAAAGGCATGTTTCCTCCCCCTCTTCTACAATTCACATACTCCATAGACATTTGGTTAGTGTTTATGCTGTATTCATTGAGTTCCCTCACTTTCATCCCCTTTCAGACCCACCTCATAAACCCACAGATGACACTACTGCAGATGAGTTCAGAGATCTTTTGAATCTTAACCTCATCAGTTACTTCCTGGCCTCCAAAGTAAATAATTCACTCATTATATTTCTTTTACTGAAAGCCTTCAGGTATGATGCTTTATTACTTGTTATAAGCATGTATGCGCCTTAATAATGGGTTATTATATACCTTATATGTTTTACGTAATCACGGGATCTCCCCTCCTCAGTATGCCCTGCCCCACCTGCGACAGCGCCAGGGGAACATCATTAACTTGTCCAGTCTGGTGGGCTCCATTGGTCAGAAAAATGCAGCACCGTATGTAGCCACTAAGGTGAACTAAAAATCTAGATATCCATATGCAGTACTTTATTCCACGGTTTGAGGCTTGGAGAAGTAGGCCTAACAGGGGTGATGTGTCTCTTTTTCTCCACAAGGGGGCGATCATTGCCATGACAAAAGCCATGGCTGTGGATGAGAGTCGGTACCAAGTGAGAGTCAACTGGTGAGTAGAACTGGCATCTGTCTCCATTTATAAACCTTTAGGATTTTCTACTTGTTTTTTTCTCTTGCCTCTTTGTCTGTCCTGTTTTAAAAATACTTTTGTATTTTTCCACTTTTTCCTCTTATCTCTAGCTCTGTTTGCTGCAGTCTAAATGTGTATTATCTTGTAGCATCTCCCCTGGTAATGTGATGACACCTCTGTGGGAGGAGCTGGCTGGACAGACTGCAGATACCTTAGCTACCATTAAAGAGGGAGAGAACGCTCAGGCAAGTGCTCACTTCACAGGAGCCAATACAAGATATACGATGAAATATAAGATCTGTTACAATGACATATTTCAGAATGCATTGAAAAGGGAGGGTTGGTAGAGACTTCCGAATTTCACTTGCATCTCTCGTCTTGATGAACCTGATGCCTCATCTTTAACATTCTTCATCATCTCCAACAGCTGCTTGGTCGAATGGGGACAGAAGCTGAGAGTGGGTTGGCTGCTCTGTACCTGGCTGCCGATGCTACGTTCTGCACTGGGATAGACCTGCTGCTTAGTGGAGGGGCAGAACTCAACTACGGCTACAAGAGCCAGGTCCCATGAGCAGGCCTCCTGACCAATAACAGGACCTGTTATGTTCTATTGCCATCCTGCTTGAGATTATTGAACCAATCACCCTGTTTTATCCATAGCCATGGGATGTAGAGGTGCTGGAGATGGTACAGTACCCCCTGGTGGTAAGATGGTAACGCTGCAATAATTTGTATTACAATAAAAACAATGAAACTATTTTTTTCCGTTGCATTGTTGATATAAATGATCACGGGATTGGGGTAGGGGAGAGAGAAAAAAACATGGAATATGTATATATGGGACCTATTTTGCATGGAGAGCTCTCAGCTGTGCGCTCATGATATGCTCCTATCTATTCAGTGTGGTTGGTTTGGAGTTGGACACGCTCTGCTGTACGATAGACCGTTTAAGTTAATTCGGGTCTGACCCTCTCCACCCTCCATATTCTATTATTTCCCCCTTGTGGTGGATATCAAGTGATCTGGAGCAGTTTTCGCAATCGTTTCCACTTACATTTTCTATTAGTTTACGATTCTAAACTTGGCGTAAAGGGAATGGGAACAAAAATCAAATTGCGTTTTCTCGCACATGGCTCTCAGGCCTGCTTCTGCCCATGTCAAACACGGTAGCCGTACCTGTCAACTCGTCTAGCATGCAACACCGTGCTGGGCGCCGCCCAGCAAATGACGCTTTCCATCCGCTGGTGCTGGATCGTGGTGAGCTATTTTCTCCGCGATGGATCGCATATCTGAAATTCAAGTTTGGAGAAGCTTACAATTTATCCTACCATTTCTACCCATCTTCATACAAGTTATGGTTATCATATGCACATTTTCGTGGAACAGTTTCATTTCAATAGTAACGTTTTCATTTCTCAAAATCATTGTATTTTATGGCGTTTCCACTGGGTATATGGGATGCTCAGGGCATGACATTTTGCTCTTTCACACCAAGGCCTGGTGATTATCTTGGGGGAGAGTGTTAGAAAGCTTTTTCAAATACTGTGAGGAACTATTATCATTCACAATGGATGTAAAACAATATATATATATATACTTAATTGACTTGCTGTTGAAAAAATTGCTGAGAAACTCAGCTTATTAGTGGTGGTGAGTTAAGACAATCAGAAAAACCAGACATCCCAAAATAGGCAACCAGACATTAGTCCAATAATGACATAGTCCCAAAGTGTCTGACCAAGATGGCGTAGCAATAGGACGTATGTGTTTGTCTTTGTCTTATCCAGTGTCTTATCCAGTGTAAATAGCCGATCTTTTTAATACAGTTGGGCAAAAAATAATTTAGTCAGCCACCAATTGTGCAAGTTCTCCAATTTAAAAAGATGAGAAAGGACAGTAATTTTCATCATAGGTACACTTCAACTATGACAGACAAAATGAGAGAAAAAATCCAGAAAATCACATTGTAGGATTTTTTATGAATTTATTTGCAAATTATGGTGGAAAATAAGTATTTGGTCACCTACAAACAAGCAAGACTTCTGGCTCTCACAGACCTGTAACTTCTTCTTTAAGAGGCTCCTCTGTCCTCCACTCGTTACCTGTATTAATGGCACCTGTTTGAACTTTTTATCGGTATAAAAGACACCTGTTCACAACCTCAAACAGTCACACTCCAAACTCCACTATGGCCAAGACCAAAGAGCTGTCAAAGGACACCAGAAACAAAATTGAAGACCTGCAACCAGGCTGGGAAGACTGCATCTGCAATAGGTAAGCAACTTGGTTTGAATAAATAAACTGTGGGAGCAATTATTAGGAAATGGAAGACATACAGACCACTGATAATCTCCCTCGATCTGGGGCTCCACGCAAGATCTCACCCCGTGGGGTCAAAATGATCACAAGAACAGTGAGCAAATATCCCAGAACCGCACGGGGGGACCTAGTGAATGACCTGCAGAGAGCTGGGACCAAAGTAACAAACGCCTACCATCAGTAACACACTACGCCGCCAGGGACTCAAATCCTGCAGTGCCAGACGTGTCCCCCTGCTTAAGCCAGTACATGTCCAGGCCTGTCTGAAGTTTGCTTGAGAGCATTTGGATGATCCAGAAGAAGATTGGGAGAATGTCATATGGTCAGATGAAACCAAAATATAACTTTTTGGTAAAAACTCAACTCGTCGTGTTTGGAGGACAAAGAATGCTGAGTTGCATCCAAAGAACACCATACCTACTGTGAAGCATGGGGGTGGAAACATCATGCTTTGGGACTGTTTTTCAGCAAAGTGACCAGGACGACTGATCCGTGTAAAGGAAAGAATGAATGGAGCCATGTATCGTGAGATTTTGAGTGAAAACCTCGTTCCATCAGCAAGGGCATTGAAGATGAAACGTGGCTGGGTCTTTCAGCATGACAATGATCCCAAACACACCGCCCGGGCAACGAAGGAGTGGCTTCGTAAGAAGCATTTCAAGGTCCTGGAGTGGCCGAGCCAGTCTCCAGATCTCAACCCCATAGAAAATCTTTGGAGGGAGTTGAAAGTCCGTGTTGCCCATCAACAGCCCCAAAACATCACTGCTCTAGAGGAGATCTGCATGGAGGAATGGGGCCAAAATATCAGCAACAGTGTGTGAAAACCTTGTGAAGACTTACAGAAAACTTTTGACCTCTGTCATTGCCAACAAAGGGTATATAACAAAGTATTGAGATAAACTTTTGTAATAGACCAAATACTTATTTTCCACCATAATTTGCAAATAAATTCATTAAAAATCCCACAATGTGACTTTCTGGATTTTTTTTCTTCTCATTTTGTCTGTCATAGTTGAAGTATACCTATGATGAAAATTACAGGCCTCTCATCTTTTTAAGTGGGAGAACTTGCACAATTAGTGGCTGACTAAATACTTTTTTGTCCCACTGTATATATTAATCTCACTTTCTATCTACAAACTAAATATACATTCCTGCAACCCGCCTCACCCAATGTGGTACGGATCTGCTATTTTGATTCCTTATAACTGGAACTTCCATCAGGAGCTAGCCAGCTAACTAGCTACAAGTCTTTGTTAGCCACGGCGAGCGGCCACCTTTTTCTCGGTCACCAGCCAGCCTTAGCTCGTACAATACCTGCCAGTCTGCACAGCACGATATCAACCCAGAGCATATCGGACTGCTTCTCTCTATCACATCACTGGATTCCTGCTGCTCTGGATCATTACACCGGACCATCGCAGCTAGCTAGCTGCGAACGAGTGGCTACTGTTAGCTAACGCCTCTGCCCCGAAGAAAGCACCAGCTAGCTCTGAGCTAGCCTCGAGGTAGGCCCATATACCAGCTAATTCTAGGGCTACAATACCTTCTTTGCCAATTGGCCTGGACCCATTATTGTCGACACGGAGCCCCGCCAATCCATCACGCCTGGACTGCAGATGTGGTTGCCTAATGTGGTCTCAACAAGCTATTCTGTTACGATGTCGCCAAAGAACCATCTACTAGCCCCGGCCCGCTAGTTTTTCTGAACGCTTTGTCCCCTGCTCGCCTAGCGTAGTGGTGACTACCAAATGGCACCGTGACTCACTTATTGCTGCTCTTTTGACCCTATAATCACTCGGCTACACAGCTGATGCCCCCTGGACTGTTTCAATAACACGGTACCTCATTTTGTTTACCTGTCGGCCCTAGCCTCGAACTCAGGTCCTGTATGTACTTAACTGACCCGCTCTGCCCATTCATCACCATTTACCCGTTGTTGTCTTAGCTCTCCTGATCAACACATGTGACTGCTTTATGCCTCTCTCTAATGTCAATATGCCTTGTCTATTGTCCTTGTCTACTGAGCCCTCAGTCCCGCTCAACATGCCTTAGACAGCTCTTTTGTCTCCAGAGATAAAAACTCTCATCATCACTCAATGCCTAGGTTTACCTCCACTATACTCACATCCTACCATACCATTGTCTGTATATTGTGATGACCCTCCCACTCTGTCTGCCGAATTCTTTCTCTTTGCTCTTGTTTTCCTTAATAGGATGTCGGTGGGCGGAGCCGGGAGGGTCGTCAGTGAAATGGGACACACCTGGACTCAGGTGTGTCCCAGGATAAATACACCACTCCCCCATTCATGGAGGAGACTCTCTCCATGCAGACACCGTTACAGATTTTGTGGTATTTTTGTGGCCTTTTGGTTGTTTGCTTTGTCACCTTTCAACACCCCGCATTATCACATTAATGCATGCAAAACACTCACTTGCACTACTTATTACACACACCATTGTTAATTCTACTTAGTTTACTTTATTTAATAAATATATTTTGTAATAAAAATATCTATCTTGTTATAAATATATCTTGTCTCCACGTTGTCTCCCTTTTGTTATAAACTTTAAGCCGGTTCGTGACAAGTGGGGGCTCATCCGGAATCTTGAAGGTATTGTGTTTGGGTGAAAATGTGGAGTTAATGTTAAACTTTGTAGGTGCTTTGTTTGCATTTTTTGTTACAGCTTTTTTGATTTTGTAATGTTTGGTGCCCAGTATTGGTTGCCTTTTGTTTGGTAAACTTGCCACTGCAGTGGATAGAGTACATTGGTTAGTTTCCAGGCCCCTGCCCAGCCTGGAAACTCTTGCTCTACTCGCTGTCGGCTGTGTACCTCAGTGGGAGATTTGGATAGGGTAGTGATACTCTCTACCTGGAGCTATAGCCTTTTTCCCCTGTTAGGCTTAGAGACGTGTTTCATTTTGGAATATGTTGGGCATGGTTATTTTGTTATTTTTGTGTGGTGTCTGTGGATTGAGCAGTTGTCTTGGGGGCACGTCTGTGGCTTGGGGGAATCTGCCAGCGTGCTGGGTGGTTTATTTCCTTGCCAGCGGGTTAGAGTGCGTAATTACCCACCGCAAATCTGAACAAAGACTAGGGTTGAGTTACTGTAGGTTTTGGGGAAGCTCCATATTTATCTCATCTCTCTTCTGTGGTTTCCAGTGTGATCGTCATTTCTCTGGTTGTGGGCTGGTGTGCTCAGTAGAGGGGAAGAGCAAGATTTTTTCTTCTTCTTGTGACTATGGTGTCTTATGAAGAGGCCGTGCCTGGACTGGTCACTGGCGCAGAGGAAAGCTCCGGCCATGGCGCCGGGCTGAACACAGTGTGTGGACTGGGCACCGGCACAGAGGGCCCGGCCCTGGAGCTGGGTTGGACGCAGTGCCTGGACTGGGCATCGGCGCAGAGGAAGACTCCAGCCTTGGAGCGAGACTGGACACCGTGCCTGGACTGGGCATTGGCGCAGAGGAAGACTCCAGCCTTGGAGCTGGCACCGGAAGTACCGGGCTGGGGAGACGCACTGGAGGCCTGGTGTGTGGAGCCGGCACAGGTGGCACCGGACTGGTGACACGCACTTACGGGAGAGGGCAGGGTGCTGGCACAGGACGTACCGGACTGGGGAGACGCACTGGAGGCCTGGTGCGTGGAGCCGGCACAGGTGGCATCGGACTGGTGACACGCACTTCAGGGAGAGTGCAGGAAGCTGGCACAGGACGTACCGGACTGAGGAGGCGCACTGGAGGCTTTGTGCGTGGAGCTGACACAGGTGGCACCGGACTGGTGACACACACTTCAGGAAGGGTGTGGGGAGCTGGCACAGGACTCACCAGACTGCTGACAGGCTCTGCAGGTCGGATGCCATGCAGAACATACTTACATAACATTTCTCTCATCTCTCTCTCTCCCAACTTCTCCATCGCCTCCCTGACGGTCTCTGGCTCTTCAGGGTGAGTAAGGGGAGCTGGCACAGATGGCACCGGACTGTGCCAGCACTTCACAGTTTAATGATGACTCTCTGCTGCTCCGCCGACCACCCCTCGTGGCCTCCCCAAAAACAATCCTGGGGTTTCTGTGGCCACGGTCCCCAGCGTCATCGCTGTCCTTCCACCTTCCTTGGTGTCTCCTACCAAGGAAGGGTCTCACAACTTCCCAGAATTTCTTCCCAGGTCCAAAACGCCTTTACTGCCGTCACATGCTGCTTGGTCCTTGCTTGGTGGGATATTCTGTCACGATCGTCGTAATGAGAGACGGATCAAGGCGCAGCGTGTGTAGAGTTCCACATCTTTATTTCGGTGAAACTTCAAAACAATAAACCAACAACGAAACGTGAAAGTAGTGGTGCACATGCACAAACACAAAACAATATCCCACAAACACAGGTGGGAAAAATGGCTACCTAAATATGATTCCCAATTAGAGGCAACAATTACCAGCTGCCTCTAATTGGAAACCCAACAAAACATCAACATAGAAATATTGAACTAGAACACCCCCTAGTCACACCCTGACCTACTACATCATAGAGAACCAAGGGCTCTCTATGGTCAGGGCGTGATAGTACTAAAGAACAGGTGTTGAAGGTTGCTGAACACTACAAGGTTGAAATTGGTGATAAACGTCTAAAATACTATTAGTTTAATATTGAAGGCCAATCTGATGGAGAGGGGTATTCTTGAAGTTACCACTGGGGCAGCCTCTGCTGAGAACTCGCCGTCTCCCCGTAACGTTACAATGGCCACTCCATCTGTTAGTCCTAGTAGTCTTCTTTTTGAACAGCAGAAAGAACTGCTTCTGTTACAGCTAGAGCATGATCATGAGAAGCTAGAGCTTGATCGTGTAAAGTATGAAAAATAATTGGCTGCTGATCGGTTAAAATATGAAAAGGAATTGGAGCTGGTTAGGGAAGGAAAGCAGTCAGGGTAGAGTTTGGTCCTCTTCTGGTTGTGCCCCGGACACATTTGATATTGTTGGGAACTTACAGTTGTTGCCTAAATTTAATGAAAAGGACCCTGATACATTCTTTTGTTGTTTGAGCGTGTTGCTGACGCTCGGAGTTGGCCTGATTCTGACCACACTTTAATGTTGCAGTGTGTGCTGACTGGTAAAGCGCAGGAAGCATATTCAGCTCTTAGTGTACCCATCAGTGCCAGTTATGATAAGGTTAAAACGGCTGTGTTACAGATGTATGAATTGGTCCCTGATGCTTACCGCCAACGATTTAGAACTTTAAAAAGGGATGATAAACAGACTCATGTTGAGTTTGCATGAAAATGATCTTCACAGTTTAATCGCTGGTGTTCCGACTACAGTTATGACTTTCCAAGGGCTGTGTGATCTGATTATGTTAGAGCAATTTAAGGACACAATCCCTGATTGTATAGCTACACACATTAATGAACGAAAAGTGAAGACTGTTGCTGAAGATGCGGTTTTTGGCGGACGAGTATGTTTTGACTCACAAGTGTCTTTGCAGAGCCCCGTATTCGGAGTGAGTGGGGGCGTTCAGAGAGATTTGGGCCTCGCTGACCGAGATACTTTGGTTCACGGGAAAAGTTTCATTCAACTAGGGTTGAGCCTGACTCCCGTGGTGAAGCTGACTTTGGTCAGGAGGATCACTACTGTCAAGGTTCAGGTCATTGGAAAAACTAATGTCCGGTTCTCAGGGCTAGGGGTAAATTCAGTACGTGTGCTTATGTTAAATCTAAGCCTACGGCGTTAGCTGCACCTGTTCCACATCAGTTCACTCCTGACACATTGTCTCAGGCCCAGGGGCATGTGAAAGTCCATCTTGACCCAGACAATTTACCTTTCATATGGAGGGTTTTGTGTCTGTTTTGTGGTTTTGTGTGCAGTGATGCATTCTATGAGCCGTTGTGAACTGGTCACTGCGCCAACTAGCGAGAATACCACAAAGAATTCTGTCACTGCTTTCCCTGTTATCCTGTTATCTGTATCTCACTCCGATCTGGTCAATGCGCAACGGACTGACCCCACATTGGGAGAGTTGCGTGACCAAATTGTGCCTGTGGAACAGTTGGGAGATGTCGCCCATAGCTATTTTCTCCAAGAGGATGTCCTGATGAGAAAGTGGGTGTCTCATGGTAGTTGTTTTCTGGGGTAGGCGATTAGTCAGGTTGTTGTACCAGTTAAGCTTTCTGAGTTGGTGTTGACAACTTCCCACAACAACATTGCTGGACATATGGGGGTGAGGGAAACCTACAATCGCATATTAAGACATTTCTTTTGGCCTAGGTTAAAGAGGGATGTTTCTGAGTTTATCAAAACTTGTCACACCTGTCACACCTGTTTGCCTCTGGTGATCCGGCTAAATGTGAGTTTGCTCAGGTGACCGTTACATATCATAGAAAGATGGTTGGACAGGATGAAGTGCATCCTGTTTGGGCTAAGGTGGTAGCTATTGATGCTTTTCCACCACCAACTACTAAAAAGGAACTAATGCATTTCTTGGGAATGTTATTTTGTGTTTGGTATTGTCCTGTTCTGTCGCTCCTGTCAGTTCCCTTCTGGTCTCGTCTTCTTCTTCCTCTTAAAGGTTGCTTCCTCTTCGCAAAGGTTGCAGAGGTCTGGGGAGGATGAGGTTGGCTAGGGCAAATGGATGCAAAGACTGGGTCAACTTGTATTTGTGACTGATATGGTGTTCCGGGGTCCTTGTTGGTCTCCGGTTTTATGGGGGAGGGGGGGTTTACCTCCACTATACTCACATCCTACCATACCATTGTCTGTACATTGTGACGACCCTCCCACTCTGTCTGCCAAATTCTTTCTCTTTGCTCTTGTTTTCCTTAATAGAATGTCGGTGGGTGGAGTTGGGAAGGTCGTCAGAGAAATGGACTCAGGTGTGTCCCAGGATAAATACACCACTTCCCCATTCATGGAGGAGACTCTCTCCATGCAGACACCTTTACAGATTTTTGTCGTATTTTTGTGGCCTTTTGGTTGTTTGTTTTGGCACCTTTCAACACCCCGCATTACCACATTAATGCATGCAAAACACTCACTTGCACTACTGATTACACACACCATTGTTAATTGTACTTAGTTTACTTTATTTAATAAATGTATTTTGTTATAAAAAATGTCTATCTTGTTATAAATATATCTTGTTGTCTCCCTTTTGTTATGAACTTTGAGCCGGTTCGTGACAACATTATGCCCTGACTCTATTCTACCAAGTCTAGAAATCTGCTCTTTTTATTCTCTGTCCCCAACGTACTAGACGACCAGTTCTTATAGCCTTTAGCCGTACCCTTATCCTACTTCTCTGTTCCTCTGGTGATGTAGAGGTTAACCCAGGCCCTGTAGCTCCCAGTTCGACTCCTATTCCCCAGCCGCTATTATTTGTTGACTTCTGTAACCGTAAAAGCTTTGGTTTCATGCATGTTAACATCAGAAGCCTCCTCCCTAAGTTTGTTTTATTTACTGCTTTAGCACACTTCGCCAAACCT
This sequence comes from Oncorhynchus masou masou, assembly GCF_036934945.1. Lineage (NCBI taxonomy): Eukaryota > Metazoa > Chordata > Actinopteri > Salmoniformes > Salmonidae > Oncorhynchus > Oncorhynchus masou. Next base: position 3,662,294 of record NC_088226.1, read on the forward strand.
GATGCCTTAGCCGTGTCTAAATCCTGGCATAGGAAGGCCACCAAAAATTCTTACATTTCCATCCCCAACTACAATATTTTCCGCCAAGCTAGAACTACCAACGGGGATGGAGTTAATCTACTGCAGAGATAGTTTGCGGAGTTCTGTCATTCTATCCAGTTATGTCCCCTAACAGTTTGAGCTTCTACTTTAAAAAGACACCTTTCCAGAAATAAGTCTCTCACTGTTGCTGCTTGTTATAGACCCCTCCCCCTCAGCCCCCAGCTGTGCGCTGGACACCATATGCGAATTAATTGCCCCCCATTTATCTTCAGAGTTTGTACTGTTAGGTGACCTGAACTGGGATATGCTTAACACCCCGGCCGTCCTACAATCTAAGCTAGCTGCCCTCAATCTCACACAAATTATCAATGAACCTACCAGGTACAATCCTAAATCTGTAAACATAGGCACCCTCATAGATATCATCCTGACCAGCCTGCCCTCTAAATACACCTCTGCTGTCTTCAACCAGGATCTCAGTGATCACTGCTTCATTGCCTGTGTCCGTAATGGGTCTGTGGTAAAAAGACTACCCCTCATCACTGTCAAATGTTCCTTAAAACACCTCAGCAAGCAGGCCTTTGTAATCGATCTGGCCCGGGTATCCTGGAAGGATATTGACCTCATTCCATCAGTAGAGGATGCCTGGTTATTCTTCAAGTGCATTCCTCACCATCTTAAATAAGCATGCCCCGTTCAAAAATGTAGAACTAAGAACAGATATAACCCTTGGTTCACTCTAGACTTGACTGCCCTTGACCAGCACAAAAACATCCTGTGGCGTACTGCATTAGCATCAAATAGCCCCCGCAATGTTCAACTATTCAGGGAAGTTAGGAACCAATAAACACAGGCAGTGAGGAAAGTAAAGGCTAGCTTTTTCAAACATAAATTTGCATCCTGTAGCACAAACTCCAAAGAGTTCTGGGACACTGAAGTCCATCGAGAATAATAGCACCTCCTCCCTTCTGCCCACTGCACCTAGGCTAGGAAACACTGTCACCATCGATAAATGCACAATAATTGAATTTCAATTAGCATTTTTATACGGCTGGCCATGCTTTCCACCTGGCTACCCCACCCCGGGTCAACAGCTCTGCACCCCCCCACAGCAACTTGCCCAAGCCTCCCCATTTCTGCTTCACCCAAATCCAGATAGCTGATGTTATGAAAGAGCTGCAAATCTGGACCCCTACAAATCAGCTGGGCTAGACAATCTGGACCCTCTCTTTCTAAAATTATCTGCCACAATTGTTACAACCCCTATTACTAGCCTCTTCAACCTCTCTTTCGTAACGTCTGAGATCAATAAAGATTGGAAAGCTGCTGCTGTCATCCCCTCTTCAAAGGGGGATACACTCTAGACACAAACTGTTACAGACATATCTATCCTACCCTGCCTTTCTAAAGTCTTTGAAAGCCAAGTTAATAACAAACAGATCACCAACCATTTCAAATCCCACCGTACCATCTCCGCTATGCAATCTGGTTTCTGAGCTGGTCATGGTTGCACCTCAGCCACGCTCAAGGTCCTAAATGATATAACTTCCATCGACAAAAGACAATACTGTGCAGCCATCATCGACCTGGCCAAGGCTTTCGACTCTGTCAATCACCGCATTCTTATCAGCAGACTCAACAGCCTTGTTTCTTAAATGACTACCTTGCCTGTTTCACCAACTGCTTCTCAGATAGAGTTCAGTGTGTCAAATTGGAGGGTCTGTTGTCCGGACCTCTGACAGTCTCTGTGGGGGTGCCACAGGGGTCAATTCTCAGGCCGACTCTTTTCTCTGTATACATCAATGAAGTCTCTCTTGCTGATAGTGATTCTCTGATCCACCTCTACGCAGACGACACCATTCTGTATACTTCTGGCCCTTCTTTGGACACTGCGTTAACTAACCTCCAGACGAACTTCAGTGCCATACAACAGTCCTTCCGTGGCCTCCAACTGCTCTTAAATGCAAGTAAAACTAAATACATGCTCTTCAACCGATCGCTGCCTGCCCGTCGAGCATCACTACTCTGGACGGTTCTGACTTAGAATATGTGGACAACTACAAATACCTCGGCGTCTGGTTAGACTGTAAACTCTCCTTCCAGACTCACATTAAACATCTCCAATCTAAAATTAAATCTAGAATCGGCTTCCTATTTCGCAACAAGGCATCCTTCACTCATGCTGCCAAACATACCCTCATAAAACTACCTATCTAACTATCCTACCGATCCTTGACTTCAGCGATGTCATTTACAAAATAGCCTCCAACACTCTACTCAGAAAATTAGATGTAGCCTATCACAGTGCCATCTGTTTTGTCACCAATGCCCCATATACTACCCACCACTGCACTCTGTATGCTCTTGTTGGCTGGCCCTCACTTCATAATCGTCGCCAAACCCATTGGCTCCAGGTCATCTAAAAGTCTTTGCTAGATAAAGCCCCTCCTTATCTCAGCTCACTGGTCACCATAGCAGCACCCACCTGTAGCATGTGCTACAGCAAGTATATTTCACTGGTCATCCCCAAAGCCAACTCCTACTTTGGCCACCTTTCCTTCCAGTTCTCTGCTGCCAATGACTGGAACGAATTGCAAAAATCACTGAAGCTGGAGTCTTATTTCTCCCTCACTAACTTTAAGCATCAGCTGTCAGAGCAGTTTACCAATCATTGCACCTGTACACAGCCCATCTGTAAATAGCAGAGTTGTGGACTCGAGTCACATGACTTGGACTCGAGTTAGACTCGAGTCACAAATATGATGACTTGCAACTCGACTTTGACTTTAACAGCAATGACTCGTGACTTGAACCTTATGACTTGGCCTGATACCCTCTCCAAGCCCAAATCTAAAAAATTATGCTATTTAAAAAAGCCTGCAGCGCATCAACTCTTCATTTAAAGGATTACAGTTTGAATCGGACAGCAGCCAATCAAATTGTGCCAGCTGAGAAAAAGTTGTGCGTGGCAGTGCAGAGGAATGTCAGTGAGTAAATTCAGATGGAGCCCTTGGAAAGTTGATACCCAAAATGATTATTTTCAGATATAAAGATGATGCTGTATCAACAAAAAGCAGATTGCAACTTGCAAAACATGCCGGAAGAAAATTACAAACGGAGGCGCAAAAATGTCCAACTTTGTTCGACATTTGAGGGAGGGGGTCTTTCTCATGGCTACTCATGTATTTCCATGGAAATATAATGTTTATTTGGAAAGTAATAAATATATAGATATTTTTAAAAGCATTCATGATTTGCATAAATGTAATATACTATTACTCTTGTTAAAAATATGGAATGGGTATTACATTTGGTGAAGAGCACATTATGACTTGTTTAGGACTCGAAACTCAAAGTTTAGGACTTGATACTTGACGGTCTTGACTTGAGACTTGACTCAGACTTGTCCATCTTGACTTGGGACTTGACTTGGGACTTGACTGCTAAGACTTGAGACTTACTTGTGACTTGTAAAACAATGACTTGGTCCTACCTCTGGTAAATAGCCCACCCAACTACCTCATCCCCTTATTGTTATTTTTTGTTGTTGTTGCTCCTTTGCACCCCAATATCTCTATTTGCACATTCATCTTCTGCACATCTGCCATTCCAGTGTTAATTGCTAAATTGTAAATATTTTGCCACTATGGCCTATTTATTGCCTTACCTTCCTAATCTTACTACATTTGCACACACTGTATATAGATTTTTCTATTGTGTTATTGACTGTATGTTTGTTTATTCCATGTGTAACTCTGTGTTGTTTTTGTCGCACTGATTTGCTTTATCTTGGACGGTCGCAGTTGTAAATGAGAAGTTGTTCTTAACTGGCCCTTCTGGTTAAATAAAGGTTAAATAAAAAATAAATATAAAAAATGTTTTGCATGTCAGCGCTCAAGTTTTCAAGATATGTTACTTTCAAAATACAGAAATCATCCCCACATGATGCCCTTTGCTGTAAAATTACATGTCTTGAAAACTTGAGTGCTGACAAGCAAAACATTTTGGGATTATGTAATCAATAGACTAATTAAACAAATACCAAAAGATTGTTTTTGGGTGGAATTGTCCTTTAATCCATGCATTAACCGAATTGAATGTAACCAAATGATGCAGATTAACGGTAAATGTACTACTGGTGACATATGTAAAGGTGAATTTATAAAAAAGAACACTCAACATTCAAACAACTAATACAAACAAGGAAGGTGCAAAAATTGGCGGGAGACAGCTAATCACATTCTTGAGAGCTGAGCGCATTTTGGAGAGAGATGCACCAATATCGCCACATACCCCTCCCCTTCTTCTTGTCTCAACATTTCAAATGATAGTCAAGACACATTATCTTCACACATATATTAGATGCATTGCTTTTCACTGACAGCCGCATCTCAATAATTAGCTAGGCCTATTGCTACATGCGCTGCCCAAATTGAAATGCTTCCCAACTAGGCATATAGGCCTACATGCTTGTGATTTTAAACCATCCACAGCTTTTTTTTTTTAAAATAAGCTAATGATCGTCTGTGGCTAAGTCATGCTTTCTGGTGAAGTATTTTGAATGATTTTAATGTTCTTCACAATGCTCCAAACTCTAGAGCAAAAATCTCAGGGACATGGATGTGTCATTTGTTTTGCTACAGGGTAGAACAAATCCCCAGGAGAAATCCCCAGAGTAGGCCTAATTCAACATTAAATGAAACTAGACCAACAGGTGATTCAGGCTCCACAAAACACAGATGCCCACATTGATTAAACTAAGGTTACTTGGAATAGATTATATAACCTCACTTATGCCAATATTTTTTATTTACAATACACACATTTTGAATACAGTAAAATACATTTGATTAGTAACAATTAGACATATATTAGACAAAATATGTTGCAACCCTCCCATAGTATAGCATCCACTTGCATGTAAGATAAATTCATTATTTTCAGTCAGTAGGCTTAGCTACATAGGTTCTGTGAGTGTGATAGCCAGAGTGCCTAGTATTTAATATACTGTATATCTCAGTGGTGCACTGGAGGAAGTTGTGAAACTCAAAGATCATAAAAAGTGTGCAACCGGGAAATGCTTCCCGAGAGTTGCATCAGCTTTCTATATGCAACCAGAGAAGAAAATGTGAAGCAATATGTTTTACTCAGACCAAAATCTGTCAACGAAAATAAACCCACGAAGTTATGATTTTTTGTATGGAAGTCAATGTGAGAGTGTAGAATTTGGTCAATAAAAAAGGTAATTGCTAATTTGCTGCAAGAGGCTTTTTTATGGAATAGAAGTTTCGTAATGGTTCGGTTGTTATGAATGCACTGATATAATTGGACACAGGTGGCATTTCTGGACTTTGAAAAAAAGGCTCTATATCTGAGGTATGCCTGTTGTCAAAGAGATGGATAGAGGACTCATCATGGATCTAACTCATTTTGGCATGGGAATTGCCGTTGAGGAGTGGGGATTCCTTTGAGTTGGGAGCAATCAGCCAATAAAGAAGAAGACAATTGACTACTTTGAAATGGAGATGGCCACAATTGTGCTGCCCATACTGTCACAGACGCTATAATGGCACAGATACAAAGATGAGTCCTCTATCTATCTCTATGGCCTGTTGTTCACACGCATATCTGCCCTTTTAAATCAAATTAAATCAAATTGTATTTATCACATGCGCCAAATACAACAGGTGAAACCTTACCGTGAAATGCTTACTTACAAGCCCTTAATTAACAATGCAGTTCAAGAAATAGAGTTAAGAAAAGATTTACTAAATAAACTAAAGTAAAAAAATACTACTAATAATAAAACTATCAAAAGGTACACAAGAAAAGTACATAACAATAATGAGGCTATAAACAGGGGGTACCGGTACCAAGTCAATGTGCGGGGGTACAGGTTAGTGTGAATAATTTTTAATGTGACTGCATAGATAATAAACAGCAGTGGGGGGTGGGCCTTCCTCTGACAACACCTAGTTATTATTTTTTATTTAACTAGAACAAATTCTTATTTACAATGATGGCCTACCCCAGGCCAATTGTGCACCACCCTATCAGACTCCCAATCACAGCGATGTGATGCAGCCTGGATTAGGTACTGCAGTGATGCCTCTTGCACAGGGATGCAGTGTCTTAGACCTCTGGGCCACTCAGGAGCCCTGAGTATATAGGTCCTGGATGGAAGGAAGCTTGGCTCCAGTGATGTACCAAGCCGTACACACTACCCTCTGTAGGCGTTTTACGGTCAGATGCCGAGCAGTTGCCATACCGGGTGGGGATGCAACCGGTCTGGATGCTCTTGATAGTGCAGCTGTCGGCTTTTTGAGGATCTGGGGACCCATGCCAAAAAAATAAATTCTCCTGAGGGGGAAAAGGTGTTGTCGTGCCCTCATCACAACTGTTTTGGTGTGTTTGAACTATGATAGTTATGTGGACACCAAGGAACTTGAAACTCTTGACCCACTGCATTTCAGTCCTGTCGATATTAATGGGGGCCTGTTCGACCCTCCTTTTAGAATGGTCCCACCTGATCTCGCCTCCTCCCGCCTATCTTCCATCTTTGAGGACATGCATTTCTATTGTTAGAGCTGCCACTTGACTATCTTGTCAATATAATAGGCAATCTTTGTGGACACGGTATTGGACAAAACAAGTGTGCTGAATTCTGATGGACAACATTGGCATGTAAAGAAAACGACAGGGTTCAACATATTATTATTACAAAGATGTAGACAATATTACAGGAGAAATTATGCATTATATAACAAATACACATTCAAACCATGGTTACGTATTTAAATGCCCATCCCCCGAAAGCACGACGTCCAATCAAATAACAAGATTGCTACAACTCCCCGTTCGTAAACCAATCGTGGCCATCTCCACTCTTGATCGTTTGAACTTGATAAACCTCGTTTATTCTAACCCATCTAACACTGTCTGTTTTGTCCAACCAGATGGCAGAGATTCGTCACGCCTATGTCATCTTCAACAACATACTGCTGTGCTGACTATTACAATCTTCCATTATAATTTGCTGTATATTTTATTAATAACAATTAATTCAGTATTCATACCAGCATGTCTTCAGATGACGTCTTTATTATTTCGTGTAAAGGTAAAATAGCCTACTTGAAATTCAATAGAATTTGCAAACCTATTCTTTCACAATTTACAAATTAAATATATAAGAAATATATATCAGATACGAATTTGTTTTATTATTTTAATCTCAAGAACATTGTTATTATGACAAGGTCCAATACGGAACGCAAATGACCACTGCTTATAGAATTTGCTCCCACACGGACACATTTCCCATTCATTATCTACGTAGCGGCGATGGCATCTCTGAGAACGGTGAGTCCAAAGATCACTCTCTTTTATCGCTATTGTCTGTTTATCTCGATCGTCTCAGTAAATAGTTAACAATGCGGGGCTAATGTGTTGAACAAGTAAGAGTTAATGGACCTCTACTATTTACTTGTTTAACTGATGTGCTACTCGTCCCGCGCTGCTTTACCTTCAGTCTATCAGCTACACAGGCGCAGCTACTGCTTTTGGTGACGTTATTCATGTTGGCAGTGTCGACATAAAGCGTGCAGTCACAGATTAATAGGCCTAAGGGTGTTTTTGCGCCAGTATTCGGAGCGGGGGTGATAAATAAATGTGTGGCGTAAAAATACGATCTTTAACAGATTTGAATTCTTATGCAAAATAACATTGCAGTAATGAATATTTAGGGTGGATTACATTATTCCGAATCTTTAGCCAGTCAGAAACTGCAGATGTAAGTTTTAAAATGTGAAGGGTGTTTTTTACGATAAAAGTTAAAAGTTTCATTGTAAAGACGTGGTTTTCCCTAGAAATGGCATGCCTGCTATGTGGTGTTGGCTATGTCTCCTACACACACACTCTCTCTCCGCATACCTTCACCAGACAGGCCAAAACATACAGTACCAGTCAAATGTTTGGACACCTACTCATTCAAAGGTTTTAATTCATTTGTACTATTTATCACATGCGCCAAATACAACAGGTGAAACCTTACCGTGAAATGCTTACTAACAGATTTGATTTGATTTACAAGCCCTTAATTAACAATGCAGTTCAAGAAATAGAGTTAAGAAAAGATTTACTAAATAAACTAAAGTAAAAAAATACTACTAATAATAAAACTATCAAAAGGTACACAAGAAAAGTACATAACAATAATGAGGCTATAAACAGGGGGTACCGGTACCAAGTCAATGTGCGGGGGTACAGGTTAGTGTGAATAATTTTTAATGTGACTGCATAGATAATAAACAGCAGTGGGGGGTGGGCCTTCCTCTGACAACACCTAGTTATTATTTTTTATTTAACTAGAACAAATTCTTATTTACAATGATGGCCTACCCCAGGCCAATTGTGCACCACCCTATCAGACTCCCAATCACAGCGATGTGATGCAGCCTGGATTAGGTACTGCAGTGATGCCTCTTGCACAGGGATGCAGTGTCTTAGACCTCTGGGCCACTCAGGAGCCCTGAGTATATAGGTCCTGGATGGAAGGAAGCTTGGCTCCAGTGATGTACCGAGCCGTACACACTACACTCTGTAGCGCTTTACGGTCATTCATTTTTACTATTGTAGATTTTCTACATTGTAGATTAATAGTGAAGACATCAACAATGAAATAACACACATTATGGAATAATGTAGTAACCTAAAAAGTGTTCAGAATATATTTGAGATTCTTCGAAGTAGCCTCCCTTTGCAGCTTTGCACATTCTTGGCATTCTCTCAACCAGCTTCATGAGGAAGTCACCTGGAATGCATTTCAATTAACAGGTGTGCCTTGTTAAAAGTGAATTTGTGGAATTTCTTTCCTTAATGTGTGTGAGCCAATCAGTTGTTGTGACAAGGTACGGGTGGTATACAGAAGATTGCCCTATTTGGTAAAAGACCAAGTCCATATTATGGCAAGAACAGCTCAAATAAGCAAAGAGAAACAACAGTCCATCATTACTTTGGACATGAAGGTCAGTCAATCTGGAAAATTTCAAGAACTTTGAAAGTTACTTCAAGTGCAGTCGCAAAAACCATCAAGCGCTATGATGAAACTGGCTCTCATGAGGACCGCCACAGGAAAGGAAGACCCAGAGTTACCTCTGCGGCAGAGGATAAGTTCATTAGAGTTAACTGCACCTCCGATTGCAGCCCAAATAAATGCTTCACAGAGTTCAAGTAACAGACACATCTCAACATCAACTGTTCAGAGGACTAAAAGGACATCAATAATAAGAAGAGACTTGATGAGACCAAATTTGAGATTTTTGGTTCCAACCGCCGTGTCTTTGTGAGACACAGAGTAGGTGAACTGATGATCTTTGCATGTGTGGTTCCCACTGTGAAGCATGTAGGAGATGTGATGGTGTGGGGGTGCTTTGCTGGTGACACTCTCGGTGATTCATTTAGAATTCAAGGCATACTTAACCAGCATGGCTACCGCAGCATTATGCAGTGATACGCCATCCCATCTGGTTTGGGCTTAGTCCCACTATCATTTGTTTTTCAACAGGATAATAACCCAAAACAAACATCCAGGTTGTGTAAGGGGTTCCAATTCATCCCAAAGTTGTTCGATGGGGTTGAGGTCAGGGCTCTGTGCAGGCCAGTCAAGTTCTTCCACACCGATCAACAAACCAGTTCTGTATGGACCACACTTTGTCATGCTGAAATAGGGCCTTCCCCAAACTGTTGCCACAAAGTTAGAAGCACATAATCGTCTACAATGTCATTGCAGGCTGCAGCATTAAGATTTCCCTTCACTGGAACTAAGGGGCCTAGCCCGAACCATTATTCCTCCTCCGCCAAACTTTACAGTTGGCACTATGCATTGGGGCAGGTAGCATTCTCCTGGCATTGGCCAAACACAGATTTGTCCATCGGACTGCCAGATGGTGAAACGGGATTAATCACAACAGAGTACGCGTTTCCGCTGCTTCAGAGTCCAATGGCGGCAAGCTTTACACCACTCCAGCATTGAGCATGGTGATTTTAGGCTTGTGTGCGGCTGCTCGGCCATGGAAACCCATTTCATGAAGCTCCCAACGAACAATTCTTGTGCTGTCGTTGCTTCCAGTGGCAGGTTGGAACTCGGTTGTGAGTTTTGCATCCGAGGACAGACGATTTTTACGCGCTTCACCACTCGGCAGTCCCGTTCTGTGAGCTTGTGTGGTCCACCACGTCGCGGCTGAGCCGTTGTTGCTCCTAGACGTTTCTACTTCACAATAAGAGCACTTACAGTTGATCGGGGAAGCTCTAGCAAGGCAGGAATTTGACGAACTGACTTGTTAGAAAGGGTGCATCCTATGACGGAGCCACGTTGAAAGTCACTGAGCCCCTTCCGTAAGGCCATTCTACTACCAATGTTTGTCTATGGAGGTTGCATGGCTGTGTGCTCGATTTTCTTTTTTTTTATACACGTGTCAGCAACGGGTGTGGCTGAAATAGCCAAATCCACTAGTTTTAAAGGGGTGTCCACATACCTTTTGTGTGTGTGTGTGTGTGTTAGAGGTCGACCGATTTCAAGTTTTCATAACAATCGGAAATCGGTATTTTTGGGTGCCGATTTGTTGATTTAAAAAATATATATATATATATATATTATTTTTATAGATTTTTTTTTTTTTTTTACACCTTCTATTTAACTACGCAAGTCAGTTAAGAACACATTCTTATTGTCAATGACGGCCTAGGAACGGTGGGTTAATTGCCTCGTTCAGGGGCAGAAAGACAGATTTTCACCTTGTCAGCTCGGGGGATCCAATCTTGCAACCTTACAGTTAACTAGGGTAACACAATAACGACCTGCCTCTCTCTCATTGCACTCCACAAGGAGTCTGTCTTTTACGCAAATGCAGTAAGCCAAGGTAAGTTGCTAGATAGCATTGTTTTTTATAAGATAAATTTAATCAATCATAATCCCTATTTAACTACACATGGTTGATGATATTACTAGATATTATCTAGCGTGTCCTGTGTTGCATATAATCTGACTGAGCATACAAGTATCTAAGTATCTGACTGAGAGGTGGTAGGCAGAAGCGGGTGCGTAAACATTCATTCAAACAGCACTTTCGTGCGTTTTGCCAGCAGCTCTTCGTTGTGCGTCAAGCATTGCGCTGTTTATGACTTCATACCTATCAACTCCGAGATGAGGCTGGTGTGACTGAAGTGGCTGGCTAGTTAGCGCGCGCAAATAGCGTTTCAAACTTCACTCGCTCTGAGCCTTGATGTGGTTGTTTCCCTTGCTCTGCATGGGTAATGCTGCTTCGATGTGGTGGCTGTTGTCGTTGTGTTGCTGGTTCGAGCCCAGGGAGGACTGAGGAGAGGGACGGAAGCTATACTGTTACACTGGCAATACTAAAGTGCCTATAAGAACATCCAATAGTCAAAGGTTAATGAAATACAAATGGTATAGAGAGAAATAGTCCTGTAATTCCTATAATAACTACAACTTAAAACTTCTTACCTGGGAATATTGAAGACTCATGTTAAAAGGAACCACCAGCTTTCATATGTTCTGAGCAAGGAACTGAAACCTTAGCTTTCTTACATAGCACATATTGCACTTTTATGTTCTTCTCCAACACTTTGTTTTTACATTATTTAAACCAAATTGAACATGTTTTATTATCTACTTGAGGCTAAATTGATTTTATTGATGTATGTAAATGTTAATTCAGTATAGTTGTAATTCTCATTATTACAAACACAATTTTTTAAAATTAATTATTTTTTAAATCGTCCGTTTAATCGGTATTGGCTTTTTTGGTCCTCCAATAATCAGTATCAGTGTCGTAAAATCATAAATTGGTCGACCTCTCATGTGTGTATATATTATTAGTGTATTTACAGCCTACTGCTATATATATATATTTTTTTTTACGTCACGACAGACACGTGTGGTGCTTTACTGGTAAACATTTATCTAGAAGAGGGACAACATTGTCAACCTGGTTGAGAAGGCAAGTTTCCAGTGTGGGAGTAGATTGTATTACAAGGCTCTTAGTAGGTTATTTGTCATAATGTGAATTCTGGTAGCCTATATTCTTAACTTTACCAGGATTATTAAATGTATTGTTTTCTCTTGTTTATTAGGCACTTCATGGACGGTTCATTCAAGCCATCCCCTACTCTTTGGGGTCGTTGCGGTTTGCCAGCTCATTCAAGGTAATATATAAAGGAGAAGTAATGACCAGACACCTGAGACAGTTTCCTGAGTCATTGTATTAATCTATTGTCATCACAACCCCCAACACAGGAGGTTTTTAGGAGCTTGGCATGACTCTGGGGCACGGCTGTTTATTAACAGTGTCCTGCTGAAGCTTGTTTACAGGCAGAAGTGTCATTTGGCACGTGTTCAGTAGCCTACCGGTCAGCCCGGGGGTCTATTGATCAAACTTTTTCTTAGTCCACCATGTGACTCTGTACCCTTTCCCTTCTCTCACTTCCTTGTGCTTTGATTATTTAATTCCTTTTAATTTAAGTGTTTAATTGGCTCCCAAGACCACCATTAATTTCCGCTCCAAGCAAGCCCTTTCATTACAATAAAGAAAATCATTGTGTTCGGTCCTCGCTCTGTCCCTTTCCCCTCCTCGTCTGTCTGTCTGTCTCTTCTGCTCCGCCCCGCTTCCTCTCTCAGGCCGCAGACCTCACTATCGAGCGCAACACTGCGGGGAAGCCCAAGCCAGACCCCGCCTCCCTGGTGTTTGGCAAGCAGTTTTCAGACCACATGCTGACCATCTATTGGTCAGAGAAAGAGGGCTGGAAGGTTCCCCAGATCAAGCCCTTTCAGAACCTGTCGCTGCACCCTGCCACCTCTGCCCTGCACTACTCCATAGAGGTGAGAGAAGGAGCCATAGTGCAGACATAGGAGACGTTTGGCTATGTTAGCCTCGTAAAACCAGACAGACGTCGCAATAGTTCACATTCTGTTTCATAAAGGAAATGTGTGCGCAGTGGTCAATTTGCCTGACGAGGCTAGCACTATCTTACTAAGACCTCGGTCCTTGATACAAGTCACCTAGCTTATTCTTTCAGAGATGGTTCATTCTGCCAGATGTATGAACAGTATGTCTGTGTCTCTCTCAGCTGTTTGAGGGCATGAAGGCGTTCAGAGGGGTGGACAACCACATCCGTCTGTTCAGACCCAACCTGAACATGGAGAGGATGCACCGCACTGCTGACCGCAGCTGTCTCCCTGTGAGTCTCTCTCAGACCTGGTCCTGAAGAACCCGGTTCTGGTTTTCCACTCAATTGAACTGAACCAAGTAGTTACAGGTCCTCTGTCCCTCCCGTCTCTGTGTAGTTGTTTGATAAGGTGGAGCTGTTGGAGTGCATCAGGAAGCTGGTGGAGGTGGACCAGGACTGGGTCCCCTACTCCCTAGACGCCAGCCTCTACATCAGACCCACCTACATTGGGATAGAGGTGAGCACTGCCCCCCTCTCACAGACACAGGAGACTCCATGATTTCACATTGGGGGGCAGTTGGGCCAGTAACCAAAAGGTTGCTAGATCGAATCCCTGAGCTGACAAGGTAAAAATCTGTTGTTCTGACCCTAAACAAGGCAGTTAACCCACTGTTCCTAGGCCGTCATTGTAAATAAGAACTGGTTCTTAACTGACTTGCCTAGTTAAATAAAAAAATATCATATCTATTTTTTAACGATCTACACATAGCCCTAGGTAGTGTCATAGCGCTGTCACTTTCCTCCAGTAACACCCCTCTCCTTCCTCCTGGCCTTAGCCTTCCCTGGGTGTGTCGAGGTCCAGCCAAGCCCTACTATTTTGCATCGTGGGTCCTGTAGGGCCCTACTTTACCACAGGGGCCTTCAGCCCAGTCTCTCTGCTGGCAGACCCAAGCTATGTCAGGGCCTGTAGAGGGGGGGTCGGAGCCTACAAGATGGGGGGGTGAGTATCACACTTTAACACACACTTCCAAGTAGAAGTGACTCAACAATTTGCGAAAGTAACAATGGGTTGCTTTGTTGCGTTGGAATTTCCAAAAAACGAGAGTGGTTTCTTAATAGCTTATTAGCTATATAACTAGTCTTGTATAACGTCATGGAATTATCAAGATATGGTCTGACTCTGGGGCCCCAAGTTCGCTTCTGAATAGAGACAGCTTGAGGCTTATAATGTAATTGTTTAGCTATTTTAACCATGCACATTCCTCTATATTACAAAATGTTGGCTGCATGTTACCTGAACATGAACTTAATGTCCTGTCTGTCCTCTGGTAGCCATGTTGTTTGACCTCTCTCACAAGGTCAGCCCCCCCAGCAGGAGGAGCTGTTTGAGGGTTTGTGTTTCCAAAGGAGCTGCCTTCTGAAATGACATTTTCCACCATCCCTCCTCTCTCCCATGTCTATTCCTCCCTTTCACTCATACTTTCCATCTCTCTCTCAGTAACTATGGGCCTACTATATCAGTGCAGAACGAGGCCATAAAGCAGGGCTGTCAGCAGGTCCTGTGGCTGTATGGAGAGCAGGAGGAGATCACAGAGGTCGGCACCATGAACCTCTTCATCTACTGGACGAATGAGGGAGGAGGTCTGTTTCACTGTCTGTCGTCTGTACGGCGCCTTCAGAATGTATTCACAACCCTTGACTTTTTCTAAATGTTGTTGTGTTACAGCCGGAATTTAAAATGGAATAAATTGAGATTTTATCACTGACGTACACACAATAGGCTAGTGATAATGTCAATGTAAAATGAATTACAAATTAAAATCCGAAACGTCTTGAGTCAATAAGTATTCAATCCCTGGAAGCCTAAATAAGTTCAAGTCACATAAGTTGCATGGACTCACTCTGTGTGCAATAATAGTAATCAACATGATTTATTAATGATTACCTCATCTCTGTACCCCACACATACAATTATCTGTAAGGTCCTTCAGTTGAGCAGTGAATTTCAAACACAGATTCAACCACAAAGACCAGGGAGGTTTTCCAATGCCTCGCAAAGAAAGGCACCTATTGGTAGACACTGAATATCCCTTTGAGCATGGTAAAGTTAGTAATTACACTTTGGATGGTGTATCAATACACCCAGTCAAACAAAGATGCAGGCGTCCCTCCTAACTCAGCTGCCGGAGAGGAAGGAAACCGCTCCGGGATTTCAACACGAGGCCAATGGTGACTTTAAAACAGTTACAGAGTTTAATGACTAATTAGGAGACCACTGAGGATGAATCTACAACTATGTAGTTACTCCACAATACTAACCTAAATGACAGAGTGGGGAAAAAGCAAGCCTGTATGAATAAAATATTCTAAAACATTCATCCTGTTTGCAACAAGGCACTTAAGTAATACAGCAAAATATGTGGCAAAGCAATTCATTTTTTGTCCTAAATACAAAATTTTGTGTTTAAGGCAAATCCAATACAACACATTACTGAGTACCACTCCATATTGTCAAGCATAGTGATGGCTGTATCATGTTATGGGTATGCTTGTAATTGTTAAGGACTGGGGGGGTTTTCAGGATAAAAAATAAATGGAGCTAAGCACAGGTAAAATCCTAGAGGAAAACCTGGTTCAGTCTGCTTTCCACCAGACACTGGGTGATGAATTCACCTTTCAGCAGGACAATAACCTACAACACAAGGCCAACTCTACCTCAAAATAAGACTGTCAATGTTTGAGTAGCAGAGTTACAGTTTTGACTTACATCTACTTGAAAATCTATGGCAGGACCTGAAAGTGGTTGTCTAGCAATGATCAACAACCAATTTGACAGAGCTTGAAGAATTTTGAAAAGAATAATGGGCAAATGTTGCACAATCCAGGTGGGGAAAGCTCATAGAGACTGACCCAGAAAGAGTCATTCACAGCTGTAATAACTGCCGAAGTTGCTTCGACAAAGTATTGACTCGGGTATGTACACGTAAATGAGATTTCTGTATTTAATCTTCAATAAATTTGCAAAAATGTGCTTCACTTTGTCATTGTGGGGTATTATGTGTAGATTGAGAGATTTTTCAAAAATATTTTATCCATTTTGAATGAAGGCATACACAAAAATGCAGACTAGGTGAAGGGGTATGAATACTTTCTGAAGGTACCGTACGTCCGTTTGACTGTCTCTAGTCTGTATGTCTGTGTTTTGTTCACTTAGTGTCTGCCTGGACTGTCAAAATAGGCTGTGTCAGTGCCTCCCCCTTTTGGATGTTAATGTTTCTGTTCAACTTGAAATGGTAAATTCTGTTCAACTCCAAACAACGGTGTACAGCTTATGCATGTGAGTAAGAGTACCTGTTTGTATGCAGAGAGAGAGTTGCTGACTCCTCCTCTAGATGGCATCATTCTCCCAGGAGTCACCAGACAGTCTCTGCTCGACCTGGCCAGAGAATGGGTAAGTAGGGGAGGAAGAGGGAGGTTATAATGGGAAAAGATCAAAGTTATTTGAGAACAGAGAGGATATAAGACCAGTGTAATCCGTTGACATAGAAGACAAAAGATGGTTAACAGAATTATTTTATTGGAATTCTAGTGATTGACAGTCATACGGACTTGTTTTGTTTCCTTCAGGGAGAGTTCAAAGTGACAGAGCGCACCATGGGCATGAAGGAGCTGCTCGGTGCTCTGGACTCAGGCAGGATTACGGAGGTGTTTGGTGCCGGGACGGCCTGTGTGGTCTGTCCCGTCGGCAGCCTGCTCTACAAAGGGAAGGTAACCACAAGCCTTGGTGTATTTAAAATTTTCTGAAACCCTTTTGTTTTGCCCTCAAACAAAATGCTCCAGATTTATTTTCTCTCTCCCCTCCCTCAGACCTACCAAATTCCTACAATGCAGAATGGTCCAGACCTGGCCAAGCGATTCCACAAAGAGCTGACAGACATGCAGGTAAGCAGGTCTGCGCTAATGCTTGCTTTGACCCTTTAAACAGAGTACTCCCCTTCGATATTAATTAGAACTAAATACATTTTGCTTTAAGCAACAAAATAAAGATCTTTTTTTTTTGCTTCCACTCTTCACTTCTCCTGGCGCCATCCACTCCTCAGTATGGTCGGAAACAGAGTGAATGGGCACCACTGGTCGTTTAATTGGCAGTTTGCACATGCCAATCATATCCCGACCAGTCCCCCGCTCCATCTTCAAGACCAGCAGTTTCAGCACAACCCATAATGCACTCCTTCTGATAGGCTGGCAGACCGGCAGAGATGAACAGGTCACGTCTGTGTTGGTGTTTCTGCGGGATTTGTAAAGGGATAGGGTTAGTCTGTCATTCAAATGTTGCAACTTGCATGGAATACCGACAGTTACACAATACTGTATAAGTAATGCTGTGAACCGGCCGCAGCCTCGGTTCAACCAACCTAGTCTAGTCTTTATTTCTGTGTTAGGAACAAAGTCGGTCTTTTTCCTATTCAGTTCTTTATCATACTGTAGCACAGGTTACAGAAGAAATCGTCCTCCAAGCGTTTTAGTAAACACTACCTGAGATGGTCTATAGGGTTGTCCATGCTATTAGACACAAACTGATATATTGTTGTGCGTATTGCATATTTAAACTATTACAACTATTGTAGGGGATTACTGGTAAGTTATTGGTCATTTGCAATATGGGAATAACTTTTACAGGTACTTAATAGGAACAATTGAGTGTTAAACATTTTCACTGGCTGACATAAGGAATGTGTTGACTGTACTATTATTGTTAAGTGACTGTAGGAACAGATCAGATCAAAACCACATCACAGGATTTGTTACTTTCTAAATATCACTATATAACCTGAGGAAGTAGAATATGATTTAAAATACTTTGTTGTTGTATATCAGGCCAGGAATACAAATGGTTATACATACCATATTGACACCAGAGGTGCTTTTCAACAATCTCCTAGAAATGAGTTTACACTGACCTTAGTGTGATTTAAGTCAAGTGTGTGACTGAGCAGAAGAAAGTCAGTCAAGTGTGCATGTGTGTGACTGAGCAGAAGAAAGTCAGTCAAGTGTGCATGTGTGTGACTGAGCAGAAGAAAGTCAGTCAAGTGATCGTGTGTGTCTTTCTGGATTGGAAAGATGCCACTAAGAAAGTGATGTTGAAAAGATTGAGATTAAAATGGAGAGGTCCAAGTGAACTCAAGCATACACAAAGAGGTTAGCTATAGCTACATGATATACTTAAGCAATAAGGCCCGAGGTATATGGCCAATATACCATGGCTAAGGGCTGTTCAAATGCGCAACGCGAAGTGCCTGGATTCAGCCCTTTAGTCGTGATATATTGGCCATATACCACAACCCCCTTTGGTGTCTTATTAAGCAATAAGGCCCGAGGGAGTGTGGTATATGGCCAATAAGGGCTGTTCTTCGGCACAACGCATTGTGGAGTGCCTGGACTCAACCCTTAGCCGTGGTATATGGGCCATATACCACAAACCCGAGGTGCCGTATTGCTATTATAAACTGGTTACCAACTTAATTAAAGCAGTAAAAATACATGTTTTGTCATATCCGTGGTATGCGGTCTGATAAACCACGGCTGTTAGCCAACCAGTTTATTGTAGACTTCAGAGTATGAGAGACCATGTTCAATAGATGCTATAGACTGACTTCTGCATTAGGTTGTGTGTAATCATTATGTAAACTTAAGGTAACAATGAGTAGTTATGTCTGTGGGTTTTTGTCAATTGGAACAACCGTCTTCCCAATTATTAACTGTATATCCAAGTTTATGTCCTCACCCTGCTGCTTTCCTTTCTATTAATGTATTTGCCTCTTTCATATCGCTTGGTTTTCTCCATTCCTCCCTAAGTGCCTGACCGGGTGTGTGGACTGTCTTTGTCCTGTGGATCTAACATGTTTTTAGTGGTTGCAGTAGGCAATCCTGCTGGATCTTTGTTTTTGTTGTGGCACATTGTTACTAGATTTTTACAATAAACTCCATCTGTGTTCCATTGTCTGACTGGGTGTGATTTTGCTAAACAATGTACTGCTTTGATGCTCATGCACTTTACTCGATTAAAACTCAAATCTCACATTGTCAGTGTAGTCCCTTCTCAGTAATAATGAACGAAACACACACACCATCGTAATGTCTGACTCGGTCCATTGGACAGACTTTATTACAGTCACTGATTCTACCGTACAGGATTGCTCATTCAATACTAAGAATGACAGAACAATAGAATACCACGATTATAGAACACTAAATTGTGACAGCTGTAGAATACACATTCCTTCTAAACGTCAACTTAAAGATATCTAAATTAGTCTTGTCAAGCATAATTTACATTTCTTTGGCAACTTAATTTTGCCCTGAATATTTTTTTCTTCACTAAGAACATTTCACCCAAAATGATCTGCATACATAATCAGAAATTCTATATAAATAGATGGTTCTACCAAATTATGTTTTGAAACAGGTATCCCAGAAAAGACAATATTAAGACATGATGTAAACTCAGGGGTTGGCACTGTGCCAAAGCTTTTGACTAAGATTAGCATTTGGTTGAAAGATTGCAATTGAGATCATACCTCTATGCTGATTGATAGCAGGCTAGGATATAGATCCCCAGGCTGGATTTAACTGATCCTGTACTGAGATGGGAAAGATGAGCGGCAATAGAAAGGTGTCTGAGCTCACTAGGTGGAGGGCTATCAGTGCCTGGCCCTCTCACTGGCTCTGGTCTTCAGTGGGACAGTCCTCCTCGAACAGGGCCAGGGTGTGCTGCCCCAGGGGGTTGTAGAGGAAGGCGTCCACCTCTCCCCCACCGTTACTGGTCTTCTGGAAGTGGATCTCCAGCAGGTCCTGCAGGTTCTCCTGCTCCATGACGGCAGGGATGCCAGTCAGCAGCACAGTACGCCCACACGCTGACAGCCGTGTCTGGTAGAGGGGCGAGAAGGATCAGATTGGAGGATATCGCCTTACTGCAGACAGCTTCTAGACACTAATGGTTGGACTAGCTTGTCTGTAAGTCCCAAACAATGAGTTGAGCACCTATTATCTAGTGTATAGGGCCTTGAGTTTTTCCAGGTGAGGTAATGTGGAAACCAACATGTAAACATGTACATTACTTTAGCTTAACCCTGGAATTATAATTGTATAACAATCCCATTGTAGTTGTAACTTTTAACCACATTTGAATGGGTGCACCACAGACTGAAACTGTGTACGGTTTATAACATTACTCTCTGAATTGATGATTTCACGAGGTATAAAGGTATTTCTGCTGCTAGTGTAGCTTGCTTATTTTATAGTCTGTTTGTCATGAAGTTAAAGGGATAAACTCATGGCCATGAACATGAAATCTGCTTACCTGGAAACTTGTGATCTCTCCGTTCAGAAATGGAGTCACCTTCACACTGTGCTTCCTCCCTTTCTCGAACTCCACATCGTGGTACTGCTTGTCAGCCAGGCCTTTGGCAACTGTGGTAAACAATGCACAGTACGCTCAGTTAATCAAAAGTTGTACATTTCTAATTATATAAAGTCAGAAGGAATGGACAGAAATAACAGTATGATGAAAATGAATTCTTCTGAGCTTTTTCCCTTTATGAACAAAATTACATTTTCCAACAGGAACTTGACTTGCGTACTATTGTTTTCTGTAAAAGTGATGACCACGTTGCCAGAATCATGCAGCATGTCAGAGTCATCCACCTCCCCCCCTCCATTCTTGCTCTTGGAAAAGTGGATCTCCAGTTTGTCGAGCAAACGGTCCTCCCCGACCTTCTTGGGCAGGTTGGAAACCAGGATACGGCGGGAACATACCTCGGTGTCCATCTGAGGTAGAGAGACAGGTGCACACAAAAACACTGATTCACACAAAGGAATTCAATGACATACATACCAATGAAATAAACTAACTGGATGTAATCCAAGTTATTCTGCACATGACACTCTTCGTAACAAAGCCACAGTGTTGTTCAGGACCTTGTATTGCACTCATTACATCATCTTCCTGACACCTAAACACTAGTGAATGGAGATGGGTCTCTGTGGTTGTACCTCTATTTGACAGGGCACCAGCAGCTGTACGAGCTTGGCCTCCAGAGTGATGGCACAATCCTCACCCAGATCCACCTTATGCTCCCTCAGGCTCAGGATCTTCTGGGCCACTGTGGAGGAAAGGCGGTATAATAACCACAGAAATCAAATAGGTGCTAGACAGAGTAAAGGTTTCGGTCTTACCTTCCTCATCCTCAAAAGTGATCAGTGCAGTGCCCTCCTCCATTGGATACACTATATGTGGCTTCACATCAAAATTGAGTGTGTTTGCGCCATCACCCGTTTCTCCAGTGAACACAACCTTCTTTTCAGGCACTGCAGCAGTAGACACCTAAAAACCAAGAGAGACCATCTTCAATAGTCAACTAAATCTCAACACACCTACTACAGTACACAGCCACACCAAGACGAATAATATAGCTCCTTAGTTTTGGGGTGTGGCCCTACATCAGTCTGCTGCTTGAAGTGGTGGGTGCTTTCCTCCTCAAGCTGCAGTTCTTCCTCTGCTCTCTGGATCTCCCTCTTCAGTCTGCTCTCCTCATCATGCAGGGTGGCTATCTTCTTCTGCAGAGAAACAATACTCCTATTAGTCATTCAGGCAGAATACAAAACCTCTATCAAGACCTCTCTCAACCCTGCAAAAAGCCACTAAGTATAGGATAAGCAAAATATAGCGATATCCTAAGAAAAAAGTTAATTCTAGTGTTGATCTTCGATTTAGTGGTTTGAGAGAGTTTGTCATACCCTTTCAGAGTCTACATCCCTGGCTTGGTTGTTGTCATCCTCTTCCAGAGATATCCTCAGTTTGACTATGCGCTGTCTGAACTGTTCAGCAAGGTCCTCCTGGTCATCCCTGGCTCTGGACAGGTCCTGCTGCTCCTTCAGCAACTGATTGTGTTGAACCTGAGAACACAGATTCTATGAGGCCCTTGAGCCATAGGCTACACTCACCAACGGGATTAAACATGCATTAATTATTACACAGTTGACAAAGCCTCATATACATACAGTGCCTTGCGAAAGTATTCGGCCCCCTTGAACTTTGCGACCTTTTGCCACATTTCAGGCTTCAAACATAAAGATATAAAACTGTATTTTTTTGTGAAGAATCAACAACAAGTGGGACACAATCATGAAGTGGAACGACATTTATTGGATATTTCAAAAAAATTTAGCAAATCAAAAACTGAAAAATTGGGCGTGCAAAATTATTCAGCCCCCTTAAGTTAATACTTTGTAGCGCCACCTTTTGCTGCGATTACAGCTGTAAGTCGCTTGGGGTATGTCTCTATTAGTTTTGCACATCGAGAGACTGACATTTATCCCCATTCCTCCTTGCAAAACAACTCGAGCTCAGTGAGGTTGGATGGAGAGCATTTGTGAACAAGCAGTTTTCAGTTCTTTCCACAGATTCTCGATTGGATTCAGGTCTGGACTTTGACTTGGCCATTCTAACACCTGGATATGTTTATTTTTTAACCATTCCATTGTAGATTTTGCTTTATGTTTTGGATCATTGTCTTGTTGGAAGACAAATCTCCGTCCCAGTCTCAGGTCTTTTGCAGACTCCATCAGGTTTTCTTCCAGAATGGTCCTGTATTTGGCTCCATCCATCTGCCCATCAATTTTAACCATCTTCCCTGTCCCTGCTGAAGAAAAGCAGGCCCAAACCATGATGCTGCCACCACCATGTTTGACAGTGGGGATGGTGTGGTCAGGGTGATGAGCTGTGTTGCTTTTACGCCAAACATAACGTTTTGCATTGTTGCCAAAAAGTTCAATTTTGGTTTCATCTGACCAGAGCACATTCTTCCACATGTTTGGTGTGTCTCCCAGGTGGCTCGTGGCAAACTTTAAACAACACTTTTTATGGATATCTTTAAGAAATGGCTTTCTTCTTGCCACTCTTCCATAAAGGCCAGATTTGTGCAATACACGACTGATTGTTGTCCTATGGACAGAGTCTCCCACCTCAGCTGTAGATCTCTGCAGTTCATCCAGAGTGATCATGGGCCTCTTGGCTGCATCTCTGATCAGTCTTCTCCTTGTATGAGCTGAAAGTTTAGAGGGACGGCCAGGTCTTGGTAGATTTGCAGTGGTCTGATACTCCTTCCATTTCAATATTATCGATTGCACAGTGCTCCTTGGGATGTTTAAAGCTTGGGAAATCTTTTTGTATCCAAATCCGGGTTTAAACTTCTTCACAACAGTATCTCGGACCTGCCTGGTGTGTTCCTTGTTCTTCGTGATGCTCTCTGCGCTTTTAACGGACCTCTGAGACTATCACAGTGCAGGTGCATTTATACGGAGACTTGATTACACACAGGTGGATTGTATTTATCATCATTAGTCATTTAGGTCAACATTGGATCATTCAGAGATCCCCACTGAACTTCTGGAGAGAGTTTGCTGCACTGAAAGTAAAGGGGCTGAATAATTTTGCACACCCAATTTTTCAGTTTTTGATTTGTCATGATTGTGTCCCACTTGTTGTTGATTCTTCACAAAAAAAAATACAGTTTTATATCTTTATGTTTGAAGCCTGAAATGTGGCAAAAGGTCGCAAAGTTCAAGGGGGCCGAATACTTTCGCAAGGCACTGTATATATATATATATATATATATATATATATATGCATACACACACACACACACACACAGTGGCTTGCTAAAGTATTCAACCCCTTGAACCCCTTAAAGTATTCAACCCCTTGAATTTTGAATTAAAATGGATTTTTGGGGGGTTTGTATCATTTGATTTACACAACATGACTACCACTTTGAAGATGCAAAATACAAAAAAATTGTGAAACAAACAAGAAATAAGACTAAAAAATGTTAACTTGAGCATGCATAACTATTCACCCCGCCCAAAGTCAATACTTTGTAGAGCCACCTTTTGCAGGAATTATAGCTGCAAGTCTCATGGGGTATGTCTCCATAAGCTTGGTACATTTAGCCACTGGAATTTTTGCCCATTCTTCAAGGCAAAATTGCTCCAGCTCCTTCAAGTTGGATTGGTTCCACTGGTGTACAGAGATTTTTAAATCATACCACAGATTCTCAGTTGGATTAAGGTCTGGGCCTTGACTAGGTCATTCCAAGATATTTCCCCTTAAACCACTCAAGCGTTGCTTTAGCAGTATGCTTAGTGTCGTTGTCCAGCTGGAAGGATGAACCTCCGTCCAAGTCTTAAATCTCTAGAAGACTGAAACAGGAATCTCCCTGTATTTAGCGCCATCTATCATTCCTTCAATTCTGACCAGTATCCCAGCCCCTGCAGATGAAAAACATCCCCACAGCATGATGCTGCCACCACCATGCTTCACTGTGGGGATGATGTTCTCGGGGTGATGAGAGGTGTTGGGTTTGCGCCAGACATAGCATTTTCGTTGATGGCCAAAAAGCTCAATTTTAGTCTCCTCTGACCAGAGTACCTTCTTCCATATGTTTGTGGAGTCTCCCACATTCCTTTTGGATTATTATTTTTTCTTTAAGCAATGGCTTTTTTCTTGCCAGTCTTCTGTAAAGCCCAGCTCTGTTGAGTCTACGTCTTAAAGTGGTCCTATGGACAAATACTCCAATCTCTGCTGTTGAGCTTTGCAGCTCTTTCAGGGTTATCTTTGGTCTCTTTGTTGCCTCTCTGATTAATGCCCTCATTGCCTGGTCTGTGAGTTTTGGTGGGCGGCCCTCTCTTGGCAGGTTTGTTGTGGTGCCATATTCTTTCCATTTTTTAATAATGGATTTAATGGTGCTCCGTGTGATGTTCAAAGTTTCAGATCTTTTTTTATAACCTAACCCTGATCTGTATTTCTCCACAACTTTGTCCCTGAACTGTTTGGAGAGCTCCTTGGTCTTCATGGTGCCACTTGTTTAGTGGTGTAGCAGACTCTGGGGCCTTTCAGAAGAGGTGTATATATCCTGATATCATGTGGCAGATCATGTGACACAGACTGCACACAGGTGGACTTTATTCAACTAATTATATGACTTCTGAAGGTAATTGGTTGCACCAGATATGATTTAGGGGCTTCGTAGCAATGGGGGTGAATACATATGCACACACCACTTTTCCGTTTGTATTTTTTTTTAAACAACAACTATTATTTTCATTTCACTTCACCAATTTGGACTATTCTGTGTGTATCCATTACATGAAATCCAAATGAAATCCATTTAAATTACTGGTTGTATTGAAAATAGGAAAAATGCCAAGGGGGATGAATACTTATGCAGGCACTGTATATATATATTTTTATTTATTTATTCTACAATTCAAATGAAACTTTGTATTTGGCACATGTGACAACAGGTGTAGTAGACCTTACCGTGAAATGCTTACTTAACCAACAATGAGAAAGAGTTAAGAAAATATTTACCATTTATAAAAAGTAACAATAAAATAACAATAACGAGGCATTATACAGGGGGTACCGGGTCAATGTGCAGGTGTACAGGTTAGTCGAGGAAATGTGTACATGTAGGTAGGGATAAAGTGACTATGCATAGATAAACAGCGAGTAGCAGCAGTGTAAAAACAAATGTAAATAGTCCTGGTGGCCATTGCATTGTCTTCTGGATTGGGGGTAGAAGCTGTTAAGGAGCCTTTTGGTCCTAGACTTAGCGCTTGGGTACCCTTGCCGTTTTAGAAGAGAGAAATGTATGTAATGTAATCTATGACTTGGGTGACTGGAATCAGACAATTTTTTGAGCTTTCCCAATTAATATCCTTTCTTTGGTCAAATATACCTTGCATTTGCTGATAGCATTTAGGATTCCATCCAAGGTGTTTTGTGATCCCTGGCTGTCTGTAATTAAGGAGAAATCCTGAAAAACAATCCCATTCCATTAGGTCAGGCCTGTTTACAAAAATAATAAGATTCACTGAAGATTGGGTTCCCCCTTACCTCATCACACATGACTGTCGGAGAAATTGACGCTAATCTGTAAAGAGTATCAAATGTCGTGGAAAATGTGAAGTAGGCCCAATTTATAATGAAAAAGAGCTGTGACAGATCAAAAGACCAATTACTGGGAAAAAATATCAGAGTTGGACTTGCTGTCTAAACGCAGCCAACGTCTCCACTGACTAGTGTAGGTTACACTTTATAAAATGATAAGTAGTTTGAAACGATCTAGTTGAAAACTTTCGGTATTCATATAGCTACACATTCCTTTTTGAGTCGGTCCGACTATCAACGCGTCCAAGTACCATTGACCGTTCATTTGAAGTCTTTAACAAAAAAGTATAACTCTTAACACATATCCAATCTATTTTAAATTAAAACATTCATTTAGCTACGATTTTATAGAAGACAAAGCGGAGTCAACCACTTACTGTAGTTAGCTGTTGTGAAGTGGTACGTCTTTTTCTTTCAGTTTCAGTTTCTTCAAAACGAGACCGCAGATTTCGACAAGAGGTAGGCACTTCGGTAGCCCTAACGCGCACTCATTAAAGCCTTGATTCTGTTCCAGCACAGCACTCAATACACCAGCTTTTACTGAGTATACATACAGTTGAAGTCGGAAGTCGACACACACCTTAGCCAAATACATTTAAACTCAGTTTTTCACAGTTCCTAACATTTAATCCTAAATCATAAAAAAAGTCCCTGTTTTAGGTCAGTTAGGAACAGCACTTTATTTTAAGAATGTGAAAAGTCAGAATAATAGTAGAGATAATGATTTATTTCAGCTTTTATTTCTTTCATCACATTCCCCGTGGGTCAGAAGTTAACATATACTCAATTAGTATTTGGTAGCATTGCCTTTAAATTGTTTAACTTGGTTCAAACGTTTCGGGTATCCTTCCACAAGCTTCCCACAATAAGTTGGTTGAATTTTGTCCCATTCCTCCTGACAGAGCTGGTGTAACTGAGTCAGGTTTGTAAGCCTCCTTGCTCGCACACAAATTGTCTATGGGGTTGAGGTCAGGGCTTTGTGATGGCCACTCCAATACCTTGAGACTTTGTTGTCCTTAAGCCATTTTGCAACAACTTTGGAAGTAAGCTTGGGGTCATTGTCCATTTGGAAGACCCATTTGCGACCAAGCTTTAACTTCCTGACTGATGTCTTGAGATGTTGCTTCATTACATCCAGATAATTTTCCATCCCCATGCAATCTATTGTGTGAAGTGCATTGTCCTGCAGCAAAGCACCCCCACAACATGATGCTGCCACCCCCATGCTTCACGTTTGGGATGGTGTTCTTTGGTTTGCAAGCCTCCCCTTTTTCCTCCAAACATAATGATGGTCATTATGGCCAAACAGTTCACAAAATTGAATTGTGGAGGTCTACAATTTATTTTCCTGAGGTCTTGACTGATTTCTTTTGATTTTCCCATGATGTCAAGCAAAGAGGCACTGAGTTTGAAGGAAGGCCTTGAAATACATCCACAGGTACACCTCCAATTGACTCAAATTATGGCTTCTAAAGCCATGACATAATTTTCTGGAATTTTCCAAGTTGTTGTCACAGACATGTGACTAACAGAAACGGAATAATGTGTCCCTGAACAAAGGGGGGGGGGTCAAAATCAAAAGTAACAGTCAGTGTCTGGTGTGGCCACCAGCTGAATAATGTGTCCCTGAACAAAGGGGGTCAAAATCAAAAGTAACAGTCAGTGTCTGGTGTGGCCACCAGCTGCAGGTCATCTCCTCCTCATGGACTGCACCAGATTTGCCAGTTCTTGCTGTGAGATGTTACCCCACTCTTCCACCAAGGCACCTGCAGGTTTCCGGACATTTCTGGGGGGGAATGGCCCTAGCCCTCACCCTCTGATTCCAACAGGTCCCAGACGTGCTCAATGGGATTGAGATCCGAGCTCTTCGCTGGCCATGGCAGAACCCTGACATTCCTGTCTTGCAGGAAATTACGCACAAAACGAGCAGTTTGGCTGGTGGCATTGTCATGCTGGAGGGTCATGTCAGGATGAGCCTGCAGGAAGGGTACCACACGAGGGAGGATGTCTTCCCTGTAACGCACAGCGTTGATTGCCTGCAATGACAACAACCTCAGTCCGATGATGCGATCCCGCTCCAGAATACAGGCCTCGGTGCAACACTCATTCCTTTGACGATAAATGTTGAGACAAAACTGCAACTCGTCAGTGAAGAGCACTTTTTGCCAGTCCTGTCTGGTCCAGTGACGGTGCCCATAGGCAATGTTGCCAGTGACATCTGGTGAGGACCTGCCTCAGCCTACAGCGGACAGTTTACGCACTGATGGAGGGATTGTGCGTTCCTGGTGGAACTCAGGCAGTTGTTGCCATCCTGTACCTGTCCTGCATGTGTGATGTTCAGATCCTGTGCAGGTGTTGTTACGTGGTCTGCCACTGCGAGTACGATCAGCTGTCCATCCTGTCTCCTTGTAGCACTCTTAGGAGTCTCCACAGTAGACATTGCAATTTATTGCCCTGGTCACATCTGCAGTCCTCATGCCTCCTTGCAGCATGCCTAAGGCACATTCTCGCAGTTGAGCAGGGACCCTGGGCATCTTTCTTTTGGTGTTTTTCCCAGTGTCAGTAAAAAGGCCTCTTCAGTGTCTTAAGTTGTCATAACTGTGACCTGAATTGCCTACTGTCTGTAAGCTGTTAGTGTCTTAATGATCCTTCCACAGGTGCATGTTCATTCATTGTTTATGGCTCATTGAACAAGCACAGGGGTAAGTGTTTAAACCCCTTTACAAGGAAGATCTGTGAAGTTAATTTGATTTTTCTGAATTATTTTTTTAAAGACAGGGTCCTGAAAAAGGGATGTTTCTTTTTTTGTTGAGATATATAAAATGACCTTGAATAGATTTCTCAGGTGTGCTAGTGGCTGGGAAACATGCACATTCAGTAGCTTGGTGACCACTGTGCCAATTTGAGTGTTGAAATGGAAATTAGCAAAATGTTTTAGGATAAGATTGTACTTCACTGCGCTTCCAACAAATTTCCACTTATTTTACTTGTCAATGCCATGTTCACACAAGTCTGGTTGGGCCAATAAGTGAATTCATGACATGAACAAGCAGCTTTTGTAAGCTTAATCTCCAAAACATCTTACACTTGTCAATAAAACCACAAATGAAAACACCAGTCAATGTTTTTTTTATACATTTATTAGTGAAACCAATGAACGCCTAGAATCTAAGCTTCTGGAAGAACCATTTGTTCTTGCCTGTCTTGTACCTGTGGATAGAAAAAAACATTTTAGAAAAGGTTTTCAATGGAGATGAAAAATAAAGCGTGATATTTAATTATCCTAGAGTAGTTAAGCTACTTGTATCATGTGTCAGATATTACCAGGACAAGGAACCTGAGCATTTCTCACAAGTACTGGTTCCTGGTGTGGGCAAGACTCACCTCTCCTCAAACTTAATCTTGGCCTCCCGCCTGGCTTTGCGTTTCAGGGCAGGGTCTCTGAAGACGTCCTTGTTGACGACGGTTTTGTCCAGAGGAATGTCCACAGAGTATCTGAGCACAGGGAAAAACACAGCAAGACACTTAGTAAGACAGCTAAGGCAATTTCCTATAACGACACAAACACAAGTGGAGAAAACTTCACCTACTCTGAACATTCCAAGAATCAAGAATGAAAATCAAACCAAGCCACCTATCAAGTTCACTAAGTACAGACAAAATTGAATTGATGCATGCAGAGATGAAATGGGTTGAACAGCCATAGACTTCACTAGCATGCTGACCCAAACCGTAATTTGCTGGCTCAGATATCTCTTTCCAGCACAGCAACTATGGTGGATATGGATGCATAACCAGGCCAGCTCAGTACAACTTGGCTTAGGAGTGTGAAAGGATAGTTCACCACATCCAACAGAGTAGGGTCCACTCAGTACACTATATATACATTCCTTGATATTGCATCCCACTTAATAGATCCCTGCCAGAATTCCATGAAACAGTGGACATATATTACATGGATGCAATACTGCTAGTCGCCTACAGTTTAGTCTCACATGTCAGCCACCTAAACCACCATTACTCCCATCCTGTATTTCCATGTCCACCTGGCACTGACCTGGTGGGCATGAGGTGATTGTAGTTGTACACCTTTACAAAAGCCTTGATCTTGGACCTCTTGGCAACCTTCTTCTTGCCCATGGTTGTGGTCACTTTGCGGGGGTAGCGGTCAATGCCCGAGACCAGTGCATGGCTATAAGGGCGGTCTGAGGTACCATCATCAATGTTCTGTAGGAAGAGAATCAATATAGTTAGCTGTTCAGTTGTTTATGGACCACATTGCAAGAGGATTGTCCAAGCAAACTAACTAATCAAACGGAGTGAAACATGCACATTTAACAATAACCCAGGATCAAAATTACCTTGACGATAACAGCTTTACGACCAGCGTAGCGCCCAGCAAGGACCATCACCACCTTCCCAGGTTTCATGAATTTGCCCATCTCTGGGTGACAAGAGAAGTGAGTTACAAAAGAAAAGCATTATTACTAGACAAGAAGCCATGGAATGGTCAATGTGGGACAATATTCACTGCTTCTAGATAAAAGATTCTACAGAATATTGGTATGCTATTAGCTAAACTACGTCTGCTTGGACGTCAGATGACCAATGACTGAATGAGATTGCAGGAGAAACAACGACGTAAAGTCGCCAAGTCATGCAACGAAAAAACAGTATTTTATGAAAAGTTAAAATGACATGTCTTGACTGAAGTAGGTGTTAACCAACGTTCTTCGGCTGTTTTTCAGCCTTAGGTAAATTTGACTCGTTCTATTGTCCAGCCTAGCTAGACAGCCATCACTGTTTATTTACCTAGCTAGTTTAACGTTACAATTTAGGCAATATGTTGTATACATCCAAATAGGCAACCGAACGCCATTAACCGAGCACATTGTGGTTATCCGATTATATAAATTACATAACCGAAGGGGTTGGATTTGAATTGACATGAACCTCATCAAGCAAGCTGCCATGTTGAAACGCTAGCTATATGGATAGCAGACACTATATATAATACACATTTTTCCAATATAAAATGAAGGGAAATTATCACCAAACCCGGATCTTAAACGTATACTTTAGGGTAAAAAAACAACTAAGAACTGTGTAAACGTCAGGATTTATCAAGATGGTTGAAGATTATTGCGTTGAGAATTTCACTCACTGGTGCTATTCTGTGGCCACTGCTAGCAGGAAAGGAAGTTGAGAAAATTTTCGTGACCTTTGACATCAAATCAACGATGCGTCATTTCCGCCGAGCGGAACACCTCTATGCTCAGAACTGGTCCTAGAACAGTTCCTTTATTTTGGAACGTCTTAAAAATAAAATGCAAGTCAGTTAAGAACAAATCCTTATTTACAATGATGGCCTATCCTAACCCAGATGACCCAGGGACAATTGTGGGACTCCTGATCACAGCCGGTTGTGATACAGCCCAGGATCGAACCAGGTTCTGCAGTGATGCCTCTAGCACTGAGATGCAGTGCCTTAAACTGCTGCGCCACTCAGGAGTCATTTATGTCAAGCTTATAAAAGGGAACCTAGAGTCAGCCCTATATTGAGTTTCTTTGTGACGTGGGAATCAAGGCGTCATATTCAGTTGTTGGCACAGTTGCCAGTGTTATCTGATGCTGCTATGCAAAGTGAAGGCCTGCAACTTGACTAAACTAAAGACAAAAGTGTCAGTCATCATTATTACCCCTGTATTTTATATGACTTATTAATGTGCATTGACAACAAGTGTGTTGAAAGCAATGAATGGGCTGAAATAGGTTTTTGAAATTGTTTATTTTCTCACATTCATAGTTATTGAACAAAAACAATAAACAGCTGTATAACTTTTTCACAATCTGACCAGTAGGGTATGCACAGAATAACAAAAACAAATCAGAGACAGTAACTAAGTCTCATTTTTCATACAGAAATGTACATTCCTTAGTAGTAGTATTGTGATGTGTACGTCTATGTTAACAGTAGTTTTGACATGAGCACAGTGCATTTGAAAAGTAACAATGCAGGCTAAATGAAGGGGGTATTGATATTCACACTAACACATCAGAAGTATGCAAACCAAAGTATCCCTTTCGATGTAGGACAGAAATGTACATTCCTTAGTAGTAGTATTGTGATGTGTACGTCTATGTTAACAGTAGTTTTGACATGAGCACAGTGCATTTGAAAAGTAACAATGCAGGCTAAATGAAGGGGGTATTGATATGCACACTAACACATCAGAAGTATGCAAACCAAAGTATCCCTTTCGATGTAGGACAGAAATGTACATTCCTTAGTAGTAGTATTGTGATGTGTACGTCTATGTTAACAGTAGTTTTGACATGAGCACAGTGCATTTGAAAAGTAACAATGCAGGCTAAATGAAGGGGGTATTGATATTCACACTAACACATCAGAAGTATGCAAACCAAAGTATCCCTTTCGATGTAGGACAACCTGTCCTCCCATACACTACATGGAGATGCACACCAGTAAAGCACAGACCAGATCCAAGCAGAGTCTGGTAGTGGTCCGGCTGAGGCATTTGCAATTTACTATACAATAAAATAGAAATAGATCTCAATACAATACCATAGACCATAAGAGAACAGAAAGTCTGGGAGCAGCACTTAACCAGTAACAAAGTAGGTAACACCTTAATATGAGGGTTGGAAAAACCATACCAGGGATGATAACAGTTTTCACTGATGTGGAAATGAACAGTATCTATGGTTTGTACATTCAGCTTTTCAGGATACACCCCATGTGATTCACATGTAATAGAAAGATTTCACTTCAAGTGGTTTTCATTCACCATTCAAAAAACGAATAGAAACAGAGAAAACGATCACATCCCACAATCATCTTAAATATTAGACGATTAAATATGTAATTACATAAGCTAAATAGTTAAATCATATATGTTCATTTCTTTTTTGAATCACTTCCATTTGGACCAGTAAAGCAGCAGTTAATACAGGGTCACTACGTTATCCACCTTTAAGACACGTTAGGCAGGTTCTGCTTATTTCTCAACGGAGAGACACTACATGCTGCATGAGTTATCATTTTGATTTTCAGAACACTTGTGACATCTTTAGAATTTTGACCTCTCTTGTACATTCATTGGTGAGAGCATACACTGTTGCCATGTTCATTTGACCTGAGTGCATTGAATAGTGCACTTCTTCTGTGAACACAACAGTGGAGCTTTGAGTAACCACAGACAGAGAGCAATGCTCTGTGAATGTGAACTGTAGTAACCCATATTATTCTCTTCCGTAGAGAACACAAAATGTACAGTTTAGTGACAGTGCAGGATACTGGGCTGTTTTTGCCCATACTACAGAGTATGGGGAGGGAATGACTATACATTTGGTCACATTGATTCACAGTAGTGAATTACAATAAAAGGCCAACCTCACGATATTATCTGCATAGGTCTGAGCTACTGTACCTCATCTCCATAGGGACAAGTCAAACAACGTCACATAAAGGAAGTGTTTCCTAAGGGGAGGCAACAAGCTCCATATAATGCAATGTAACAAGTCATTAAGATATTGATATGCTGCTCCCTTTGTGTGGTTATGGGGGGCATGGATAAATTAAATTTTAGTTACAGATTTGCTATATAAAAATCAGATGCATCTCAACATTGCACACTTGATTTTTGTTGACCAGCTTTGCACAGAATTCATGCCATGTTTTTAGACAGGATGCTAACAAAAATGTTTTGACCCAATGACCCAAGATTAAATTTAAAGTTAAACGGATAAAGCAACATTAGCACAAATCTTTTATGCCAATTATAATTTCAGCACTTGAGGGAGACCCAAACCATGCCTTCCAGTCATCAAGGGCCAGTTGATTGTATTGTTTTTTTTACCCTTAAAATCAGGCCTGGTAACCATGTGAGCTGAAAGCATGGTTTTTGGGTGTCTCTTGACAGTCCCTTCTCAGAAGGCATCCTTGATGTTCTTGAGCTGCCTCACAGCCAGGTCCACCGGCAGGTTAAACTTGAGGTGGCTGATACGTCCCAGGATGCTCAGGGCTCCCTCGAAGCCTGTCTGGGCCATGTAGCTCCAGTGCTGGTAGTGCGGGTGCACCAAGGCCCCTGACTTGCACAGCAGGTTAAGCCATGACACTAGCCTCTGCTCATTCAGAGCCATGCATACCAGAGCC
Source organism: Oncorhynchus masou masou (assembly GCF_036934945.1). Taxonomy (NCBI): domain Eukaryota; kingdom Metazoa; phylum Chordata; class Actinopteri; order Salmoniformes; family Salmonidae; genus Oncorhynchus; species Oncorhynchus masou. Next base: position 3,696,484 of record NC_088226.1, read on the forward strand.
TTGAACTCTGAGTCTGCTCCTCGCTTGTAGCGATCGTGCTCCAGCAACACTGAGTGAATGGCCCAGAGCAGAGATTGCTTGGGTGTGACAGTGACCAGATTGCCCGCAACAGGTAGGCTGAAGGACTGCGAGAGCTGGCGGGCTGGCGACTCCACGAAGGCCTTGCCGTTTTTGGAGTGGTAATACTTGACAAAGAGCTCCCAGGGGTGGATGTTCGATGGGCCAGGTCTGTAGGGCAGCAGGCAGGAGATGGGGGCCAGCACTAGGCTCATACCCTGGGAGGGGGAGTAGAGACCGTGGGCTAACAGGTCTCTCAGAGCCATGGCCAGCTCCTTCCTCACTGAGGCAGTGAGCTCATCACGGGACCCCAAGGACAAGCTGCTGTTGTAGCTGACCACATGATCTACTGAGGGCTGTCTGCACGAGGCCTGCACTCGAACCTGGTCTACAGCCCCCTCCAGACGCTGAAGCAGAGGGCTGTAGTCCTGGCCCCCTTCCCCCTGCGACCACATGCTCTGGGGAACATGGCCAGCCGCACAGCCAAACTGGCTCACTGCAAAGATCTGCAGCACAGCCAGGGCCCGCTGGATCAGCTGCAAGCCCGTCTGCCTCATCTTCTGGGCCTGCTCTGGGTCCACTATGGGCAGGAGAAGAGAATCGTTAGAACAGATGTATTGTGAGTGATGTTGTAGAGCCTATGATAACAATGCTGGCTGATAACTGACTTTTCTTCCTCCCTCCAGGGGCTCTGGTGTTGGGCCCTGCTGTCCTCGGCTGCTGGCTGGGTTCACCGCCAGACAGAAGAGGGTTCCCTACCTCATCTGTTGGGTAAAGGGAAAATACAGTAGTAAGTCAGAATATTGGTGTAATATTTCGGTAACAAAGTGTGTATTAGTGAGCTTCCAAGACACCTAACCACAGCCAACATAGCATCCCAGGCCCACAGCCACCTACCCTGGATGAAGTTGATGAACATCTCTAGGTCCCTGATCTGGGTCTTGAGCTGGTCCACCAGCTGCTCCTTGACCCTGGCTGGGTTGACTATTTGAGCGATGGCAGCGTTCACTCTCTGTCTTAGCTCCTCAGGCGTCAGGTTCCCTATGTCCTCGTTGAAGTTCACATCCAGCTTCTTGATCAACTCGTCAATGATTACCTGGCAGTGGAAGAGTGGAACCGTCATGAGTATTACCAGGACATTACACATGGGGAGGAAACAACATTGTATAGAATAGATTTTTGGGAGACTTCTGGTACATGAACAGAGCCCTACCTTCTGTCTCTCCATGACCACAGACTGGGGCAGGGAGTCGTAGCTGCCCTCCTGGTAGGCATAGCGCTCCAGGTCATCCAACTGGGTCTTCAGCTGGACGATGAGCTCCTTCTGCTTCTCCCTCTGGACCACCAGACGCTCCCTCTTCTCCCTCTCACTCTGTGTGGAGAAGAGAGAACACAGAATACACTATCAGTGGAGAACTGGGGTGTACAAAGGGGACAGGGAGTGATGGGGAGGGTCTATACACAGCCCTTATTCATTGTGCATGTTTACTAAAGACAGACTAAACAGATGCTGGAGAGGAACAGAGAGCTGTAGCCATACTCACCAGGTCCTCCTACAAGTAAAGCATGTAGTCACAGAGGAAATCAGAAAAAGAAAACCTTTAATCAAAGACAGTATTACATAATCTTGAAGGTAAATGGAGAGTTGCATGGAGTAAACAATGGAGTTTGGTTTAGTTGTGCATACAGAAGCAATTATTACAGAGGTCAGGTCTGATATCTGTGATAATGATCTTCTGGAAGCATGTTAACTGAGCCTGTCAGTCACTTATTGTGCTGATGAGACACTACCATTTTCTATCTTCCTCTGGAGATAACAGGTCTCAGGGAACAGAACAGAGAGCACCGCCTTGATATTTTGATGCAAACCAAAGCCTTAATCAAAAGCCAGGTAGCCGCCCGTGGCTGCTACTGCCTGTATGTGTGTGTGTGCACATGTTTCCGAGTGTTGCATCCCAGAGTGTGTCTGAGTCTATATATGTGTCCATTGGTCATCATCACAGCTATCCTACTGACACTGAATGATGACCAGTCTACGTAAGTAAGGGCAGCAACTAATGTGACCACCACACTCACCCCCATCCCCTCATCAGGTATTACTGGTGGAACACTGTGTAAGGACGTTGGTGTAGGCCTAAATTGGTGTCTGCCTGTGGTTTGTTTTGTGGGGGACTAACATAACCTATTTTTCTACACATAATGGATAGCTTATAGCTTGCATAATCACACAACCTCAACCAAATGAGTGTTTGTGTTGACATCATTTTTCCACTTACTGAAGAAGAACCATTGTTTACGTTCTTAGATCTACCAAGTCTGACCAGCCGTAGGCTAGTTGGACTACTTACCGCGTTTTCAAGCTGTTGAGAGTCCTGTGGCCTGCATCCCACAACGTGAGGACAGCCTTTGAAGGCAAACTCTTCGAGTTCTACCAGCATCCTCTCCTTCTCATCAGTTGGAGCGTGAACTATCTGCTTCAAGCGGAACTGCACTTGTGCAAAATGAGATGTCAACGCGAGGAGCGAGGAATTCAGCAGGCCCTGTTCGTCCTCCAGTTTCCTCAATCTTGCGACCATCTCCGTCTCACCAGACGCAGCTGAGCCTTTCCTCCTCGGCTCGACCGCGTTTCCCTTCCCGCTCTCATCCTCCGGACTGGCTACAGCGCCGACGGGCGCCCATCGCTCGCCAGCCCCAGCAAAGGCAGCTTCGCTGTCCGAGGTTGACAGTTCCTCTGTCGACATGTTTGAAAGGTAATAAAGACAACGTTGTCCTCGGATATTAAAGTTATTGTCAACTGGAAACGACGCTTTGTTTTATCGTTTATGTACAACGTTTTAGAAATTAAAAGAATTACCACCGATGAAGCAGGTGCATCGCCATCTTGAAAGATTCATACGTCAAAGGAAGACACGGGCTTCCAAACGTCATAAACAGTGCCACATCATCGTAAAAGCACTGATCTGGTGTGCATATGAACTGCATGCAAGAAACAGTAATATGCCATTTTAACCTATCCGTAGCATAACTTCCCAGTGGGGCACAGTGACGAGAATAGTAGGAGTACGGTTTGTTGGTGTTTAATCCGGTGAAATAAACTGAAACATTTTTATGTAATTAATTTCATTATTCTTTTGGCCAAATTTCATATACACAAATGTAAATTTACAAACAGAAAACCACATTTTCGTACCCTAAAAAAATAAATTGAACTGTATTTTAAGACGGTTAAATGCTCTACTAACAAAAAACAAAAAGCTGTTAGAATTGTAAGTATATGCATGTCCCTTGAGGTCCTTGTGTAATTGCAATGTGATATTGTACCCCCTAGCTCGATTGTCCATTGTTTGTAATCTATGTATGCTTGTGTTACCTCATGTGCTTTATGTATTGATTTGTTGTTTATAAAATAAAAAGGTATGTAATGACAACAACAAAAAATACAAAAAAAAGTGTTTCATCTGGTGGTTGAGCAGAGTACCAGCAGCTATGAAAAGGTTTGAATGGTGCTCCAGAAGAGTCCAAGGTAGTGGATAGGCCTAGGCTGCAGGAGTTTCCTTTCACCAGCAGGATCCTGACATTTTAAAGGTTAAGAAGGTGGACTTTGTGGCATTTATAGCTATGGTAATTATTGGCACTGCCAAGGTGGGGAGAAGGTTCAGGAAGATGGAAATCATAGTGATTGCGGCGGAGTGGTTCCTGGGTAAAATGATTTCCCAGCAAAGGAGTTAAGGAATATTTCCCCAAGCCGTAACAACCTCTCAGGTCCTAGAACCTAAGGGAGATAAGGGGATCTAAAATACGAAGTTGGAGTTTGTTTTGTCTATATGCTATTTTTTATTAGGGTGGTTAAATTAGTATCATTATTACGTACGGATTTATTCATTATATTGTATTGGTTTCCAATCGTCCAGTTGGTGGCGCCAATACACCTTTTTGGGTCTCGTCCGCCATAAAACCACAGAAAACTTCCCGGTGATTGGTAATTAGTATCAGACGTTGATTGTGGTTTTTCTCCAACTATAGTCCACTCAGTACTCACCTTTATCACCTCTTGAGTTTTGACCTTTTTACTTGCAAGGCCTACTATAGTTACACTGATCACAAACCAACACATGCATAGTGTACAATTGATTTGGCAATGACTTGTTTTTTTAATTCACATTTTACAGCAAATGAATTCCCTTTGGTAGCAACAGCCAGAATCATTACGGACTATTAAAAATGGCATAACGTCTAAAACACAAGGAAGTGGGATAATCCATCCCTTACTTAAAACGTGGTAGCAACAAGACGGAGGGCATATGGGGCGGCAGGTAGCCTAGTGGCTAGAGCGTTGGACTAGTAACCGAAAGGTTGCAAGATAGAATTCCCGAGTTGACATGGTAACAATCTTTCGTTCTGCCCCTGAACAAGGCAGTAAACCCACTGTTCTTAGGCCTTCATTGAAAATAAGATTTTTTAAACTGACTTTCCTAGTTAAATAAAGGTAAAACATATATGTTTCAAGTTGTCCCAAGTAGACAGTATCAGTTCAGCCACAGGGTGGCATATTTATTTTATTTAACTAAGCAAGTCAGTTAAGAACAAATTCTTATTTACAATGACGGCCTACATATGGCAGACTATTGTAAAAGGCATTTCAAAAGGTATACCTGAAACTATGAGGCACAATGCACTTCACATGATCAACTAAAAACAACACTCTTCCTGTTTAAAAGGTAACATCAAACATTGTAAAACAGTACTAAGTTCTTGTCATTTTTTGTTCCTCTGTGTCAATCTTGATAGTAGCTTGCAACTAGTTTTTATCACATTCCAATCCTCCCCTGAGCCACAACCCTAAAAGATTGTTCAACATTGGTATCTCATTGTTGGAGTAATTTCAGATCCTTGATCGTTTCTGTTCATGAGCAAGCATGGGTATCTCTTGAAATAAACATAGTAACATTCCAAGCACCTACCAATGGTGCAAAATATTACTTATTTTCATTTCCCTTCCCTATATATATATATGAAAAAATTGGAAACACACACACTATTTTTCCACTGTAAAAAAAACACAATTTGATACACTGTAACAGTGATATTATTAAGTTCCTGCGTCCCTTCATTAGTGCAATGCGTCTGGTGGTGGAGTGTGGGCCTATCACTCCAATGGTTGGAGTGATGGGTCGAGCCCAATGTTGTCACACACGCAGGGCTCTCTTCTTGTTGGAGAAGAACACCTGCCAGTGGTCCCATTTGAAGCCAGTGGACTGGGTGCAGGACCCTCCCTCACCACAGATGTAGCCTGTAGTGCAGCAGTGCTTCATGTCACTGCAGCACACCGCCTAGGAGGACAGGTGGAGGAGGACAGGGATAAGGTGGAAGGGAGAGTAAAAAAAAGAGATTGAGGAAGCAAATGAGAGAAACCATATAGGAATTTCACTATTCAATAGAAGGAGAGAAGATGCCTTAGTCTTGAACTCCACTAACATTAGTATGACAGTTCTAGAAGTGTTTGTGGTGTCTGGTGAGAGGGCGGAGGAGTACATATATCATACATTTGGAACGGGACAGCAGGCCCATGTAGTGGCGGAGACCTTGCAGCATGTCTCCTCATTATTGCAGACAAACGCCCCCCCACAGTGGATTTCCTTCTCCTGTGGGGTCGGGGGCTCAGGCGCAGACACCCGAGTTAGGGGTACCGTCTGGAACTGAAGAAACATTAGCTTTTGGCAAGTCCCTGAGCCCATGTTACAGCTGTAGCCCTGTGGACAGCAGTGCTCCTCATCTGCACAGCACACAGCCTATACAGGGAGACAAGACAGAGAAATTATTTTTTATTTAATTTCAGTTAAGAACAAATTCTTATTTACAATGACAGCCTACCCTGGCCAAACCTGGACAAATGCTGGGCCAATTGTGCGCTGCCCTATGGGACTCCCAATCACGGCCAGATGTGGTACAGACATGAAAAGGTTCCCCGTGTGAGATAGCAGAGCAAAACTGTTTCTAGGGTTCTCTATACGCATGTGCATACCAACACACACCCTCGCTCACACAAACACACACCTTGCGCAGGGGGCAGCAGCCCCACTGTCCTGTGGAAAGTTGGCAGCAGCTGGAGCCTTCAGGGCATCTGTTCTGGGTGTCACACTTCACAGAGAGGGGGGCAGTGAGGGCACTGTCATCTGGCTCAGCTGCCAGCTTGTTGTACCATGGGATCACCACCCCACCCTTAGAGCAGGAAGTCTTGCTCATATCACATATGTAGTCTTTGGGACAACAGTGCTCTCCATCAGCACAGCACACTGCCTGGGGAAGAAGGAACAGCGAGTAGTGAGGGAGAGGGCTTTCATTCCCTAAAATCCTTCCTCACTAGTTGGGAACACCATTAATAGTGCTGAGTGATTGACCAACATTTTGGTTATAAAACAACTAATTGACCGATGTCGGTTCAATTATTTTAATTCCATTTCGTTCAGTTTTGTTTTTAAATGAGCTCAATGCCCACATTGCAGTTTCTTAAGAGATAAATCAGATCCAGCCTGAACTGTGAGATGTTGTAGGGAGTTGTTTCCAACAGGCCAATATTCTACATAGTTTAGCACATAAAACACATAAAACATTGTAATTAACCACAATGACTATAATCCATTGCGCATCCACTTGTCCGGTCTGTGTTTCTTTTATGCCTGCTACAGAAGGGATATAGAGAGCGCTTGAGAAACAGACCAGGCTGGGGTTTGAGAAGTCAATGGGACAAGTAAAATAAATGTCCTTACATTTTATTTTCTCTAAATCTAATGACTTTTTCCCCCTCCAAATCTAAAGGTACAACCTAGATTCGAGCCAATGTCTTAAGCAGTTGAACAAGTTATTACTCCAACCTCGTGAAAGTGACAATCTTATACATTTTAATTTTAATAAAAAATGACTATATTGAAGAAGTGCCTTTGATTTGATGGCATGAACATGCTCACTTCGGCACGTGATGCCCGTTACACCCAATGACGTTTCTGAGCATGAGCTTAGCTAGCCAAGGTCGCCATGACATCGCCTACAAGCGTGATTGGATATTTCTATTGGAGAAGCAGTTTCTGCCTGTCTTCATACTGTACTGTCTTTGGAGCAGCTGTTGCTTCGCGAGGTATCTACCTGAAAATACATGATCAAAGTGATTGATAGTTGGTATTCATCAGTCTTTTAAAAGTATGCCTTATTTATGTTGAAGAACTACAAAATAGTGATTTTGTCAGACAGCATAGGCAGCAGCTCTATAGAGATGAAACGATGAATTGGAATGAAATAAAGTTATAAATTGAAACAAATGTAATATACACAAAAACTGATATTTTATGAAAGTAAAGCAATGTGATGAGTGATAAGCAGTAATGGGCAGTCACTTCCACCATGGGACTTTTATTGTTTTATTCTGTGCTGTTACAGCATTCAACCCAAATAGTCAAAACCGAAATACGTTATTTAAAAAAAAAAAATCAAACCGAAAACGAACAGACCTCAAAAGCACCAATTGCTCAGCACTAATCATTACTGTAACACTCACCTGTGGCAGTGGGCAGCAGCCCCATTTCTGGGTGGACTTCATAAAGCAGCAGGTAGTGTCCTTTGGGCAGCTGGTGTGGGCGTCACACTGTGTCCTGTGCAACTCATCGTCTTCCTCACTGTCATCATCCTCTGTAGGCAGCTCCATGTCGTCCATCTGCACCCCCTGGTGGTCTGCGGGTGCCTCCTCATGATCAGGTGCCTGGGTTGTGAGGGCGGGCACCTTCACCACCATGGGCTCTGGCCCTGAGGGGCCATCACAGGTGAGGGTAGCCGGGTCACAGGTGCTGCCATGGGGGCAACAGTGTTCGTGGTCCTCACAGCAAACAGCCTTAAGTAAGGGAAAGGACACACAACAAACATTTTCTGTCATTTAAGACTGTCACAAGCCTCCATAGAAGTTATGTAGAAGTATTGCTGGTAGCAGAAGAGATGATGCAAGGTTAGAGAAAAGTTTGCCTCCCTAGATTACCCAATTTCCCAGTTCCACTTTTCAATGCTATAAAAACAACAAGTGGTTCAAGCTCCAAAACCCCTTAACAAGTCAGTAGAAAGGTTAAGATCAGAAGCAGCAGCAAGCTGACAGGAGTAAAGAATGAGGATGTGATACTGGGATGTCGTAAAAAACAAAACTAAGTGCCTCTTTGTTAGCCATACAGAATCTCTCACCGCATCGCAGAGCAGTCAAGTTAAGAGGCCATTCATTCATTTGCCTATCCACAGCAGTAGTAGCCACATCTCTCTGTCCCTACCTCAGGCAAGGGGCAGCAGGCCCAGCCTCCTGACGCTGTCTTGCAGCAGGTGGTGTTGTCGGGACACACATGGGTGGGGTCACAGGTAACATCTCCTGGCACTTTACCCTCCCGAGGCACGGCAGGAACCTTCTTCAGCCAGGGCTCAGAGGGGGAGCCTGAGGGGTCATCACACGTCTGGGCAGCCTGGTTGCACTTCTTACCATGTGGGCAGCAGTGGACGAAGTCACTGCAGCAAACTGCCTGGAAGAGAGAAGACCCCAAACAAATAGGGGAAGCAAAAGACATGCAATCAGGTTGATCTATCTTGAAGAAATGGATTAGCTAAGAGAGTGAATGGGCCCCTACAGTATGAGGCATAGTATACCTGTGGCAGAGGACAGCATGCCCATCCTCCTTCCTGTGTTTTACAACATGTGGTTCCATCCAAACAGGCCGTTGACTCATCACAGGGAACGTCTGGAGAGACAGCAGGGTGTTAGTGATCAACACAACTTGACGAGCTAACAAAATATTTAATAAAGCAGCAGGTGGTGTGGGCGCCATACTGTGTCCTGGGCCCCTCCTCATCTTCATCACCTTTGTCATCCTCTGTAGGCAGCTCCATGTCATCCATCTGCACCCCTTGCTGGTCTGTGGCTGCCTCTTCATGATCAGGTGCCAGGGTTGTGAGAGCTGGCACCTTCCCCACCATGGGCTCCGACCCCGAGGGACCATCACAGGTGAGGCCAGCCAGGTCACAGGTGGTGCCATGGGGACAGCAGTGCTCGTGGTCCTCACAGCAAACAGCCTGGAGGGAGGAAGGGAAAGGACACACAACAAACATTTTCTGTCATTTAAGACTGTCACCAGCCTTTATAGGAGTTATGTAGAAGTATTGCTGGTAGCAGAAGAGATGATACAAGGTTAGAGAAAAGTTTTGACTCCCTAGATTACCCAATTTCCCAGTTCCACTTTTCAATGCTATAAAAACAACAAGTGGTTCAAGCTACAAAACCCCTTAACAAGGCAGTAGAAAGGTTAAGATCAGAAGCAGCAGCAAGCTGACAGGAGTAAAGAATGAGGATGTGATACTGGGATGTCGTAAAAAACAAAACTAAGTGCCTCTTTGTTAGCCATACAGAATCTCTCACCGCATCGCAGAGCAGTCAAGTTAAGAGGCCATTCATTCATTTGCCTATCCACAGCAGTAGTAGCCACATCTCTCTGTCCCTACCTCAGGCAAGGGGCAGCAGGCCCAGCCTCCTGACGCTGTCTTGCAGCAGGTGGTGTTGTCGGGACACACATGGGTGGGGTCACAGGTAACATCTCCTGGCACTTTACCCTCCCGAGGCACGGCAGGAACCTTCTTCAGCCAGGGCTCAGAGGGGGAGCCTGAGGGGTCATCACACGTCTGGGCAGCCTGGTTGCACTTCTTACCATGTGGGCAGCAGTGGACGAAGTCACTGCAGCAAACTGCCTGGAAGAGAGAAGACCCCAAACAAATAGGGGAAGCAAAAGACATGCAATCAGGTTGATCTATCTTGAAGAAATGGATTAGCTAAGAGAGTGAATGGGCCCCTACAGTATGAGGCATAGTATACCTGTGGCAGAGGACAGCATGCCCATCCTCCTTCCTGTGTTTTACAACATGTGGTTCCATCCAAACAGGCCGTTGACTCATCACAGGGAACGTCTGGAGAGACAGCAGGGTGATAGCGATCAACACAACTCGACGAGCTAACAAAATATTCCACAACACTATTGTATTGTTCTAAGAAGAAGTGTAATGACATACCTCCTGTCCTAATGAAGGGTGGAGAAGTACCCTCCCAAAGAGAAGCAGGACTCCTATTGGCTGAGGTGGTAGTGTATGGAATAGGTGTAACTTCTGAAAGCACGTACAGCAAAATAATCATATACACATTAACATCCCGACAGTGATTGGTACAAAAATAGACTGGGGGGGGGGGGGGGGGTGAAACCTACCATTCTGGTTTTCCCACTCTGCCCTCTTGCGGGCAGGGAACTTAGCCCACATGGGCATTTCCTTGTTGGTAGTGGATATACACTTGGATTGCTTGATGTCACAGGTGCTGCCCTCAGGACAACAGTGAATCTTATCCTCACAGCATACGGCCTGGTCAGTGCACATAGACACACAGAGAATCACCTCATGAGATGACCATATATAAACAAAGGGTTAGCACATAGGCCATGCAAATCCTTGATTAGACATCTCTCCATGGAGTGATTACAGACACTGGAGAGTGTATATTTCACACATTCAAAGGACCAATATTATTCCTGACTCGCAAACCCATGATGGTAACCCCCTAGCCCCCTCCATATAGCCCCCCTGTACCTTGGGCATGGGGCAGCACCCCCAACTCCCATCTGGAGTCTCACAGCATGTGGTTCCCTCTGGGCACTCAGACTCTCTGTCACTGCACATCACTGCAACAACAGGCTCTGCCGGGGTAGAAGAAGGCAGAGGGTTTGGTGATGATGTTGCAACAGAGGCATAAGATGTCAACATGTGACTCCACAAGAGTCTAACCTGTCTGTTTGATGCAGGAGCTGCAGTCTGTGCTGCACTGGTGGCCTTCAGGACAGCAATGTTTCCCATCAGAGCAAGGCACAGCCTGTGTGTACATTAGATCAATTTACTATTCACTCGGGCCTGCATCCTAACTTGATATCTGTGCACATAACTCCAGTTTTTCCATTGACACCAATGCATGTTTATGTGAACGGTATAACAGTATGAATCTGGCACAAAAGGCTAGATTGCAGCAGTGGTTAGGTTATTACATGAGCAACAGGACAGCAACCATAGCCTGTAGTGGCCTTCAGACAGGAGAACTCTTCGGGGCAGTGGGACTTGTCAGGGCAGATGTTATCATCCTCATTCCCGGCATATGCACTGATCATTCTGAAAGACTAGAGGGGTAGAAAAAATACATTTGACTTTTTCAATGACAAAAAGCATGACTGATCATAGTATTTTTGATTACCTTACGTTCATCTAGGTTAATTACGTTGTTGGGGCAAAATGGTTTTGTTAGAGTCTAATGCTATGTAAATGCTTGAGTTGAATAGTACTGTATGTACTTTTCACTGTTAACTGTCAGTACCCTCTTCACACACCTCACAAAGTATTGATTTGTTTTTGACTCCTTATCTCTGGGGCACTGAAGGTGTAACCAGGCTGAATTCTAGTTCTGTCTATTTCGGCTCTAAAGCTCTTATCACTCCCCTATCGTAGGCTGTGAGAACTGGTTAGAACCGGTTTTTGTTTGTATAAAGCTTTAAGAGAGAGGTAAGCAGTTCTTTGTGTAGATGAAGAATATAAATGACTGTGTGATTCTGAACATGTTTAAGTTCCTCTCCAGTTTCATCCAGACAGTTATCATCCCTGCAGTTGCTTGAATGAACTTTTATTGCTGATAAATGAATTCTGCTTGATTCCTCCAACGTGTTTTCCTCAACAATGTGAATGACTGAAAACAGAGACACATATTGCCATGAAAGTCAACTGGTGTCATTGTTACAGTGCATTTCAACATTGTCAATAGTCAGCTACACTTTCTTCCTGGATTCACTGGCATTCTTACTTTAGGATATATGGACTGTTTAGCAGAGACTCTCTCCACCCATGGATGGGAGACAGTTCCATTCACACACATGGACTCATTCACAACGCAGAGTGTTCCCTCAGGGCAGCAGTGGATATGATCCTCACAGCACTCAGCCTGAGATAAATGGTAAGAGTGTAGTTTGATTAACAAAGTGTGTTAGAATCTCACATCTTACAGACCAAACAGATACTACGAGAGAATGCTAGCACAAGGGTGCAATTAAAGAGGTATCTATTTCAGGGTAAGAGACAATGACACCATAGTCTACCTATTTGGTTTGTACACTTCTAATAGATATAATTCAGTGTACAAGGGTTAGGGAACTCGGGTTCAGGCTGCAAATAAAGCTAAGGGCTAAGCTCTGCAGGCACCACCCCATACATACCTGATACATTGGGCAACATTCATAGCCATCGGAGGGGCCCTTGCAGCAGGTGTTGCCCTCCTCACACACCTCTCCGCCTGGGCAGTCATCAGCAGAGACCTGGGCCAGCAGGGCCATACAGAACACCAGATACCTCTGCATCTGGAGAGAAAGAGAGAGACAGAAATAACTTGGAACACAAACTATATATTATATGCATTTATTGTACAATCAATAACTGACAAATGTTGTAAAGCTCTTTTGTACAGAAATGCATAAAATCTCAACAATGGAGTCATCAGAACTGAATCTAGACAGAACTCTCACTTTCCTCTTAACTAGAGTAACTCAGACAATCTCATGAGGTAGTGCTGTAGCCTACTAAAGTATATCAGAATTCCCCAAGCTATTTTCATAGGTTCACTTCCTCTTTTGTGTTCCATGGGGTGAGCTTCAGAAAGTTAACAGTTCCACATTCTTACCAAGACAAAGCCCTCCTCATATGCAACCACATGTAAATAATTAATCTAGGATGCAGAAAAGGGGATATGATTATACTGTTACTAAGTGTTGAGCTTCATATGGGAGATCATTAAAGCAGTCTACCATTGCTTCAATGTTGTTTAGGCTACTAGACACAGGATGCAGAATACAGCATTTCTACTTTCAGTTTACCTGTTTTTATGAAAGAAAAATTCCCCTTAATCTGAGCCAAGTACGTCCCATAAGAGATACTTTCCTTCATTGTGGTATCAAGAGCAATAGGGTACACAGGTGTATTAACCACAAACAATATTCACCTGACAATCAGTACTCTTCACTTACTGTATTTTGTGACAAGGTGGTTTCAAAAGGAGAATAAAATGGTCTTTAACAGTTCCAGAAGAACTGTGGACCCTGACATATCATCATGCTTATTTTTCTATTAGCACACACTCAACCATGTTGGTCAAAATGTGCATTTAGAATTTTAAAAGATGGACCCACCCACCTAGGTCCATATTCAATTATTTGTAATTGTTATCACAAAAGACAATGATAACAATTTAAAAGCAATGACAAGGATAGCATAAACAATATATGCAATTTAATTTGAAGTAGGACATTTGGTACAATTTCACTTGAGAAGTTTAGAATTTAATATATTTGTCATTGAGATCTTGCCACTATCTAAATAAAAAAAGTTGACCTTACCTCTATTTAAGTGACTTTACAGGTGTCCGCGCTCCTTGACAATGTAGCCGACTCCTGAACGCGCTGAAGTTTCTCAACAACAAAATATCAGGTACAGGAAATATGTTCACGCCCCCTAAATGTCTTCCTATCTATTCGACATTCTGAATGGTTTACATAGGTGTCAATCTACCACACACGCGTCACTAACAGGTACTAGAAAAGCTTCTCCGCTAGGAGGTGCAGTAGTTCACAGGACAAATACAAATTCTGTCATTGGGACAAACGAATAATAACAGATAGGAAGGAGGATAAACAAGCAAGGGCAAGGACTCAGATAATGTAGTGTGGCATTTAGGACCTCATCGGTGGCTGTGCTACAGGTGTATATGGGGGATATGACATTGTAGATTAGGAGACAGCAGTTGGCAATGAATTATTGGGTCAACCTACAGGGACATGGGGTGTTGCATCCTGCAAAGGGATTTTACAGGCATGCTGGGAACATGAGCGAAGACAGAACACAAGCTTTAGGTGGGTAATAGCCAGGCGAAGGAGATGAGACTGTAATGAAGAGAGCTCAGACTGACGGTAGCTATTCCTGTAAATCCACAATGGCTACTCCGGCCTCCAGTAGTTGATCTAGAAGTGCTGGAGAGACTACAGAAAGATAGGGAGGGTGTTGATCCATCTGATTTGTTTAAGAGATGTCTGGATACTGTGTATCAGGATTTTGTGGACATTTACACAGATGGTTCAGGACGTACTGGGTCAGCCTTTGCGGTGCAGGAATGTGGGGTGGCAGCCAAGAAACATATTACAGATTATCTGGCTGTAAATAAGGCAGAGTTGATAGCCATACTGTTGGCCCTGCAGTGGGTGGAGGAAGTCAAGCCAGACAGAGTAGTTATTTGCTCTGATTCATGTGCAGTGTTGATGAGTCTCCAGTCCTTTAGGTCACGTAGCAGACAAGGCCATGTATAATGAGGGTCTACAAACCCATGGCAAGATTAGACAGATGGGTATACAGATAAGATTTACTTGGGTCCCAGCCCATGTGGGGGTGGAGGGGAACGAGGCAGTTGATGTACTGGCTAAGCAAGCACTTGGTAGTGGGGATGTTGTAGTTTCAATGAGCAAGGTAGAGGCAACACGCCTGATATGGATAGTGATGGTGCAGAGATGGCAGGAACAGTGGACTAGAGATACGAAAGGCAGGCATTTATTTCAAGTACAGAGGCAAGTCGGGGAGGGGAGGACGCACATTTATAATTCTAACAGTTTTTTTGTTGGCAGAGTATTTAATTGCCTTAAAATATAGTTTAATTTCCTTTTGCAAGGGAAGAAGAAGAATAACCAAGCAAGAACCGTGGTCAGACTAACGGAAGGCGTGTCTTGTCACCGCAGACGAATCGGGTTGGTTTACTTGTTCCTAGCTCGATAGCTTTGTCAAGTTAGCTAACAGCAGCTCACGGCTGTGAACAGCATGTCCATTCAACACTCATGGAAACAGGCAACATGCCATGAAATCCCATCAAATTCACAACGCAGATAGATACCCTTTATAGCTACGCTATAAACTGGAGGTTAGTATCAAGCTTTGGCATGTTTTATCTTCTGTTTTGCGATATTTAGTTAGCTAGCTAGTGTCTGTTAGCCAGCTAGCTAGCCTTAGCTATCAAGCATCTTGAATTGGGGAGGGCTGGCATGTGTTCTTGTTTTGCCATTAGATTAGCTACTCTACTGTACATGCATGATCGCTCATGTCTAGTTAACGTTAATTAGCTACCTATGTAGGTTCCACAACAAATATTTTATGAGCGTTTTATAATTGAGAAAGGAGCACGACAACATGTTTTAAAAATTGTTTTTTTGTAGCACGACAACATGTCCGTGTTAGTCCATCATCATTACATCACCACGCCAACAAGGCTTCAAGGTCAGATTTGCTGACTGGGTGGAGATGTCACAAAGTATATTTGTAATTAGATGTGGATGTAGTGCAAACATGATGTGCAGTACAGTGCAATATTACATTTCCTTAGCTAGCTACATTTTGTTGTCCTGCACCAGAATATAACTTTAGCTGGGGTCATTCATACTGAGTGGTGCCTTTTGGACCTAATAACTTTTGGGGAAATAAAGTATCTTTTTTTTCTTATCAGAAAAAGGACATGTTTGACTTTCAGAAAACAACATGTTGATCAAACTCAGGCACTTACATTTTTTGAGGTGCGTTTTCCAATCTGTTATGTGCATAATCCTAACAGGGTGGAAATGTAAAGACTAAATTAGCCATTTCTCTGTGAGTGAGAGATTGAACTAGCACAGTGGTTCCCAAACTTTTTATAGTCCTGTACCCCTTCAAACATTCAACCTCTAGCTGTACCCCCCTCTAGCACCAGTGTCAGTGCACTCTCAAATGTTGTTTTTTGCCATCATTGTAAGCCTGCCACACACACACACACACACTATACGATACATTTATTAAACATAAGAATGAGTGTGAGTTTTTGTCACAACCCAGCTTGTGGGAAGTGACAAAGAGCTCTTACAGGACCAGGGCACAAATAACAATATCATTTATCTCTTTATTTCACCATCTTACATATAAAACCTTATTTGTTAATCGAAAATTGTGACTAACTTGTCACAGGTTAATGAGAAAGGATGCACATAACTTTGCAATGTTGGGTTGTATTGGAGAGAGTCTGTCTTAAATCATTTTCCACGCAGAGTCTGTGCCTGTATTTAGTTTTCATGCTGGTGTAGTTTTCATGCTGGTGAGGGCCGAGAATCCACTCTCACATAGGTACGTGGTTGCAAAGTGTCTTAACAGCGTGATTTGCCAAGGCAGGATACTCTGAGCACAGCCCAATCCAGAAATCTTCAATTTCGATGAGTCTCTCTTGTTCAGATATTGGTAAGTGGACTGGAGGCAGGGCATGAAAGGGATAACGAATCCAGTTGTTTGTGTCATCTGTTTTGGGAAAGTACCTGCAAAATTGCGCATCGAACTCACTCAGGTGCTTAGCTATATCACATTTGACATTGTCTGTAAGTTTGAGTTAATTTGCACATAACAAATCATACAATGATGGAAAGACCTGTGTGTTGTACTTGTTAATGCAGACAGAGAAGAGCTCCAACTTCTTAATCGTAGCTTCAATTTTGTCCCGCACATTGAATATAGTTGCAGAGAGTGCCTGTAATCCTAGATTCAGATCATTCAGGCGAGAAAACTTGTCATCATGCAAGCGGTCAGGGAAAATGATGGTCAGTAAAGAACTTTAAACTTATCTCTCAATTTAAAAAAAAAAAGGTCAATACTTTGCCCCTTGATAACCAGCGCACTTCTGTATGTTGTAAAAGCGTTACGTGGTCTCTGCCCATATCATTGCATATTGCAGAAAATACATGAGAGTTCAGGGGCCTTGCTTTAACAAGTTAACCATTTTCACTGTAGTGTCCAAAATGTCTTTCAGGCATTCCTGACAGCTTGGTAGCCTAGTGCATTGGACTTGTAACCGAAAGGTTGCAAGATCAAATCCCCAAGCTGACAAGGTAAAAATCTGTCGTTCTGCCCCTGAACAAGGCAGTTAACCCACTGTTCCTAGGCCGTCATTGAAAATAAGAATTTGTTCTTAACTGACTTGTCTAGTTAAATAAAGGTAAAATAAAAAATTCCCTTGGCAGCAAGAGCCTCTCCGTGTATGCTATGGTGTACCCAAGTGGCATCTGAAGCAACTGCTTGCACACCGTGCGTTACCACTCCACTATGTCTCCTTGTCATGGCTTTTGCACCATAAGTACAGATACCAACATGAGCAGCAGCTACGTTTTGGCTACATATGGACCGTTGATGGAATTCCTGTGAAAGAGTAACAGTTAATGTGATTGGATGTTAATTATTTGACTAGACTGTATGTTGATGAACACTAGATGGTTTAGTTTAATTTTGTGCAGTGAAACGAGGCTACTCAGTTGAGAAAAAACATCACCCAAATGTATAGTCCTGGTGGAAAATGTGAAAAAATAAAGTTAAAATAGATATATTTTTTCATGTGAATCACATTTTTATTTGATATCATTACTCCTACTCCAGTTTGGGAATACCTAAACTAGCATAATGGTGAACACTTTAACAGGATTTTAATTAATCTATCAAACTTTTTTTTATTTTTTTATTTTTTTACATTTGGTGAATATTCTACATTTTGCCTAACAGATAGGTGTGGGACATACAGACAAAAAATATATAAAACTGTTTATATTTATTAAGCTTTGTACCATTGTTTTCCCACCAAAGAAACTACACTTCCTGAATGGTGTCATTGCAAGAAGGGGTTGTTTTCTTAAATGGAGAAGTACAACAAACTGTTTTATTTTATGTTTATTTAACTAAACAAGTCAGTTAAGAACAAATTCTTATTTACAATGACAGCCAAACCCTAACAATGCGGGGCCAATTGTGCGCTACCCTATGGGACTCCCAAACACGGCCGGTTGTGATGCAGCCAGGAATCGAACCAGGGTCAGTAGTGATGCCTCTAGCACTGACATTTTTATTTTTATTAAACTAGGCAAGTTAGTTAAGAACATTCTTATTTACAATGACGGCCTAGGAACAGTGGGTTTACTGCCTTGGTCAGTGGCAGATTCAGTCCAACGCTCTAACCACTAGGCTACCTGCCGCCCCAGATGCAGTGCCTTAGAACGCTGTGCTACTTAAATAGAATAATAAATACAATAATCATGAAGAAAACATTTTTGATGAGAGAATTTAACTAGGACTATGAAATAATGAAAATATTTATTTATTTTATGGCATATTTCTCGTGGAAGTTGATGGGTAACACATGCCTACATCCACTGAAAAGTGTTCAAAATGCATACAATTCCCTTTCAAGATACATATTTTTGAGTTTAAGGTTTAAAGCCTTTTGGAATCCACCTTTTACACTAAATAAGAAGTTATATTTCCTGGGGACAGAAAAGGCACCATTGTAGGAATGGCCCTGCCATTTATCACATAACACAGGGCAAGATTGATAAAGCACATGGATTAGAAATATTATACATAATAATCAGATGTATGAGCCATAGAAGAAGTAGTTGTTATAATTTTTACTCTTAACAACTTGCTGTAACCAATGCTGTCTTAATTCTGTGAAATTAGCCTAGACAATGTTGTAAATGTAGGAACCAGTTTCTGGCCTGTGTTCATATTTTTGCTGAGGGTCGGGATATGGTGGGATTTGTTTTAGGGTAATCCTGCCACAGTCAGCTGCAGCAGAGGGAGGTGATAGTTAGAGAAATTGGAACGTGATCGTCTGCCAGCAAGCCTGCAGTACGAGACATTCGGCATGGCTTTATGAGTTCTCAGGTCCTCTGCAGTGCACAAACACATTCAGCAACACATTCGATCATATGCTTGAGATGGCTCCCTCTGATCAAGAACTGGGCTAGAAATGTTTATACATCTACTCTGGAAACGATTAGCCCTTTACACAGCTATGTTAGTGGTACTGTAAAGAGACAGGTAGATGTTCTCTCTTGTTGCTTTCTACACTCTCATTCATAATCTGCCAATTATTAATTTACATTAGTAAACACATTTATCACCCATTTCAATTTGCCATTTGTTATCACCCATTTTCAATTCAAATCAAATCAAATTTATTTATATAGCCCTTCGTACATCAGCTGATTTCTCAAAGTGCTGTATAGAAACCCAGCCTAAAGCCCCAAACAGCAAGCAATGCAGGTGTAGAAGCACGGTGGCTAGGAAAAACTCCCTAGAAAGGCCAAAACCTAGGAAGAAACCTAGAGAGGAACCAGGCTATGTGGGGTGGCCAGTCCTCTTCTGGCTGTGCCGGGTGGAGATTATAACAGAACATGGCCAAGATGTTCAAATGTTCATAAATGACCAGCATGGTCGAATAATAATAAGGCAGAACAGTTGAAACTGGAGCAGCAGCACGGCCAGGTGGACTGGGGACAGCAAGGAGTCATCATGTCAGTTAGTCCTGGGGCATGGTCCTAGGGCTCAGGTCCTCCGAGAGAGAGAAAGAAAGAAAATTAGAGAGAGCATATGTGGGGTCAGGTTCTAATTCCCCCCGCTGTCTGTATTGAATGTGGGCTTAGTCAATCTTCTGTGGATAGTAGTCTTTATGTTACCAGACGTGCTATTGTATCAGTGAGGTGTTGTGGGAGTGTGTGGGGTTTGAAAACTGGATGTAGTAGCTAGGAGAGGGGAGACGTGCACACAACAGATACCTTATCTTAGTGTGTCAAGCACTCTATTATAACCCCTCCTATCCCACATGAACGAGGCTACTGTACGTCTAGTCACTATCACTTAGAAATAGACTCCTTAATAACAAGCTGTTTGTCATTTGGACTAGTAGTGGCTGTTGGCTATTCAAGAACCCCTACAACACACGTTTGGATAATATGCACAAGCCTGGAGTTAGGCTAAGCTCTAGCTTTACAATAGTCATGCTATTGTCCAGGAAGTGACCAGGCTGGCCGTCTTGCCCTGAGGACATTCTGTATTTTGTCTCAGTAATCAGGCACAGTTTGACAGAGTATAGCCTTGCTCAAATCAGAGGCACTCCCCAACAGCCTTGTCTATTTCACATATAATGGAATCTGTCAAGCACAAACTAGCCTCTCATTAGAAGACAAAATTAAAGTAGCACTATGACAATGACATTTGAGTAGTGTGGTTAAAGTTGATGTTTTCTGTATCCCTGTCTGTCTCAAGTGGTCAGGATGGGGGAGCGGCCTGTTGTTACCCCCTCAGCTGGGATCACTCCAGTGCAGCAGATGCTGGCCTCTGGCACTGGGGCGCTGCTCACATCAGTGTTCGGTAAGATCAATGTCCAATAGAGGGGCACAACAACAAACATGTTCTCTCTCTGCCAATAAATAAATAAACCTACCTAGGGGAACCAGTAAAAGCACAGATTACAAACACCAAGATGGTGGACTGAACACAGCTATGTAGACCACCTCAAGATAAGAAGGTCATATTCAAAATCGGTGAGTTCGACTAAATATTAGCACTACACAATCTGGTGGGTAATAACCTTCAATCTGGATCACAACACAGAACAAATCTTAAGACTAGAGAAATGTATCAACAAATATGATGATAACAAGCAACACCCAAACATGGCAGAGAGTAAGACAGGGGAACCTACTTCAAAATGAATACGTGACTCTTCTACAGACACAGACAATTTAATATTTTCACCACCGGGACTGGTAAAGGACACAACCGATCTGTTAAAATCAATAAATGACAAACTGGGTATACTTGAACTAGTCAGTGTTGGTCAATTTCTTCAACAGATGATCAGGTCTATATAATTATCAAACATTCTTAAAATAAAGTGGTGATCCTAACTGACCTAAGACAGGGAATTTTACTAGGATTAAATGTCAGGAATTGTGAAAAACTGAGTTTATCTCAGCAACAAAAAAAAGAAACGTCCCTTTTTCAGGACCCTGTCTTTCAAATTTGTAAAAATCCCAAACTTCACAGATCTTCATTCTAAAAGGTTTAAACTCTATTTCCCATGCTTGTTAAATTAACCATAAACAATTAATGAACATGCACCTGTGGAACGGTCGTTAAGACACTAACAGCTTACAGACGGTAGGCAATTAAGGTCACAGTTATGAAAACTTAGGACACTAAAAGTGGCCTTTCTACTGACTCTGAAAAACACCAAAAGAAAGATGCCCAGGGTCCCTGCTCATCTGCGTGAACGTGCCTTAGGCATGCTGCAAGGAGGCATGAGGACTGCAGATGTGGCCAGGGCAATAAATTCCAATGTCTGTACTGTGAGATGCCTAAGACAGCTCTACAGGGAGACAGGACGGACAGCTGATTGTCCTCGCAGTGGCAAATCATGTTTAACAACGCCTGCACAGGATCGGTACATCTGAACATCACACCTGTGGGACAGGTGAAGGATGGCAACAGCAACTGTCCTAGTTACACCAGGAATGCACAATCCCTCCATCAGTGTTCAGACTGGCTGGACTAAGGGCTTGTAGGCCTGTTGTAAGGCAGGTCCTCACCAGACCTCACCGTCAACAACGTCGCCTATGGGCACAAACCGATCGTCGCTGGACCAGACAGGACTTGCAAAAAGTGCTCTTCACTGACGAGTGCCGGTTTTGTCTCACCCGGGGTGATGGTCGGATTTGTGTTTATTGTCGAAGGAATGAGCGTTACACCGAGGCCTGTACTCTTGAACGGGATCGAGTTGGAGGATCCGTCGTGGTCTGGGGCGGTGTGCCACAGCATTATCGGACTGAGCTTGTTGTCATTGCAGACAATCTCAATGCTGTGCGTTTTGGGGAAGACATCCTCCTCCCTCATGTGGTACCCTTCCTGCAGGCTCATCCTGACATGATCCTCCAGCATGACAATGCCACCAGCCATACTGCTCGTTCTGTGTGTGATTTCCTGCAAGACAGGAATGTCAGTGTTCTGCTATGGTCAGCGAAGAGCCCAGATCTCAATCCCATTGAGCACATCTGGGACCTGTTGGATCGGAGGGTGAGGGCTAGCCCCCCCCCCCCCCCCCCCCAGAAATGTCCGGGAATTTGTGGGTGCCTTGGAGGAAGAGTGGGGTAGCATCTCACAGAAAGAACCGGCAAATCTGGTGCAGTCCATGAGGAGGAGATGCACTGCAGTACTTAATGCAGTTGGTGGCCACACCAGATACTGACTGTTACTTTTGATTTTGACCCCCCCCTCACTAATTTCTGTTAATCACAAGTCTGTGGAACTTGTTCAATATGTGTCTCATTTGTTGATTCGTGTTCATGCAAATATTTACACATGGTAGGTTTGCTGAAAATAAACGCAGTTGACAGTGAGAGGACATTTGTTTGTATACACACACACTACCATTCAAACGTTCGGGGTCACTTAGAAATGTTCTTAGAAATGTTCTTGTTTTTGAAAGAAAAGCACTTAATTTTGTCCATTTTAAAATAACATCAAATTGATCAGAAAAACAGTGTAGACATTAATGTTTTCAATTACTATTGTAGCTGAATATGGCAGATTTGTTTTATGAAATATCTACATAGGTGTACAGAGGCCCATTATCAGCAACCATCACTCCTGTGTTCTAATGGCACGTTGTGTTAGCTAATCAAAGTTTATCATTTTAAAAGGCTAATTGATCATTAGAAAACCCTTTTGCAATTATGAAAACTGTTGTTCTGATTTAAAGAAGCAATAAAACTGGCCTTTAGACTAGTTTAGTATCTGGAGCATCAGAATTTGTGGGTTCGATTACAGGCGCAAAATGTCCAGAAACAAGGACCTTTCTTCTGAAACTCATCAGTCTATTCTTGTTCTGAGAAATGAAGGCTATTTCATGTGAGAAATTGCCAAGAAACTGAAGATCTCATACAATGCTGTGTACACTAGAGTGTCTAGATTGAGGAACAGAAGCCTCACAAGTCCTCAACTGGCCGCTTCATTAAATAGTGCCTGTAAAACACCAGTCTCAATGTCAACAGTGATGAGGTGACTCCAGTATGCTGGCCTTCATGAATGTCTCGTATGCTGTGTGATGGCACAAACAAATTAATGATTGATGCAGTAGCCTATATAACTATTGAATTATAGGCCTAAGAAAGTTACAGTACACAGGATGTGGCCATAGGCCTACAGCTGGTGGTTATACAAGGCTGCTATTCTAAGCCTACTAATTATGTCATTACTTATTATTATAATGATGATCATAATAATAGTAACGATAATAACAAGGAGATCTAGAAATAGGAGTGTTATAATTATAAAAATGATTTTTTTGACAATTTTGAACAGTGTTAACAACACTAAATAATACCAGAGAAGTCCGATTTAATCAACGATAGTCAGTGTAAAAAAAGGGTAAAGGTACAAGGCTGTGTAGATATCTGGCTGTGTTGGCAAAATCACTGCATATCCCATCGCACCTAGCGAGGAGAGGCCAATGCCAATGACGCCGGTGAATCTGAAAACTGATGTTGGGTCAGTTTTAAGTAGCAATGATATCCTTCTCCACCGTCTTACGACAGATTTCACAAACCCCCAAAAAAACTGTACGTTTCTTTCCAGCAAATTATAACTATTGTAGCAAAAGAGTTTTGAAGTTGAGGGTGCAGTATTTCTGAAGTTTGGCAATGAGGACAAAAACTAGCATAGTTCAGTAGCCAGCTAGTTTAGCCAGGGAAAATGAGCTCGGACCTAGTGCGCATGTGCACCAGGCAAATTCAGGAGACGTATTATAGATTTTATGCCCTGATAGCAGGAGCTGGTGGCGAAAAGTGAGATTAAACAATTCAGAGACTGAAACAAATAAATCAGATGACAAATATTTAAGGAGAGTGAATCGATATACCGTACTGAAATCAATTGTAACAAAGCTATATTAGATACTGTCTCTACAGAATTAGCTAGCTTGTTGACCACGCTGATTGTCATCGGGTTACGGGCAGGATTACGATTCATGATATCAAGACTTGATCTGCACTCTTTTAGCTGTTGAAAAAGAAAATGTTTGTAAAAAAGTATTTGTATAAAAACAATTAAATGTTATTAAATATGTACAGAATTTTCATGAGCTCTCTGCCTAGCCTGCCACTAGGTGCCATGGCAACTGTAGAACTAGGATGAAATGTTCCATCATGGGTGACCGAAGCCTCCACTACACTACAACACAGGAGTCTGCCACAACTGCATCAGAGGCGGTCACTGGTTCACTTTGTGTGTCCATCTGAGCTCCGCTCCAGTCTGGTTGTACAGATTGAGGTCTAGTCTGACCAGACTACAAAGCCTGTGGAACAAGTGTCCAAGCCTTGTGTGTAGGAACACCCCCCTCATGTATGCACATGTTCCTCATTGACGAGACCCATGATGGGTGTAAATAGATCAGTATAATTGAATCTGTCTCTCTTTCACAGTCACACCACTGGACGTGGTGAAGATAAGGCTGCAGGCCCAGCAAACACCATTCTATCAAGGTAGAACACTTACAGATAACATTCACTGCTTATACGATGAGTCTGCTTATTGCTTCTTACCATTGCGGGGATAGTCTAAGTATTAGATGTTTATGTCCCCACTCCCCACCCCTGAAAACTGGGGCGGCAGGTAGCCTAGTGGTTAGCGCATTGGGCCAGTAACCGAAAGGTTGCTAGATTGAATCCCTGAGCTGACGTCTGTTGTTCTGCCCCTGAACAAGGCACTGTTCCTAGGCCGTCATTGTAAATAAGAATTTGTTCTTCACTGACTTGCCTAGTTAAATAAAAAAATATATAAATTAAATGTTTAAAAAAAACTCAACTGCACTGTCATCACTTTCCCTGTGAGAGACTACATTCAGCCACTTGCCCATCTGCTCCCTAAGCCTAAATAATAGAAGAGGGGTTGAAGTAAAGGGGGTGTAGAAGTCCTTATGTCGGCGAAGTCCCTACTTCCGGCGCCGACAGAGATGGCCGCCTCGCTTCGCGTTCCTAGGAAACTATGCAGTTTTTTTATGTTATTTCTTACATTAGTACCCCAGGTCATCTTAGGTTTCGTTACATACAGTTGAGAAGAACTACTGAATATAAGAGCAGCGTCAACTCGCTATCAGTACGACCAAGAATGACTTTCGCGAAGCGGATCCTGTGTTCTGCCTTTCACCCAGGACAACGGAATGGATCCCAGCCGGCGACCCAAAAAAACGACTCCGTAAAAGAGGGAAACGAGGCGGTCTTCTGGTCATACTCCGGAGACAGGCACATCGTGCACCACTCCCTAGCATTCTTCTCACCAATGTCCAGTCTCTTGACAACAAGGTTGATGAAATCCGAGCAAGGGTAGCATTCCAGAGGGACATCAGAGACTGTAACGTTCTTTGCTTCACGGAAACATGGCTCACTGGAGAGATGCTATCGGAGTCGGTGCAGCCAGCTGGTTTCTCCACG
The DNA here is from genome assembly GCF_036934945.1 of Oncorhynchus masou masou. Lineage (NCBI taxonomy): Eukaryota > Metazoa > Chordata > Actinopteri > Salmoniformes > Salmonidae > Oncorhynchus > Oncorhynchus masou. The sequence continues at coordinate 3,721,989 of NC_088226.1, forward strand.
CATCGCGCCGACAGAAACAAACATCTTTCTGGTAAGAAGAGGGGCGGGGGCGTATGCCTTATGGCTAACGAGACGTGGTGTGATCACAGAAACATACAGGAACTCAAATCCTTCTGTTCACCCGATTTAGAATTCCTCACAATCAAATGTCGACCGCATTATCTACCAAGAGAATTCTCTTCGATTATAATCACAGCCGTATATATTCCCCCCAAGCAGACACATCGGATGGCTCTGAACGAACTTTATTTGACTCTTTGCAAACTGGAATCCATACATCCTGAGGCTGCATTCATTGTAGCTGGGGATTTTAACAAGGCGAATCTGAAAACAAGACTCCCTAAATTGTATCAGCATATCGATTGCGCAACCAGGGCTGGCAAAACCTTGGATCATTGTTATTCTAACTTCCGCGACGCATATAAGGCCCTGCCCCGCCCTCCTTTCGGAAAAGCTGACCACGACCATTTTGTTGATCCCTGCCTACAGACAGAAACTAAAACAAGAAGCTCCCACGCTGAGGTCTGTCCAACGCTGGTCCGACCAAGCTGATTCCACACTCCAAGAATGCTTCCATCACGTGGACTGGGATATGTTTCGTATTGCGTCAGACAACAACATTGACAAATACGCTGATTCGGTGTGCGAGTTCATTAGAACGTGCGTTGAAGATGTCGTTCCCATAGCAACGATTAAAACATTCCCAAACCAGAAACTGTGGATTGATGGCAGCATTCGCGTGAAACTGAAAGCGCGAACCACTGCTTTTAATCAGGGCAATGTGACTGGAAACATGACCGAATACAAACAGTACAGCTATTCCCTCCGCAAGGCAATCAAACAAGCTAAGTGTCAGTATAGAGACAAAGTAGAATCTCAATTCAATGGCTCAGACACAAGAGGTATGTGGCAGGGTCTACAGTCAATCACGGATTACAAAAAGAAAACCAGCCCAGTCACGGACCAGGATGTCTTGCTCCCAGGCAGACTAAATAACTTTTTTGCCCGCTTTGAGGACAATACAGTGCCACTGAAACGGCCTGCAACGAAAACATGCGGACTCTCCTTCACTGCAGCCGAGGTGAGTAAAACATTTAAACGTGTTAACCCTCGCAAGGCTGCAGGCCCAGACGGCATCCCCAGCCGTGCCCTCAGAGCATGCGCAGACCAGCTGGCTGGTGTGTTTACGGACATATTCAATCAATCCCCACCTCCACCCTACCTGACACCCTAGACCCACTCCAATTTGCTTACCGCCCAAATAGGTCCACAGACGATGCAATCTTAACCACACTGCACACTGCCCTAACCCATTCTGGACAAGAGGAATACCTATGTGAGAATGCTGTTCATCGACTACAGCTCAGCATTTAACACCATAGTACCCTCCAAACTCGTCATCAAGCTCGAGACCCTGGGTCTCGACCCTGCCCTGTGCAACTGGGTACTGGACTTCCTGACGGACCGCCCCCAGGTGGTGAGGGTAGGCAACAACATCTCCACCCCGCTGATCCTCAACACTGGGGCCCCACAAGGGTGCGTTCTGAGCCCTCTCCTGTACTCCCTGTTCACCCACGACTGCGTGGCCACGCACGCTTCCAACTCAATCATCAAGTTTGCGGACGACACAACAATGGTAGGCTTGATTACCAACAATGACAAGACGGTCTACAGGGAGGAGATGAGGGCCCTCGGAGTGTGGTGTCAGGAAAATAACCTCAACGTCAACAAAACTAAGGAGATGATTGTGGACTTCAGGAAACAGCAGAGTGAACACCCCCCTATCCACATCGATGGAACAGTAGTGGAGAGGGTAGTAAGTGTTAAGTTCCTCGGCATACACATCACAGACAAACTGAATTGGTCCACCCACACAGACAGCATCGTGAAGAAGGCGCAGCAGCGCCTCTTCAACCTCAGGAGGCTGAAGAAATTTGGCTTGTCACCAAAAGCACTCACAAACTTCTACAGATGCACAATCGAGAGCATCCTGGCGGGCTGTATCACCGCCTGGTACGGCAACTGCTCCGCCCACAACCGTAAGGCTCTCCAGAGGGTAGTGAGGTCTGCACAACGCATCACCGGGGCAAACTACCTGCCCTCCAGGACACCTACACCACCCGATGTTACAGGAAGACCATAAAGATCATCAAGGACAACAACCACCCGAGCCACCGCCTGTTCACCCCGCTATCATCCAGAAGGCGAGGTCAGTACAGGTGCATCAAAGCTGGGACCGAGAGACTGACAAACAGCTTCTATCTCAAGGCCATCAGACTGTTAAACAGCAACCACTAACATTGAGTGGCTGCTGCCAACACACTGACTCAACTCCAGCCACTTTAATAATGGGAATTGATGGGAAATGATGTAAAATATATCACTAGCCTCTTTAAACAATGCTACCTAATATAATGTTTACATACCATACATTATTCATCTCATATGTATACGTATATACTGTACTCTATATAATCTACTGCATCTTTATGTAATACATGTATCACTAGCCACTTTAACTATGCCACTTTGTTTACATACTCATCTCATATGTATATACTGTACTCGATACCATCTACTGTATCTTGCCTATGCTGCTCTGTACCATCACTCATTCATATATCTTTATGTACATATTCTTTATCCCCTTACACTTGTGTGTATAAGACAGTTTTGGAATTGTTAGTTAGATTACTTGTTGGTTATTACTGCATTGTCGGCTCTAGAAGCACAAGCATTTCGCTACGCTCGCATTAACATCTGCTAACCATGTGTATGTGACAAATAAAATTTGATTTGATTGACCTTCGGCAGCCATGTCGGGCTACATTTAGTGGAATGTGAGACATGCTTTAGCTTTTCTCTGCTCAAATGCTTATTTTGTGTGTCTTGTGCTCTTTCATTGTCTCTCCATCTGTGTTTCTATCTCTCTCTTTGCTTTGTTTCATAGCTTTAGCTGCTGACTCTGCTTCGTGGAGTGGTGTAATCCGCCCCTCCAAATGTGAGTAAACCCGCCGGCGCCGCTCGCTGCATGCCCAGACCTCGCCCAGTCTGACTGACTACATGTGCCTATCTGGCACTGCTCTGCCAATATGACCTACTAATAAACTGGGTTTCCTGGGAAAACAAAACAAATGCGCTTTAGCCATAGTCTGAGCAAATTGATTTTGAAATGTTTTGCAATTATATGTACCCTCTATGTCTATATATGTAATGTCATACTCTTCCTCAGTGCATCCTCATACTCTCAGCTGAATGATTATATGGGCTACAGCCTTGACACTCTCTCTCTATCTCTCCATTCAGCTACACCATAACTCACTCTGAACATAAAGAAAACTAAGGAAAATTAGCCCAGATAGTGTAACCAGCTAGTTAGAATTAGCATATTGAACTTCACAATGAAATGACGTGGTAACAATGAGTGCTTTCTGGTACTTGAAAGAATTCAACATGATTCATAGCTACCAGGTATCAAATTGTGCCTTGCGGTACCTGTGTTTAGGAATCTCAAAGAAACAAACAGGTAGTTCATAGGTTATACTGTATAACACTCATTTTACTATGTAATTTTCTATTACTAGAGGAGCTCGTTTGTTTGTTTATAGATTTCTCCTCAAATACTTTGCCTTGGATTGACCATTTGCCGATACCTAAAATAAGGCAAACACTAGTAGTCCAGAGCAGGCCTCGGCTAGAGCAGCCTTGGTGTTATCGTCCCCAGTGTCGGTCTGACCGGTCATTGCCATAACCTCTGTTATTAATAGCTTATCTAACCTCTGTCATGGACACCTATCGACTGAAAAACAAACTGTTAAAGTATTTCTTTTTGTACCAATGTCATTATTTTCTAGAACTATTGAATATCCATTCATTTGACATAGAACTAGAAGCTATAGATGTATCAAACATGAATGCGTGCCCTACAGAGAAGTCAACGTTCGGCATTACTCTCAGTAGGTTCACATTTACCGATCTATAGTATAGATAGAAGTAGAGCATCATGTCTCATACAGTAACGTATTAACCAGTATGGTTGTTTTGGTGACCCTGTTCTTGTGTTCTGTCTCTCAGGGAAGTGCTTCCTGTATTGTAATGGCCTGATGGATCACATCTATGTGTGTCAGTATGGGGCCAGCTGCACCAGCTGGTACAAAACACCAACCCACTTCAGTGGCACCCTGGTAAGAGACTCAGAACCCTCTTATTCGCTCCCACCAACACAGCACAACATCACCTGGTTTGACATCGTTAAAACACTGGATGGGGAACGACCTGTCTTTTGAAGTCCCAAATGTTTGTATTTTTTTGGAACTCCACAGTTCCCAAGGACAAACACGGTGTGGTGTTTGTTTTTCTCAGGATGCTTTTGTGAAGATTACGCGCAACGAGGGGGTCAGGTCTCTGTGGAGCGGGCTGCCTCCCACACTGTGAGTCACTGGGGTATTTCAAGTACATGTATTTGTAATAAAGAACGGTAACAAAAGCGATCAGTCCTTGATTGTATAAATGAGAACTCAGAACTATAACTTGCAGAGCTTTGAGATTGACAGTTTCTTGCTGTTTGTGTACAGGGTGATGGCGGTGCCTGCCACGGTCATCTACTTCACCTGCTATGACCAGCTCAGAGACTTACTGCGCTACGGCATGGGGTTCCAAGGCAACTACATCCCCCTGGTGGCTGGGGGTCTCGCTAGATGTAAGTGGACTACATGGGACAGGGATTCACAATGTCTTGAAGTTGATTAAGTCTTGATTATGATACAGTTCAGTTGTCACACACCACACTAAGAATGTAGATATATAATAATGCCATTATTACATTGTTCCCTTCTGTAACATATTGTGTTTGTTGCTGGCCCTCTTCCGTTGACTCCCCCGTGTCTGTGTGTTCTCCAGTGGGAGCAGTGAGTGTGATCAGCCCATTAGAGCTGGTGCGTACCAAGATGCAGTCCCGGAAGCTGACCTACAGCGAGCTGAGGGTGTGTATCCGCTCTAGTGTTGCCCAGGATGGCTGGCTGTCCCTGTGGAGGGGCTGGGGACCCACCGTCCTACGAGACGTCCCCTTCTCAGGTGAGACTTCACCTCCATGGACGTTATGTCACTAACCATTTATTTTTTTACATTTTATTTTACCTTTATTTAACTAGGCAAGTCAGTTAAGAACAAATTCTTATTTTCAATGACGGCCTAGGAACAGTGGGTTAACTGCCTGTTCAGGGGCAGAACGACAGATTTGTACCTTGTCAGCTCGGGGGTTTGAACTTGCAACCTTCCGGTTACTAGTCCAACGCTCTAATCATTAGGCTACCCTATCTGTCACTGCTAGGGCTTAGTTGGACTGGTTGATAGTAGTTGGGGGTTACATAATGAAGACCGCCTGTGTGGGTGAATAATAAATACTATCTTCGGTGTGATAATGTTTCTCAGTGACTTTTCAACCTGACTGTTTTTCTGTGTGTGCAGCCCTATACTGGTTCAACTATGAGCTGGTGAAGGCCCAGCTGTGTGATCAGTACAATGTGTCTCAGGCCACCTTCTCCATCAGCTTCACAGCAGGGGCAATCTCTGGAGCTGTGAGTATCTCATTAATTCCTCTACTGGGAATTTACAATGTATGTAAAGCAGATGTCTTCTATTAGATTTCATGAAGAAGATTATGGATGGTTTGTACATTGCAAGGTGTATATAGTTAAATAGTCAAACTCTTTTTCTTTTTTTTCAGTTTACTGTGAGACAGAGCTGTGTTTTTATTATAGGTAGATCATTGACAAATATGGATAAGAGTTTAGTGTGCTTTCTCTCACCAGGAAAGGAAAGCCAGTTGTAACACAGATGTTATTTGTATTTATGACAGAAAGAGGCCATGATAAATAAAACCAAATGCCTCTCCCTGCTGAAAACAGGCCTATGTTTGTTTAGAGAGATTCTCTCATATGTGAGAGAAGTGGACACACTTACTTAGCCTAGATCTGTAGTAAAACAGGAAGTTTCCTGACAAATCATGGCAGTTCGACAGTCCTCTCATGTGTTGACACCAGAAAAAAATAGAGAATCGCTGTGTTATTGTTCTCACCACTGCAAATCTACCTTTCCAGTGTTTTACTTGCTATATTGTATTTACTTTGCCACCATGGCCTTTTTTTGCCTTCCCTTATCTCACCTCATTTGCTCACATTGTATATAGGCTTATTTTTCTACTGTATTATTGACTGTATGTTTGTTTTACTCCATGTGTAGTGTGTCGAACTGCTCTGCTTTATCTTGGCCAGATCACAATTGTAAATGAGAACTTGTTCTCAACTTGCCTACCTGGTTAAATAAAGGTGAAATAAAAAAAGTAAATAAATTGTGACAACCATTAAACTGTTGAGAAATGATAACAGGTGGACCCCCTGGTTAAAGTCTGTGTTTAGTGTTTCACCTGACTAGTTACATAACGTACTGCTGATCAATAGATCAGGGGGTACGTTATGTTGATTTCACTGGGTATTGCTTATGGAGAGTGTGTCTTGTCTTCTGTCCCAGGTGGCTGCCATCGTGACCCTACCTTTTGATGTGGTGAAGACACGAAGACAGATCCAACTGGGAGAGATGGAGACACTGGGAGGTGTGTAATTACAGGGTCTTATGTACCCATATGGCCATTCACGTCTGAAATCGTTATTTTATCCTCTCTGATAAAACGTATGATTGCCCACTAAATCTCTGTCTTTCTCTCCTTCCTCCTAGTCCCTGTGAAGAATCCCACATCCACATGGCATATCATGAGGGGAATTTGGGCTGAATCGGGATACAGGGGGCTCTTTGCAGGTAAGTCCAAAGGATATATAAAAGGTATATATTTGCAATGCCTGAAGCGCTGGTATAGTAAGCAGTCTGAATGGAGGACTACATCAGGTAAATTGTGTCTCTTTATCCCCCTCAGGTTTCCTACCCAGGGTGATCAAAGTGGCCCCCGCCTGTGCTGTCATGATCAGCACCTATGAGTTTGGGAAGATCTTCTTCCAGAAGATGAACCTTGACCGGGAGCAACAGGCCTGCTGAGGGGCTGTGTGTGTGGAGAAGCAGGGTTGGCTACCTTCTTCTGGGGCAGAATGGGAAGAGACTATTAGCAGCTGCCAATGCAGGCTCACATGCACGCTGTGCAAGACTGCTCCTGGTTAAGACGTTGCACCTAGAAACCTGAGCTTCAAATCACCCTGGATGAGTCTGTCTCTCAATTCAGACAAAGGCAAAGACATGAGGAATGGGCTTTTTTTGTCTGTTTTCTAGCCCTTTCTATTGGCCCACAGGGAGGCTACTCCTACAACTGTGAACACTGTCATACGTGTATCCATGAATGTGTCCATTAGTTAAATTCAGAACTGTGGGGGAACGGCCCTGTGACCTCGGGCTTATTCAGGCTTTAGCATGCTTTCCTTGCACACTAAAAGTGTTCATCTTTGCTAGTACAGCCCCCTGCTGTTCATACCTGGGAGAACACTTCTAACAACAACCCTAAAAAAAAATGCATGCAAAGTAATCCATTCAATTAAGACCTTCCCTTCAACTACTAGCCCAGACCAAATGCATGGCTGAGCTGGGATCAGTGGATTTTCTTAATGTAGCATTCTCTCATATTGATTTGTCATCTGACCAATGGTAGCCTACTATACGATGTCCATTTTTGTGATGGGAATTAATACAATACTTATGTAGGTGGGTTACCATGGCTCATTCCCCTAGGATGAGAACTGGGTTTTATGAGTTAATTTGGTACTGTTGTTATTCAATTAAATACTTCAGACAAAACAGCTGACAAATTGACTATGCTGTCTAAAAGGTGTTGACATACTTTTTTTTTTTTTTTTTTTTTACATGCTTGAATGTATGCAGGTTTTCTGTTGATCCATTTCAGAACTGGGCAGAGTCAATATAGTTTTTTTTAAGAACTTTTGTTAGATTTTTTTTTAGCATTTCAGAAAGATCTGGAGTTCTAACTAGGCTACTAGACTGAACTGAGTTGTTGCCTTGATCTTCAATTTGTGTGTTTATTATTTCTTGTGTACCTTACATGGATGTATATTTTATATGCTGTGACTGGTTTTACTGCTGTTTTTATTCAGTCAGAGGGATACAGATCAACTAACAGAATGCCTAATTGGATTCAAATACATTTTTTATTTAACCAGGTAGGCTAGTTGAGAACAAGTTGAGACAGTTGTAAAATTAAAAAGGTGTTGTACCAATCACAAGAGCTTTTGCCTTATCTATTACCTGATGCATTCCTGTGACAGTAGAATTCTAGTTTTGAAGCAAGCGGGGAGAGGTGCCAAGGTGGCGGCTTGAACGGACACTTTTTTACCAAGCTCCGTACCTAACTTCAGGAAGATTGTGGAGAAAAAAAGTTTAGTCATTACTATTTTTATTTGTTCAAGATATAAGACCTTTTCTGTGACTGGAATAATAATTTGATAATTTATTTCGGCATGTCCATGCAAAGTTGTGAAGAAGTTAGCAGTTCTATTGCTAATCAACAAGAGAGAAACGTACTTATAGACAACTGCCATAACTACTCTTGGCCTATGGATAATATGCTTTCGAATGCTGTTGAAGATGACAATTTCCCCTCTTTACCGGTTACTCCGTGCAAACCTCCACCCTCCAAAAACCCCAACATGAACTCTGACATCGTGGCTACCCTCTCCTTACTCATCAACTCCAGGTGTGACGCCATTGAGAAAATGGTAGGCGCGAACACCATGGTTATCGAAAGCTTGAAAAAGACTGGAGTTTGCATGTGGTGATATCAAGGATGTGAAAACGAGAGTGGCAAAAGTTGAAAAAAGTGTGGAAAGGAATAACAATGTATACCATAGACGTCTCACTGATCTGGAACAATACACAAGAAAATGGAACCTGAGGTTCTACGGCTTGCCAGAGGTGGAGAATGAAGATGTGAGAGGAGAGGCTATCCGTATCTGCCAAGAAGTTTTGCCTGCAGAGAAGAACAAAGTTGGTGATGCCATCGACGTTGTGCATCGCCTCGCCAAGAAGCAACAGCACAACGATTCAAGACCAAGGGGTATCATCATCCTCTTCACTGCCAGATTCTATAGGGATACTGTCTGGAAAGTTACTAAGAAAAACGCCTTCTTTCAGAGCCATGGTATGCGTTTCGCCGAGCATCTCAGCCCGGAGGACATAGAAAGAAGGAACATGTTGTGGCCAACGATCAAGACAGCACGAAATGAGGGAAACGCTGCTTACTTCTTTGGAGGATGAGACTTCATCAACAGTTCAGAAATCCATATTCCTCCCTAAAATCTCACCAGAAGGAACAGGTTGATGGTTTCAGCCATGGTATTCTCATTTTCCTTATGTTGTTTACCTAACTAGAGTCAGGTGACTATTTTTCAGGAATACTCAGGTATTTCAATTTATTAGTTTGTTCTTGTATGACCAGAATTCATATTTTGTTTACAAACTTACGAAGAAGATTGAAAGCTGTATTTATTTGTTTATGTATACAGTAACTAAGATACTGTTTTAAAGGGCATACAGGTCTGCTCTGACTTTACACGGTTATTGTTCTATTTAGTTATTAATACTTATTTCCAAAAAAGGTCTTAGGAACGTTTATATGAGAAACATGTTTTATTCAATTATTTTATGATCAGTTTTCATATCCACTTAACATAGTAGGTACCGTTTTATTTAAATTATTATTTTATTTCTCAGAATAGTTCCTGATTACACCAAAGAGGGTTTTTAGTCTCTCTTACTACAAGAACCCTTGGTTTGTTCTTGAACATAAATTTAATTTGAGTTGAATGTCAAAGCCAGATAACGTCTAGCTCAAAGGTTATGGAATAAGCTATTTTCACTTTAAATTGACTTAAATGGTGCAGATCTCGGTTCCTTATTGTTTACGTTCACTGCTCCTACGTCTTTGACTCATCCTACTACAGTTTATACTTTTATATAAATCTTTGTTGTTTTGTCTTTGTCTATTGTTTATCTTAATGCTAGGGGGTTATGAAACAATGTGAAGTGCAAGGCCTTATTTTTATTTGCGAAACAATTTCAAACAGATTTTTGCTTTTTTCAAGAGTCACTCAATTTCGGCTGATACCAACTTCTGGAGGTCACAGTGGGGCAACGATATTTGGTTCTCCCATGGATCTGAACACTCCGCTGGTGTCACTACAATGAAAAATACCTTTGGTGGTAATATTCTACACTCGGAATGTGACCCCTTTGGTCACTTTGTCTTGTGATCAGTTACAATGATATTACGCTCATTACTGTAAACTTCTACAGGTACAACACCAAACATGAGAATGATCAGTTACAATGACATTACGCTCATTACTGTAAACTTCTACGGGTACAACACCAAACATGAGAATGATGAGTTACAATGACATTACGCTCATTACTGTAAACTTCTACAGGTACAACACCAAACATGAGAATGATCAGTTACAATGACATGAGAATGACGCTGACATTACGCTCATTGCACTGTAAACTTCTACGGGTACAACACCAAACATGAGAATGATTGACATTACGGGTACAACACCAAACATGAGAATGATGAGTTGCTTGAATCTATAGAGAAACATATACTTCATTGGTTATCTAAATTTCCCAATTTGTTATTATTGATAGGAGGGGACTTTAACATTACAATAGACAATTCAACTGATAGATGGCCCCCAGGTAGGCCAACCAATCAGAATTTGGGTTCAAACTTTTCCATAAAAAGTATTAAAATTACTGATATATGGAGAGAGAGGTTTCCGGCCGAAAGATCATTCACTTGGAGTAACAAAACAGGCTCCAGACAATCCAGAATAGATTTTTGGCTTATATCCAAATGTATGGATGGTGAGTGTGTTATTACAAATATTTGTACTACTCCCCTCACAGACCATAGGGCTATTTACATTATCAAAATATTTACCCCTGATACTAACCTTGATAGAGCATCCTACTGGAAGCTAAATAGCTCATTATTAAATAAAGATATAGTTAAATTTGAGGTTAAAGATTTGCTCTCACACTTTTGGGAAAGGGCGTGTGAAGAAAAATCTTATTGCAAGAACTGGGAGCTCTTTAAATTTGAGGTGTCCAAATACTTTAGAAAATATGGTAGTAATCTTGCTAAGACCAGAAGAGCTGAGGAGGAAAAGGTGATCATTAAGATAACTTTCCTTTCTCAGAGGTCCCCAGCCGACCTCTCGGGGGAGGAGAAGATGGAACTAATTGAGTTACAAAATAAACTGGATAATATATATACATTAAAAGCAGAAGGAGCCTTTATTAGATCTATGAAAAATGGATTGAGGAGGGAGAACAGAATTCATTCTATTTCTTTAGACTTGAGAAATTTCACTCTAAAAATAACACTATCCATAAGTTAAACATTGATGGTGTTATTACAGATGACCAACAATTAATCGCTAAATACTGTAGCAATTTTTACAGAAAATTGTATAGCTCTACGTATTGTCAGGAATCCACAGATATGTTTTTTAATGTTCACTCTATCAGTGATATAGAATCTAAACAGTGTGATGAACCCATCAAAGTTGAAGAGATTATAGAGTCTATCAAACATCTAAAGAACCATAAATCACCAGGTGTTAATGGAATTACATCAGAATTTTACAAATTCATTTTCTGAACCAAGTAGCTCCCTTCCTATTTGAAGTCTTTTTTTAGAGAGTGAGTATTAAAAACAATGTTCTCCCTCCTACAATGAGTCAGGGGTTAATGACACTGATACCTAAGCCTAAAAAAGAAGTGCTGCTCATCGATAACTGGCGTCCAATTTGTCTTCTTAATAATAACTATAAGGCATTAGCCTTACTACTTGCAAAAATAATTAAGTCCTGGATGCAATCATTGATGAAACACAGTATGGTTTCATGAGGAACAGACATATTTCTAACATGTCAGACTAGTATTAGACATACTTGACTACTCAGACCTAATAACTGAGGATAGCTTCATATTATTTTTAGATTTTTATAAAGCATTTGACACAGTAGAGCATCAGTTTCTCTTCCACCTTGAGAGACTTGGCTTTGGGGATTTTTTCTGTAAGGCTATTAAGACTATGCAAATGGTAACAGCTCTATCAAATTGAAATATGGCACCTCACCTCGATTTGAGTTAAAGAGAGGAATTAGGCAAGGTTGTCCTATCTCTCCGTACCTGTTTTTATTAATCACCCAACTTCTTGTAAATTGTTTAAATAATAGTCCTGTACAAGGTATTTCCATAGCTGGTAAAGAAATTATTATAAGCCAGCTGGCTGACGATACTACACTTTTTCTGAAAGACGCTAACCAAATTCCCTTATCGATCAATGTGATACAATCCTATTCCAAAGCGTCTGGTCTATATCTTAACATTAATAAATGTGAACTCATAGCTGTCAAAGATTGTGTGACACTTTCATATTATGGTATTCCAGTAAAAGAACTTACATATTTAGGCATAACCATTACAAAGGATCAGAAGTCTAGAGGCTTACTAAATTTTAACCCTCTTATTAAAAAAACAGAATAAGCTAAATCAATGGCTACAGAGGGACTTATCTTTAAAAGGTAGTCCTAATAACCAAGGCTGAAGGTATCTCTAGACTAACATATGGTGCTCTATCTTTATATCTAAATGTAATGTAAATAAGCAAGGAGATTGACCAGATGCTTTTCAACTTTCTTTGGAGAAACCGTATTCATTACATTAGGAAAACTGTTGTAATGAACACTTTATAACTTTAAGTAATACTTTTAAGATCAATTGGATAAAACAATTCCTAAGAAGACCCACTTCTATCTGGAATTTTATTCCTCATCGTGTCTTCTCTACTTTTGGTGGCCTTAATTTCATGTTGTTTTGCAATTATGATATCGACAAAGTTCCAGTGGAACTTTCTGCTTTTCATCGGTAGGTTTTCTTGTCATGGTCCTTAATTTATAAACACAATTTTTCTCCACACAGATATTATATATGGAATAATCGGGATATATTGTATAAAAATAATTTGTTTTTAGAATATTGATTCCGAAATAATATCCTATTGGTGAGCCAACTGGTAAATGCAGAGGGTCTTTTACTCAGTTATAAGGAATTCTTATCACTTTACAAGGTCCCTGTAACACCTAAAGATTTTGCAATTGTTTTAGATGCCATTCCCTCAGGTGTTGCTCTGTTATTCAGGAACATGTCAAGACCAGAGCCTACCTTCTATTGACCCTGTTGACTCATCAGTAGGAAAGATTTGTTTCTCTTTTGGTCCATTCAACAACAGAGCGATACAAACCTTGTTTCAGCAGGATGATGTATACCTTATGTCATGCCTTATTGGAATGGATTTATTGATAATATCTGTTGGAAAAAAGTTTGGATGTTGCCACACAAATACCCACTTGTTAACAAAATTAATTAATTGAACACATTTATGAAGATTTAACACTATTGTGGAGAGATGTACTGTTTGGATTCTTTACATACAATAGAAATAAGCTGAAACGTTTTTATGTAATTCATTTCATTATTCTTTTGGCCAAATTGCATATACACAAATGTAAATTTACAAACAGAAATCCACATTTTCGTACCCTACAAAAAGAAATGTAACTGTATTTTAAGACGGTTAAATGCTCTACTAACAAAAAAGCTGTTGGAATTGTAAGTATATGTATGTCCCTTAAGGTCCTTGTGTAATTGCAATGTGATATTGTACCCCCTAGCTCGATTGTCCATTGTTTGTAATCTATGTATACTTGTGTTCCCTCATGTGCTTTATGTATTGATTTGTTGTTAATAAAAATAAAATAAATACAAAATAATAAAAAACACGTTTTTGAAGCAATCGTTTGTACAGCAGGAAGGCGGAACCTTGATGCTGGTTGATTACGTTAATCACGTGACGGGTCGCGTCCTTGTATAAATACCAAATATCCCCCTTTCATAGGCCTCTTTTTCAATCGGCTCTGAGACAAAATGGTGAGTTCGTCTTTCTTCTTTGAGACTTGCGGTTTCAATCCGTTTTGTATCTTCGCAATCCTTCTATGTTCCCCCTCTTAAGACAATAGCTAAGATGTGTCTATCTGTAATTAATACAGTTGTATGATGTTAGACCTTACCATAATAACATGGTCTTAGATTATTACAGAATGAACGTATGCAGTAATCGTTGGCATACTGCTAGTTTAAAATGGCTGATACACTGAGGCCTATCATGCTTCGTTACTCAAATACATTTTATATATACATTTTGTAACGTTCGTTCACAATCAAACGTGTTTGAAACTGACAACGTGCTAGTTGTTTCTACCGTTAACTGGCTTTGATACCCATTAGCCCTCCCAAGAGTAGCTTTTCGAGGTCTTCCGAACCTCTTAACGTTCCACATGTTTTTTTCCAAGACGATGTTTTTACTGTCAGTTGGGATTTATTTAGTGCGGTTGCAACTCCGGTTATTGATTAAACTACCTATAGGTACAAATCATTGAATATGGGTGACGATTCCCTCGACGGGCGGACAGAATGGTTGGCCTCGTGCTGTTCCTGTTCAATGTCGAGTTCTGACATACTGACTCAAGTGCGTTCACAGTTGTATGCCCCATGGACAATGTGCTGAATTGCGTTGTCTTCACAGTCCCACCGTAAATTTTCGGCTCCCCGCCACGGATCCTTGGGCTTCCTGCCCCGTAAGAGAAGCAGACGTCACCGTGGTAAGGTGAAGAGTTTCCCCAAGGATGACCCCAGCAAGCCAGTCCACTTGACTGCCTTCCTTGGCTACAAGGCTGGCATGACTCACATCGTGCGTGAAGTCGACAGACCTGGCTCAAGTGAGTATTTGGCTTCATGGTGTTTTGTTTAATTGACTGTGTGAATATTGCTGTGGGTTTTATGAATACATAACGAGCCATATTAGTTTCGGTCTTGTATTACAGTAGGTTGTCATGTTTTTTTCTGCCTATGATGATCCCCTCGACGGGCGGACATATTGGGTCTAACCCTTGATGAATGTCGAGCACTGAGTGCAGTCGTTGAGCATTGACATTATGCAATTTAAGTCTACTGTGGAACTCCTGTATTACTAACCTTAATACCTGACTATTTTCCTACAGAGGTGAACAAGAAGGAAGTGGTTGAGGCTGTGACCATTGTGGAGACTCCTCCCATGGTTGTGGTGGGTGTTGTGGGTTATGTCGAGACCCCCCGTGGCCTGCGTTCCTTCAAGACTATCTTCGCTGAGCACATCAGTGATGAGTGCAAGCGTCGTTTCTACAGGAACTGGTGAGTCATTATACACATGAAAAATACTAGATATTTACAAACATTTTGACTATTGGTTGAATAGTGTATACGTTTAAATGTGAGCTTTGAAGCGTTTTGTTCGACCTATATAACATGTGTTTTAGTGAACTAGTCTTAACATCCGGTGCCCCCCCTGGTGGCAGCTCCGCTCGGGTGCCTCATGGCCTGATGAGCTCCGGGCTCCTCTGGCCGGTGGAAAGTGCTTCTTAGAAACCGCGCCATGAGCCGAAAACCCCTCTGAAGCTGTAACTGCCCCCTTCGCCCCTGTGAAGGCTGGGCGAGCAGCTGAGTACAGTGTTCTTCCGCTGGCCCCCTGGGTTATGAAGGACCTGTGCCAACCCGTGTGCCTCTTCTCCCCTACCCTCCGGTCGCGCTGCATGCTCTCAGGTACAAGTCCAAGAAGAAGGCCTTCACAAAGTACTGCAAGAAGTGGCAGGATGACGAGGGCAAGAAGCAGCTGGAGAAGGACTTCGCCTCCATGAAGAAGTACTGCCAGGTCGTCCGCATCATCGCCCACACGCAGGTGAGTCTGAGCAGGATAGAATACGCTCCCTGCAGTGCCACATAGTTTTAATGAGTCAGATCTCCCTTTGTCTGTGATGAGACCACGGAACACTGCGTCAGGCATGACGTCCGACACTCATGAGGATACATTCCATGCTGCCTTCCTTCTGAGACAATGTCCCCTGGATCACATTTTAACCCAATTTTGGGTTAAATAAATAGTGTTTGTACTAGCTATACTGGTCCTTGTCCTATGACTAGCAGGCTCACCTGCCTCTCCCTCCCCCTCCAGATGAGGCTTTTGCCCCTCAGGCAGAAGAAGTCCCACCTGATGGAGGTGCAGCTCAATGGAGGCTCCATATCTGACAAGGTGGACTGGGCCCGTGAGAAGCTGGAGCAGTCTATCCCCATCACCAATGTCTTCACCCAGGATGAGATGATCGATGTCATCGGTGTCACAAAGGGTCACGGATACAAAGGTATGTGTCTGAGACCACGGAACACTGCGTCAGGCATGGCGTCTGACATGATGAGGATGCATTCCATGCTGCCTTCCTGAGGCCACAACCCACCAATGAACATGTAGTTAACCATACTTCAGTTATTCATGCCAAGTCCTCAGGTACTAAACATTGAAATTTCCCCTTAGGTGTCACCAGCCGTTGGCACACAAAGAAGCTCCCCCGTAAGACCCATCGTGGTCTGCGTAAGGTGGCCTGTATCGGTGCCTGGCATCCCTCCCGTGTGGCCTTCTCTGTGGCCCGTGCTGGTCAGAAGGGCTACCACCACCGCACAGAGATCAACAAGAAGATATACAAGATCGGCCAGGGCTACCACACCAAGGACGGCAAGCTGGTGAAGAACAACGCCGCCACGGAGTACGATCTGTCCAACAAGAGCATCACCCCTTTGGGTGGCTTTGTCCATTACGGGGAGGTGACCAATGACTTTGTCATGCTGAAGGGCTGCACAATCGGAGTCAAGAAGAGGGTGCTAACCCTGCGTAAGGTGAGGAAAGAGACAATTCCATCTTATGTATGCTTATTCCAATGCATTGTCAGTTGGCATTAATTTGGATAAACTGAACAGGTACATATTAAATATGGGTAGTTCCCTCCCTGGGCCGACTGAACGAGTGCTGTCCCTGTTGCATGTAGAGTTCTGACGTGTACTGACGCTGGGGATTTGTTTCATACCAGATGGACATTGCGCTCAATATTGTTCTCTATGGCCCGTCAAAGGAATGCATCACTAATCTTAAATATATATATCTCTATCACTTCTGTTTTCAGTCTCTGTTGGTGCAGTCGAGCCGTCGTGCCACGGAGAAGATCGACCTCAAGTTCATCGACACCACCTCCAAGTTTGGCCACGGCCGCTTCCAGACAGTGGAGGAAAAGAAGGCATTCATGGTGCGTTCTGTTTCCATTACATTTACTTCACTCTTGTTTCACAAGTCCCCTGGATCAATGTGGTGGACCCACCCTAGTTCAAATACAACTGGCATTGCAGCTCAGTCCCCTGTGCCCATAGTGCACTTATCGTAACCTTGTTCACTCTTGGTATGAATTTGGGTTCCATTCAGGTGCTAGATTAAACTTCAGTGAGGCAGGGGAGCAGCATCATTTTTTTGCTGTTCCCTGTTCACTCTCTGGGAACATCACCCCTGGAGCCACAGATGGCGTAGAGGTTGCTTATTAAACTCTGTATATGCCTTGTCACTGACCACTTGTCCTTTTTGTCTACAGGGACCACTCAAGAAGGACCGCATTGCCAAGGAAGAGACTGCCTAAATGTGGTGTCCTCTTGCGCTGTCTGGTATGAGTCCTCATGCTGCACTGCGGAGTTTAATAATAAAACAAGTGAACTCTATTCTCGTTTCTTGTGATATGCGTAATCTCACACTTGAATCTAAGGCTGAACTGGGCCCAGCTAGTTGAGTTCTTGTATGGGTGAAGTTCAACAGAATGTAATGCTTATTTGCTACATGTGGCTTTATCAAATTAAGTTGAGTGTCCTGACAAGTAGGAGCCCAGCAGCTTTCAGGGAAATTCAACTAGCTTATTTTTTTGGCAGTCGTGTAGATACTGTATGTACCACCTAAACTTCTGTGATATTGCCTGACTTGTCTACAAGGACTCAAACTGAATAGATGACAGAAAATATCTACCCTTTCGACTTTCTTTCGATGAGTGCCTCTAACTCACGTTTCTATGTGAATTTGGTCACCTTGCCCAAGAAGTTAAATAATACAGTTTAAAAATTAAGGCAAATTTTCATGATTTTATACAGACCATTTTGGCTGTGCATACTATACTGCCCATTGGCGATCAGCCCTCATGGGCAATAATGGGTTCACATCTTGCCACCAATTTGAAGACCTTTTCAGTGTTTGCATCCTAGAGTTAGTATCTTGTCACTGAAGGGGTAATATGAGCTTTAATGCACAAGCTATTCATGGGCTCTATATGCGGTTGCACCTTTTGGCAGTGAACTTGTCAAGGTCAACATGGCTCATGAAATAAGCTAACTTCAAAAGCGCTGCGTGCCTGTATTTCAGTTTAGTGGTTGCCTACCTTGGGGGAGGTGAAGGATGTTATACTGCATTTGGGCAGTACTGGTGGCCTTGTACCGCTGCCTGTCAGCATATTGGGAAGCTGCAGATGACAGCTAAGTGAATAAACGGCTGTAGTAAATAAGTACAGTTCAAGGCTAATAGATGGTTTGCGACTCATGACTACCTGCATAGTTACACTGCAAGATGTACGTTTTGTATAAATGCTCTGCTAAAATTTTTGTGCTTCGGGTGTGTAATGGGAATTTGTTCAGGGTAACTGATATTAGCACTTATTCCATCAACGCTGAGAAAGTGACTGGACTATTGTGATATGGCCCACTGCTGCAGGCTGTCTGGATTTAAGGTAAAGAACACTGCACTCCAGAGTGCACTGATCAGGATGATGGCATGTCTAGATTAATTCCTTGTCAGTTTTAGACCATTATTGATTTATGTGAACGTATACAGCCACGTCTTTTTAAATGAAAATAATTTTCCATTCAACCAACACTGGCTATACAGTGTACAGAACATTAAGGACACCTTTCTAATAGGTTGCATACCCTTTTGCCTTCATGGCCCATGTTGACTTCTGTGCTTCCCACATGTCAAGTTTTTATTTAACTAGGCGAGTCCTTTTAAAGCAAATTCTTATTTACAATGACGGCATACCAAAAGGCCTGAGGGGATGGGCTGGGATTAAAAATTTAAGAGAAATATAGGACACATGAGACACCCCGACACTACATCAAGAGAGACCCAAAACATAACATGGTGGCAACGCATGGTACAAATATTGGGCACAGACAACGGCACAAAGGGCAAGAAGGTAGAGATAACAATACATCACACAAAGCAGCCACCACGGTCAGTAAGAGTGTCCATGACTGAATCTTTGAATGAAGAGATGAAGATAAAACAGTCCAGTTTGAGTGTGTTGCAGCTCGTTCCAGTTGCTAGCTGCAGCCAACTGAAAAGTCAGCCGACTCAGGAAGGTTTCTGCTTGTGGCAACTTTAGCACAATGTCACTGGCGGAACGGGCGGAGGATGAGGGCTGCAGTAGATACCTCGGATAGGGGGGAGTGAGGCCTAAGAGGGTTTTATAAATAAGCATCAACCAGTGGGTCTTGCGACGGGTATACAACAATGACCCGTTTACAGAGTATAGTGTCCTATCTTCTTTGAGGCTCCTCTGTCCTCCACTCGTTACCTGTATTAATGGCACCTGTTTGAACTTATCAGTATAAAAAAACACCTGTCCACAACCTCAAACAGTCACACTCCAAACTCCACTATGGCCAAGACCAAAGAGCTGTCAAAGGACACCAGAAACAAAATTGTAGACCTGCACCAGGCTGGGAAGACTGAATCTGCAATAGGTAGGCAGCTTGGTTTGAAGAAATCAACTGGGAGCAATTATTAGGAAATGGAAGACATACAAAACCACTGATAATCTCCCTCGATCTTGGGCTCCACGCAAGATCTCACCCCGTGAGGTCAAAATGATCACAAGAACGGTGAGCAAAAATCCCAGAACCACACGGGGGGACCTAGTGAATGACCAGCAGAGAGCTGCTTAAGCCAGTACATGTCCAGGTCCGTCTGAAGTTTGCTAGAGAGCATTTGGATGATCCAGAAGAAGATTGGGAGAATGCCATATGGTTAGATGAAACCAAAATAGAACTTTTTGGTAAAAACTCAACTCGTCGTGTTTGGAGGCCAAATAATGCTGAGTTGCATCCAAAGAACACCATACCTACTGTGAAGCATGGGGGTGGAAACAGCATGCTTTGGGGCTATTTGTCTGCAAAGGGACCAGGACGACTGATCCGTGTAAAGGAAAGAATGAATTGGGCCATGTATTGTGAGATTTTGAGTGAAAACCTCCTTCCATCAGCAAGGGCATTGAAGATGAAACGTGGCTGGGTCTTTCAGCATGACAATGATCCCAAATACACCGCCCAGGCAACAAAGGAGTGGCTTCGTAAGAAGCAATTCAAGGTCCTGGAGTGGCCTAGCCAGTCTCCAGATCTCAACCCCATAGAAAATCTTTGGAGGGAGTTGAAAGTCCGTGTTGCCCATCAATAGCCCCAAAACATCACTGCTCTAGAGGAGATCTGCAAGGAGGAATGGGCCAAAATACCAGCAACAGTGTGTGAAAACCTTGTGAAGACTTACAGAAAACGTTTGACCTCTGTCATTGCCAACAAAGGGTATATAACAAAATATTGAGATAAACTTTTGTTATTGACCAAATACTTATTTTCCACCATAATTTGCAAATAAATTCATAAAAAATCCTGCAATGTGATTTTCCGCATTTTTTCTCTCATTTTGTCTGTCATAGTTGAAGTGTACCTATGATGAAAATTACAGGCCTCTCTCATCTTTTTAAGTGGGAGAACTTGCACAATTAGTGGCTGACTAAATACTTTTTTGCCCCACTGTATTTGGCTTCAGTCAGAGCTCACCTAGCTCTGTACAGCAATTAAGTCTTCCACTCTGACTCATCTCAAAAGTGCTTTCACCTCCACTTCAGCAGGTAATGAGGAGGACCCTGAGGGCCTCGCACTCCATTTAGACGTCCCTCACGTCTCCCGCTACACATCTCTGCATAATATTCTGCACCCTTTGCAAAAAAATGGATTTTCAGAAGGATTTTCAAGGTCCTTATTTCCTATTAACTTAAAGATGTCCTCCAGTGATTAAAAAAAACTTTTCCTGTTAAGGTGATATCCCAAGTATAAAGACAATAAAGTACACACACTAAAGGGTAAACAAATAGGTTTTTGATTAAAATAGTGTTTTTTAGACACAACTGCAAACTACCAGGAAGAGGGCATTCAAGGAGTTGGTTTGATGGGAAGTCCATTGGCTCAAGGAACAATAGAAGAGCAATAGAGAACACCCCCACTTGTGCCATGTCAGACATACCTGGACCACCTATTGAGATGTTCCTTTTGTTAAATAAATCAGGTGTTCGATGAGGTGAGAATGAGACTGGAGTGTTACTTTAAGTCTTTGGAGCATTGTTCACACAATAGCATATTTCAGTTTTTCAAAACTTTCCCCAACGGAAGCATTTCTCGTCGTTGAGGTCCAAGGAGGGGAAACAAATCCCAAAGAATGTGATATGAACATGATGCATCCACTGAAAGAAGTGACACAGTGTCTGGAGGGAGAGTCATGGAGATGGCCTGTGTTGTGTAATAATAACCTCCAGAGGCACTGACCATCACTGCAGATCAAGCACAGATACGTCCAGTCCCAACACCTACAGCACTCTTATACATAATGTCACTTCTTTCTCCAAATCTGTCAGTAACACTGTAAAACAGAACTAATTACTCCCTGTCTTTCTAATGGAGGTGAGGTCAACTGTTCAGGTGATGGCCTCTTTCTGGAAGAATCTCTCCATCTGTTCTGAAGTACCTTCTAAGGGCTTTATCAAATATGAAACAGCAAATTTCTGCCTCTGCTATTATTATTTTTGTTTACCCCTTTTTCTACCCAAGTTCGTGGTATCCAATTGGTACAGCGGCTTGTGAAAGTATTCACCCCCCTTAGCATTTTTCCTATTTTGTTGCCTTACAACAATGGACATTTTTTTGTGGGTTTATATCATTTGATTTACACAACATGCCTACCACTTTGAAGATGCAAATGTTTTTTTATTGTGAAACAAACAAGAAATAAGACTGAAAAACAGAAAACTTGAGCTTGCATGCATAACTATTCACCCCCCAAAGGCAATACTTTTTAGAGCAACCTTTTGCAGCAATTACAGCTGCAAGTCTCTTGGGGTATGTCTCTAACAGCTTGGCACATCTAGCCACTGGGAATTTTGCCCATTCTTCAAGGCAAAACTGCTCCTTCAAGTTGGATGGGTTCCGCTGGTGTAGTGCAATCTTTAAGTCATACAACAGATTCTCAATTGGGTTGAGGTCTGGGCTTTGACGAGGCCATTCCAAGGCATTTACATGTTTCCCCTTAAACCACTCGAGTGTTGCATTAGCAGTATGCTTAGGGTCATTGTCCTACTGGAAGGTGAACCTCTGTCCCAATCTCAATTCTCTGGAAGACTGAAACCAGAATGCCAAAAATGTCCCTGTATTTAGAGCCATCCATCATTCCTTAAATTCTGACCAGTTTCCCAGTCCCTGCTGATGAAACACATCCCCACAGCATGATGCTGCCACCACCAGGCTTCACTGTGGGGATGGTATTCTTGGGATAATGAGAGGTGTTGGGCTTGCGAATATGGTGTCTGGCGACGAATATGTAGCGAGGGCCAGCCGACTAGAGCATACAGGTTGCAGTTTTGGGTGGTATAAGGCTCTTTGGTAACAAAACGGATGGCACTGTGATAGACTGCATCCAGTTTGCTGAGTAGAGTGTTGGAAGCTATTTTGTAGATGACATCGCAGAAGTTGAGGATCGGTAGGATAGTCAGTTTTACTAGGGTAAGTTTGGCGGCGTGAGTGAAGGAGGCTTTGTTGCGAAATAGAAAGAGTCTGGAAGGAGAGTTTACAGTCTAGCCAGACACCTAAGTGTTTGTAGTTGTTCACATATTCTAGGTCGGAACCGTCCAGGGTGGTGATGCTAGTCGGGCAGGCGGGTGCGGGCAGAAAATGGTTGAAAAGCATGCATTTGGTTTTACTAGCGTTTAAGAGCAGTTGGAGGCCACGGAATGAGTGTTGTATGGCATTGAAGCTCGTTTGGAGGTTAGTTAGCACAGTGTCCAAGGAAGGGCCAGAAGTATACAGAATGGTGTCGTCTGCGTAGAGGTGGATCAGGTAATCGCCCGCAGCAAGAGCGACATCATTGATATATACAGAGAAAAGAGTCGGCCCGAGAATTGAACCCTGTGGTACCCCCATAGAGACTGCCAGAGATCTGGACAACATGGCCTCTGATTTGACAAACGGAACTCTGTCTGCAAAGTAGTTGGTGAACCAGGCGAGGCAGTCATTAGAAAAACCAAGGCTATTGAGTCTGCCGATAAAAATACGGTGATTGACAGAGTCGAAAGCCTTGGCCAGGTCGATGAAGATGGCTGCACAGTACTGTCTTTTATCGATGGCGGTTATGGTATCGTTTAG
The DNA here is from genome assembly GCF_036934945.1 of Oncorhynchus masou masou. Lineage (NCBI taxonomy): Eukaryota > Metazoa > Chordata > Actinopteri > Salmoniformes > Salmonidae > Oncorhynchus > Oncorhynchus masou. The sequence continues at coordinate 3,745,482 of NC_088226.1, forward strand.
TACCTTGAGCGTGGCTGAGGTGCACCCGTGACCGTCTCGGAAGCCGGATTGCACAGCGGAGATGGTACGGTGGGATTTGAAATGGTCAGTGATCTGTTTATTAACTTGGCTTTCGAAGACTTTAGGTATGCAGGGCAGGGTCTAGGGTGTCACCCCCTTTGAAGAGGGGGATGACCGCTGCAGCTTTCCAATCTTTAGGGATCTCGGACGATACGAAAGAGAGGTTGAACAGGCTGGTAATAGGGGTTGCAACAATGGCGGCAGATGGTTTTTAGAAAGAAAGGGTCCAGATGGTCTAGCCCAGCTGATTTGTACGGGTCCAGGTTTTGCAGCTCTTTCAGAACATCTGCTGTCTGGATTCGGGTAATGGAGAAGCTGGGGAGGCTTGGGCGAGTAGCTGCGGGGGAGGCGGAGCTGTTGGCCGGAGTTGGAGTAGCCAGGAGGAAGGCATGGCCAACCGTTGAGAAATGCTTATTCAAATTTTCAATCATCATGGATTTATCAGTGGTGACCGTGTTACCTAGCCTCAGTGCAGCGGGCAGCTGGGAGGAGGTGCTCTTGTTCTCCATGGACTTTACAGTGTCCCAAAACATTTTGGAGTTAGAGCTACAGGATGCGAATTTCTGCTTGAAAAAGCTAGCCTTTGTATTCCTGACTGACTGTGTGTATTGGTTCCTGACTTCCCTGAACAGTTGCATATCGTGGGGACTATTTGATGCTTTTGTGCTGGTCAAGGGCAGTCAGGTCTGGAGTGAACCAAGGGCTAAATCTGTTCTTAGTTCTGCATTTTTTGAAAGGGGCATGCTTATCTAAGATGGTGAGGAAATTACTTTTAAAGAATGACCAGGCATCCCCGACAGACAGGATGACGTCAATATCCTTCAAGGATACACGGGCCAGGTCGATTAGAAAGGCCTGCTCGCAGAAGTGTTTTAGGGAGTGTTTGACAGTGATGAGGGGTGGTCGTTTGACCGTGGACCCATAGCGGATACAAGCAATGAGGCAGTGATCGCTGAGATCCTGATTGAAAACAGCGGAGGTGTATTTGGAGGGTAAGTTGGTCAGGATAATGTCTATGAGGGTTCCGATGTTTACGGATTTAGGATTATTACCTGGTGGGTTCCTTGATGATTTGTGTGAGATTGAGGGCATCGAGCTTAGATTGTAGGACTGCCGGGGTGTTAAGCATATCTCAGTGCGTGGGGACACGCAGGGCCTGGGTTTACCTCCACATCACCCCAGGAACAGAGGAGGAGTAGGATGAGGGTATGGCTAAAGGATATCAAAACTGGTCGCCTAGAGCGTTGGGGAAAAATAATAAACGGAGCAGATTTCTGGGCGTGGTAGAATAGATTCAGGGCATAATGTGCAGACAGGGATATGGTGGGGTGCGGGTACAGCGGAGGTAAGCCCAGGCACTGAGTGATGATAAGAGAGATAATCCACTCTCCGCTGTGGAGCTTTGCAGCTCCTTCAGGGTTATCTTTGGTCTCTTTGTTGCCTCTCTGATTAATGCCCTCCTTGCCTTGGCAGGTTTGTTGTGGTGCCATATTATTTCAATTTTTTAATAATGGGATTTAATGGCTCTCCGTGAAATGTTCAAAGTTTCTGCTATTTTTTTATAACCCAACCCTGATCTGTACTTCTCCAGAACTTTGTCCCTGACCTGTTTTGAGAGCTCCTTGGTCTTCATGGTGCTGCTTTAGAATACACACAGGTGGACTTTATTTAACTAATTATGTGACTTATGAAGGTAATTGGTTGCACCAGATCTTATTTATGGGCTTCATAGTACAGGGGGTGAATACATATGCATGCACCACTTTTCCGTTTTACATTTTTCATTTCACTTCACCAATTCTGACTATTTTGTGTATGTCCATTACATGAAGACCAAATAAAAATCCAGGTTGTAATGCAACAAAATAGGACAAACACCAAGGGGGATGAATACTTTTGCAAGGCACTGTAGTTACAGTCTTGTCTCATCGCTGCAACTCCTGTACAGACTTAGGAGAGGCAAAGGTTGAGAGCTGTGTGTCCTCTGAAACACAAACCACACTGCTTCTTGACACAATGCCCACTTAACCCAGATGCAAGCCACACCAATGTGTCAGAAGAAACACGGCACACCTGATGACCATGTCAGCATGCACTGCACCCAGCCCACCACAGGAGTCGCTAGTGTGTGAAGGGACAAGGACATCCCTGCCAGCCAAACCCTCCCCTAACCCGGACGACTCTGGGCCAATTGTGTGCGCCCCATGGGTCTCCCAGTCACGGATGGCTGCGACAGAACCTGGACTCGAACCCAGAATCTCTAGTGGCACAGCTAGCACTGTGATGCAGTGCCTTAGACCACTGTAGACCTCGGGAGGCCCTGCCTCTGCTCTTCTACTGTAATGATGTTTTATTATTTTTTCAACTGGTGTGTTATGTAGGTTTGTCTCAGATAACCTGGTATGTAATTGTAGTGCCAGTCAGAGCAGTAAGGTTGTTTGTTGTTTTCCTGGGCTGGACTGGGCTGGGGCTTTGGGCCTGGAGCAGTGGACCTCCGTCCAGTACAGTGGGTCCGGGCCCCAGGCCTGAGGCAGCAGCTGTTAGTAGTGGGACTGGAGCCACCTAGCCAGGGAGCATGCTGGGACAGGAGAGAGGAGGGCCAAGCATTGTGTGAGTGTGTGTGTTTGTGCACGCTCGTGTGCCTGTGTGTAGGTGTGTGAGGGGTGTCCTGGCCTGGGCCTGGCAGATAGGCTGGCAGAGAGTCAGTGTTGTCCTACAGGGTGATGTAACTGACTGTGGCACTATGGCAGAGAGTCTGACAGCCAGGGAGACAGACCATCAGGGAGGACCTCACACTCAGGTCTCATGGAGAGGATATGGTCAGGAGTCTATCTGTCTGAAGGAGGCCCTGACTCCCCCGTCCCTCATCCAGCAGGTAATAGAGGGACGATGCAGTACAATATTTCAACATGCTGAAACATGAACAGTTGAAGAATAAAAACATGGAATCTCATTAGATCACAAATCATACACCTATATATGTGAAAGGCATGTGTGGTTGCAAAATGTCATATTGATTCACTTCTGTTTTCAGTCTGTTGGTGCAGTCGAGCCATCTTGCCCTGGAGAAGATCGACCTTAAGTTCATCGACACCACCTCCAAGTTTGGCCACGGCCGCTTCCAGTGGAGGAAAAGAAGGCGTTCATGGTGCATTTTAGTCTAATGTCTCTTTACTTTCAACATTTAGAGACAGTGGGTCACAAATCATACAATCCCTTATGGGGACCAGAAGGACTGACTGGGGACTTTGACAAGCTTAGTGACAAAAGCAATGTGGACATGATGAGAGACTATTTCACTGCTGCTATTTGATCAATGTTGTATTATTATCTCTATTATCTTTAAGATATTCGAATAATAGTGACAGGGGATACTTTGTAAGCCCAGTTTTGACAAAAGGGCACGATTTGATGATAGCCTTAAGACATTTAGAGGACAGCTGTAATGAGAATACCTAAGGCCTTAGCCTGAGCTTGCCAGAATAGACTGCAGCTCCAATGCACCCCTGCACTGTGGCATCAGTATTCCAAGCCCGTTCCCATGGACACAGCTTTCCTTTCTTCCCCAAGCTTGTAGGAGCAGGAGTGCCCTTCCTCCCTGCATGAAGTACTGCCTCTCACCACCAGAGTGCAGGATGGGTAGGATATCATGGCCCATTTCCTCCAATGCCTTTAAAAAAAAAATCCCTGTCATGCTGTCTAGTGGTTCTACTGTTTCTTCATGAGGAACCTGTTTCTTTTCTGCTACTCTTTCTTCATGAGGAACCTGTTTCTTTTCTGCTACTGTTTCTTCATGAGGAACCTGTTTCTTTTCTGCTACTGTTTCTTTATGAGGAACCTGTTTCTTTTCTGCTACTGTTTCTTTATGAGGAACCTGTTTCTTTTCTGCTACTGTTTCTTTATGAGGAACCTGTTTCTTTTCTGCTACTGTTTCTTTATGAGGAACCTGTTTCTTTTCTGCTACTGTTTCTTTATGAGGAAGCTGTTTCTTTTCTATTACTGTTTCGCTTTTGTGAAAGTACAGATTGCGCACTTAACTATTGTTTCCTCCCTCTGTTTTGAGTATAGCGGTTGTTGTGATGATGTAGGGATATTTGAATTTGTCATTTTGTTTGTTAGTTTGTCCTCGTGACATGTCTTGTAGAGGAGCCATGCCTAACTATCTGTAGCCTCTCACCTCTCCTTGACCCCAAAATAACCTAGGTGAGCGCAGTCAGCAACTCTCTGGTCAGCATAAACAAGAGGCGAGTGAGGCTTATGCCTTGCACGCACGCACGCACGCACGCACGCACGCACGCACGCACGCACACACACACGCACGCACGCACACACACACACACACACACACACACACACACACACACACACACACACACACACACACACACAGTCTTGTACAGCTACCTTGTGGGGTCACTCAACTGAGCCCTTTCTTGCGGTGGCCTTTTCGTTGGGGATAAGAGGCGAGTCTTCAGGTGACGTGCCTGACGGTCCCATGGGGTGCTCTGTCCCAGAACGCTGGCTGCTAAAGTCAGATAAAGGTCATTGTTAATTTGATGCGAGGTTATGTAACCTTGGAGACTGCTGTACTTAGACACAAAGACAGCCCAGAGAAGAGGATGGTCTCTTAGTATTCCCAGCCAGAAGGGGACAGCATGTTCCTCCGGCCTCACTCCCCCCCACACACACACTTCTCTGATCACACAGCACTGCAGAGAGACACACCAGGCACTTTGATCACAACACCAGGAGAGAGGGAGGGAAAGAGGGATAAGGGAATGGAGGGATAGAGGAAGAGGGACACAGAGAAAGAGAGACACTCAGAGTGAGAGGCTAATTTCTTGCATGCTAAAATGCAGATATTGACACACAGTAGGAGAGGGGAGAAACAGCGAAAGGGAGGGTAGAGAGAGAGAATCACACACAATTAGAGTGTGAGAAATCTCTCCCTCCTCTGGCTCCAATTCAGATATGACACATTGTAACCTTCAGCGACAGAGCATGGGAAACCCAGTCTATGATGCGAGCCGTGTAGCCTGAGTCTTGCTCTCCTCTCACTGCGGTGGGCGCGGAGAGTTAACCCTCCATGACGTCCCCATGGAATGTCCAACTCTGTTAGGCTGCCAAGAATGGACTTGACTCTTCAAGGGCACATCTAGCCACTCCAGACTTGAACTCTCCGCTGTCATGATGGGGAGACGGGGATAGAGGGATGAAGAGAGGATGGCTGTTGAAGCCACAGAGAATCCAGTGGTAAGGAGCTCATGAGGAGTGTGGCCCACAAATGCATCTTCCCCCGCAGTGAGCTGGGACTCTCGTATGGACGGACACCATCGCCACACTGTCAATTAGATTTCAGTGATGTCAACAGCACTTCCCACCTTTCATCACATATCCTGCATTCTAAGACCGAGAGAGAGAGAGATGAAGAGGGAAGGAGAGATAGAGGGAGAGAGATGTTCTGCATTCATGAGAGCAAGCAAAAGGGAGGGACAGAGACAGATGAAAGAGAGAGGGAGAACGCCCAATCCTAAAACATAAAAAACTGACGCGTGTGTGTGTGTGTGTGTGTGTGTGTGTGTGTGTGTGTGTGTGTGTGTGTGTGTGTGTGTGTGTGTGTGTGTGTGCGTGCGTGCGTGCGTGCGTGTGTGTGGCTAGTAGGTCTCAATGTGGATTCATGGTAATGTAAGTATCTCCTTTCCTCCATTTAGGATTTAATGTAATCCAGCCTTGTAAAATGGCTACTCCTTATGAATTCTGAATAAAAATGCCTATACTGTACGTAAAAAAGCCCTATTCATTCAGAGTGCTTCGCGGACACATTCTTAGACAAATTTATGGAGAGAAGCTTTTGTCAGTGAACTCAGATAATACAGTGAATCAAGATCTCAGCACTTTGTCTGATAGAAACAGTTTGGGGTCTTATTCTTTTCCCCATGAACCTGCTGGCCCTTTAATTTGAATGGAGTTGGAGTCCAAAAAGATTGCAGATGGCTCATTGCTCCCACACTGCACAGATTCCATAATAGGATCCCTTGAAGTTATCAGCAAAGTTAGTGCTAGTAGTAAAATACAATAATAAAACAAGGGACTCTGCTGTCTGAGCATCAGGGGGAAACTGTTCCACCATTGGAGTAATGGGACAGAGAAGGGCTTTGACTGGCCTGTGTGGGAGCTGATCCCATAGTCTTCATTGGCTCTCCTGGAGACCCATTTCATGAGTCATGATGGACAGAGACCACTATATTACTCCCTCTTCATGAGTCATGCTGGACAGAGACCACTATATTACTCCCTCTTCATGAGCCATGCTGGATAGAGAGACCACTCTATTGCTCCCTCTTCATGAGTCATGCTGGACAGAGACCACTATATTACTCCCTCTTCATGAGCCATGCTGGACAGAGAGACCACTCTATTGCTCCCTCTTCATGAGCCATGCTGGACAGAGACCACTATATTACTCCATCTTCATGAGCCATGATGGACAGAGAGACCACTATATTACTCCCTCTTCATGAGCCATGCTGGACAGAGAGACCACTCTCATGCTCCCTATTCATGATTCATGCTGGACAGAGAGAACACTATATTACTCCCTCTTCATGAGCCATGCTGTACAGAGAGATCACTCTATTGCTCCCTCTTCATGAGCCATGCTGGACAGAGAGATCACTATATTACTCCCTCTTCATTAGCCATGCTGGACAGAGAGACCACTCTATTGCTCCCTCTTCATGAGCCATGCTGGACAGAGAGACCACTCTATTGCTCCCTCTTCATGAGTCATGCTGGACAGGCCCACTATATTACTATTTCTTCACGAGCCATGCTGGACAGAGCCCACTATATTACTCCCTCTTCATGAGCCATGCTGGACAGAGACCACTATATTACTCCCTCTTCATGAGCCATGCTGGACAGAGACCACTATATTACTCCTTCTTCATGGGCCATGCTGGACAGAGACCACTATATTACTCCCTCTTCATGAGCCATGCTGGACAGAGACCACTATATTATTTCCTTCTTCATGAGTCATGCTGGACAGAGACCACTATATTACTCCCTCTTCATGAGCCATGCTGGAAAGAGAGACCACTCTATTGCTCCCTCTTCATGAGCCATGCTGGATAGAGAGACACTCTATTGCTCCCTCTTCATGAGCATTGCTGGACAGAGAGACCACTATATTATTCCCTCTTCATGAGCCATGCTGGAAAGAGACACCACTATATTACTCCTCTTCATGAGCCATGCTGGACAGAGAGACCACTCTATTGCTCCCTCTTCATGAGTCATGCTGGACAGAGAGACCACAATATTACTCCCTCTTCATGAGCCATGCTGGACAGAGAGACCACTCTATTGCTCCCGCTTCATGAGCCATGCTGGATAGAGAGAACACTATATTACTCCCACTTCATGAGCCATGCTGGACAGAGACCACTATATTATTTCCTCTTCATGAGTCATGCTGGACAGAGACCACTATATTACTCCCTCTTCATGAGCCATGCTGGACAGAGAGACCACTCTATTGCTCCCTCTTCATGAGCCATGCTGGATAGAGAGAACACTATATTACTCCCTCTTCATGAGCCATGCTGGACAGAGACCACTATATTATTTCCTCTTCATGAGTCATGCTGGACAGAGAGACCACTATATTACTCCCTCTTCATGAGCCATGCTGGACAGAGAGACCACTCTATTGCTCACTCTTCATGAGTCATGCTGGACAGAGACCACTATATTACTCCCTCTTCATGAGCCATGCTGGACAGAGACACCACTATATTACTCCATCTTCATGAGCCATGCTGGACAGAGAGACCACTCTATTGCTCCCTCTTCATGAGTCATGCTGGACAGAGAGACCACAATATTACTCCCTCTTCATGAGCCATGCTGGACAGAGAGACCACTCTATTGCTCCCTCTTCATGAGCCATGCTGGATAGAGAGAACACTCTATTGCTCCCTCTTCATGAGCATTGCTGGACAGAGACCACTATATTATTCCCTCTTCATGAGTCATGCTGGATAGAGAGACTACTCTATTGCTCCCTCTTCATGAGCATTGCTGGACAGAGACCACTATATTATTCCCTCTTCATGAGTCATGCTGGATAGAGAGACCACTCTATTGCTCCCTCTTCATGAGTCATGCTGGATAGAGAGACCACTATATTGCTCCCTCTTCATGAGCCATGCTGGACAGAGACCACTATATTACTCCCTCTTCATGAGTCATGCTGGATAGAGAGACCACTCTATTGCTCCCTCTTCATGAGCCATGCTGGACAGAGAGACCACTATATTACTCCCTCTTCATGAGCCATGCTGGACAGAGAGACCACTCTATTGCTCCTCTTCATTCATAATGGACAGAGAGAGCACTCTAATGCTCCCTCTTCATGAGTCATGCTGGACAGAGAGACCACTATATTACTCCCTCTTCATGAGCCATGCTGGACAGAGAGACCACTATATTACTCCCTCTTCATGAGCCATGCTGGACAGAGACCACTATATTACTCCTTCTTCATGAGTCATTCTGGATAGAGAGACCACTCTATTTCTCCCTCTTCATGAGTCATGCTGGACAGACACCACTATATTACTCCCTCTTCATGAGCCATGCTGGATAGAGACCACTATATTACTCCCTCTTCATGAGCCATGCTGGACAGAGACCACTATATTATTCCGTCTTCATGAGTCATTCTGGATAGATAGACCACTCTATTTCTCCCTCTTCATGAGTCATGCTGGATAGAGAGACCACTATATTACTCCCACTTCATGAGCCAGACTGGACAGAGAGACCACTATATTACTCCCTCTTCATGAGCCATGCTGGAAAGAGAGACCACTCTATTTCTCCCTCTTCATGAGCCATGCTGGACAGAGACACCACTCTATTGCTCCCTCTTCATGAGTCATGCTGGACAGAGATACCACTCTATTTCTCCTCTTCATGAGCCATGCTGGACAGTGAGATCACTATATTACTCCCTCTTCATGAGCCATGCTGGACAGAGACCACTATATTACTCCCTCTTCATGAGTCATGCTGGACAGAGACCACTATATTACTCCCTCTTCATGAGCCATGCTGGACAGAGACCACTCTATTGCTCCCTCTTCATGAGTCATGCTGGACAGAGAGACCACAATATTACTCCCTCTTCATGAGCCATGTTGGACAGAGAGACCACTCTATTGCTCCCTCTTCATGAGCCATGCTGGACAGAGAGATCACTCTATTGCTCCCTCTTCATGAGTCATGCTGGACAGAGACCACTATATTATTCCCTCTTCATGAGTCATGCTGGATAGAGAGACCACTTTATTGCTCCCTCTTCATGAGCATTGCTGGACAGAGACCACTATATTATTCCCTCTTCATGAGTCATGCTGGATAGAGAGACCACTCTATTGCTCCCTCTTCATGAGTCATGCTGGATATTGAGACCACTATATTGCTCCTCTTCATGAGCCATGCTGGACAGAGACCACTATATTACTCTCTCTTCATGAGCCATGCTGGACAGAGAGACCACTCTATTGCTCCCTCTTCATGAGTCATGCAGGACAGAGACCACTATATTACTCCCTCTTCATGAGCCATGCTGGACAGAGAGACCACAATATTACTCCCTCTTCATGAGCCATGCTGGACAGAGAGACCACTCTATTGCTCCCTCTTCATGAGCCATGCTGGACAGAGAGACCACTATATTACTCCCTCTTCATGAGCCATGCTGGACAGAGAGACCACTATATTACTCCCTCTTCATGAGCCATGCTGGACAGAGAGACCACTCTATTGCTCCCTCTTCATGAGCCATGCTGGATAGAGAGAACACTCTATTGCTCCCTCTTCATGAGCATTGCTGGATAGAGACCACTCTATTGCTCCCTCTTCATGAGTCATGCTGGATAGAGAGACCACTCTATTGCTCCCTCTTCATGAGTCATGCTGGATAGAGAGACCACTATATTGCTCCCTCTTCATGAGCCATGCTGGACAGAGACCACTATATTACTCCCTCTTCATGAGTCATGCTGGACAGAGACCACTATATTTCTCCCTCTTCATGAGCCATGCTGTACAGAGACCACTAGACTCCATCTTCATGAGCCATGCTGGATAGAGAGACCACTATATTACTCCTTCTTCATGAGACATGCTGGACAGAGAGACCACTCTCATGGTCCCTCTTCATGATTCATGCTGGACAGAGAGACCACTATATTACTCCCTCTTCATGAGCCATGCTGGACAGAGAGACCACTATATTATTCCCTCTTCATGAGCCATGCTGGACAGAGAGATCACTCTATTGCTCCCTCTTCATGAGCCATGCTGGACAGAGAGATCACTATATTACTCCCTCTTCATGAGCCATGCTGGACAGAGAGACCACTATATTACTCCCTCTTCATGAGCCATGCTGGACAGAGAGACCACTATATTACTACTTCTTCATGAGCCATGCTGGACAGAGACCACTATATTACTCCCTCTTCATGAGCCATGCTGGACAGAGACCACTATATTATTTCCTCTTCATGAGCCATGCTGGACAGAGACCACTATATTACTCCCTCTTCATGAGTCATGCTGGACAGAGACCACTATATTACTCCCTCTTCATGAGTCATGCTGGACAGAGACCACTATATTACTCCCTCTTCATGAGCCATGCTGGACAGAGAGACCACTCTATTGCTCCCTCTTCATGAGTCATGCTGGACAGAGACCACTATATTACTCCCTCTTCATGAGTCATGCTGGACAGAGACCACTATATTACTCCCTCTTCATGAGCCATGCTGGATAGAGAGACCACTATATTACTCCATCTTCATGAGCCATGCTGGATAGAGAGACCACTATATTATTCCCTCTTCATGAGTCATTCTGGACAGAGAGACATCTCTATTTCTCCCTCTTCATGAGTCATGCTGGATAGAGAGACCACTATATTATTCCCTCTTCATGAGCCATGCTGGACAGAGAGACCACTATATTACTCCCTCTTCATGAGTCATGCTGGACAGAGACCACTATATTACTCCCTCTTCATGAGTCATGCTGGACAGAGAGACCACTCTATTGCTCCCTCTTCATGAGTCATGCTGGACAGAGAGACCACTATATTACTCCCTCTTCATGAGCCATGCTGGACAGAGAGACCACTCTATTGCTCCCTCTTCATGAGCCATGCTGGACAGAGAGACCACTATATTACTCCCTCTTCATGAGTCATGCTGGATAGAGAGACAACTCTATTGCTCCCTCTTCATGAGTCATGCTGGACAGAGACCACTATATTATTCCCTCTTCATGAGTCATGCTGGATAGAGAGACCACTCTATTGCTCCCTCTTCATGAGCATTGCTGGACAGAGACCACTATATTATTCCCTCTTCATGAGTCATGCTGGATAGAGAGACCACTCTATTGCTCCCTCTTCATGAGTCATGCTGGATAGAGAGACCACTATATTACTCCCTCTTCATGAGCCATGCTGGACAGAGACCACTATATTACTCCCTCTTCATGAGTCATGCTGGACAGAGAGACCACTCTATTGCTCCCTCTTCATGAGTCATGCTGGACAGAGATACCACTATATTACTCCCTCTTCATGAGCCATGCTGGATAGAGACCACTATATTACTCCCTCTTCATGAGCCATGCTGGACAGAGACCACTATATTATTCCTTCTTCATGAGTCATTCTGGATAGAGAGACCACTCTATTTCTCCCTCTTCATGAGTCATGCTGGACAGAGACCACTATATTACTCCCTCTTCATGAGCCATGCTGGAGAGACCACTATATTACTTCCTCTTCATGAGCCATGCCACCACTCTATTGCTCCCTCTTCATGAGTCATGCTGGACAGAGAGACCACTCTATTGCTCCCTCTTCATGAGTCATGCTGGACAGAGATACCACTCTATTTCTCCCTCTTCATGAGCCATGCTGGACAGAGAGACCACTATATTACTCCCTCTTCATGAGCCATGCTGGACAGAGACCACTATATTACTCCCTCTTCATGAGTCATGCTGGACAGAGACCACTATATTACTCCCTCTTCATGAGCCATGCTGGACAGAGAGACCACTCATTGCTCCCTCTTCATGAGTCATGCTACTCTATTGCTCCCTCTTCATGAGTCATGCTGGACAGAGAGACCACAATATTGCTCCCTCTTCATGAGCCATGCTGGACAGAGAGACCACTCTATTGCTCCCTCTTCATGAGCCATGCTGGACAGAGAGACCACTCTATTGCTCCCTCTTCATGAGTCATGCTGGACAGAGAGACCACTATATTACTCCCTCTTCATGAGTCATGCTGGATAGAGAGACCACTCTATTGCTCCCTCTTCATGAGCATTGCTGGACAGAGACCACTATATTATTCCCTCTTCATGAGTCATGCTGGATAGAGAGACCACTCTATTGCTCCCTCTTCATGAGCATTGCTGGACAGAGACCACTATATTATTCCCTCTTCATGAGTCATGCTGGATAGAGAGACCACTCTATTGCTCCCTCTTCATGAGTCATGCTGGATAGAGAGACCACTATATTACTCCCTCTTCATGAGCCATGCTGGACAGAGACCACTATATTACTCCATCTTCATGAGCCATGCTGGATAGAGAGACCACTATATTACTCCCTCTTCATGAGCCATGCTGGACAGAGAGACCACTCTCATGCTCCCTATTCATGATTCATGCTGGACAGAGAGAACACTATATTACTCCCTCTTCATGAGCCATGCTGGACAGAGAGACCACTATATTACTCCCTCTTCATGAGCCATGCTGGACAGAGACCACTATATTACTCCTCTTCATTGCTGGATGAGCTCCCTCTTCATGAGTCATGCTGGACAGAGACCACTATATTACTCCCTCTTCATGAGCCATGCTGGACAGAGAGACCACTCTATTGCTCCCTCTTCATGAGTCATGCTGGATAGAGAGACCACTATATTGCTCCCTCTTCATGAGCCATGCTGGACAGAGACCACTATATTACTCCCTCTTCATGAGTCATGCTGGACATAGAGACCACTATATTACTCCCTCTTCATGAGCCATGCTGGATAGAGAGACCACTATATTACTCCCTCTTCATGAGCCTTGCTGGACAGAGACCACTATATTACTCCCTCTTCATGAGCCATGCTGGATAGAGAGACCACTCTATTTCTCCCTCTTCATGAGTCAGAGACCACTATATTACTCCCTCTTCATGAGCCATGCTGGACAGAGAGACCACTATATTACTCCCTCTTCATGAGTCATGCTGGACAGAGACCACTATTTACTCCCTCTTCATGAGTCATGCTGGACAGAGAGACCACTATTGCTCCCTCTTCATGAGTCATGCTGGACAGAGAGACCACTATATTACTCCCTCTTCATGAGCCATGCTGGACAGAGAGACCACTCTATTGCTCCCTCTTCATGAGCCATGCTGGAAAGAGAGACCACTATATTACTCCCTCTTCATGAGCCATGCTGGACAGAGACCACTATATTACTCCCTCTTCATGAGTCATGCTGGACAGAGAGACCACTCATATTGACTCCCTCTTCATGAGTCATGCTGGACAGAGAGACCACTATATTGCTCCCTCTTCATGAGTCATGCTGGACAGAGAGACCACTCTATTGCTCCCTCTTCATGAGCCATGCTGGACAGAGAGACCACTCTATTGCTCCCTCTTCATGAGTCATGCTGGACAGAGACCACTATATTACTCCCTCTTCATAAGCCATGCTGGACAGAGACCACAATATTGCCCTCTTCATGAGCCATAATGGACAGAGAGACCACTCTATTGCTCCCTCTTCATGAGTCATGCTGGACAGAGACCATTATATTACTCCCTCTTCATGAGCCATGCTGGACAGAGACAACTATATTACTCCATCTTCATGAGCCATGCTGGACAGAGACCACTATATTACTCCCTCATGCTGGACAGAGACCACTTTTCATGAGCCATGCTGGACAGAGACCACTATATTACTCCCTCTGCTCAGAGACAACTATATTACTCCCATCTTGAGCCACTGGACAGAGACCATTATATTATTCCCTCTTCATGAGTCATGCTGGATAGAGAGACCACTCTATTGCTCCCTCTTCATGAGCCATGCTGGACAGAGAGACCACTCTATTGCTCCCTCTTCATGAGTCATGCTGGACAGAGTGACCACTATATTACTCCCTCTTCATGAGTCATAATGAACAGAGACCACTATATTACTCCCTCTTCATGAGCCATGCTGGACAGAGACCACTATATTACTCCATCTTCATGAGCCATGCTGGATAGAGAGACCACTATATTACTCCCTCTTCATGAGCCATGCTGGACAGAGAGACCACTCTCATGCTCCCTATTCATGATTCATGCTGGACAGAGAGAACACTATAATACTCCCTCTTCATGAGCCATGCTGGACAGAGAGACCACTCTATTGCTCCCTCTTCATGAGCCATGCTGGACAGAGAGACCACTCTATTACTCCCTCTTCATGAGCCATGCTGGACAGAGAGACCACTCTATTGCTCCCTCTTCATGAGCCATGCTGGACAGAGAGACACACTCCTCTTCATGAGCCATGCTGGACAGAGAGACCACTATATTACTCCCTCTTCATGAGCCATGCTGGACAGAGAGACCACTATATTACTCCCTCTTCATGAGCCATGCTGGACAGAGACCACTATATTACTCCCTCTTCATGAGCCATGCTGGACCACTATATTATTTCCTCTTCATGAGCCATTCTGGACAGAGACACACTTCATGAGTCATGCTGGACAGAGACAACTATATTCTCCCTCTTCATGAGTCATGCTGGACAGAGACCACTATATTACTCCCTCTTCATGAGCCATGCTGGACAGAGACACCACTATATTACTCCATCTTCATGAGCCATGCTGGACAGAGAGACCACTCTATTGCTCCCTCTTCATGAGCCATGCTGGACAGAGAGACCACTCTATTACTCCCTCTTCATGAGTCATGCTGGACAGAGAGACCACTATATTACTCCCTCTTCATGAGCCATGCTGGACAGAGAGACCACTATATTACTCCCTCTTCATGAGCCATGCTGGACAGAGAGACCACTCTATTGCTCCCTCTTCATGAGACATGCTGGACAGAGAGACCACTATATTACTCCCTCTTCATGAGCCATGCTGGACAGAGAGACCACTATATTACTCCCGCTTCATGAGCCATGCTGGACAGAGACCACTATATTACTCCCTCTTTCATGAGAGACCACTATATTACTCCCTCTTCATGAGTCATGCTGGACAGAGACCACTATATTACTCCCTCTTCATCATGCTGGACAGAGACCACTATATTACTCCTCTTCATGAGCCATGCTGGACAGAGAGACCACTATATTACTCCTCTTCATGAGCCATGCTGGACAGAGAGACCATGAGCCATGCTGGACAGAGAGACCACTCTATTGCTCCCTCTTCATGAGTCATGCTGGATAGAGAGACCACTCTATTATTCCCTCTTCATGAGTCATGCTGGACAGAGAGACCACTATATTACTCCCTCTTCATGAGCCATGCTGGACAGAGAGACCACTCTATTGCTCCCTCTTCATGAGCCATGCTGGACAGAGAGACCACTATATTACTCCCTCTTCATGAGTCATGCTGGACAGAGAGACCACTATATTACTCCCTCTTCATGAGCCATGCTGGACAGAGAGACCACTATATTACTCCCTCTTATGAGCCATGCTGGACAGAGACCACTATATTACTCCCTCTTCATGAGCCATGCTGGACAGAGAGACCACTATATTACTCCCTCTTCATGAGCCATGCTGGACGGAGACCACTATATTACTCCTTCTTCATGAGCCATGCTGGACAGAGAGACCACTATATTACTCCCTCTTCATGAGCCATGAAGGACAGAGACCACTATATTACTCCCTCTTCATGAGCCATGCTGGACAGAGACCACTATATTACTCCCTCTTCATGAGCCATGCTGGACAGAGACCACTATATTACTCCCTTCTTCATGAGCCATGCTGGACAGAGACCACTATATTACTCCATCTTCATGAGCCATGCTGGACAGAGAGACCACTATATTACTCCCTCTTCATGAGCCATGCTGGACAGAGACCACTCTATTGCTCCCTCTTCATGAGTCATGCTGGACAGAGAGACCACTATATTACTCCCTCTTATGAGCCATGCTGGACAGAGACCACTATATTACTCCCTCTTCATGAGCCATGCTGGACAGAGACCACTATATTGCTCCCTCTTCATGAGCCATGCTGGACAGAGACCACTATATTACTCCCTCTTCATGAGTCATGCTGGACAGAGAGACCACTCTATTGCTCCCTCTTCATGAGTCATGCTGGACAGAGACCACTATATTACTCCCTCTTCATGAGCCATGCTGGACAGAGAGACCACTATATTGCTCCCTCTTCATGAGCCATGCTGGACAGAGAGACCACTCTATTACTCCCTCTTCATGAGTCATGCTGGACTGAGAGACCACTATATTACTCCCTCTTCATGAGCCATGCTGGACAGAGACCACTATATTACTCCTCTTCATGAGCCATGCTGGATAGAGACCACTATATTACTCCTTCTTCATGAGCCATGCTGGACAGAGACCACTATATTACTCCATCTTCATGAGTCATGCTGGACAGAGACCACTATATTACTCCCTCTTCATGAGCCATGCTGGACAGAGACCACTATATTACTCCCTCTTCATGAGCCATGCTGGACAGAGACCACTATATTACTCCCTTCTTCATGAGCCATGCTGGACAGAGACCACTATATTACTCCTCTTCATGAGCCATGCTGGATAGAGACCACTATATTACTCCTCTTCATGAGTCATGCTGGATAGAGAGACCACTCTATTGCTCCCTCTTCATGAGCCATGCTGGACAGAGAGACCACTATATTACTCCCTCTTCATGAGTCATGCTGGAGAGAGACCACTATATTGCTCCCTCTTCATGAGCCATGCTGGACAGAGACCACTATATTACTCCCTCTTCATGAGTCATGCTGGACAGAGAGACCACTCTTCCTCTTCATGAGTCATGCTGGACAGAGACCACTATATTACTCCCTCTTCATGAGCCATGCTGGACAGAGAGACCACTCTATTGCTCCCTCTTCATGAGCCATGCTGGACAGAGAGACCACTCTATTGCTCCCTCTTCATGAGTCATGCTGGACAGAGAGACCACAATATTACTCCCTCTTCATGAGCCATGCTGGACAGAGAGACCACTCTATTGCTCCCGCTTCATGAGCCATGCTGGATAGAGAGAACACTCTATTGCTCCCTCTTCATGAGCATTGCTGGACAGAGACCATTATATAATTCCCTCTTCATGAGTCATGCTGGATAGAGAGACCACTCTATTGCTCCCTCTTCATGAGTCATGCTGGATAGAGAGACCACTATATTACTCCATCTTCATGAGCCATGCTGGACAGAGACCACTATATTACTCCATCTTCATGAGTCATGCTGGACAGAGAGACCACTCTAATGCTCCCTCTTCATGAGCCATGCTGGACAGAGAGACCACGTTAATGTTCCCTCTTCATGAGCCATGCTGGACAGAGACCACTATATTACTCCCTCTTCATGAGTCATGCTGGACAGAGAGACCACTCTATTGCTCCCTCTTCATGAGCCATGCTGGACAGAGACCATTATATTACTCCCTCTTCAGAGACCACTATATTACTCCCTCTTCATGAGCCATGCTGGACAGAGACCACTATATTACTCCCTCTTCATGAGCCATGCTGGACAGAGACCACTATATTACTCCCTCTTCATGAGCCATGCTGGACAGAGACCACTATATTACTCCCCTTCATGAGCCATGCTGGACAGAGACCACTATATTCCTCCATCTTCATGAGCCATGCTATGAGCCATGCTGGACAGAGACCACTCTATTGCTCCCTCTTCATGAGTCATGCTGGATAGAGAGACCACTATATTACTCCCTCTTCATGAGCCATGCTGGACAGAGACCACTATATTACTCCCTCTTCATGAGCCATGCTGGACAGAGAGACCACTATATTACTCCCTCTTCATGAGCCATGCTGGACAGAGACCACTATATTACTCCCTCTTCATGAGCCATGCTGGACAGAGACCACTATATTACTCCCTCTTCATGAGCCATGCTGGACAGAGACCACTATATTACTCCCTCTTCATGAGCCATGCTGGACAGAGACCACTATATTACTCCCTCTTCATGAGTCATGCTCATGAGCCATGCTGGACAGAGACCACTATATTACTCCCTCTTCATGAGCCATGCTGGACAGAGACCACTATATTACTCCCTCTTCATGAGCCATGCTGGACAGAGACCACTATATTACTCCCTCTTCATGAGCCATGCTGGACAGAGAGACCACTATATTACTCCCTCTTCTCATGCTGGACAGAGACCACTCTATTGCTCCCTCTTCATGAGCCATGCTGGACAGAGAGACCACTATATTACTCCCTCTTCCATGCTGGACAGAGAGACCACTATATTGCTCCCTCTTCATGAGCCATGCTGGACAGAGACCACTATATTACTCCCTCTTCATGAGTCATGCTGGACAGAGAGACCACTCTATTGCTCCCTCTTCATGAGTCATGCTGGACAGAGACCATTATATTACTCCCTCTTCATGAGCCATGCTGGACAGAGAGACCACTATATTACTCCTCTTCATGAGCCATGCTGGACAGAGAGACCACTCTATTGCTCCCTCTTCATGAGTCATGCTGGACAGAGAGACCACTATATTACTCCCTCTTCATGGACAGAGACCACCATGCTGGACAGAGAGACCACTCTATTGCTCCCTCTTCATGAGCATGCTGGACAGAGACCACTATATTACTCCCTCTTCATGAGTCATGCTGGATAGAGAGACCACTCTATTGCTCCCTCTTCATGAGTCATGCTGGACAGAGAGATCTTCCATGCTGGACAGAGACCACTATATTACTCCTCTTCATGAGTCATGCTGGACAGAGAGACCACTATATTGCTCCCTCTTCATGAGCCATGCTGGACAGAGAGACCACTATATTACTCCCTCTTCATGAGCCATGCTGGACAGAGACCACTATATTAACTCCCTCTTCATGAGCCATGCTGGACAGAGAGACCACTATATTTCTCCCTCTTCATGAGTCATGCTGGACTGAGAGACCACTATATTACTCCCTCTTCATGAGTCATGCTGGACAGAGAGACCACTATATTACTCCCTATTCATGAGTCATGCTGGATAGAGACCACTATATTACTCCCTCTTCATGAGTCATGCTGGATAGAGACCACTATATTACTACATCTTCATGAGTCATGCTGGATAGAGAGACCACTATATTACTCCCTCTTCATGAGCCATGCTGGACAGAGACCACTATATTACTCCCTCTTCATGAGCCATGCTGGACAGAGACCACTATATTACTTCCTCTTCATGAGCCATGCTGGACAGAGACCACTATATTACTCCCTCTTGAGCCATGAGACCACTATATTGCTCCCTCTTCATGAGCCATGCTGGACAGAGAGACCACTATATTACTCCCTCTTCATGAGTCATGCTGGACAGAGAGACCACTATATTGCTCCCTCTTCATGAGCCATGCTGGACAGAGACCACTATATTACTCCCTCTTCATGAGTCATGCTGGACAGAGAGACCACTCTATTGCTCCCTCTTCATGAGTCATGCTGGACAGAGACCACTATATTACTCCCTCTTCATGAGCCATGCTGGACAGAGAGACCACTCTATTGCTCCCTCTTCATGAGCCATGCTGGACAGAGAGACCACTCTATTGCTCCCTCTTCATGAGTCATGCTGGACAGAGAGACCACTATATTACTCCCTCTTCATGAGCCATGCTGGACAGAGAGACCACTCTATTGCTCCCTCTTCATGAGTCATGCTGGACAGAGAGACCACTATATTACTCCCTCTTCATGAGCCATGCTGGACAGAGACCACTATATTACTCCCTCTTCATGAGTCATGCTGGACAGAGAGACCACTCTATTGCTCCTCTTCCATGCTGGATAGAGAGACCACTATATTACTCCTCTTCATGAGCCATGCTGGACAGAGACCACTATATTACTCCCTCTTCATGAGTCATGCTGGACAGAGAGACCACTCTAATGCTCCCTCTTCATGAGCCATGCTGGACAGAGAGACCACTCCCTCTTCATGAGCCATGCTGGACAGAGACCACTATATTACTCCCTCTTCATGAGCCATGCTGGACAGAGAGACCACTATATTACTCCCTCTTCATGAGCCATGCTGGACAGAGACCACTATATTACTCCCTCTTCATGAGCCATGCTGGACAGAGAGACCACTATATTACTCCCTCTTCATGAGCCATGCTGGACAGAGAGACCACTATATTACTCCCTCTTCATGAGCCATGCTGGACAGAGAGACCACTATATTACTCCCTCTTCATGAGCCATGCTGGACAGAGAGACCACTATATTACTCCCTCTTCATGAGCCATGCTGGACAGAGAGACCACTATATTACTCCCTCTTCATGAGCCATGCTGGACAGAGACCACTATATTACTCCTCTTCATGAGCCATGCTGGACAGAGACCACTATATTACTCCTCTTCATGAGCCATGCTGGACAGAGACCACTATATTACTCCCTCTTCATGAGCCATGCTGGACAGAGACCACTATATTACTCCCTCTTCATGAGCCATGCTGGACAGAGACCACTATATTACTCCCTCTTCATGAGCCATGCTGGATAGAGAGACCACTATATTACTCCCTCTTCATGAGCCATGCTGGACAGAGACCACTATATTACTCCCTCTTCATGAGCCATGCTGGACAGAGAGACCACTATATTACTCCCTCTTCATGAGCCATGCTGGAGAGAGACCACTATATTACTCCCTCTTCATGAGCCATGCTGGACAGAGACCACTATATTGCTCCTCTTCATGAGCCATGCTGGATAGAGAGACCACTATATTACTCCCTCTTCATGAGCCATGCCAGAGACCACTCTATTGCTCCCTCTTCATGAGTCATGCTGGACAGAGAGACCACTATATTACTCCCTCTTCATGAGCCATGCTGGACAGAGACCACTATATTACTCCCTCTTCATGAGCCATGCTGGACAGAGACCACTATATTACTCCCTCTTCATGAGCCATGCTGGACAGAGACCACTATATTACTCCCTCTTCATGAGCCATGCTGGACAGAGAGACCACTATATTACTCCTCTTCATGAGCCATGCTGGACAGAGACCACTATATTACTCCTCTTCATGAGCCATGCTGGACAGAGACCACTATATTACTCCCTCTTCATGAGCCATGCTGGACAGAGACCACTATATTTCCCTCCATGAGCCATGCTCATGAGCACATGCATGAGCCATGCTGGACAGAGACCACTATATTGCTCCCTCTTCATGAGCCATGCTGGACAGAGACCACTATATTACTCCCTCTTCATGAGCCATGCTGGACAGAGACCACTATATTACTCCTCTTCATGAGCCATGCTGGACAGAGACTCCCTCTTCATGAGCCATGCTGGAGAGACCACTATATTACTCCCTCTTCATGAGCCATGCTGGACAGAGACCACTATATTACTCCCTCTTCATGAGCCATGCTGGACAGAGAGACCACTATATTACTCCCTCTTCATGAGCCATGCATATTACTCCTCTTCATGAGCCATGCTGGACAGAGAGACCACTATATTACTCCCTCTTCATGAGCCATGCTGGACAGAGAGACCACTATATTACTCCCTCTTCATGAGCCATGCTGGACAGAGAGACCACTATATTGCTCCCTCTTCATGAGCCATGCTGGACAGAGAGACCACTATATTACTCCCTCTTCATGAGCCATGCTGGACAGAGACCACTATATTACTCCTCTTTCATGCTGGACAGAGAGACCACTATATTACTCCCTCTTCATGAGCCATGCTGGACAGAGAGACCACTCTATTGCTCACTCTTCATGAGTCATGCAGGACAGAGACCACTATATTACTCCCTCTTCATGAGCCATGCTGGACAGAGAGACCACAATATTACTCCCTCTTCATGAGCCATGCTGGACAGAGACCACTATATTACTCCCTCTTCATGAGCCATGCTGGACAGAGAGACCACTCTATTGCTCCCTCTTCATGAGTCATGCTGGATAGAGAGACCACTATATTGCTCCCTCTTCATGAGCCATGCTGGACAGAGAGACCACTATATTGCTCCCTCTTCATGAGCCATGCTGGACAGAGACCACTATATTACTCCCTCTTCATGAGTCATGCTGGACAGAGACCACTATATTACTCCCTCTTCATGAGCCATGCTGGACAGAGAGACCACTATAGCTCCCTCTTCATGAGCCATGCTGGATAGAGAGACCACTATATTACTCCCTCTTCATGAGCCATGCTGGACAGAGACCACTATATTACTCCCTCTTCATGAGCCATGCTGGACAGAGACCACTATATTACTCCCTCTTCATGAGCCATGCTGGACAGAGACCACTATATTACTCCCTCTTCATGAGCCATGCTGGACAGAGAGACCACTATATTACTCCCTCTTCATGAGCCATGCTGGACAGAGACCACTATATTACTCCCTCTTCATGAGCCATGCTGGACAGAGAGACCACTATATTACTCCCTCTTCATGAGTCATGCTGGACAGAGAGACCACTATATTACTCCCTCTTCATGAGCCATGCTGGACAGAGACCACTATATTACTCCCTCTTCAGACCACTGGACAGAGAGACCACTATTACTCCCTCTTCATGAGCCATGCTGGACAGAGAGACCACTATATTACTCCCTCTTTATGAGCCATGCTGGATAGAGAGACCACTATATTACTCCCTCTTCATGAGCCATGCTGGACAGAGAGACCACTATATTACTCCCTCTTCATGAGCCATGCTGGACAGAGAGACCACTATATTACTCCCTCTTCATGAGCCATGCTGGACAGAGACCACTATATTACTCCCTCTTCATGAGCCATGCTGGACAGAGACCACTATATTATTCTCCCTCTTCATGAGCCATGCTGGACAGAGAGACCACTATATTACTCCCTCTTCATGAGCCATGCTGGACAGAGACCACTATATTACTCCTCTTCATGAGCCATGCTGGACAGAGAGACCACTATATTACTCCCTCTTCATGAGCCATGCTGGACAGAGACCACTATATTACTCCCTCTTCATGAGCCATGCTGGACAGAGAGACCACTCTATTGCTCCCTCTTCATGAGCCATGCTGGACAGAGACCACTATATTACTCCCTCTTCATGAGCCATGCTGGACAGAGAGACCACTATATTGCTCCCCTTCATGAGCCATGCATATATTGCTCCCTCTTCATGAGCCATGCTGGATAGAGAGACCACTATATTACTCCCTCTTCATGAGCCATGCTGGATAGAGAGACCACTATATTACTCCTCTTCATGAGCCATGCTGGACAGAGACCACTATATTACTCCCTCTTCATGAGCCATGCTGGACAGAGAGACCACACTGCTCCCTCTTCATGAGCCATGCTGGACAGAGACCACTATATTACTCCTCTTCATGAGTCATGCTGGACAGAGACCACTATATTACTCCCTCTTCATGAGCCATGCTGGACAGAGACACCACTATATTACTCCATCTTCATGAGTCATGCTGGACAGAGACCACTATATTACTCCCTCTTCATGAGCCATGCTGGATAGAGAGACCACTCTATTGCTCCCTCTTCATGAGTCATGCTGGACAGAGAGACCACTATATTACTCCCTCTTCATGAGCCATGCTGGACAGAGACCACTATATTACTCCCTCTTCATGAGTCATGCTGGATAGAGAGACCACTATATTACTCCCTCTTCATGAGCCATGCTGGACAGAGAGACCACTATATTACTCCCTCTTCATGAGCCATGCTGGACAGAGAACACTATATTACTCCCTCTTCATGAGCCATGCTGGACAGAGACCACTGGACAGAGACCACTATATTACTCCCTCTTCATGAGCCATGCTGGACAGAGACCACTATAGACTCCCTCTTCATGAGCCATGCTGGACAGAGACCCTATATTACTCCCTCTTCATGAGCCATGCTGGAGAGAGACCACTATATTGCTCCCTCTTCATGAGTCATGCTGGACAGAGAGACCACTATATTACTCCCTCTTCATGAGTCATGCTGGATAGAGAGACCACTATATTACTCCCTCTTCATGAGCCATGCTGGACAGAGAGACCACTCTATTACTCCCTCTTCATGAGCCATGCTGGACAGAGAGACCACTCTATTGCTCCCTCTTCATGAGCCATGCTGGACAGAGAGACCACTCTATTGCTCCCTCTTCATGAGCCATACTGGACAGAGACCACTATATTACTCCTTCTTCATGAGCCATGCTGGACAGAGACCACTATATTACTCCCTCTTCATGAGCCATGCTGGACAGAGACCACTATATTGCTCCCTCTTCTTCATGAGCCATGCTGGACAGAGAGACCACTATATTACTCCTCTTCATGAGCCATGCTGGACAGAGAGACCACTATATTGCTCCCTCTTCATGAGCCATGCTGGACAGAGAGCTCCCTCTTCATGAGCCATGCTGGACAGAGACCACTATATTACTCCTCTTCATGAGTCATGCTGGACAGAGAGACCACTCTATTGCTCCTCTTCATGAGTCATGCTGGACAGAGACCACTATATTACTCCCTCTTCATGAGCCATGCTGGACAGAGAGACCACTCTATTGCTCCCTCTTCATGAGCATGCTGGACAGAGACCACTGGATATTATTGCTCCCTCTTCATGAGCCATGCTGGACAGAGAGACCACTATATTGCTCCTCTTCATGAGCCATGCTGGACAGAGACCACTATATTACTCCTCTTCATGAGTCATGCTGGACAGAGAGACCACTATATTACTCCCTCTTTCATGCTGGACAGATGAGCCATGCTGGACAGAGAGACCACTATATTACTCCCTCTTCATGAGCCATGCTGGACAGAGAGACCACTATATTGCTCCCTCTTCATGAGTCATGCTGGATAGAGAGACCACTATATTACTCCCTCTTCATGAGCCATGCTGGACAGAGAGACCACTATATTACTCCCTCTTCATGAGCCATGCTGGACAGAGAGACCACTATATTGCTCCCTCTTCATGAGCCATGCTGGATAGAGAGACCACTATATGACAGAGACCACTATATTCCCTCTTCATGAGTCATGCTGGATAGAGAGACCACTATACTTCATGAGCCATGCTCCTCTTCATGAGCCATGCTGGACAGAGAGACCACTCTATTGCTCCCTCTTCATGAGCCATAATGGACAGAGACCACTATATTACTCCCTCTTCATGAGCCATGCTGGACAGACACCACTATATTACTCCCTCTTCATGAGCCATGCTGGATAGAGACCACTATATTACTCCCTCTTCATGAGCCATGCTGGACAGAGACCACTATATTATTCCGTCTTCATGAGTCATTCTGGATAGAGAGACCACTCTATTTCTCCCTCTTCATGAGTCATGCTGGATAGAGACCACTATATTATTCCCTCTTCATGAGTCATGCTGGATAGAGAGACCACTCTATTGCTCCCTCTTCATGAGTCATGCTGGATAGAGAGACCACTATTTTGCTCCCTCTTCATGAGCCATGCTGGACTATAATACTCCCTCTTCAGAGACTGGATAGAGAGACCACTCTATTGCTCCCTCTTCATGAGCCATGCTGGACAGAGAGACCACTATATTACTCCCTCTTCATGAGCCATGCTGGACAGAGAGACCACTCTATTGCTCCCTCTTCATGAGCCATGGACAGAGACCACTATATTACTCCTTCTTCATGAGCCATGCTGGACAGAGCCACTATATTACTCCCTCTTCATGAGCCATGCTGGACAGACACCACTATATTACTCCCTCTTCATGAGCCATGCTGGATAGAGACCACTATATTACTCCCTCTTCATGAGCCATGCTGGACAGAGACCACTATATTATTCCGTCCACATTCTGGATTAGACCACTCCCTCTTCATGAGTCATGCTGGATAGAGAGACCACTATATTACTCCCACTTCATGAGCCAGACTGGACAGAGAGACCACTATATTACTCCCTCTTCATGAGCCATGCTGGAAAGAGAGACCACTCTATTTCTCCCTCTTCATGAGCCATGCTGGACAGAGAGACCATTCTATTACTCCCTCTTCATGAGCCATGCTGGACAGAGACCACTATATTACTCCTTCTTCATGAGCCATGCTGGACAGAGAGACCACTATATTACTCCCTCTTCATGAGCCATGCTGGACAGAGAGACCACTCTATTGCTCCCTCTTCATGAGTCATGCTGGACAGAGACCACTCTATTGCTCCTTCTTCATGAGTCATGCTGGACAGAGAGACCACAATATTACTCCCTCTTCATGAGCCATGCTGGACAGAGAGACCACTCTATTGCTCCCTCTTTATGAGCCATGCTGGATAGAGAGACTCTATTGCTCCTCTTCATGAGCCATGCTGGACAGAGACCACTACTCCCTCTTCATGAGCCATGCTGGACAGAGACCAC
The DNA here is from genome assembly GCF_036934945.1 of Oncorhynchus masou masou. NCBI lineage: Eukaryota > Metazoa > Chordata > Actinopteri > Salmoniformes > Salmonidae > Oncorhynchus > Oncorhynchus masou. Next base: position 3,772,378 of record NC_088226.1, read on the forward strand.
TATATTGCTCCTCTTCATGAGTCATGCTGGACAGGACCACTATATTACTCCCTCTTCATGAGCCATGCTGGACAGAGACCACTCTATTTCTCCCTCTTCATGAGCCATGCTGGACAGAGACCACTATATTATTCACTCTTCATGAGTCATGCTGGATAGAGAGACCACTCTATTGCTCCCTCTTCATGAGTCATGCTGGATAGAGAGACCACTATATTGCTCCCTCTTCATGAGCCATGCTGGACAGAGACCACTATATTACTCCCTCTTCATGAGTCATGCTGGACAGAGACCACTATATTTCTCCCTCTTCATGAGCCATGCTGTACAGAGACCACTATATTACTCCATCTTCATGAGCCAAGCTGGATAGAGAGACCACTATATTACTCCCTTCTTCATGAGCCATGCTGGACAGAGAGACCACTATATTAATCCCTCTTCATGAGTCATGCTGGATAGAGAGACCAGTATATTACTCCCTCTTCATGAGCCATGCTGGACAGAGAGACCACTATATTATTCCCTCTTCATGAGCCATGCTGGACAGAGAGATCACTCTATTGCTCCCTCTTCATGAGCCATGCTGGACAGAGAGATCACTATATTACTCCCTCTTCATGAGCCATGCTGGACAGAGACCACTATATTATTCACTCTTCATGAGTCATGCTGGATAGAGAGACCACTCTATTGCTCCCTCTTCATGAGCCATGAGACACTATATTACTTCATATTACTCCCTCTTCATGAGCCATGCTGGACAGAGACCACTATATTACTCCTCTTCATGAGTCATGCTGGACAGAGAGACCACTATATTACTCCCTCTTCATGAGTCATGCTGGACAGAGACCACTATATTACTCCCTCTTCATGAGCCATGCTGGACAGAGAGACCACTGCTATTGCTCCCTCTTCATGAGCCATGCTGGACAGAGACCACTATATTACTCCCTCTTCATATATTACTCCTCTTCATGAGCCATGCTGGACAGAGAGACCACTCTATTACTCCCTCTTCATGAGCCATGCTGGACAGAGAGACCACTCTATTGCTCCCTCTTCATGAGTCATGCTGGATAGAGAGACCACTATATTGTTCCCTCTTCATGAGCCATGCTGGACAGAGACCACTGTATTACTCCCTCTTCATGAGTCATAATGGACAGAGACCGCTATATTACTCCCTCTTCATGAGCCATGCTGGATAGACCACTGTAGACCTTCACTATATTACTCCCTCTTCATGAGCCATGCTGGACAGAGACCACTATATTATTCCCTCTTCATGAGTCATTCTGGATAGAGAGACCACTCTATTTCTCCCTCTTCATGAGTCATGCTGGATAGAGAGACCACTATATTACTCCCACTTCATGAGCCATGCTGGACAGAGAGACCACTATATTACTCCTCTTCATGAGCCATGCTGGAAGAGAGACCACTCTATTGCTCCCTCTTCATGAGTCATGCTGGACAGAGACACCACTCTATTGCTCCCTCTTCATGAGTCATGCATAGACATAGAGACCACTATATTACTCCCTCTTCATGAGCCATGCTGGACAGAGACCACTATATTACTAATTCTTCATGAGCCATGCTGGACAGAGACCACTATATTAATCCCTCTTCATGAGCCATGCTGGACAGAGACCACTATATTATTTCCTCTTCATGAGCCATGCTGGACAGAGACCACTATATTACTCCCTCTTCATGAGTCATGCTGGACAGAGACCACTATATTACTCCCTCTTCATGAGCCATGCTGGACAGAGACCACTGTATAACTCCATCTTTATGCTCCACTCTTCATGAGCCATGCTGGACAGAGACCACTATATTACTCCCTCTTCATGAGTCATGCTGGATAGAGAGACCACTCTATTTCTCCCTCTTCATGAGTCATGCTGGATAGAGAGACCACTATATTACTCCCTCTTCATGAGCCATGCTGGACAGAGAGACCACTATATTACTCCCTCTTCATGAGCCATGCTGGAAAGAGAGACCACTATATTGCTCCCTCTTCATGAGTCATGCTGGACAGAGAGACCACTATATTACTAGAGACCCTCTTCATGAGCCATGCTGGACAGAGAACACTATATTACTCCCTCTTCATGAGCCATGCTGGACAGACACCACTATATTACTCCCTCTTCATGAGCCATGCTGGACAGAGACCACTATATTACTCCTCTTCATGAGCCATGCTGGATAGAGAGACCACTCTATTGCTCCCTCTTCATGAGCCATGCTGGACAGAGAGACCACTATATTACTACCACTTCATGAGCCATGCTGGACAGAGACCACTATATTATTTCCTCTTCATGAGTCATGCTGGACAGAGACCACTATATTACTCCCTCTTCATGAGCCATGCTGGACAGAGAGACCACTCTATTGCTCCCTCTTCATGAGCCATGCTGGATAGAGAGAACACTATATTACTCCCTCTTCATGAGCCATGCTGGACAGAGACCACTATATTATTTCCTCTTCATGAGTCATGCTGGACAGAGAGACCACTATATTACTCCCTCTTCATGAGCCATGCTGGACAGAGAGACCACTCTATTGCTCACTCTTCATGAGTCATGCAGGACAGAGACCACTTTATTACTCCCTCTTCATGAGCCATGCTGGACAGAGACACCACTATATTACTCCATCTTCATGAGCCATGCTGGACAGAGAGACCACTCTATTGCTCCCTCTTCATGAGTCATGCTGGACAGAGAGACCACAATATTACTCCCTCTTCATGAGCCATGCTGGACAGAGAGACCACTCTATTGCTCCCTCTTCATGAGCCATGCTGGATAGAGAGAACACTCTATTGCTCCCTCTTCATGAGCATTGCTGGACAGAGACCACTATATTATTCCCTCTTCATGAGTCATGCTGGATAGAGAGACTACTCTATTGCTCCCTCTTCATGAGCATTGCTGGACAGAGACCACTATATTATTCCCTCTTCATGAGTCATGCTGGATAGAGAGACCACTCTATTGCTCCCTCTTCATGAGTCATGCTGGATAGAGAGACCACTATATTGCTCCCTCTTCATGAGCCATGCTGGACAGAGACCACTATATTACTCCCTCTTCATGAGTCATGCTGGATAGAGAGACCACTCTATTGCTCCCTCTTCATGAGCCATGCTGGACAGAGAGACCACTCTATTGCTCCCTCTTCATGAGCCATAATGGACAGAGACCACTATATTACTCCTTCTTCATGAGCCATGCTGGACAGAGCACACTATATTACTCCCTCTTCATGAGCCATGCTGGACAGACACCACTATATTACTCCCTCTTCATGAGCCATGCTGGATAGAGACTCCCTCTTCATGAGCCATGCTGGACAGAGACCACTATATTATTCCGTCTTCTTTCTGGATGAGACCATGCTTCATGAGTCATGCTGGATAGAGACCACTATATTATTCCCTCTTCATGAGTCATGCTGGATAGAGAGACCACTCTATTGCTCCCTCTTCATGAGTCATGCTGGATAGAGAGACCACTATTTTGCTCCCTCTTCATGAGCCATGCTGAACAGAGACCACTATAATACTCCCTCTTCATGAGTCATGCTGGATAGAGAGACCACTCTATTGCTCCCTCTTCATGAGCCATGCTGGACAGAGAGACCACTATATTACACCCTCTTCATGAGCCATGCTGGACAGAGAGACCACTCTATTGCTCCCTCTTCATGAGCCATAATGGACAGAGACCACTATATTACTCCTTCTTCATGAGCCATGCTGGACAGAGCACACTATATTACTCCCTCTTCATGAGCCATGCTGGACAGACACCACTATATTACTCCCTCTTCATGAGCCATGCTGGACAGAGACCACTATATTACTCCCTCTTCATGAGCCATGCTGGACAGAGACCACTATATTATTCCGTCTTCATGAGTCATTCTGGATAGAGAGACCACTCTATTTCTCCCTCTTCATGAGTCATGCTGGATAGAGAGACCACTATATTACTCCCACTTCATGAGCCATGCTGGACAGAGACCACTATATTACTCCCTCTTCATGAGCCATGCTGGAAAGAGAGACCACTCTATTTCTCCCTCTTCATGAGCCATGCTGGACAGAGAGACCATTCTATTACTCCCTCTTCATGAGCCATGCTGGACAGAGACCACTATATTACTCCTTCTTCATGAGCCATGCTGGACAGAGAGACCACTATATTACTCCCTCTTCATGAGCCATGCTGGACAGAGAGACCACTCTATTGCTCCCTCTTCATGAGTCATGCTGGACAGAGACCACTCTATTGCTCCTTCTTCATGAGTCATGCTGGACAGAGAGACCACAATATTACTCCCTCTTCATGAGCCATGCTGGACAGAGAGACCACTCTATTGCTCCCTCTTTATGAGCCATGCTGGACAGAGAGACAACTCTATTGCTCCCTCTTCATGAGCCATGCTGGACAGAGACCACTATATTACTCCCTCTTCATGAGTCATGCTGGACAGAGAGACCACTCTATTGCTCCCTCTTCATGAGTCATGCTGGACAGAGACCACTATATTACTCCCTCTTCATGAGCCATGCTGGACAGAGAGACCACTCTATTGCTCACTCTTCATGAGCATTGCTGGACAGAGACCACTATATTATTCCCTCTTCATGAGTCATGCTGGATAGAGAGACCACTCTATTGCTCCCTCTTCATGAGTCATGCTGGATAGAGAGACCACTATATTGCTCCCTCTTCATGAGCCATGCTGGACAGAGACCACTATATTACTCCCTCTTCATGAGTCATGCTGGACAGAGACCACTATATTTCTCCCTCTTCATGAGCCATGCTGTACAGAGACCACTATATTACTCCATCTTCATGAGCCAAGCTGGATAGAGAGACCACTATATTACTCCTTCTTCATGAGCCATGCTGGACAGAGAGACCACTCTCATGGTCCATCTTCATCTTCATGAGCCATGCTGGACAGAGAGATCCCTCTTCATGAGTCATGCTGGATAGAGAGACCAGTATATTACTCCTCTTCATGAGCCATGCTGGACAGAGACCACTATATTACTCCCTCTTCATGAGCCATGCTGGACAGAGAGACCACTCTATTGCTCCCTCTTCATGAGCCATGCTGGACAGAGAGACCACTATATTACTCCCTCTTCATGAGCCATGCTGGACAGAGAGACCACTATATTACTCCCTCTTCATGAGCCATGCTGGACAGAGAGACCACTATATTACTCCTTCTTCATGAGCCATGCTGGACAGAGACCACTATATTACTCCCTCTTCATGAGCCATGCTGGACAGAGACCACTATATTACTCCCTCTTCATGAGCCATGCTGGACAGAGACCACTATGATTGGACAGAGACCACTATATTACCCTCTTCATGAGTCATGCTGGACAGAGACCACTATATTACTCCCTCTTCATGAGCCATGCTGGACAGAGAGACCACTCTATTGCTCCCTCTTCATGAGTCATGCTGGACAGAGACCACTATATTACTCCCTCTTCATGAGGCATGCTGGACAGAGACACCACTATATTACTCCATCTTCATGAGCCATGCTGGACAGAGAGACCACTCTATTGCTCCCTCTTCATGAGCCATGCTGGACAGAGAGACCACTCTATTGCTCCCTCTTCATGAGTCATGCTGGATAGAGAGACCACTATATTGTTCCCTCTTCATGAGCCATGCTGGACAGAGACCACTGTATTACTCCCTCTTCATGAGTCATAATGGACAGAGACCGCTATATTACTCCCTCTTCATGAGCCATGCTGGACATAGACCACTGTATAACTCCATCTTCATGAGCCATGCTGGATAGAGAGACCACTATATTACTCCCTCTTCATGAGCCATGCTGGACAGAGACCACTATATTATTCCCTCTTCATGAGTCATTCTGGATAGAGAGACCACTCTATTTCTCCCTCTTCATGAGTCATGCTGGATAGAGAGACCACTATATTACTCCCTCTTCATGAGCCATGCTGGACAGAGAGACCACTATATTACTCCCTCTTCATGAGCCATGCTGGACAGAGAGACCACTCTATTGCTCCCTCTTCATGAGTCATGCTGGACAGAGACACCACTCTATTGCTCCCTCTTCATGAGTCATGCATAGACATAGAGACCACTATATTACTCCCTCTTCATGAGCCATGCTGGACAGAGACCACTATATTACTAATTCTTCATGAGCCATGCTGGACAGAGACCACATCCCCTCTTCATGAGCATGCTGGACAGAGACCACTATATTATTTCCTCTTCATGAGTCATGCTGGACAGAGACCACTATATTACTCCTTCTTCATGAGCTTCATGCTGGACAGAGAGACCACTATATTACTCCCTCTTCATGAGCCATGCTGGACAGAGAGACCACTATATTGCTCCCTCTTCATGAGCCATGCTGGACAGAGAGACCACTATATTGCTCCCTCTTCATGAGTCATGCTGGATAGAGAGACCACTATATTACTCCCTCTTCATGAGCCATGCTGGACAGAGAGACCACTGCTGGACAGAGAGTACTATATTACTCCCTCTTCATGAGCCATGCTGGACAGAGACCACTATATTACTCCCTCTTCATGAGCCATGCTGGACAGAGACCACTATATTACTCCTCTTCATGAGCCATGCTGGACAGAGACCACTATATTACTCCCTCTCTTCATGAGCCATGCTGGACAGAGACCACTCTATTTCTCCCTCTTCATGAGTCATGCTGGACAGAGACCACTATATTACTCCTTCTTCATGAGCCATGCTGGACAGACCACTATATTATTTCCTCTTCATGAGCCATGCTGGACAGAGACCACTATATTACTCTCTCTTCATGAGCCATGCTGGACAGAGAGACCACTCTATTGCTCCCTCTTCATGAGTCATGCTGGACAGAGAGACCACTATATTACTCCCTCTTCATGAGCCATGCTGGACAGAGACCACTATATTATTCTCTCTTCATGAGTCATGCTGGACAGAGAGACCACTCTATTGCTCCCTCTTCATGAGTCATGCTGGACAGAGACCACTATATTACTCCCTCTTCATGAGCCATGCTGGACAGAGAGACCACTCTATTGCTCCCTCTTCATGAGTCATGCTGGACAGAGAGACCACTATATTACTCCCTCTTCATGAGCCATGCTGGACAGAGACCACTATATTACTCCCTCTTCATGAGCCATGCTGGACAGAGAGACCACTCTTCATATTACTCCCCTCTTCATGAGTCATGCTGGACAGAGAGACCACTATATTGCTCCCTCTTCATGAGCCATGCTGGACAGAGACCACTATATTATTCCCTCTTCATGAGTCTTGCTCCCTCTTCATGAGACCACTATATTGCTCCCTCTTCATGAGTCATGCTGGATAGAGAGACCACTATATTTCTCCCTCTTCATGAGCCATGCTGGACAGAGACCACTATATTACTCCATCTTCATGAGCCATGCTGGATAGAGAGACCACTATATTACTCCTTCTTCATGAGCCATGCTGGACAGAGAGACCACTCTCATGGTCCCTCTTCGTGATTCATGCTGGACAGAGAGAACACTATATTAATCCCTCTTCATGAGTCATGCTGGATAGAGAGACCAGTATATTACTCCCTCTTCATGAGCCATGCTGGACAGAGAGACCACTATATTATTCCCTCTTCATGAGCCATGCTGGACAGAGAGATCACTATATTACTCCCTCTTCATGAGCCATGCTGGACAGAGACCACTATATTACTCCCTCTTCATGAGCCATGCTGGACAGAGAGACCACTATATTACTCCTCTTCATGAGCCATGCTGGACAGAGAGACCACTGTATTACTCCCTTCTTCATGAGCCATGCTGGACAGAGACCACTATATTACTCCCTCTTCATGAGCCATGCTGGACAGAGACCACTATATTATTTCCTCTTCATGAGCCATGCTGGACAGAGACCACTATATTACTCCCTCTTCATGAGTCATGCTGGACAGAGACCACTATATTACTCCCTCTTCATGAGTCATGCTGGACAGAGACCACTATATTACTCCCTCTTCATGAGCCATGCTGGACAGAGAGACCACTATATTACTCCCTCTTCATGAGCCATGCTGGAAGAGAGACCACTATATTACTCCCTCTTCATGAGCCATGCTGGACAGAGACACCACTATATTACTCCCTCTTCATGAGCCATGCTGGACAGAGAGACCACTATATTGCTCCCTCTTCATGAGCCATGCTGGACAGAGACCACTATATTGCTCCCTCTTCATGAGTCATGCTGGATAGAGAGACCACTATATTGTTCCCTTCATTTTGCCATGAGCTTCATGCTGGACAGAGACCACTATATTACTCCCTCTTCATGAGCCATGCTGGACAGAGACCACTATATTACTCCCTCTTCATGAGCCATGCTGGACAGAGACCACTATATTACTCCCTCTTCATGAGTCATGCTGGATAGAGAGACCACTATATTACGCCCTCTTCATGAGTCATGCTGGATAGAGAGACCACTATATTACTCCCTCTTCATGAGCCATGCTGGACAGAGAGACCACTATATTACTCCCTCTTCATGAGCCATGCTGGAAAGAGAGACCACTATATTGCTCCCTCTTCATGAGTCATGCTGGACAGAGACCACTATATTACTCCTCTTCATGAGCCATGCTGGACAGAGAGACCACTATATTACTCCCTCTTCATGAGCCATGCTGGACAGAGAGACCACTATATTGCTCCCTCTTCATGAGTCATGCTGGAGAGAGACCACTATATTGTTCCCTCTTCATGAGCCATGCTGGACAGAGACCACTGTATTACTCCCTCTTCATGAGTCATAATGGACAGAGACCACTATATTACTCCTCTTCATGAGCCATGCTGACACAGAGACCACTATATTACTCCCTCTTCATGAGCCATGCTGGACAGAGACCACTATATTATTCCCTCTTCATGAGTCATTCTGGATAGAGAGACCACTCTATTTCTCCCTCTTCATGAGTCATGCTGGATAGAGAGACCACTATATTACTCCCACTTCATGAGCCAGACTGGACAGAGAGACCACTATATTACTCCCTCTTCATGAGCCATGCTGGAAAGAGAGACCACTCTATTGCTCCCTCTTCATGAGTCATGCTGGACAGAGACACCACTCTATTGCTCCCTCTTCATGAGTCATGCATAGACATAGAGACCACTATATTACTCCCTCTTCATGAGCCATGCTGGACAGAGACCACTATATTACTAATTCTTCATGAGCCATGCTGGAGAGAGACCACTATATTAATCCCTCTTCATGAGCCATGCTGGACAGAGACCACTATATTATTTCCTCTTCATGAGCCATGCTGGACAGAGACCACTATATTACTCCCTCTTCATGAGTCATGCTGGACAGAGACCACTATATTACTCCCTCTTCATGAGCCATGCTGGACAGAGACCACTATATTACTCCCTCTTCATGAGTCATGCTGGACAGAGAGACCACTCTATTGCTCCCTCTTCATGAGTCATGCTGGACAGAGAGACCACAATATTACTCCCTCTTCATGAGCCATGCTGGACAGAGAGACCACTCTATTGCTCCCTCTTCATGAGCCATGCTGGACAGAGAGACCACTATATTACTCCCTCTTCATGAGCTCATTGCTGAGCACTGGACAGAGACCACTATATTATTCCCTCTTCATGAGTCATGCTGGATAGAGAGACCACTCTATTGCTCCCTCTTCATGAGTCATGCTGGATAGAGAGACCACTATATTACTCCCTCTTCATGAGTCATGCTGGATAGAGAGACCACTCTATTGCTCCCTCTTCATGAGCATTGCTGGACAGAGACCACTATATTATTCCCTCTTCATGAGTCATGCTGGATAGAGAGACCACTCTATTGCTCCCTCTTCATGAGTCATGCTGGATAGAGAGACCACTATATTGCTCCCTCTTCATGAGCCATGCTGGACAGAGACCACTATATTACTCCCTCTTCATGAGTCATGCTGGACAGAGACCACTATATTTCTCCCTCTTCATGAGCCATGCTGTACAGAGACCACTATATTACTCCATCTTCATGAGCCATTCTGGATAGAGAGACCACTATATTACTCCTTCTTCATGAGACATGCTGGACAGAGAGACCACTATATTATGCTGGACAGAGAGAACACTATATTAATCCCTCTTCATGAGTCATGCTGGATAGAGAGACCAGTATATTACTCACTCTTCATGAGCCATGCTGGACAGAGAGACCACTATATTATTCCCTCTTCATGAGCCATGCTGGACAGAGAGATCACTCTATTGCTCCCTCTTCATGAGCCATGCTGGATAGAGAGACCACTCTATTGCTTCCTCTTCATGAGCCATGCTGGACAGAGAGACCACTCTATTGCTCCCTCTTAATGAGCCATAATGGACAGAGACCACTATATTACTCCTTCTTCATGAGCCATGCTGGACAGAGCACATTATATTACTCCCTCTTCATGAGCCATGCTGGACAGACACCACTATATTACTCACTCTTCATGAGTCATGCTGGACAGAGACCACTATATTACTCCCTCTTCATGAGCCATGCTGGACAGAGAGACCACTATATTACTCCCTCTTCATGAGCCATGCTGGAGAGAGACCACTATTGCTCCCTCTTCATGAGTCATGCTGGACAGAGACACCACTCTATTGCTCCCTCTTCATGAGTCATGCATAGACATAGAGACCACTATATTACTCCCTCTTCATGAGCCATGCTGGACAGAGACCACTATATTACTAATTCTTCATGAGCCATGCTGGACAGAGACCACTATATTAATCCCTCTTCATGAGCCATGCTGGACAGAGACCACTATATTACTCCCTCTTCATGAGCCATGCTGGACAGAGAGACCACTCTATTGCTCCCTCTTCATGAGCCATGCTGGACAGAGAGACCACTATATTACTCCCTCTTCATGAGCCATGCTGGACAGAGAGACCACTCTATTGCTCCCTCTTCATGAGTCATGCTGGACAGAGAGACCACTATATTACTCCCTCTTCATGAGCCATGCTGGACAGAGACCACTATATTACTCCCTCTTCATGAGTCATGCTGGATAGAGAGAACACTCTATTGCTCCCTCTTCATGAGCATTGCTGGACAGAGACCACTATATTATTCCCTCTTCATGAGTCATGCTGGATAGAGAGACCACTCTATTGCTCCCTCTTCATGAGCATTGCTGGACAGAGACCACTATATTATTCCCTCTTCATGAGCCATGACCACTCTATTGCTCCTCTTCTGGACAGAGAGACCACTATATTACTCCCTCTTCATGAGCCATGCTGGACAGAGACCACTATATTACTCCATCTTCATGAGCCATGCTGGACAGAGAGACCACTATATTACTCCTTCTTCATGAGACATTGGACAGAGAGACCATGAGTCCCTCTTCATGATTCATGCTGGACAGAGAGACCACTATATTACTCCCTCTTCATGAGTCATGCTGGATAGAGACCACTATATTACTCCCTCTTCATGAGCCATGCTGGACAGAGAGACCACTATATTACTCCCTCTTCATGAGCCATGCTGGACAGAGACCACTATATTACTCCCTCTTCATGAGCCATGCTGGACAGAGACACCACTATATTACTCCATCTTCATGAGTCATGCTGGACAGAGACCACTATATTACTCCCTCTTCATGAGCCATGCTGGATAGAGAGACCACTATATTACTCCTTCTTCATGAGCCATGCTGGACAGAGCACACTATATTACTCCCTCTTCATGAGCCATGCTGGACAGAGACCACTATATTACTCCTCTTCATGAGCCATGCTGGACAGAGACCACTATATTACTCCCTCTTCATGAGTCATGCTGGACAGAGACCACTATATTACTCCCTCTTCATGAGTCATGCTGGACAGAGACCACTATATTACTCCCTCTTCATGAGCCATGCTGGACAGAGAGACCACTATATTACTCCCTCTTCATGAGCCATGCTGGAAAGAGAGACCACTCTATTGCTCCCTCTTCATGAGTCATGCTGGACAGAGACACCACTATATTACTCCATCTTCATGAGCCATGCTGGACAGAGAGACCACTCTATTGCTCCCTCTTCATGAGCCATGCTGGACAGAGAGACCACTCTATTGCTCCCTCTTCATGAGTCATGCTGGATAGAGAGACCACTATATTGTTCCCTCTTCATTTTGCCATGCTGGACAGAGACCACTGTATTACTCCCTCTTCATGAGTCATAATGGACAGAGACCGCTATATTACTCCCTCTTCATGAGCCATGCTGGACATAGACCACTGTATAACTCCATCTTCATGAGCCATGCTGGATAGAGAGACCACTATATTACTCCCTCTTCATGAGCCATGCTGGACAGAGACCACTATATTATTCCCTCTTCATGAGTCATTCTGGATAGAGAGACCACTCTATTTAGTCCTCTTCATGAGTCATGCTGGATAGAGAGACCACTATATTACTCCCACTTCATGAGCCAGACTGGACAGAGAGACCACTATATTACTCCCTCTTCATGAGCCATGCTGGAAAGAGAGACCACTATATTACTCCCTCTTCATGAGTCATGCTGGACAGAGAGACCACTATATTACTCCCTCTTCATGAGCCATGCTGGACATAGAGACCACTATATTACTCCCTCTTCATGAGCCATGCTGGACAGAGACCACTATATTACTAATTCTTCATGAGCCATGCTGGACAGAGAGACCACTATATTACTCCCTCTTCATGAGCCATGCTGGACAGAGACCACTATATTATTTCCTCTTCATGAGCCATGCTGAACAGAGACCACTATATTACTCCCTCTTCATGAGTCATGCTGGACAGAGACCACTATATTACTCCCTCTTCATGAGTCATGCTGGACAGAGACCACTATATTACTCCCTCTTCATGAGTCATGCTGGACAGAGAGACCACTCTATTGCTCCCTCTTCATGAGTCATGCTGGACAGAGAGACCACAATATTACTCCCTCTTCATGAGCCATGCTGGACAGAGAGACCACTATATTACTCCCTCTTCATGAGCCATGCTGGACAGAGAGACCACTATATAACTCCCTCTTCATGAGTCATGCTGGACAGAGAGACCACTATATTGCTCCCTCTTCATGAGCCATGCTGGACAGAGACCACTATATTACTCCCTCTTCATGAGCCATGCTGGACAGAGAGACCACTATATTGCTCCCTCTTCATGAGCCATACTGGACAGAGACCACTATATTACTCCTTCTTCATGAGCCATGCTGGACAGAGACCACTATATTACTCCCTCTTCATGAGCCATGCTGGACAGAGACCACTATATTACTCCCTCTTCATGAGCCATGCTGGACAGAGACCACTATATTACTCCCTTTTATGAGCCATGCTGGACAGAGACCACTATATTACTCCCTCTTCATGAGCCATGCTGGACAGAGACCACTATATTACTCCCTCTTCATGAGCCATGCTGGACAGAGAGACCACTATATTACTCCCTCTTCATGAGCCATGCTGGACAGAGACCACTATATTACTCCCTCTTCATGAGCCATGCTGAACTGAGACCACTATATTACTCCCTTTTATGAGCCATGCTGGACAGAGACCACTATATTACTCCCTCTTCATGAGCCATGCTGGACAGAGACCACTATATTACTCCATCTTCATGAGCCATGCTGGACAGAGACCACTATATTACTCCCTTTTATGAGCCATGCTGGACAGAGACCACTCTATTACTCCCTTTTATGAGCCATGCTGGACAGAGACCACTATATTACTCCCTCTTCATGAGCCATGCTGGACAGAGACCACTATATTACTCCCTCTTCATGAGCCATGCTGGACAGAGACCACTATATTACTCCCTCTTCATGAGCCATGCTGGACAGAGAGACCACTATATTACTCCCTCTTCATGAGCCATGCTGGACGGAGACCACTATATTACTCCTTCTTCATGAGCCATGCTGGATAGAGAGACCACTATATTACTCCCTCTTCATGAGCCATGTTGGACAGAGAGACCACTATATTACTCCCTCTTCATGAGCCAGACTGGACAGAGAGACCACTATATTACTCCTTCTTCATGAGCCATGCTGGACAGAGACCACTATATTACTCCCTCTTCATGAGCCAGACTGGACAGAGTGACCACTATATTACTCCCTCTTCATGAGCCATGCTGGACAGAGAGACCACTATATAACTCCCTCTTCATGAGCCATGCTGGACCGAGAGACCACTATATTACTCCCTCTTCATGAGTCATGCTGGACAGAGAGACCACTCTATTGCTCCCTCTTCATGAGTCATGCTGGACAGAGACCATTATATTACTCCCTCTTCATGAGCCATGCTGGACAGAGAGACCACTATATTACTCCCTCTTCATGAGCCATGCTGGACAGAGACCACTATATTACTCCCTCTTCATGAGCCATGCTGGACAGAGACCACTATATTACTCCCTTTTATGAGCCATGCTGGACAGAGACCACTATATTACTCCCTCTTCATGAGCCATGCTGGACAGAGACCACTATATTACTCCCTTTTATGAGCCATGCTGGACAGAGACCACTATATTACTCCCTTTTATGAGCATGCTGGACAGAGACCACTATATTACTCCCTTTTATGAACCATGCTGGACAGAGACCACTATATTCCTCCATCTTCATGAGCCATGCTGGACAGGGACCACTATATTACTCCCTCTTCATGAGCCATGCTGGACAGAGACCACTATATTACTCCCTTTTATGAGCCATGCTGGACAGAGAGACCACTATATTACTCCCTTTTATGAACCATGCTGGACAGAGACCACTATATTCCTCCATCTTCATGAGCCATGCTGGACAGGGACCACTATATTACTCCCTCTTCATGAGGCATGCTGGACAGAGACCACTATATTACTCCCTTTTATGAGCCATGCTGGACAGAGACCACTATATTACTCCCTCTTCATGAGCCATGCTGGACAGAGACCACTATATTACTCCTTCTTCTTGAGCCATGCTGGACAGAGAGACCACTATATTACTCCCTCTTCATGAGCCATGATGGACAGAGAGACCACTATATTACTCCCTCTTCTTGAGTCATGCTGGACAGAGAGACCACTATATTACTCCCTCTTCTTGAGTCATGCTGGACAGAGACCACTATATTACTCCCTCTTCATGAGCCATGCTGGACAGAGAGACCACTATATTACTCCCTCTTCATGAGCCATGCTGGACAGAGACCACTATATTACTCCCTCTTCTTGAGTCATGCTGGACAGAGAGACCACTATATTACTCCCTCTTCATGAGTCATGCTGGACAGAGACCACTATATTACTCCCTCTTCATGAGCCATGCTGGACAGAGAGACCACTATATTACTCCCTCTTCATGAGCCATGCTGGACAGAGACCACTATATTACTCCCTCTTCTTGAGCCATGCTGGACAGAGAGACCACTATATTACTCCCTCTTCATGAGTCATGCTGGACAGAGAGACCACTCTATTGCTCCCTCTTCATGATTCATGCTGGACAGAGACCACTATATTACACCTTCTTCATGAGCCATGCGGGATAGAGAGACCACTATATTACTCCCTCTTCATGAGCCATGTTGGACAGAGAGACCACTATATTACTCCCTCTTCATGAGCCAGACTGGACAGAGAGACCACTATATTACTCCTTCTTCATGAGCCATGCTGGACAGAGACCACTATATCAATCCCTCTTCATGAGCCAGACTGGACAGAGTGACCACTATATTACTCCCTCTTCATGAGCCATGCTGGACAGAGAGACCACTATATTACTCCCTCTTCATGAGCCATGCTGGACAGAGAGACCACTATATTACTCCCTCTTCATGAGCCATGCTGGACAGAGACCACTATATTACTCCCTCTTCATGAGCCATGCTGGACATAGAGACCACTATATTACTCCCTCTTCATGAGCCATGCTGGACCGAGAGACCCCTATATTACTCCCTCTTCATTAGCCATGCTGGACAGAGAGACCACTATATTACTCCCTCTTCATGAGCCATGCTGAACAGAGAGACCACTATATTACTCCCTCTTCATGAGCCATGCTGGACAGAGTGACCACTATATTACTCCCTCTTCATGAGCCATGCTGGACATAGAGACCACTATATTACTCCTTCTTCATGAGCCATGCTGGACAGAGACCACTATATTACTCCCTCTTCATGAGCCAGACTGGACAGAGAGACCACTATATTACTCCCTCTTCATGAGCCATGCTGGACAGAGAGACCACTATATTACTCCCTCTTCATGAGCCATGCTGGACCGAGAGACCACTATATTACTCCCTCTTCATTAGCCATGCTGGACAGAGACCACTATATTACTCCCTCTTCTTGAGCCATGCTGGACAGAGAGACCACTATATTACTCCCTCTTCATGAGCCATGCTGGACAGAGACCACTATATTACTCCCTCTTCTTGAGTCATGCTGGACAGAGAGACCACTATATTATTCCCTCTTCATGAGCCATGCTGGACAGAGACCACTATATTACTCCCTCTTCTTGAGTCATGCTGGACAGAGAGACCACTATATTACTCCCTCTTCATGAGCCATGCTGGACAGAGACCACTATATTACTCCCTCTTCATGAGCCATGCTGGACAGAGACCACTATATTACTCCCTCTTCTTGAGTCATGCTGGACAGAGAGACCACTATATTACTCCCTCTTCTTGAGTCATGCTGGACAAAGACCACTATATTACTCCCTCTTCATGAGCCATGCTGGACAGAGAGACCACTATATTACTCCCTCTTCATGAGCCATGCTGGACAGAGACCACTATATTACTCCTTCTTCTTGAGCCATGCTGGACAGAGAGACCACTATATTACTCCCTCTTCATGAGCCATGCTGGACAGAGACCACTATATTACTCCCTCTTCTTGAGTCATGCTGGACAGAGAGACCACTATATTACTCTCTCTTCTTGAGTCATGCTGGACAGAGAGACCACTATATTACTCCCTCTTCATGAGCCATGCTGGACAGAGACCACTATATTACTCCCTCTTCTTGAGTCATGCTGGACAGAGACCACTATATTACTCCCTCTTCATGAGCCATGCTGGACAGAGAGACCACTATATTACTCCCTCTTCATGAGCCATGATGGACAGAGACCACTATATTACTCCCTCTTCTTGAGTCATGCTGGACAGAGAGACCACTATATTACTCCCTCTTCTTGAGTCATGCTGGACAGAGACCACTATATTACTCCCTCTTCATGAGCCATGCTGGACAGAGAGACCACTATATTACTCCCTCTTCATGAGCCATGCTGGACAGAGACCACTATATTACTCCCTCTTCTTGAGCCATGCTGGACAGAGAGACCACTATATTACTCCCTCTTCATGAGTCATGCTGGACAGAGAGACCACTCTATTGCTCCCTCTTCTTGAGTCATGCTGGACAGAGACCACTATATTACTCCCTCTTCATGAGCCATGCTGGACAGAGAGACCACTATATTACTCCCTCTTCATGAGTCATGCTGGACAGAGAGACCACTCTATTGCTCCCTCTTCATGAGCCATGCTGGACAGAGACCACTATATTACTCCCTCTTCTTGAGCCATGCTGGACAGAGAGACCACTATATTACTCCCTCTTCATGAGTCATGCTGGACAGAGAGACCACTCTATTGCTCCCTCTTCTTGAGCCATGCTGGACAGAGAGACCACTATATTACTCCCTCTTCATGAGTCATGCTGGACAGAGAGACCACTCTATTGCTCCCTCTTCTTGAGCCATGCTGGACAGAGAGACCACTCTATTGCTCCCTCTTAATAAAAAATACACAAACACAGCCAGTGTTGCCACAGCCTCAGACCCTTTGGTTCCACTCAGAGGGCTGACATTACGTGTCTGCCTCACACACACACGATCATGCTTGCCACACACACACACAGACACACACACACACACACACACACACACACACACACACACACACACACACACACACACACACACACACACACACACACACACACACACACACACACACACACACACACACACACACACACACACACACACACACACACACACACACACACACACACACACACACACACACACACACACACACACACACACACACACACACGCTCTCACCTCATTGCAGAGATAAAGGGGTGCATCAGGTCCTGAAAGTGATGCTTTTAGGGCGGTCGTGTAGAAGGGTGTCGTATATCATTTCTACATGGATAGCTCCACCTACAGAGTCCTGGTTTTATTGCAAACCTGTGTTCCTTTTCCAGGAATGTCATGTCCTAGAAAGACACCACGCGGCGATGTGTCTTATGTGCTGTTTTATCTTTACAATCATGGTTTCTCCCATTCTGTAGCCTGAAGACAGAAACATGCTTGTTAACACAAGTGTTAGTACATGGTAGAGAGTAGAGACACACAGAGAGACAGTGTGAGAGGGTATCAGAAACATAGAACAAG